>NC_136059.1:1787733882-1788341628 GCF_964261635.1 Lissotriton helveticus | reverse complement strand
GTCCTATCCTGATTCCTATTCCGAGGGTATCCTGTTCTGTCCTGGGTGTCCATTCTGCATCTGCTGTCCTTTGAGGGGTATCCTTCCTTGAGGGTTTCCTGTCCTTAACTGACCCGTGGCCAGGGTTTGGTTTCCACACCTTTCTAGGTAAATATTGCTCTGAACCTCTTGAAATTCTTGCACCTTCTGAATTTCTAACTTTTGCTTTAATAAAGTTCAACATTGCATATGTGATATTTTCCATGCCTTTCCGCAACTATTGAAGGTCATTTATATTTTTCCATAAGTTTATTCCTATGTCTTCTCATTTGTTAGAAATTATATTTTGCATAGCAGTGTGTCATTTCCTGATATGGTCTAGAACTTCATTGCCTAGATTGTTCAAAGGCCCATTCACCTTAAGTGAAGCGTGTTATTCATTATAAGCTCTCCTATAGTCACCCACACTTAGGCTATCCCTGTTTAGATAATACTGAATTGCATAGTATCTTTTCTCGTTACATTTTATTAGTACTTTGATGATTACTCTGTCATTATTTCTTTATGCCTATATAATTTACGTTATCTTGGTTATTGATTGCCTTGTTTTATTGTACCTCATGCAAGAAAATAATGAACTTTAGATAAACATTTTAAAACTTCCAGTTGTCCGTGGTCATTTAAAACAGTATTTTGAATGTTATTGGTTGGGTTTGTATTTTGTTGCCTTTCTTTTACAGCTAGCTCCCTGATTCATTGTGGTCATTAGGTACCCGCATCGGTGGATGGTAAGTCGGGTGCACCGAAAATTGGTAGCAGGGAACACACACACATCAACTTGGTAGAGCTCGTGAAGTCACCCGATCGATGTATATGGTGATTTGAAAAGTATATGGGCCCTGAAGCCGGAAACGGCGAAAACTATTGGTCGGGTGGCCTCGCGCGCTCTATCAGTTTTCTGGTAGCTAGAGGATGGTTAGGGACTAGTTGACAGTAAGGCAGGGATTAGTTGGACTAGTTGAGTCGGTAGCTGCTAATACATTGATGCTGCTATAAGAGCGGCCATTCCAGGGAATTGATCACTCTCTTGTGAATACGCTGCTGAAAAAAATTCATGAATTGCTGTATTGTTATCATTCTTGTTCTTATATTGTTATATGTACTAATCCATGCATTTGTAAACCGAATCGTTTCATGTTGTCCGAACTCCCCGGGGAATTGAAAGGGCAAGTGGTGAATAGAATCCATTGTCCTGAGGTCACAGGTTCGAGGAAAGTTAGGTGCAGGTTAGGATAACCGGGAAGCACTAACTAGGGTTTTCTGAATACATGTGTGAATAAATGACAGTAACGGGGTTCATTGGCAAAATTCCCATAGTGGCGTAACCTAGTAAGGGTCACATCGGAAGAGTAGCAGGTTCCTCGGAGCTAGTGTGAAAGCAGAGGGGTCCGCTGAGAAACCTTAAAACTCGGAATATATCCCGGAAAGAAGTGGATGAGTTTAGGGGAATAACAGGTTCACCGATGCTAGAGTGAAGGGTAGGCGGAAGAGATCTGCCCGTAGCAAGTGAAAAGTAAATGGAAGTAGTTTACTTGCAGTAAAACGATTCTTTCTCTGTCTAGACACTTGAACACTGTGGCGAATGTGTATTTGTTGTAAAATAACCAAGCACTGAGCACTTTAAAAGAAAGAAAGTTTCCGTTACCTTGTGAAGGGAGGGAGTCAGTCGCGAAGCGCCTCTGACGTCACTTTGTGCCGCGCTGGGATTGGTTGAAGCAGCGGGCGGGTAGTGGAGCTGGAATTGTAAAGGAGGGGTGAGCGCCGGAGCGTGGGAACTGTCTCACGAAGGGGCCGCGCACCCATTGGCGGAGCTTATTTAATATCGCGCACCCATTGGTTGCACGGATTTCAGAAGCGCGTTTCGATTGGAGGTAGTTTGTAAACAAAGTTTAGTGTAGAAGTCGTATGTGGCACTCGCAGACTACAGGAACTCGACCTGATCCAAGGCACCTAGGGTTTGAAAGGGATCAGTGGAAGACTAATAGATACGATATTATGTACGGAACCAAGAGAAAAATGTCCCTTGTAAGTAAGGTGAAAAATTATTTCAAAACGGACAAACCGATAAAATCTAGAGAAGGTGTTCTTGTCCCAGCACCCAATACTCCCGCCTCATTCATGATGTTTGACCGAGGGTACAATACCTGTGTGTGGTTGGAGAATTGGGTGAAGTACACAAAAGATGACGGAGTATTGGCTTTTCCGTTAGATGGTACTTTCAATGGTAGGATCTTATTTAATTTAAGAACCCGAATGAATGAACTGCATCCCAGACCGAGACTAACGCAGTATGAGGCATTAGAGGAATGGGAGATTGAGGCTTTTGAAAGAGAAAGACCCCGAATGGACAAGGGTTTGACCAAGTGGTACCCCAGGCAGAAACAGGAATCCAGGGATAAAAGGATGAAACAGTGGAGGCAGAGCATGATTGTTGAGGGTCTGTTTCCCATGATGCCGGCATGTCATAACGTGGGAGCAAGTGAGAAAAGCACCGAAAAATGTAAACATTGGGGGGCCCTGGGGGAATCAGATGATGAATTGTTAGATGACATCTGTACCAGGAGTCCGCCACCTTATAATGAGGGAACCCGACCTTCCAGTGTAGGAGATGTTCCTCGACGCCACTTCCTAAAGGAAGAAGACAGGTCCCCGGGACTGGGAGGGGGTGGTCAAGTATTGCCCTATCATGAAAAACCCGAACAAATGGAAACAAGGGATATATATCCCAAGGTGCCCGCAAGCCAGGAAGAAAAATATTCCCGTACGAAAGTTTTTTTTCCCAGACCCTTGTATGAAAGCGAAGAGAAACCATCGAATTCAGGACTGCCTTTTGTTCAACCTCCATATGGGGAAGAGCGCAGGTCCTTTAATACTGGAACTTTATTCCCGAAACCAAATTATGGGGGAGGACCAAGTGAAACGCATCCTACTGCCCCGAGTTTTACTCCTCCATTGACCCCACAGATATTACATGACACAACTTTAAGAAGGGTACTAGTGGAAAAGGAGCAAGAGGCTCTAGCTAGACAAAGGACAGAGATAATTCAGAAAATCTCCCAGTTAAATTCCAGTCCTGAGGCATTGACTATTCCAGTAACTATCGGACCGGTGGTCCCGTTATACGGAAATGGTCAGGGAAATCCGATTACTCCAGTTATGACCCCAGTCATGGCACCCCCGAGACAGGAACCGATAATCATAGATGATCAGTCCAGTGAGTGCGAGTCTGAAGTTGCGTTTTTGGACTTGCCCAATAAACCAACCGGAAAGGGAATGCAGCAGAGGCATAACCCTTTTAATACAAAAGAAATTAAATTAGAGACAGCAGCAGGTACTAGGAATGTCTCTCTGGTAACTCCGGATGAAATTGAGAGTTGGAGTCGTGAATTAGAGAAACAGACTCCGCAAACAAAACCTTTGGACCTCTACAAGCTGAGGGTTGAAATAGAAGAATTAATGGCAGGAAATGTGGGGCTGGATCGATTGAATACCTACTCTGAAGAAGAATTGTCGTTCATATGTAAAAGTTTTACAAGGAACACCAGAGTGCTCCACGAAAAACTGACTGAAACGGCAGTTAGTATGGGGGTAGATATCTCAAAATCCAAGCCCTTACAGAAACCGTACAGAGCAGACTTCTCAGACAAGGATATAGAACACCTGAATGTGGCAGGGAAGAAATTGCAGATTAAAGAATTAATGGGGGTACTGCAGAAATGGGGAGATGTGGAAAGATGGAGAAGCAGGTGGGCGAAAAAGAGGGAAGAGGTTCGCTCCCGACAAGTGACTCCTGAGTTTGCTTTAAGGGAGGTAGAAAAACCTGAGCAGTTATGCCCCATGCGCGAAGTTCCAGGAGGGAAATATGTGCATGTCCCCTGGTCTAGGCAGGATATTGTGTCCTTCACGAACGATTTTCCAAAATTACGAGAGAAACCAGTTGACTGGTACAGGCAGGTGGAGAGGTTCGTGAAGGTACAAAAGTGTCTGTGGAAAGACCTGGATGGGTTTTTCGACATTGTGGTTCCAGTAGATTTATGGACCCAGTGTAAAATAGCCATAGACTGGCCCAGTGAGGAGTACCCCAGAAACAAGGAAACTGGAGAGCCATCAAAGGATGTCATGCGAAAATATGAGCAGGTAATTCAGCATTTGAAAGAAAAGGTGCCCGCAAAGGAAACTGATTGGACAAAAATAGATAGAACAACACAGGAAAGGGACGAGACAGTGCACTCCTTCTATGAGAGGTTATTGCAGGTATTTAAAACATACAGTGGTATTGATAACATCGACTTGAAGGATATGACGCACTTTATTTACAGGTTTGTAAATGGTTTAAGACCTGAAATTTGTCAGTGGATAAAAGATAATAAAATCTGTTGGCATACTAAGAAAATGGATGAGGTCCTGCGGTACGCTAAGTACTGCGAGGACGAGATGGCAGAGAAGAAAAAGGCCCTTAAGGAAAAGGTGATGTGGGCTCAGGTGAAGCTCGCAGAACAGCAGGAAAAACAATTGAGTAACATGGTTAAAAATGCTGAGAACAAAGGTCCTGGGGGAGGGGGTGGAGGAAAGCCCCGGCCCAAATTTAGCAGGGAAGAGGCTATGAAGAAATTTCCCTGCCATCAGTGCGGCGAAATTGGACACTGGCGAAACGAGTGTCCCCAATTAGTCGATGTTAATGAAAAAACTCCTGATTTAACTCCACAGACGCAGAAAGAAAGACCAAGAAAGACTCAACCCCAGGTAAAAACAGTTCAGGTGCCTCGAGCACCCAAGCAGGTATACAGGGGAAGACAGGCAGAAAATGAAGAGATAGAGGTTTGGGAAAGCGGGGAAAACAGAAATACAGCAACTTCGCAGTATCTGCTAAATGATACCTTCCTTTGTAATGATCAGGACTGACGGGGCCTGAGAGGGGAGGACGAGGAGTGCGTACTTGGCGCTTCCTTGCCGGTAGACCAGTCTGGACCATATATTGAAGGAAGGGTTGACGGAAATGATGTCACCTTTCTGTTGGACACTGGCGCTACCCGTTCTACTGTGAGAACAGTGGACGTTCCAAACCTACCCCTCTCGGGAGAAAATATCCAAGTAGTGGGTGTATCTAATCAATTGATTAGTACTCCTGTTACCGAAGCAATGGAGATTTCAATTGGAAACTTTAAACAGATGCATAGATTTGTCGTCTGTGACACCAGTCCAGTGAATCTACTGGGTCGTGATTTGCTGTGCAAAATGAACTGTACCATTTTTTGCACACCAAAAGGTGTTGAAATACAGACCCCAGATGAAGATGGCATTTATAAACTATTGTTACTTAGACCTGACTCAGAAATTAAAAGATTGACCCTGCAGGATTTGCCCCAAGAACTCCAGGAAGCAGTAAAACCGGAGGTGTGGGATTTTACTGGAAAAGATGTGGGGTTGATGAAAGATGTGGACCCCATACAAATAGCCATCAAGGACAACGCAGTATATCCTAACACTAGGCCTTACCGAATGAATGCTGAAGTGAAAGCAGGTGTCACTCTGGAAATTCAAAAATTATTAGAAGGAGACATCATACAGGAGGTAATGAGCAGCCCATGCAACTCACCGATTATGGGCATCAAAAAGCCTAGTGGCAAGTACAGGTTAGTGCAGGACCTGAGAAAGGTTAACAAAATTGTAGTTCCTTGCTGCCCTATTGTCCCGAACCCTGCAGTGATATTGTACCAGATTCCTTGGGATGCTGAGTGGTTCACTGTGATTGATTTATGTCATGCATTCTTTTCGATACCCCTGCACCCCGACAGCAAATTTCTTTTCTCATTTGCCTTCGAGGGTCACGTGTATTGTTGGAACAGGGTCCCTCAAGGGTATACAGAGAGTCCCTCTATCTTTAATCAGATCTTGAAAAAATGTCTAGAGACTTTGATCTTACCTGGGAACTCTGTGTTAGTGCAGTACATAGACGACCTTCTACTGGCGTCTAAAAGTCATAGGGACTGTGTAGTTGACACCATTGCCCTCCTAAATCACCTGTGTGAGAAAGGGCATAAAGTGGCCCCTGACAAACTACAGTTCTGTGCGAAATCAGTGAAATATCTAGGACACCAGATAGAAAAGGGTGTCAGAAAAGTCACATCAGAAAGAGTGAGAATAATTCAAAAGATGCAGTTGCCCCGTACTCAAAAAGATGTCAGAATGTTCCTGGGTGTACTAGGGTACTGCAGGCAGTGGATTCTGGGATTTGCAGCCTTAGCCCGGCCTTTGATAAAAATGACCACGAGAGGAATGCCAGATATTGTGGAGTGGGATGATGAAAGCCTAATGGCTTTTACAAGATTGAAAAACTGTCTGTGTACAGCCCCTGCGTTGGGAATGCCCGATTATTCCAAGGAGTTTGCCCTATTCTGTGACACTCGCGATAATTGTGCATTGTCAGTCCTGACTCAAGAACATGGCACGACCAGAAGGCCTGTGGCCTATTTCTCTGCCACTTTGGACCCAGTAGCTGCTGGGTTACCAGGCTGTCTAAAAGCAGTAGCTGCTACCTGTGCAAGTTTGGAACAGAGTGAGTCCATTGTCATGGGACATCCTGTGACCGTGTATGTTTCACATGGAGTGGTAATTCTATTGACCAGAACTAAAACACAGTATCTCACCCCTAGTCGGCTGACTAAATACGAGAGGATTCTTGTGGGTGCAGCAAATGTAAGCATTGTTAGGTGCGGTATTCTGAACCCTGCCACTTTACTCCCCGACCCCTTGGAAATAGAAGGTGGGGATGATGATGAACATGATTGTATTGACCTGACAGAGTTCAGTACTAAACCACGCCCAGACATAAAAGAAGTGCCATTGCCTGAACATGATAAAGAACTATTTGTGGATGGTTCCTGTCTAAGACATGAACTAGGAGGCCTGAGTGCTGCTTATGCAGTAGTGTCTTTCACAAAAATTGAAGAAGCAGGTTACCTATATAACATCAAGTCTGCACAAGTAGCCGAATTGATAGCCATGATAAAGGCTTGCAAAATTGGGAAGGGCTTACGCATAACATTGTATACTGACAGTCAGTACTGTTATGGAGTTGTGCATGACTTTGGCCAATTGTGGCTGCAGAGGGAATTCATGACTTCCTCAGGTACTCCCATTCGAAATGCAAAGGTTGTTCATGACCTTTTGGAGGCCATCCAGTTACCCAAGGAACTGGCAGTGGTAAAATGTGCTGCTCATAAAAAGAGCATGGACAAAGTATCACTGGGAAATGATTATGCTGATCGAGTGGCCCAATGGTGTGCCAAAGATCGGTATATTGTAAATCCGAAACGAGGGGGGCCAGGAACCAGCTGCCAGCTTCAGGTGTTTGAAGAAGTGCCTACATGGGATGAAGTGAGAGAGTGGCAGGAATCGGCTCCTTGGCAAGAAAGAGAGAAATGGAAGGAGGATGGGTGTAGACCGGGGCGTGTGGATGGTGTGATTCTGGGCCCAACTGGTATGCCTGTGTTACCCCGACACTTGCTTGGCACAATGGCAAGATTAATACACGAAGGATCACACATTGGTAGGGATGCCATGATTCTGGTATTTCAACAGACTTGGTACAGTAAAAAGTTCAGGAAGGTAGCAGAGTCCCTCTGCCAGAGGTGCCTGTCATGTCAACAGATGAACCCAGGTAAGAGGACAATGGTTGAACTGAGCAAGATTGGGAGATCAGGGGGTCCCTTTATAAAAATACAGATTGACTTCATCACCATGCCCCGTTGTGAAGGAAAGCGATATGTCCTTGTCATTGTTTGTGTATTTTCAAAATGGGTAGAAGCTTACCCTACTCCCAAAAGTGACGCACTGACAGTAGCGAAGTGTTTACTAAAAGAACTGATACCTAGATTCGGCATACCATACATTATTGAATCAGATAAGGGTGGACATTTCCAGAATGACATACTGGCTGAACTCTGTAAGGCCTTTGGAATAAGGCAGAAACTGCACTGTGCATACCACCCAGAGGCTTCTGGAATAGTGGAACAAGTAAATGGAACTATCAAAAACAGACTAGCAAAGCTGACAAATGCTACTGGCATGACCTGGGTGAAGGCCCTGCCCCTGGTCCTGATGGGACTGAGAAGTGTTCCTGACCGCAAGACAGGCCTAAGTCCCCATGAAATCATTATGGGAAGAGTGATGAGGCAAGCATGGGTGCCAGGAAGCAAACTGTTGAGTATTACTGATGATTTGGTGCTTGAATACTGCAGAAGATTGGGTGACCAAGTGCGTTCTATCTCTCGCCAGATTGGAGACGACGGCATCCTCAATCCAACGACTCCTCTCCACAGCTTGGTTCCAGGAGATTGGGTCAAAATAAAGAAGCACACTCGATCAAGCTGTCTGGCACCAAGGTGGGGAAAGAAACGCCACGTAATCCTGGTGACAACCACTGCAGTGAAGGTCGCAGGTGTTCCACAGTGGATCCACGCTGGACACACCCAGAAGGTATTGCCAGACAGAGGATTTGAAGAAGAAGGGCAACCAGCAGAGGACCCTGAAGGAGCCAGACCAGGAGCAACTGACAACGAGCAGCCCAGCTCCAGTCAGGTTGCAGGTACAGCAGACGTTGGCCCAGGAGTAGTTGACTACGAACTGCCAAGAATCCAGCCTGCTGAAGAGGTCCAGGAAACTGAGCCAGAAGTAGCTGAAGACGAGCTGCCAAGCATATGGCCAGAAGAATGGATACCGATGATTGATCTGACCGAAGATCCCATCCGAACAAGAGAACGACTTACTGAAGGTAGAGAGTGGACTAGTCAGGAAAAGCAAGGCACAGGCGAAGAACCTCAGCCCCTTGAGATTCACATCAAAACTGAGGAAGGAGAAGGTCAGACAGGGACAGAACAGGTGTTCGATACACCACCGCTAACACCTGATGCAGATAAGGGAGAGACTAGAAATAGAGTGATAGTTCGAGCAGAAGAAAATCAAGAGATCGAAGTGCTTGAACAGGAACAGATAGGGTTAGAAGAACGAGTTCAGGAAACAGAAACAGAAACAGAGACAATCGAAAGCCAAAAACAAAATATTCCTGAACAAGGCCAGATTAGTAACCAGGCAGAAGAACTTGATGCTAGCCCTGGAACTAGCCAGGTAAGGGAAGAAGAAGAAGAAAGTGAAGAAGAATTGCCACAAGCGAAAGAGAATAAAAGAATAAGAGAAGAAAGTGAAGTCCAAGTACCGACTAAGAGACTAAAGAAAAGAAACAATCTTGAGCCTAGGTTTGTAAAAAGATTGAGGCTGAGGATAAAGACAGTTGAAGAGAAACGTGCAGAAGCGAGGAGAAGTGCACGGATAGCAGATCAAGAAGAAAACTCTTCCAATAGAAGGAGTGAACGAATAAAAAGACAAAACAAAAAGTACAAGTCTCCTGAATGGACACTGGTTTTGGAAGAGCTTGAAGATCTTGATATAACTGACGTGAGCGACGGAGAGCCCGTCCCTGAGTACTCTGCTGAAGAGGAAGACGAACCACCGTGAATTTGCACAAAGTAAGCTAGTTGTGTAAAAAGCCAAAAAGAGGGGTGAGAACACTCCTTCTATGTCAAAATGTCTGATTCAACAGTGAATGGTAGACCTAGTTGCAGCTGTTTTAAGACGTGTTGCAAGGTGTGTATATGTAGTGTAGTAGTATTGATAGTCATCTGGATAGGACTAACAATTTTCATTCCCTTTGCTGTAAGTAAAGATACTAACATTGTCCCTACTGAAACTGTAAATACTGACAGTGAGGAGTTGACAACACAGAGTGTAGAAAGACATGAGAGAGCATTGAGACAAACGAAACGAGACTTAGAAGCATCAGATGAGGGAGGACTACATTATCATGGAATGAAGAACAGGACACACTTAAATGTTTTCGCAAACTTGTTAATACACTATGTAGAGACTATGGAAATTGAAGATTGCTATGTCTGCATGAAGCTACCTACTTCGGTGGCTGAGGGCGTGACATACCATCATCTGCCATTGACATATGGAATCTTCTGTAGCATTTTAGCTAGTTTATTCTATAAAAGAGGACCGTTACAGTACTATTACTCTAACAATGACGTGATCTTTTCTGAACTTCCTATACGTGGGAATTTGAATCCTGTACATACTAGAAGTGACACCATAAGATATATGGGAGACTACTTTCTGACTATAGGTAACATTGACATAGCAGACGCACACAGAGATAACTTGACTTGTTCTTTGCGTGAGCAGGAAAAGGTGTTCCTGAACATGGCAGAGAAAAGAAGGATTAAAATTCAAAAGAAGGCTAATGACGAAAGTCAGAAAAAGCCAAAGTGGGCAGAAAACATGGAAGGCACCTCATCTGGTGGAGCGGGTCCTGCTCTGTTGCTGGATTTTGAAAAGAAAGGCAAGCTATGTCTTCACCGCGAGAAGACTAGCTATTATAATAATGTTTTCATTGGTTCCAGTGAATGCGAACATAATTACAAGGTAATTGGAGGTTGGGGTTTCAAAAATGGGTCAGAGCCTGTGTTTCCTGGAATTTATTATATTTGTGGGGACAAGGCTTATTTCAAATTGCCGGATCACTGGTATGGAAGCTGCTATTTTGGCATTGTCTTCCCGAAAATATACCATGTGAATGGGAAAACTGGAAGCAATGAAGATACTAATGGCTTAGTGCGTAGTAAAAGAGAAAGTATAGGTGAAATCATGGGTAGTATTTTTAGTGCACTGATACCTGGAGTGGGAGTGGTTCTGAACACTCACAGAATTTGCAAATTGTCTACTATTGTGGATGTGCTGTCTACTGAAACAGCTCATGGATTTCTGCTGGTCAATACCGAAATGGTTGCGATCAGATCAATGGTTTTACAAAATCGACTTGCTCTTGACACCTTATTAGCGAAAGAGGGCGGAGTCTGCCGGATGTTGAAGGCGCAACATTGTTGCACTTATATTCCGGATAAAAGTGTACAGATCAAAAGATATGTGAAAAACATTACTAATTTGGCAAAGGAACTCAAACCACTCGAGGTTGATAGTGCCTGGAAGAGACTGGTAGATGGTCTCTCAAATGTAGGTCATTGGCTTGCTAGCGTAGGTAAAAGCTTACTGTTCAAAATACTGATGCCAATTGGTATTATAGGTCTTATTGTACTTTTAATTTTTCTGTGCTGTAAATACCGCAAGCGCACCAAGAAGCACGAGGTAAATGCAAGAGGAGTGAAACGAAGTGTGGATGAGATTGAATTAGAAGAAGTGAATGATCAGATATACAAAAAGGTGAAGACTTCTCACCCTACTAGAACTGAAAGAGAAAAGTTAGAACGTCTGCTGGAAGAGATAGAACTCTATAAAGTATGAAAGAAAGTTGGCATCTGGTTACATTTTATTTTGTGATGATAGTAAATATCATCAAAGAGGGGATTGATGAGGCAAAGCTTTGCATATTTTGCGGCTTGCCGAAATCATGAACCTCATTTGTGTGTAACAAGGTAACCCGTGTATGTTTTACTAACATTTATGTTTAGTTTGGAGAAAGACCGTGAAGCTTGCACATGTGTTTTACTAAAATAATTACTCGAGTCATCTAAAATGGCCGCCGCTTGTATTTAGTTGCTGCGCATGCGTCAGCCACACTCACGTGTCCTGACGCGTCTGCAGAAGTGGAGGGAAAATTATGCGCATGCGTAATTCATAGCTGTGCTTATCATGTGGTACTGCTCGTGCCACTGCTCTTGTGACCGTGTCAATATAGCTAACATTTAATTGCAATAAGTTTATTTCTTGATGATGAGTTAAAAGTACAAACCCTGTGGTGTGTTTTCATAATGACATTATTATGTATTAATTTGTTTTTCGCTTACTTTTTATGTACCGCGGGGAATGGGGTATGTCTGTGCCGAGAACCATTTTGGAGGTCCTTCTGCGCCTGCGCAACCTACCAAGTCGGAGCAGACCTTGAATGATGGAACTTAGCCAGTTGGCAGTGATGAGCAAGATGCTCCTGAGAACGGCCCGAAAACTCGGCTGAACCAATCATATGTCCTCACAGTGCAACAATGTAAAAGTTTCATTGTATTGCTGCACAGCTTCTCATGGGAACCCCAATCTAGTTAGGCGGTACCCTATTATGCTAATGTAGGCTTAAATTAGACTGTTCTGATTGGTGTGTTACCCAAATCCTACCTTAGGACCAATCCAAATTGAGAGATTCTGACACTTTGCAACATTGGGGGGGTGGTACACTGTCCCAAAACTGTATATCTACTGTGGGTTCCCCTGGGGAACCGTCCGACTTGCCTGGTTTAGCTGACCTGTCACTGACCCAACGCACTCAATAGGTGACTGAAGATACAGAGCGCTGCGAAGCACTCTGTCCGAATTTGACCATAGACTGAGGTTCTACTGAACCTTAAAGTGCTGGCGAAGCACTTAGCTGGGAGTTTGCTGACCCAATCGGGGTCTTGATCGATAGCTGCAGAACGGGTGAAGCGCAGGCGTTGCTTCCGAACTGTGGGTTCCGGTCCTGTCCTGAAGAGGTCCTGTCCTGAGGGTTTGCTGTCCTGTCCTGAGGGTTTGCTGTCCTGTCCTGAGGGTCCTATCCTGATTCCTATTCCGAGGGTATCCTGTTCTGTCCTGGGTGTCCATTCTGCATCTGCTGTCCTTTGAGGGGTATCCTTCCTTGAGGGTTTCCTGTCCTTAACTGACCCGTGGCCAGGGTTTGGTTTCCACACCTTTCTAGGTAAATATTGCTCTGAACCTCTTGAAATTCTTGCACCTTCTGAATTTCTAACTTTTGCTTTAATAAAGTTCAACATTGCATATGTGATATTTTCCATGCCTTTCCGCAACTATTGAAGGTCATTTATATTTTTCTATAAGTTTATTCCTATGTCTTCTCATTTGTTAGAAATTATATTTTGCATAGCAGTGTGTCATTTCCTGATATGGTCTAGAACTTCATTGCCTAGATTGTTCAAAGGCCCATTCACCTTAAGTGAAGCGTGTTATTCATTATAAGCTCTCCTATAGTCACCCACACTTAGGCTATCCCTGTTTAGATAATACTGAATTGCATAGTATCTTTTCTCGTTACATTTTATTAGTACTTTGATGATTACTCTGTCATTATTTCTTTATGCCTATATAATTTACGTTATCTTGGTTATTGATTGCCTTGTTTTATTGTACCTCATGCAAGAAAATAATGAACTTTAGATAAACATTTTAAAACTTCCAGTTGTCCGTGGTCATTTAAAACAGTATTTTGAATGTTATTGGTTGGGTTTGTATTTTGTTGCCTTTCTTTTACAGCTAGCTCCCTGATTCATTGTGGTCATTAGGTACCCGCATCGGTGGATGGTAAGTCGGGTGCACCGAAAATTGGTAGCAGGGAACACACACACATCAACTTGGTAGAGCTCGTGAAGTCACCCGATCGATGTATATGGTGATTTGAAAAGTATATGGGCCCTGAAGCTGGAAACGGCGAAAACTATTGGTCGGGTGGCCTCGCGCGCTCTATCAAATATAATTAATGTGTGTTAGTCATTGTACTGTTTTCCCTTTTCTACCCTTCCTATGTTTAAATGCTTAATGAAAGTTTCTCATTTCATCTTACCTTAATCATATTCTTGTTGATTGATCAAATTTCAATTAATTTAGTATGGACACTGACATTTAATAATTTACATTAGATAAAGAATTTAAACCTTTCCCGAGTTTGTGGTTTTTATATGAGTGTAAATGATATTTTACTACCTTTTCTCTTGCTAATTCCCTTGATCCCTTAGGACTATAGGTACCGGAGATTTGGATTGAGTAAGTCAAATGGTATAGGTCCTGAATGGTTAAGTAACATTTTGATATGAGTGTAGGTTTACCTGTTCATTTTTGCATATATAGTTTTTTTATGGGCTCAGGTTAGTATTGTAGGACGAGCAGGTGAACCTGCGCTCTATCACCAGCATTACTCAATTTTACTGTGATTTTGAGTATATAAATGTGCATGTGGAAGCAGAAATGTTAACTAGCGATGAAAGCATTCACTGATCCTCAAAACTGTAGATTTGTGCACCTCAATCAAGTATTCGCTTTGAGTTAATTTTGATATAATTTGTCTTTTAATAGCTGGAAGTCATATTACTGTCCTTCCCCAAAATATAACTGGATACATTCACAAAAATATAAAAGTTACTCCTGCAGGTTTCTCCTATATTTTGAATAAATCGCACTTTTATTTTAGTTCACAAAAATGTCCAAGAGAATGTCAGGAAGCTGCGGCAGTCTCAATTTCCCAAACGGACTCCTGGAAACTCCTCGCAAGTTCCTAGTTACTCACACGAGGAGACACTGCTGCTTGTGTAAATATATATAGTGCATTGTTTCCCAAACTGCAAGGCATGACTCACTGGTGAGTCATAATACGATTTTCGGGGGGTTGCAAAAGTCCAAGCAATGAATACAGATGTCTTTAAAATCTGCATTTATCTTGTCACATCTGTGGAGCTTGACAGCAGAAGTCACATGTCAGGCTAAATATTCTGACAAGTTTCTGCTCAATCTTTTAACTTTGGATTGGTGTTTTCTTTCTCTGACTGCAAAGTGTGAAGTTGTTAAAGTGAATTATAACAACAATATTAGGATGTCATTTTTTTGCAACACACACCAAAATGTAGATATTTGTTAATTAACTGTATTCCTTTAGCAGTTAAGGAAACATAAATGAAGTGCATTTTTGTAACTCTGAAGTGTGCTCTAAACCGAGATTTTAATAGGATTGAAACAAATAAAGTCACTTTAATGGGTGATGCACAAATGATAAAAATTCCTAGGACCCTCATTTCCACACGTTATTATTTGTCTGCAGTATAGTTTTTTTTAGTAAATCTGAATGTTTGTGCAAAGTTAGTGGCCATATCAATGGAAAATGTGCTGTCTGTAAATGGCAGTGTGCTACCCAACCATGCTTTAGTTACATTAAAAAATCACATCTCATGTCCAATAAAGGTAGGTGGGTCGCAAAGTGTTGTTGTTCTAAAAAGTGGGTTATGGTTCTAAAAAGTGTGGGAAACACTGATATAATGCATATTATTATAAGTGAAATGTAAATCATGAGTTTAATGGCACAGATAACCATTTTCTACATAAGGATATTTTTACGTCTGGCCCTTGAGACAGCTTAAGCTGTTTTGCTAGACTGTTGTTTTCTCAACAAATTGTTCATTATATATATAGCGATGCTTTTGGGCTGCAGTTTTTATTAATTGGTCTATACATTTGGCGTTCACATTTTGCTAATGCCCACTACAACATACGCCATACACAATGACTCAGCCCACTTTACCCATTGGTCACTTCACTGTGAGTGTTTGCACAAAGCTTGCTCACATTGTTTACTTCTTGATAGAGCGCGGGCTCACCTGCTCATTTTACCATACTCACCTGGGCCCATAAAACATACACACTTTGAACAGGTAAACCTACGCTTAATCAGGATTTAATTACCCTTTTAGGACCTATACCATTGACTTACCAATCCTAGTCACTGGTACCTAGAGTCCTAAGGTATCAAGGGAGTTAGAATAATAGGTAGTAAATAAACATTTGCATTCATAAAATAACCACAGACTCGGGAAAGGTTTAAACACTTTATCTATGTAAATTTTTAAATGGCATAGTCCATACCAATTCAATTATAGCTTGTTCAATTAAGAAGAAAATAATCAAAGCAAGATGATGTGAAAATATTCTGAGACTTTCTTTAAGCATTGAAACATAGGAAGGGTAAGAAAAGGGAAACAGTACAATGTCATACACATACACACTAATTTATATTTACTTAGAATGGTGTGAAAACCAACCCTGGCCACGGGCTGGGATAAAGGACATTACTTCCGATAGTTCAGGTGCCAACAGGACAGGACAGGTGCAGACCAGAATCAGGACAAGTACGGACCAAATTGGATCAGGACAGGACCACCGCAGGTCAGGACCGGCACCCACAGCTAAAGTGCAACACCAGCGTCACACCCCTCTCTAGAGCTAACAGTCGTACCCCGATTGGGTTATCGAACTCCTTCCCAAAACCCCGATTGGGTCATCGGATCTTCTAACAGAGTGCTCCGCCAGCACCTCTGCTCTCAATTGCCTATTGAGTATGTTGGGTCAGTGACAGGTCAGCTAATCGGACAAGTCGGACAATCTAACTAGCTAAGCCTACCTTAGATATACCATTTTCCAGGACAGTGTACCACCCCCCAATGTTGCAAGTTTGTCTATTCCCTCAATTTGATTGGTCAAAAGCGAGGAGAGGTCATCACACCATACCAGTTATGAGGTCATTTCATTCAAATATTCAAATTAATGTTCCCTCCCATGATTTTATTTTCTTATGCACTTTTATTCCACCCGACAATGGATGTTTCAATTACAAATACAATGTATAACTTTTCGGTACATCCGAGCTTCCTTTGAGAGGTTGAAGGGTGAGGTTCTCATAAGTTTCACAGGCAAGTCTGTTGCTGGCACCAGTTCAGTGCCATGACTAGAGGACTCTTGAGTTGTTCTGCGCAGGCCAGTTCTTTTAAAATGGAGTGTAGCAGGGAAACATCAGGCCCAAATACGAGCTAGTAACAAAGTTAATATTAATAATAATAATGGGAAATTTGTAGTGCGCGAACTTAGCCCAAGGGCATCAAGGCGCAGGGACAGACAGACATACAGTCTCAGAGTACCGAATACAGGACCACTAATAAGCTTGAGTGAAGAGCCAAGTTTTCAAAAGTCTACGGAAGGCCACAAGAGAAGGCTGACTAGAGAGTTCAGGGGGGAGGGAGTTCCATAATTTGGGAGCCAAGGTGGAAAAGGCTCTTCCTCCCCACCTAGCCCTCGTGAATCTGGGAACCGAAAGCAGATTTCTGGAGGAAGAACGCAGAGTTCTCCTGGGGATATAGGCTGCGACAAGAGACCTGACGCCTTCGGAGCCTGAGCCAAATACAGCTCTGTGGGCAATACAGAGGAGTTTGAAGGAAATCCTAGAGTGTATTGGTAGCCAATGGAGATCCTTCCTAGCCTGGGTAGCCGAAGGTTCAGGACCATTCTGGCAGCGCCATTCTGCAAGTTCTGGAGGCGATGGACAGAGCTCTTGTTTATGCCGCTGTAAAGGGCATTGCAATAATCAAGCCTGGAGGAGACCAGGGCAACTGTTGCCTGTTTCCGAGCTGCGGGGACAGATACGGGGCGATCTTTTTCAGATTCCTAATATTGGCGCAGCAGGTGGACACCGTTCTATTGACTTGGGGATCGAATGATAGGGCTGAGTCAATCAGTACTCCCAGATTCCTGGCGGAGTGGGTAGGGTGAGGGCAGTCCCCCAAAGAGGGCGGCCACCAGTCCTCAGACCACATATCCTGATTTCCTCCGAAAATCAGGACCTCAGTCTTTTCCCTGTTTAACTTTAAGAAGTTCCGTACCATCCACTGCTTTACTGCCTCCATGCACGCTCTGAATTTGAGGGCTGAGTCGTTAACCGAATGAGTGATGGAGACCATGATCTGGGTATAGTCGGCATACGACAGTACCTCAAATCCGAACGATCTCACCACTTAGCAAGTGGGGTAACATAGATGTTGAATAAGAGCGGGCTTAATGAAGAGCCCTGCGGCACCCCACATTACACCGACTGGGAGGTGGAGAGAAAGTTGCCCATCTTAACTCTCTGCTCTCTTTGGTGAAGGAAAGAGGCAAGTAGCCAGAGGGCAATGCCATCCACCCCAATCCCCTCGAGCCTGGAGACCAGGATCGAAGGGGACAGGGTGTCAAAGGCTGCCGTAAGATCCAGCAACACCAACAGAGTAGTGTGTCCCCTATCAACCTCAGAACGGAAGTTAAAGAGAAACAGTTTTCGAACAATGAATAAATGAATGCACTGTATACCACTTATCTCTACTCTATTCCCATTAATTTATTTTAACTATAGCAGTAGTGATTAGGCAGAACGAACAGGGTTTAGTATAAGCAGCCATGCAAGCATCAGCATGTGAAACATAGAGCAGCCATCTTTAGTTCTAGTGCGCAGAAGCAAAGATTTCCCACCAAAGCAGAGAGTACGTCATGTCACGTGAGTGTGACAGACGCATGCGCAGTAAAGATCCCACATTGCGACGGCCATATTAGATCACTCGAGTTACTGTTAGTAAAAGCACATAGGAAAGCTTCCCCTAGATACTAGAAATGTTGTGTGGTGCATTATTAGCAATACAAAACATGTTTATTAATGCATTATATGTTATTTCGAGAGGATTGAATCCGAGCATGTCTCTTTATATGCGAAACCTTGCTCCATAAATCCCTTCTTTGATGATATTTTATATCATCACAAATTACAGAAACAGATGCCAACTTTTCAACATTTACTCAGCTCTATTTCTTCAAACACTTTTTTAGGCTTTTCCCCATTATTTATGTGAAATTTTTTCATTTTCTTGTATAAATCCCCATTTAATTCTTCAAGCTCAATTTCATTGAAATTTCTTTTCTTTCCTTTCTTATTTACTGTATGTCTTTTTGTGCTTGCGACATTTGCAAAAAATGGCTAAAATCGTAGGGCTACTCCCACCATTGGCATCAGTATTTTACCTACAAAACTCTTTCCTATGTTAGAAAACCAACTACCTATAGAAGAGAGACCACTAATTAGTCTCTTCCATGCACTGTCAACCTCCAGTGGTTTCAATGCTTCTCTCAAATGTGTAATGTTTCTTGCATATTTTCCAATTTCAACACTTTCGTCTGGAATGTAAGTGCAACAATGTTGCTTCTTCAGCATTCTACAGACTCCGCCCTCTTTTGCCAATAATATATCAAGAGCAAGTCAATTTTGTAACGATTGATCTTAACGCAACTAGTTCGGTATTGATCATTAGAAATCCACTAGCAGTGTCAGTCAATAAACGATCCACCACTGTTGACAATTTGCAAATCCTTTGAGCGTTCAGACCAATCCCACTGAAGGAATTATTGCATTAAATATATCACCTACAATTTCAGTAGACGTTGCTCTTTTACTACGTGTTAGTCCTTTAATTTCTTCATTGCTTCCAGTGATTTTCTCTACATGGTATACCTTTGGGAATACTATTCCAAAGTAGCAACTCCCATACCAATGATCAGGCAATTTAAAATAGGCCTTATTTCTGCAAATATAATAAATTCCAGGGAAAACTGGTTCAGTTCCGTCTTTGAAACCCCAACCCCCAATTACTTTGAAATTATGTTCACATTCACTGGAACCAATGAATATATTGTTATAATAATCTGTTTTCTCCCTATGGAGACAGAGTTTCCCTTTCTTTTCGAAATCCAGCAACATAGCAGCCTGAGTCTTGCCATTAGAGGTAAACTCTTTATTTTCAGCCCATTTAGGAATGTTTTGTTTCTGATCAGAGGCTTTTCTATGGAAATCCTATCTCCTTTTCGCTACTAAATCTAAAAACATCTTTTCTTTCTTGTGTAATGTGCATGTTAGATTGTCTTGGTGATCTTTAGCTATATCTATTGATCCTACTGTTAGACAATAATCACCCATGAAGTGTGTAGAATCTCTAGTGCTAGAAATACGATTTACATTTCTACGTAAAGGAACTTCAGAAATAATTACATTAAAATTAGAATAATAATACTTAAATTTTCCAGTTCTATAAAACAGACTAGCTAAAATGCTACATGAAATACCATAGGTCAGGGGTAAGTGATGGTATGTGACCCCTTCAGCTACTGATGTGGGCAACTTCATGCACACATAACACTCACTGATCTCCATAGCTTCTACATAATGTACTAACAAATTAGCAAATACATTCAAATTAGTTCTTTTTCTAGCTCTTCTATGATGTAAATCTACCTCATCTGGGTCTTCTAAATCTACTCCAGGTTGCTTGAGACTAACTGCTTTCTCATGTGTATGTGTGTCTAACTTCTCTGGTGCATCTACTTGTTCAGGTATATTAGTGTTATTCTGCATATCTTTGCTCATCAAGTAAGGTATAGCTAATGTCAGTCCAAACCATACTATAACTACTACCAATATATTCCATGTGCATACTCTACAACATGTCCTTAGACAATTTCTTTTCGGTTTTCTATTAACATTATAATCAGCCATTGCAGACTAAGGAGACTTTATCCCCTCTTTGTAACTTTTCCACAGACTTTAACCTGTGAATCTTCTCTCAAGTTGGTCTCACTTCTTCGTCAGTCTGATCAACAATCAGTTCGTAATCACTCAGTTCTAGATTTTCGAAATCTTCAAGTATGACGTAGATCTACTCAGGTCCTTTGAACTTGTTATTCAGTCTTTTCAGACTTCTTCTTCTTGGTTGCTCTGTGGAAGGTCCAGCTTGTCTTGATATTTGATTTACTTTTCTGGTTCTTCATTTATTGTTTTAAGGCGAAAGTTCAGTCTTTTGACAAAACCAGGACAATTATCTCCCTTTCTGAGTCTTTTAGCTGGAACTGTGCTTTGACTTTCTTCAGATGCTCTTTTATTTTCAAACCTTTGTGGCACACCTGGTTCAATGTTGTCCTCTGTATCCCTCTCTATCTGACTTGGTCCAGGCCTTATGTTTGTTTCTTCTGGCTGGATACTGTTCTGGCCTTGTTCAGGAGTTTGCTGTATTTGACTTTGATTTTGAGTTTGAATTTGTTCACCTTCTTCTTCCTGAACACATTTTTCTACACCTATTTGGTCCTGCTCAGGTCTTTGGATTTCTTGATTGTCTTCTGCCTGAGCTTTTGCCCTAATACCTATCTGTCCCTCCTCAGACTCAGAAGTTCTGGCTGGAGTTTCAAATGTCTGAGTACATTGATATTTCCTTCTCTGGTCCTCCTCAGAATTACTATTGGCTTGGATTTCTGTAATCTGTGTGCATTCTTCTATTCCTGACTCATCCTCACTATCACTCTGTCTATCTAGATAGGTTTGACTTCTGGTTCTCACAAATTCTGCAGGTATGTTGACTACTGGAATCCATTCATCCTGACTGATTCTCGGTTGCTCCTCATCAACTACTTTGAGATCAACTTCTTGAGACCCCTCAGCTGCACAACCTTCAGCTCCTACTTCATCAGGTTCTGTCACCCTCTTGGTGTGACTGGCACGGATCCAATTCAGAATTCCCCTGCACTTCACAGCTGTGGTGGTAACCAATATCCCTTGATGTTCCCACCTTGGTGCTAGGCAAGATTCTGGAGTATGTTCTTTTATCACTACCCAGTCACTTGGATTCAGGTCATGTGCTGGAGTTGATTGTCTGGTGACAGCGTCTTCCCCAATCTGGTGAGAGATAGAACGCGCTTGATCAGCCAGTTCTTTGCAGTACTCGAGTACTAAATCATCAGATATATTTATCAGCTTGGGTCCTGGTACCCATGCTTGCCTCATTGCTCTTCCCATGAGTATCTCATGGGGACTCTAGCCAGCTTTTCTGTCTGGGATGCTTCAGAGTCCCATCAGAACAAGATGTAAAGCATCAGGCCACTCCAATCGGGTAGATTCATACATCTTTCCCAATCGTGACTTGATTGTGCCATTCAGTTGTTCTACCACTCCAGAAGCCTCTGGGCGGTATGCACAGTACAGCCTTTGCTCAATTTGGAATGCTTCACAGATTAGACAAATTATTTCATTTTTAAAGTGAGACCCTCAATTGTTACTGGAAAACCGAACCTAGGTATGAGTTCCCTAAGTAGAAGCTTGGCTACCGTGAGGCTATCATTCCTGCGGGTAGGGTAGGCTTCCACCCATTTTGAAAACATGCAGACAATGACAAGGACGTACTTCAGTCCTGGGCAAGGGGGTAATTGGCTGAAATCAATCTAGAGTCGTATGAAGGGACCTTCTGCCTTTCCAATCTTTCCTAGCAACACTACGGTTCTCTTACCAGGATTCATTCGTTGGCAGGTTATGTACCTCTCGCATAGACTCTCTGCTACATTCCTGAACCTCACATTGAACCAACTCTGTCTAAACAGTCTAATCCTCGCATCCCTACCTATGTGTGAATCTGCATGGTACATCCTAGCCATAGGAGCAAGCATACAATCTGGTAACACAGGTGTCCCATCAAGGTAAACAATAACCCCATCCTCAACCCTTCTTCGACTTCCTATTTTCTCCCACTCTTACTTTTCCTTTATTTCTGCCTCATTTTGCAAATCACTTCCTCCCATGTTTTCACTCTTTCAAGCAACATAAGTAGGCAGCTGTTTCCACATGCATTGATTTTCTTATTTATTGCCATCTAATGTTTGGCACAATGCTGGGCTAGTTGGTCAGCATATCGGTTACCTGCTGTCACTTTGTCATTTCCCGATTTGTGAGCAGCACACTAGACCACAGCCACTTCTTTTGGAAATTTAATTGCTTCCAGCAAGTCTTTTACATAATGTCCATTCTTAATAGGAGTACCTTTGCATCCAGAGTTGGCCAAAGTCATGCAAAACCCGTAACCATACTGACTGTCAGTGTATATGGTTACCCTCCAATTTTTCCTAAATTTGCAGGCTCTCGTTAATACAACTAATTCGGCTATTTGTGCAGACCTGACTCCAGGTAAATAGGATGCTTCAACTGGAACCGACAATGTACACACAGCATAAGCAGCACTCAATCCTCCTTCCTCGTGTCCCATGCATGAGCCATCTACAAAGAGTTCATATTCTGACTTTAGCAATGGCTCTTCTCTTATGTCTGGACGGGGCTTAGTACTGTATTCGGTGAGAGCAGATGCAATCAAGCTCAACTTCCTGTTTCACTTCTTCAAATTGTGAATCAGGCAACAGTGTAGCTGGATTTAGGACAGTGCATATGGCAATGGTCACATTCCCTGCACCGAGAAGGATTCGCTCATACTTAGTCAGCCGACTAGGAGTTAAATATTGAGTATGTGTTCTTGTTAATAGAATCACCATCGCATGTGGGACATACATAGTTACAGGGTGTCCCATAATGATGGATTCACTTTGCTCAAGACTCATGCAGGTTGAAGCTACTGCTTTCAGACATCCCGGCAGTGCAGGTGCCACTGGATCCAGTGTAACAGAAAAATATTCCACAGGAGGTCTCATTAAACCGTGTGTTTGGGTCAAGACGGACAATGCACAATTGTCATGTGCATCACAGAACAGTGCAAATTCTTTTGAATAATGAGGCATCCCTAAGGCTGGAGCTGAGCACAGACAGTCTCCCAGGTTCAAGAAGGCAGTCATGCTTCCGTCATCCCACTCTACTGGGTCCTTTGCTCTCTTTGTTGTCATCTGTATCAGGGGTTTAGCTAGGACCTGAAAGCCCACACTCCACTGCCTGCAGTAGCCTACAACTCCAAGAAACATTCTGATTTCTTTCTGTGTTTGAGGTAAATTCATGTTTCTGATTATTTTAATTCTTTCAGAGGTAACTCTTCTGACACCTCTCTCTATCTGGTGCCCCAGATATTTTACTGATGTGGTGCAGAATTGTAACTTCTCAGGTGACACTTTATGACCTCCTTCATCCAAGTGATTCAGTAATGCAATGGTATCAACAACACAGTCATTTCGAGTTTTAGACACCACCAACACGTCGTCTATATACTGCACCAGGATAGACTGTCCGGGCAGGACCAGAGATTCAAGAAATGTTTTCAATATATGATTGAAAATCGATGGACTCTCTGTGTACCCCTGAGGGACACGATTCCAGACGTAAACATGGTCGTCAAATTTAAACGAGAAAATAAATTTGCTATCTGGATGTAATGGTATGGAGAAAAATGCATGGCACAAATCAATTACCATGAACCATCCGGCTCCCCACGGTATCTGATACAGAATCACTGCAGGATTTGGCACAACTGGAGAACATGGGATGACAATTTTATTAACTTTGCGGAGGTCTTGCATGACCCTATATTTTCCACTCAGTTTCCTTATGCCAATTATAAGAGAATTACATGGAATGCTCATCATTTCTTGTAAAATGCTTTGCTCAACCAAACGCTTTATTTCTGCTGCAACACCTGCTTTTATTTCTGGGCTCATTTTGTATTTTCGAATGTTTGGGTAAACTGCTCCTTCTTTCACTGTCACTTTTATCGGGTCAACATTTGCCATTAATCCTACATCTTTTCCAGTGAAATCCCACACCTCAGGATTCACCGTATGCTGTAAATATGTTGGGAGATCTTCCACTATCATCTTTTCGTTTTCAGTTTCTTGTTTGGCTAACATTAATTTATAAACTCCATCTTCGTCGGTGGTTTGAATTTCAACACCACTTGGGGTACAAAAGATTGTGCAATTCATTTTACACAGTAAGTCCCTACCTAGTAGATTCACTGGACTGGAGTCACACACTACAAATGTGTGCATTTCTTTAAAATTACCTATTCTGATTTCCATACGTTCTGTAACAGGGGTACTAATTTGTTTATTAGAAACGTCCACTACTTCAATCACTTCTCCCGAGAGGGGTAGGTTTGGAACTTCTGCTGTTCTCACAGTAGAACAGGTAGCGCCAGTATCCAACAAAAAGGTAACATCATTTCTCTCAACTTTTCCCTCAATGTATGGACCTGACTGATCTACCGGAAAGGATGCACCAAGTACGCACTCCTCGTCCTCCCCTCTCAGGCACCGTCAGTAACTATCTTCCTCAAAAAATGCATCACTCAAAAGAAATAGCGAGGTCACTGCATCTCTCCTTCCACTTCCCAATTTGTGGTATCCACACTGTATTTAGCTTGGCTCCAAGAATCTGGCATAGGTGCAAGTGGTAACTGGTTTTGGATTACCTGTTGCTGTTGCTTCCTTGACACCCCATTCTGCGTCTGTGGATTCAAATTGTCAGTTTGGACATTATTACTCAATACAGCCTTACACTCGTTCCTCCAATGCCCCATTTTTCCGTACACATGACAAGGAAACTTTTTCTTTGCTTCCTCTCTGTTCATTCTTCCTCTCGGTCGGTTTACCCCCATTTCCATCTCCTTGATTCTGATTATTTTTAAATTTATTCAGCTAAAGTTCTTGTTGCTCTGCTAACTTTACTTGTGCCCACATTACCTTTTCTTCTAAATTCTTTCGTTTATTGTCAATTTCATCCCCACAATATTTTGCATACTTGAGTATTTCATCAACAGGCTTGGCCTGCCAGCAGATTTTATGATCTTTAATCATTTGCGAAAATTCTGGCTTTAACCCTGACACAAACCAATAAATAAAATGTGCATTGTCTTTCGTATCAATGTTTTCCAAACCGCTGTACTGCTTGAATACCTGTAAAAGGCGCTCATAATATGCATGTACTGATTCATATTTATTTTTGGTAGTTCTGTCTATTTTTGTACAATCTGTTTCTTTTGGGGGTACTTTCCCTTTCAGGAAGGCTAAGACTTGATGGTATTTTGTCATTACATCATCTGATGGTGCTCATGTCTTTGTATCTCTGGGGTATTCGTCACTGGGCCAATCAATAGTAATCTTACATTCTGTCCATAAATCTGCGGGTACTACGATATCAAACAACCCATCTAAATCTTTCAACAATACTTTTGAGACCTTTACAAATCTTTTGAATTGCCGGTAGCACTCAACAGGTTTCTCTCTGAGTTTCGGGAAATCATTTTTAAATGATCAAATATCCTGTCGGGACCATGGGACATGTACATACCCTCCTCCTGGCACTTCTCTCATTGGACACAACCTTTCTACTTTTTCTGATTCTTTTAATAAATATTCAGTTGCAGTATTTTTCGCTTGGGCTTCCTCTGTTTTCTTTGTCTATCTAGCTTTCCACTTGTCTAAATCACCCCACTTTTGCAACAGTGACAATAATTGCTTTATTTGCACTTTTCGTCCTGACACATTCATGCTTTCTAAATCTTTGTCAGAAAATTCAGCTCGGTAAGGTGTCTGTAATACTTTAGATTTTAAACCGATCTCCAAAGCCAAATTCATTAATTTTTCATGGACATTTTTGGTATTTCGAGTAATACTTCGACATATAAACAACAACTCATCCTCACTGAATGTATTTAATCTATCTAACCCCACATTTCCAGCAGCAATTCTTCCAATTCAACCCTTAATTTGAAAATATCCAATGCTTTTGTCTGGGATTGTGTCTTTTCTATTGATCGAAACTACCTTTCTATTTCTTCTGGGGTTACTACAGTAGCACTTCTCGTACCTGAGGATGTTTCCATTCTTACTTCTCTATGGCTTCTGGGAGTATTTTTCCTGTTTGAACTACTTCCGGGTTCTCTTATAGGTAAATCCATTAGGGATACTACTGACTCGCACTCACTTGCTTGGTCATCAATAATCAAGATTTCCTTTCTAGGTTGTACTATAGGTGTGGTCAGAACAGGAGTTTTGGGATAGATTTGTTTATCTCCATACAAGGGAACAACAGGACCTATAGATACCGGTATAGTCAAGGCCTCAGGACTTGTATTTAACTGGGAAATTTTCTGAATTAATTCATTTCTTTGTTTATTTCTTGCCACTCTTTCCCGTTTCTGTAAGACTTTCTCTAGTGAAGGCTCATGTACCACTTGTGGAACCAAAGGTGGTGTTAAGAACGGGGAACTAGAGTTAGCTCTACTTGCTTCCTCATGGTAAGGTGGCGGATTTTTCATCAACAAATCTTCTATATAATCATCATCAGAGTCACCACTAGTCATTAAATTCTACCTTTTGTCTGTACACTTGCTTCCTGATGGTTCTTCTAATGTTAGTACGGGATATAATCCTTCCACTAACATAGACTGTCTCCATTTCTTCATTTGCTTATCTCTTGTCTCTTTAGGAAATCTAGGATAAAATGTACTCCAATTTCTATCACTTCTGGGTCTATCTCGCTCAAAAGCCTCAGTTTCCCATTCCTCTAATGCTTCGTACTGGGTCAATCTAGGTCTAGGATCTAATTCATTCATGCGTGTTCTCAAATTATACAAAATTCTACCATTAAAATTACCATTTTCTGGAAATGCCAAAACACCATCATCTTTAGTGTACTCCATCCAGTTCTCTAACCGAACACACAAGTGTGATAACCCCTTTCGACCATCATGTATGATGCAGGCGCATATGGTGGTGGAATAATAATCCCTTCTCTTGTTTTGATCGTTTTATCTTTCTTGAAGAAATTCTTAATTTTCTTAAATAGCAACATTTTTCTCCCCTCCGTACATTATATGAGGTCTTCCTCTTATGTATTGGTCTTGTGTAAACCCTAAGTACCTCTTATCTGATCTGTTTCCTATAACTATTGGATCTAAATGCCACATATGATTTGTACCGATAAATTTGATATGCAGCTACACTCAATTGTTTACTAAATACTACACCAATACCAGCGCGTTTCTTATTTTCAAGAACCAATCAGAGTTTGGTTTTCAAATGAATTTCGACCAATAATTGCGCTGCTTTTCTCGTGAGACAAGTTCCCACGCTCCTGCACTCACCCCTCCTTTACAATTATTACAATTATTACGGTATTGGTTGAGACAGCTACACACCCGCTGTCTCAACCAATACCAGCGCGGCTCTTGGTCACGTCAGCGCAGCACCCCCATTGACTCCCTCCTTTGCAAGGTAATACAAAAACTTTTTTCTTCTCACTTTTAAATACAATATTCATTAATTAACAACGTAAAAACATTTGCCACTGTGCCTAAGTAACTAAATTCAAAGGAAAGAATCATTTTTCTCACTGTGAGTAAATCCCTTCCACTTACTCTTCATACACTGCGAGTAAATCCCTTCTGCTTAGTCTTCACACAAGCATCAGAGAACCTGTTACTCCCTCAGGCTTACCCTTTCCAGGTGATATAAGGCCAAAGTTTCACCAGCGAACTCTTTTGCTATCATTTATTCACACATTTATACAGAAAATCCCTAACCAGTGCTTCAAGTTCTACCTAACTTTATACGCACTTAATTCCTTAGGCAAGTGACCTCACTGCAGTGTGGCTTTCATTTACCACCTGCTATTCTGCCCCTGGGGATTCCAAACAAACATAGAACAATACAAACGAGTTTTGGTTAATACATAAAATCAAGCATGGGCGAATTGTGCGATTTCGCGAAATTTTTGAATTCGTGCGAATTTGCGGATTTTTATATTTTTGCGTGTTCGTGGGGCGCTTTGCGTGTTCGCGGGGCGCTTTACGTGTTCGCGGGTTTTTTTTTGGGCGAGACCGTGATGCGCCCTCTGGTTCATCACTGCCACCCTCTCGTTTTTTATGCCCTTCTGCCCTCTGTACCACTCGTTTTTGTACCTTTCTGCCCTCTGCCCCACTCGTGTTTGTGCCCTTTTGCCCTCTGCCCCACTCGTTTTTGTGGTCTTCTGCCCTCTGCCCAACTCACTTTTGTGGTCCTCTGCCCCACTCGTTTCTGGCCTCTGTCCCACTCGTTTTTGTGCTCTTCTGCCCTCTGCCCAACTTGTTTTTGTGGTCTTCTGCCCTCTGCCCCACTCGTTTCTGCCCTCTGCCCAACTCGTTTTTGTGGTCTTCTGCCCTCTGCCCCACTCGGGGGGGGGGGTCTTCTGTGCGAGTTCAAGTGCCTCTTGTGTGTATAAATGGTCAGAGACTGATCAGAGCAGCAGATGAAGAGAAAGAAGCTCCTGGTCACAGGAACAGCACGAGGATTGCGCTTGTGAAAGTCATGGATACAAAGGCCTCCATCCAGCATTACAGCTGATTTTCGACTGTAGATTTGGGAAGAAGGCACACCTGCCCAGCCTCGACGACACTCACGATTGTGTTTGGGCTGATGAATGCGTCACTGAATTGAGCTTCAACTAGTTCCAGCGACTATGTGTGTGTTACTATGCAATCGTGCCCAAGGGCGCAGGGGTCCCTTGAGTGAGCTGTCCATCATAGTGGGTAAATGGCGGGAAGACTGTGCACACCGCGAGGGGTTCGCGGATTGCGAATTTACCGAAAATCAGCAAAATCCGCGAGCGGAACGGATTTTGTGCTCATGCTTACATAAAATCACTACAAATCAAATAATCAATACGCGACTAACTACCTATCTTAACTAAACCCTAACCACTACTCTGCTACCAAAGGAATTCTGATAAAGCGCGGGCTCACCTGCTCATTTTACCGTACTCACCTGGGCCCATAAAACAAACACACTTTGAAAAGGTAACCCTACGCTTAATCTGGATTTAATTAATATTTTAGGACATATACCATTGACTTACCAATCCTAGTACCGGTACCTAGAGTCCTAAGGGATCAAGGGAGTTAGAATAATAGGTAGTAAATAAACATTTGCATTCATAAAATAACCACAGACTTGGGAAAGGTTTAAACACTTTATCTATGTCAATTCTTAAATGTCATAGTCCATACCAATTCATGTATAGCTTGTTCAATTAAGAAGAAAATATCCAAAGCAAGATGATGTGAAAATATTACGAGACTTTCTTTAAGGATTGAAACATAGGAAGGGTAAGAAAAGGGAAACAGTACAATGTCATACCCACACTAATTTATATTTACCTAGAATGGTGTGAAAACCAACCCTGGCCATGGGCTGTGATAAAGGACAGGACTCCCGATAGTTCAGGTACCAACAGGACAGGACAGGACAGGTGCAGACCAGAATCAGGACAGGTACGGACCAAATTGGATCAGGACAGGACCACCGCAGGTCAGGACTGGCATCCACTGCAAGTGCAACACCAGCGTCACACCCCTCTCTGCAGCTAACAGTCGGACCCCGATTGGGTTATCGAACTCCTTCCCAGAACCCCGATTGGGTTATCAAATATTCTGACAGAGTGCTCCGCCAGCACCTCTGCTCTCGATCGCCTATTGAGTACGTTGGGTCAGTGACAGGTCAGCTATTCGGACAAGTCGAACAATTTAACTAGCTAAGCCTACCTTAGCTATACCATTTTCCAGGACTGTGTACCACCCCCCAATGTTACAAGTTTGTGTATTCCCTCAATTTGATTGGTCAAAAGCGAGGAGAGGTCATCACACCATACCAGTTATGAGGTCATTTCATTCAAATATATGTTCCCACCCATGATTTTATTTTCCCATGCACTTTTATTCCACCTGACAATGAATGTTTCAATAACAAATACAATGTATAACTTTTCGGTACATCCGAGCTTCCTTTGAGAGGTCGAAGGGTAAGGTTCTCATGAGTTTCACAGGCAAGTCTGTTGCTGGCACCGGTTCAATGCCATGACTTGAGGACTCTTGAGTTCTTCTACGCAGGTGCAGTTCTTTTAAAATGGAGTGTAGCAGGGTAACATCAGGCCCTAATATGAGCTAGTAACAAAGTTAAAGAGATGCAGTTTTAGAACAATGAATAAATGAATGCACTGTATACCACTTATCTCTACTCTATTCCCATTAATTTACTTTAACTATAGCAGTAGTGATTAGGCAGAATGAACAGGGTTTAGTACGAGCAGCAGTGCATCAACATGTGAAACATAGAGCAGCAATCTTTAGTTCTAGTGCGCAGAAGCAAAGATTTCCCACCAAAGCAGAGAGTAAGTCATGTCATGTGAGTGTGACAGACGCATGCGCAGTAAAGATCCCACATTGCAACGGCCATATTAGATCACTCGAGTTACTGTTAGTAAAAGCACATAGGAAAGCTTCCCCTAGATACTAGAAATGTCGTGTGGTGCATTATTAGTAATATGAAACATGTTTATTAATGCATTATGTATTATTTCGAGAGGTTTGAATCCGAGCAAGTCTCTTTACGTGTGAAACCTTGCTCCATCAATCTGCTTAATAATAGTTCCTTTCTCTTCACTGTTAAAGCTCTTTCAAAGTATGCTTTCTAAATGTAACTTTTATATATTATCTTTAACAGTGGATGTTTATTTTGACTGTATTTAGGGTTACCAGTTAGTTTGTGATGTTTCTGCTGTGTCCTCTTAAAGGTATGTTCAACAGTTTCAATTGCATCAGCATGCCAAAGCCAGACATGGAGAGGGTGAAATGGCCGCGCCCATCAGTTCTGGATCTGTTCTAGAGACACAATCTGATGGTTCTTTTTAGCAGTGTGAAAGCTTAGAGAGGTACAAATTTGTTATGAAGCCAAACAATTAACCAAGAATCCTTGTTGACACATAGTAACCACCGGCAACTACGTAAAGTTAGTTTGATTTATTACAAAGCCAAAAATAACTGAACATATAGACATCTCAAGACACAAGTGTAGAAATACCTTAGAATTAGCATAAAGCCAAATCTGTGTATCCAATTAAGATGATGTAGCATAAACAATGCAATTAATTAAAAAAGCAGGATGCAGAGGATCAGAAAGCATGAGTCCAAATATCCCTGCATCGAGGGTTGATGAATAAAAAGCATTAATCTGTCCCTACACTAAGACTAAAGTGACATCCCTACTTAAGCATCTTCATAAAGGAAGGTAAGATGGTGTCAGCCAGTGGAGTCTTCCTAAGAAGTCTCACCAAAGTCAATGGGTCATATGGCATAAAGCTATGGAGACAGAGCTTGCTCTCAGATGCTCTCTCTCCAAAGGCAGAAGAAGAAGTGGGCACTTTCCCTACTCCCATCACCATATTATTCGTAGGTAACCTTCCCAAAATTAGTTGAGGATCACGCCATCAACACTGGGTACAATCCTAAAGGTATTTTTCCATGGGATAACGGTGTTCTTTCCTTGCAACATTTTGTCCTTGGTTCCCAGGCCTTCTCCTGTGTGAAGCACAAAGACCTTCCTTTGCCGACTCAGGCCACACAACTGTAACTTCTTCTCTTCTTGTCTGACTAGTAAAACAAAGACATTATTCTAGCTAACAAGAACACTACTTTCACCTGCAACATAAAATGTGAGACAGAACAAATTCCACAGCACACATGAATTTCAAACTTGTAATTGAAAAGCAAGAGTTTCCAGGCAACTGCATTTCAGGCCTTCAAAATGTAGCTAACATAAGAAAGCATCACATAAGCTTTATGAAAAATAAGGCACTTTCAGTTGATGAAGTTACCTACATACAAAAGAACACGATTGATAAACACATTTAGTACATGAATAATTGATAGTTTCACAACACAAATTATTCATGTTAATGTTTTCTGCTAGTTACATTCATCTTCTATGTTAATTTCTTCATAATACTTTTCAATGGCCTAAACACATCACATTTCAAGTTAATACATTTCACAATTCTAACACTTTACATTAATATGACAAAAGATTATATTTGGGGGTGCTCTACACTTGTGTGATTATAATGCACCCCTACAAATAAAATGCATTCAACAATGAAACCCATTTCATGCTTACCTTGAAAGAAATTGCAAGCTATACCACTGCTTTAGACTACCTAATAGCAGGGGTGTATCACAGGCCCCCACAGCCCCCGTGTTGCGGGGGGCCCTCGAGCTCCAGGGGGCCCCTCGGCACACTATCTCTGCTTTCTGAACATTGGCTGGCCGCAAGCAGTCACTGTGGAGGCAGCTTTGCTCTTCAGACAAGTGTTGCAGGCCTCTTTGTCTAGGAGCAAGTCTACCCTTTCGGCTCTGCAGTCAGTGCTACTCTGTGCTACTGAGGGGGTGGTTGTGCACACCGAGTGAGCATATCAGGAGAAGGCTTTTGGCCCCCACCCCCCCAATACCATGTCAGCAACCCCCTCAGTCAGGTGAGCATTTCACCACCGCCCGGGAACAGGGACTAAAGAAATTAGTTACAGTTAGGCCACATCCCCCTGGTATTGTAGGACAAGACTGTGCTGTGATGCGCTAGGGCGCAGTCAAGGGTGCCACATCATCCCTAAAAGCAAATATGGTGATTTCCCATTACTTAGAGTGCACAATCCCTTTCTTTGAAATGGCCCAGCTTTAACGCTACCCACATGGAGGACATTACACCACACTTCCGAAATGTGACTGTGGATCAAAGCTACGGTTTAAGGGCCATTTCAGAGAAAAACCATCTAACGCTGCTGCTGTAGAGGGGCCATTTCGAAGGGACAGACATGCCATGGCCAGAGGGAGGGGGTGGCTCAATTAGATCCAAGAAGCTTTCACCTGTGCCTGCTGCCACCCCTTCTGAACACAGCCTGCCACCCCCTTTTTCCCAAACAATATCTTGTAATTTAGCTGCCAGCCCTCTCCACACACCACATTTCAGCCATGCACTTCCCTTCAAGGACAGATTAACTTCTCCCAAAGGGAGGGATCCAGTCTCAAACTGTGTCACCCCCGGCACATTTACCAGAATGAAAGTTGAATTGCGATGCATAACTAAGGCCTCCTTTCTCCAACAGTCATCCCTTTGCCCACTATAGTTGCTCTGTCGCAGAACAATGGAAACTTCGAGGTGCCAAGACTTTTGTTAGGACTATTTCATTATTTGTATTTATAATTGCAGTTTATACAGCACAAACTTGACCGAAGGCAGTAGCGCTGTAAACGAGAACGAGGCATTCTATATGAATGCCTCAAGTTAGAATGTATTTTTTAAAGGTACGGGGAAAAAAGGGTGAAGTGATATACCCAGGGTTACAGTATAGTTTAGCCGATGCCAGGACTCTAATCCGGTTCCCCATTTTCAAATTCTGCAGCTCTATTCAGTTAAGTGGGCCGGGTCTGAGGACCAGCAGTTTTTTAAAGGAGGCCTTGAAACAGGTCTCTATCGGGCTCTGTTTTGTGCCCTGGCACACACAGTCGTTTTTTTCCAGACTGCAGTGACAGCACAGGAAGGGAAATCCTTTAAAGAGAGTAATTTCTCTTTGGATTTCCCTTCTCTTTTTAAAACTCAGGAGCTGCAGCATTGTCGTGGTGTCACCAGGGCTTTAAGTGGAAGTTTTTTCAATATTATATACAAGCCATATTTGCTGCTTATTTATCTTATGCAACTAACAGCTATTGACAAAGCCAATAGTTCTGACTTGTAGGTATGATGTGACTTGTTGTGTCATATATCTGGATGCAATGACAGGAACAGCAAAATACAAGTCGGGCGGCATACTGTGCTAAAGATTTTTAGCTTACTGTGTTTTTAAGCCACACCCTTCATTACATTGACCACACCCCTTTGAGAGACCCACCAGTTGTTTTCATCCCACTTAAAGCCGTGGTTACACTTAGTTCACTTTTCCCAATGTTTGTCTCAAAGCCCTAAATTGAGGGAGTTCCGTATTGAGCATGCCTGAATTTTATGGTTAAAAAGACAAACCTATTTGGAAGAATGCATTCTGCTCTTAGGTTTGTGATTTGATTCCTGTGCACCTATAATGTATGGGTTCAAAACTGCAATAGTAATTATCACCTGCATGCACACAAGCAATTTTGGAGAGTCTAAAGAGGGACATCGGGTAGCAGGAAGACAGAGAATCATATCTGCCTTTCCGATCTGCTTTGCAGTCAAAAAGGACACTTTTCAATGTGGTTTTGCCTGTCACCCGCTCTTTCCTGTTTGACCAAGTGGTGTGATCCTGGGCAAATAATTTCACCGGGCCTACTTCTATTCGTTGTTACATATGAGAGCACATTCAAACTTGTGAATTATGGATTGTGCGCTGTGCAAACATTTCTAATAAACTACTAGAGTGAAATGCATTTGGCAGAGCAGATGTGTGTTGCAGTTTAAGACCACTGCTGTCAGCTGTTACATTTCCCTAGTTGCTAAATTAGAGGCCAGTTCAAGAGCTCAGCAAGCTTGTGAAGGAGAGTTGTATTGGCGGGTTGTTGTTTTCCCTGCAGTCTGCCTGCGTGTCGAGGCCTGCCAGCCCTCACCTACTCAGGTGCTTGACTAGTTATTTACATCAAGGGACCCTGGCCGGCGGTCCTAGAGGAGAGAAGCATGTAGCCACCTACAACCTGATACATCTCTCAGCACTGTGTGAAGCTCACTTGCCCACCCTGACCAACAACCTGGCCAAAGAAAAGACGCTCGCTGGGATTATGATGGCATAAGAGATGAGAACCCAGCAGAGCACAGAAGGTAAGTGCTCTATGATCATGGGGGAATAATCATGTCTTTCAGAGTGTGTTTGTGGGTGTAAAAGACATCACATGGCCTTTGAGAACAAAATGTTCTAAAACTGTTCTGGTCTTTGTTCTTCAGGTAACCATATATACAACCATGATATACTTTAATTTAAAGATGCTCCTAGATCGTGCAAGTTAAATTGATGTGAAAATGAATTCTTTTTTCTTTTACGTTTACCTTATGAAACGTAAACTGATTAATACAATCACATGTAGGTTGTGTGTGTAACTAGAGAGAGACAGATTTGTGCCCTGTTTTGTGCTTTGGGAATTACTGATTTCTTTATTCATAGTGCCATGAGGTCCTAACCAGCAAATAAAGCACTGTGTGAAAATGCAATAGTCGTCTTAAAAGCAGCTGTACTTCAGTGATCTTCCATTTCAAGGATTTTTCAGTAGTTTAAAGGTCTTTTTTTAGAGCTTTTCATTGTTCAAAAGGGTGTAATTTCTGATATTAATGCCTTTCTGTGGACTACATTGCTTAGTTTTACACATGCAAAAGGAGTTTCTCGTTACTCAAATGGATGTAATTTCAGATATTTATGTTTCACTAGTCTTCATTGCCTGACTTTGCTCGAGAGAAAGTGTCACTCATAGTCGTTGAATGTCACTCATTATTACACTGAAATTATGAAAATGTAAGACATAAGCAAACTGAAACCTTGGCAGCTATGAGGGCGGGGGCGGTGGAGAAAAGAGGGGGTCGTGAGGGACAGTCATGAAGAACGGCGACACGAGGAGTGGAATTAATAACAGTTTACATGTCAATTCAAAAACTGTTTCAGTCAAATTGAAAGTTAGAAACACTTCAGGTCTTTGCATCAAAAGAGAAAGAAAAAGACCATCACATAGACTAGAAACCCTATTTGGTTTGAGGATGACAGCCCTCGGACACCTTTCGGTAAAGTTCACGCTATACAAAACTGCATTAAATAAATGTAACCCCTTTGCTGCTGGCCCGATTCCCCTGCTGTGCTGGGGGGAGGTGGGGCGCGCAGAGCGCCCCGGTGCTCATGATGAGCTCAGCTCGTCATGAGCCACGGTTCTCGTGTGCTCATAACGAGCTGAGCTCATCACGGCCACGCCCTTTTCAATAGAACGCTCAGCACAGCTGGGAAATTATTCCTGCGTGTGAGCATTCTATCGGCCGTGACGAGCTCAGCTCGTCATGAGCACACGAGAACCGTGGCTCATGACGAGCTGAGCTCGTCATGAGTGTGGGAGGGGTTAAAAAAACCTCTCACCATTGACTATTTAATATGGCCTGGCCAGTCCCCCTGCATTGGAGGAACTCTTGAGAGTGATCACCCTATGGGTAAAGTCAGAGGCGCAACTAGAGCCAAAGTGAAGAAGCGGAGGCTCTAGGACGGGGTGAAAGCACAACAAAGCCTTGTTAGCATGTAAATGGTCTTTGAAAGACCTGTGAAGTACTCAGGTGCGGCTGTGTGTGTGCCCGGGATGCTGTCTCAGCCCGGCTGACACACACGAGGGGGGAGGGGGTGTGGAAGCCCTTTGATCCCAATGGGTGTTGCGCACCTGGGTGCAGTAGAGGTAGGCCACCAAACAAATTAACACGGAAGACCAAGCCAAGGGTCTGGCGTGCAAGGCCGATGTTAGGTGTGGGCAGTTGCTCAGGGCCCGTGCTCAGCACACCAGCATGGGGTCTCGCCCCTATGCTGCAGCTCTGCCAGGCCCGCTGAGGGGAGGGGCGTCACTCTCCTGGGCCTCGCAGGCACATGTAGTGCAGGGAGGCATTGAGAAAGGGACGGGCCCCCTTCTCCCCTGGACCTTGCAGCCCCAAACCATAGCTTGGAGGCCAGTATACATTTAGCAGTTTGGCCTGTAATTGGCGATCCTATCCTGACTGCCCACTCAAAGGCACACAGCACAGCATGATGCCAATTGTCCTGCATTTTGACACCCTAGCATGTTCAAAGGACAATCAACTCTCGTTCAGCCCATTATGAACTGTGAAAGGGTTAGCTTGTCAGTGGCAGGCAGGGCGGTGTTGCCGCACAGGTGGCGTCCTGCACCTTGCAGATTCAGAAGCACTTTAAGCATTTGCGATGCAAACTGGGTTGAATGAGTGATTGAAACCAATTATGGTTGCAGTTTTATACAGCATGAACTTGGCCTGAAGATGTTGGAGTGCTTTACAAGAGCAATGGCTACATTACACAAGGACACATTCCTGGGAGATTAGGCGATTTGCTCCAGAATCACTGTTGATGTTGAGCCGATTGCTGTGACTCATACCTGCTTCCCCAGCCAGCAGCTCTGGACAAATTCCACATTCTGTCTCCTCCTCTACCCCAGTGGCATAACACAGACCCCCACAGCACATGCTGGGCCCCCAAGCTGTAGGGGCGCCGCCTCAGCACAGTTATCTGGCCTGAGAGCTCTTGATTGGGGGGGCCCTCGAATGTACCTTGCAGGGGGGGGGGGGGCTCAAGTTTCGTTACACCACTGCCTAATAGACAATTTGCTGGTAATACAACTGGGTGGCAAAATGAAAGGCATCAGCGACCTTTTGGAAAGAGGACTGAAGATTTACACACCGGGTAGAACTGTAATGTTGTGTAATAGTGGGGAGAGAAGTGAGTCACAGTATAAGTTGTATTGCAAAGGAGTCTTTTAGGCAGGGTATGCAACTTTTTTTCTTGAGTTGTGGGTGCTCCAGTTCGAGCTGCATCTTGTCATTTCCTGTGGCAAGGAGCCATTACTTGAACAATGACTCTGTCTGCTCTGGTGAGGAAGAATGAATTAAGGAAGGGAGTCCCTCTCAACTGGTCCTGGGACAATGACAGCCCCATTTCCTATCTGGAAATTATTCTCAAAGTGAAACCCACATTCTCTTGCTTGGTTTTAGATTTCTCCCTGTCCGAAGAGTCGGTATTACGCAGAGAATATCCTGAGGTCAACGGCTGGTGTGACAGACAGCCTGCCTCCAAGAGGTGATGAAGCCTACACAATCTTTCTGTGTGCTGTGCCCGCCTGGGAACCTGGAAACCCATTCTGTCTGAATAAAGCAGGTAAGGCACATTGCCCGTGCTAAAGTCAACTAGGTGAGGGGGGATTTCGATAGACAACCACAAGAGAAAATTAAATAAAAAAATCATTTTCCCTTGTAGTTGTCTCTCGAAATACCCCCTCACCTGGCCCCCCCGCCCCACTGCTATTACCCCAAGCCTGCCCCTGGATCTGGAAAAGATTCTGAAGCCCCGTGTACTATATTTATCATGACATCTCAAATGCAAATTTTAACACAAGCTAAAGAAAGAAAAGCTTCAGAAATTAACTGACATAACCTTATTTCCACAGACTGTTTAGAATCATTTATAAGAAACCTATATACTCTGGTAACGCGTTGCTTTATTGGCGTTACCACTGCTGAGCGCTATCACTGTTTCAGCGACATATCAGTGCGCGAAATTATAAACTCAATAGCAGTTCTTCACTTGTCTCTCAACTGCCTGGCAACACATCCGCTTTTGTGACCTTGATTGACTTAGCCAAGGCTTAGCTGTTAGTTGATTGAATATTAGCCAATGATATCCATACGAATATTTGTAAAACCTAACATTTCGATTGAATAGCCATGAATTTCCATGGTATGAATACATATGAAAAACATTTGCCAATAGTGTCTTTGTTTATATTTAATCTCGCATCGCTTGCTATTAAAATGAAAATACAGAGGTACACCAATAGGGTTGCTAAGGTATAATTTCTTATTGGTAAGGGGATTGTCTTTTTAATACATAAAGGAAAAAGGTATTTGATTTTTAAATAAATCTAAGGCACAGTTACATATTTGCCTCCAGAAAATTCTCTTCACACCATTTGTAGATCCATGCTGGCAATTTTTCAGTCTTGAGTCAACAAAAGTTGAACAATATTAAACAATGGTCACTCGCTCAGCTATTATTCATGCTGGTGAATTTATTTACTCTCCCTCTGTGTATATGTCTCATGTGATTTCGATTGTTCAACATCTGCTCGAGCTTGAACTGTAAATAGGGGTTTCTCTTTCTCTATTAAAAGCCCTGTGTGGCAGCCATTTTGTTGCAAGAATATGCTGTTACTTATTGGGCCTGATTCACAAAAAAGTAGTATATCTTCATCCGTAGGTTTAAATCCTCATGCAGCTGCAGTTTTATTTGTTTTTGAGATTCACAAACATTCCCAGAAGTAGGCCTTGAAGGCCGCACCAAGCGCGAATTTCCAGGCATACTTCTGTCTTGTGTCAAGGGCTCATATTCCCATGTATGGAGTTCAGCACAGTGGAAAAACATTTAAGGGGCAATGGAGCCAGTGGAGGCTCCTCCGCTAATGCGTCGGAGCGTCGCCCCACTGAACAAACGAAAAATAAAATGATAATAACTATTATAATCATGTTAGTTTTCCTATTGTAGGCAGTGGCTCTCGGGGTGGAGCAGGGCAGGCAAGAAGAGGGGGAGGAATGGTTTACACTCCCTAAGTGCGTACAACTGTTTGGCAGGCCTTCTTGGGCCGACCAAACACTTATGCGCACTTTACATCTACCCCACCGGACTGCATTACATAGCCTGGTGAGGAACATGCAAAGCAATGTTGTGATTGGCTCAAGGTAGCCTGGTAGCCCGGGTGCTTCCTGCTACTGACCGGGACTAAAGGAAAATGGTGAAGGACAGAGGAGAGGCGGCAGCCAGCCGTTCTAAGTAAGTGGGTTTTTGTTTTCTTTTTTTCTAGTCCATCTCATATCCGCCTCACCACCTGGGTCCAGTAGCAGCTGCTACTGAATGGAACCCCATATACATTGAGTACTTTGCATTTTTTATTCACTGTGGGCAAAACATTTTCCCTGCGAAGCAAGTTATTCCACTAAACACCTCCAAAGGTAGGGCAGATGAGTTCCCTATCCATCCTAGGGTGGGTGGGGGAATGTTCCATCACTTTGCTGGAGTAAATCTGTAATGCGTTCCGGGGTTGGAAATGGGTTGTTTCGCTGTTTAGGAATACCCTCAAATGTACATTTGTTTGCATTCTTGAACTTCGAAGCCAAACCCAGCTGTTGGAAATTGGGTCTCTAGTTGACAGAGGTATGCACCCTGTCCAAGTAGACCACAATTCTAGACAGTATAAGTCACAAAACAACCAAAATGATCCTTTTAAAGTTAGGTTTATAAAGTGTTTAAGTGTCATTGTAGCTACCTGCAATTTGAGTACTTGGTTGGGTGATGATTTGTTCTTGTTGCCTTCACAAATATAATAGTAAAATGCAACCTAAACACACGAACTGTAATTCAGAAAACGTAATTTATCTTATAAAATGCCCCTGCGACCTACTCTATGTAGGTATGACGACACATAAGGTAAAGACCAGAATCATAGAGTACAGGAGCAACACCAGGTGCCAGAGAACCATGACGAGATTCACAACACACTATTTGGAAAAAGGACACTCAGTAGATGACATCTACTGGACTGTATTGGATAAACCATACATCCCCACTATGGCAGGAGACCCAAAGAAAGTCCTTTTCCCGAGAGAACAGAAGGTGATTTACACAATCCGTAGTTGTGAAAAGGACCTCAAGGATGAGATACGGCGGAACACTTTGAGTAGGTTATGAATAAGGGTGGATCATGTTCCAGTACCACCCCCTTTTTTACCACCACACTTGAATCTCTGACAATGAGAGACATACGGAAAATCCATACGTGATCTGGTTAAAAAAAAAATGTGAACTCTTCCAAAGGTTCTGTGGCAGGGTAGGATGTGCGCAGTTACCTATTCATACTAAGGCTATAATATGAGATGCCATTTATATGTGATATAAATAGGAGGATATACTAAGCTCAGTCGAGGCATTCACCGCATATCATATGGGATATGCCCCTTACATCATACAGCAACCCTTATGGGCTGGTAAGGTTCTTTAGTTAGGCAGGACAAACATAGAGCTACTTACACTCACTAATAATACAACAAGATATCCCATTTCTAGGCGATATAAGTAGGAACATGTACCTAGCTCAATCAAGGCATACACTGCATATTATATGGGATAGGTACCAACTACATCAATTGATCCACTATGCAACCATATGAAGGAACTCTGGAACAATAATTCCTACTTGAGCCTGAGTCCACAATCATGCCCCCTCGTCTCGGAATGCGTGACCACGCGAACCTGGGTCACGCCCTGGAAGAAGATAAGACGTACATCATATAGGAAATATCCGTCCACCCTCCAGGGGTGTTGTTTAGCAGACCAATGATCAAGCACGCCACCATTTTGTGGGTGAGGGCAGTTTTTCAAACATATTAACTTTGCCACAAGTCTCTAGAAGTGAGCCATAGCTTACTCTTACTTCTCTTTTTGTATTATTGGCACCTAAACCAGGCTGAACCTACCACTCTAGTCAGGGTAAAGAAGTTACACACCCAAGGTAACTCCTGCTCACCACTTTGATAGCTTGGCAGAGCAGTCAGGCTTATCACAGAGGCAATGCTACATGGTTTTCACTACACACATTGCCTCTGGTAACTCCCTTACCCTGACAAGAGTGGTGGGTTCCGCCTGAATTCAGTGAATACCCTAGGGGACCAGAAACCCCATTCCTAACAGTGGTTGTGTGCGGTGAGTACAGGACTTGCTTTTAATGAGTACCACAATTGTTTCACTACAAACTCTGCACAGACCATTACAAGACCACATACTGCTTTTTTCCCCTTCTCTGGTGTCCTCCTGGATGTATTTTTGATACTGGGATTCTGGTTAATGTTTGCAGCTGTGAGGGCTTGACAGAATGGAACTTGACTTTGGGCACATGTTCCTTTATATAATGAGGGTGCTAAACGTTTTTTGCAAGGAAAGGGGGCTGGCTGTGAGGAGCAGGTCCAGGGAGGATCTTGAGACAGCCCTATTTCGCTATTACCTACCCTGCTGGAAAGCAACACTTCCAGATGACTCTGAGGAGGACTTCTCTGAAAGTGAGAGAAGTAGTCCTGAGAGAGAACCAGAAAGTGAGGGATGAGGTCTCGCTTGTAAGCAGCTGAGGTCTGTGCAGGTATCAGCCGTGGGGGCGATGGAGCCAGGTAAGGGGGGATTTCGAGGGACGATGCAGATGGAAAATTATTTATTTATTTGCAGGGTCCCTGAGGTGGATTGGAGAACTGGCACAGGGGATCATATTCCTAGTGGTGGAAGGGACACTATACTGACTCTAGGTGAGATGTGCAGGGAGAGGGGAACCCCCATAGTAAAAGCCATGGTATGTGAATATGGAGACCACCCAGAACAGTGTAGGTTGAAAGACAGAAACAGTCAGATACTGTCTCACCAGTCTCAGGAGGGTTATGTGGGGTACTTTTGCAAGACACTGGATGGTGAGGTGAAGGATAGCTTGGTTAACACCTGTGAGGGGCTTTGTGACCTGGTAGCGTGTGAGTTTTATGGCTCCAGGAAGCTTGCACTGGAGGCAGGACTTTTGGTGGAATCCAAATGGGCTGAAGAAGCTTTTGGGAGTAATCCTGAAGGAGGCAGCTCAGGTTTTCCCCAACCAAGTGAGGTAGGGGAACAGAAAGGTTCCAGTGTAGTAGTATGGGTGAGGGGTCCCATGTCCTGTCTCTGAGTAGAGGGAGTGGGGGTGGGCCGAGTCTCAGGGGGCTGGAAACCCAGTCCAAGAGCCTGGTTGGTTCCATGAGTGAGCACCAGGAGGGAGCCCTAGTCTGTAGTGGGAAGCAATCCCATGAGGGGTATCCCAAGGTGTCAGGTGAGCTGGTGGGTGGGGGTGCTGTCACAAGCATCCCACTAGTTCTGGTGTCTGGCAGCACAACTCCAAGTCAGAGGGTGCATGAGTCCAGAGTAAGGGATGAGGGTGGAGCCAGTTCCCAGTGGGAGGACAAGTGTGTCAGGGGTTGCCAGTTCTGAGGTCAGAGCACCTCAGGACTGACCCCGGTGAGGCCACTTCTGGCCTATAGGGTTCCATGCACTGTCAGATGGGCAGGAGGATGGAGACCTGCGCCAGGCAGACTCTCGCACGACTCTTGAGGAGTGTGTTTTCCTTGGGAGGGGATGTGTTCCCCCAGACGTCCTGGCTTGCCAGGCACAGGTCCAACCTATGCGTACAGACCCTTGGTTGAAGGGCTAGGTTCAGGGCATCCCCCTTGACTTTGAGGAAGGGGGTACTGCTAGAAGTGCCCCTTCTGTTTGTTCTTCTGGGGGTACCGATCCAGGCCCCAGGGGGAGACAGGCTGTGGGAGAGCCCACCCCAGTATCCTGTCTAGTCTCGGGGTATGGACCCTGACATGGTGGGCCTGTGTCAGAATGCCATGCCAGACCTGGCAGGAGGGAGAGTGTACAAAGGGGGCCAAGCACCTGGGGCTACCACCCCCCACTCTTTGATGCCACAGGCGTTAGAGAGTCCTGAGAGGCATGAGGCCTGGCTCTCATCACTGAAAGCTGTCAGTGGCCACTGTGGCTTGATACCTGGTGGACAAAGTTGCCCCTGGGAGGGGGGCAGGAGTCACACCCCAGGGTTGAACTGGGCCACACCACTCTTTTGGCCATGTGGATGCTGTCAGCCTGCTACAACACATCTGTGAGCAAAGTAAGTTTAGGCGCTGCACAGATAGGGTCTGCAGGTGAGAAGGGCTCCCTATGGGCTAGCTTAGTGGGCCCCGAGAATGTGGACAGAGGGATCCAACTGATTTCAGGAAATCACAGAACTGGAATGCCCCCCTGCTGTTACGGGCCAGGATCAATGTTCTGTTGCACCAAACAAGGAAGTCCATCAAGGTATTGATTGGTCTCCCCTGCCTTTAGGCTGGTGGAGAGTTGTGTTGGACCTGGCCCTTTTTGCAGATTTATTCCCAAACATTTTGCCTTTTGAATCCTTTTTTTGTGACCCTGTTTTTGTTGGCGTTAGGACTCTGGACACTTCACCACTGCTGATCAGTGCTAACGTGCATATGGTCTCTGTGTAAATTATGATTATGCAAGTCCCTTGTAGAGTGCACAGAGTGTGCCAGGGCCTGTAATTATTTCAAATGCTACTAGTGGGCTTGCAGCACTGGTTGTACCCCCCACATTAGTAGCCCTGTAAATGTGTCTCAGACCTGCCACTGCAGTGTCTGCCCACGCAGTTTTAAACTGCGGTGTAGATGTGGCACGTGCACCCAGTTGCCAGGCCCTAACCTTCCCTTTTCCTTGCCTTTCTTACATGTAAGGCACCCCTCAGGTAGGCCTAAGGTACCCTCATTGACAGGGTGAAATGTATTTGTAAAAGCTAGGACATGTACTGGTGTGGGTTACATGTCCTGACAGTGAAATACTGTGTATTCTGTTTTTTCAATATTGAAAGTCTGTCTGTCCAATAGGTTAACATGGGAGCTGCCTTGTAACATCTTACAAGTGTAACTTTCCATTGGGATAAGATAGAGAAAGGTAGTTTAGGCTCTCTGAACTCAGAACTTATTAACACACTGTGAAAAGCTGGGTTGGTATATGATGCACATTTATGTAAGTGGGCGCCCTGCACCAATCCAGACAACCCTCATGGTGATTTTAGTGGTCTTAGACAACCTTAGAAAGCTCTCTAAGTGGTAGCTGTGAATATCAGCTTGTTTTACCAGAACAAAATCGTATAGGTACAGATGAAAAAAAAAACACACACAGTGTATTTATATAAATATGTAATTACTATAAGACACTCACTAACACATACAGATATCTCCTAGCCGGAGATATACATAAAACTTTTCAATAGAAACAGGTAAGTAGCACGAAATACACAGTGGTCATCAGGGGGAGACTAAACCATATACTAAAATAGTGGTATGCGAGCCACGACTCGAGTCAAGACTATACACAGAGGACGTAGAAGTGCCGGGCACCCAAGGAACCACCCAAGGTAAGTATCCAGAAGCCCCAAGGAGGCCGTGTGCCGAGTGGGAACACGACAGCGTGATCAATGCAAGTCAGTGGGTAAGTCGCAGGTTGCAATTTTAAAGAAGAAGAACCCTTCCCAGTGGACCCTGAAGAAACCCTGTGGAAGACAGAAGGTTGGAGAGCCACTCGACCCGTGGATACCATAGTAACCAGGATACCTACGCATGGGAAGCTGGGTGCATAGGTGAGAAGTGGCATCTAAAACCGCGGTCAAACTCACTAAGAGACTTCAGGAAGATGCCGCTGCTGGAGAGAAGGTGAAAGTGTCCGGTGGAACTCAACTGTGGATTCAGGATGTGAAGTACCTGCAAGCAGAGGGGACAGAGTCTATGCTACTCAGGAGTGACCAGGAGGCACGGAAGACGAATGCCCACCGATGTGGAGTGTTGCAGGGAAGTTGATGGTGACATAGGAGCTGCAGGTGTAAGGACCAGGTGATGCTGTGGAAGACCAGGAGCTGTTAATGAGCTGTCCCACATCAGATGTCGAGAGTTGAGGGGTCAGTGTCCGTCGAGAGCACCAACAAACCTTGGTAACTGCAAACAATGTGAAAAGCAAAGAAGGTGCAGTGTCAGGACCAGCAAGGTGAAGGTGACTCACCACAAGCAGGGGAGTCAGGGCAGGCCATGAGCAATCAGGAGAGCCTACAGAAAGCAAAGAAGACCCTCAAGAGGACCCGCAGGCCAGAGGCACTGAAGTCGCGAGAGGACCTCGAGCAGCTCACCAAAGATGCAGGCCCACGGTGCGCGTGATGCAGTGAGAATGAAGATCTTCGTCACAGGAGATGCTTGAGGTGGGGGCTACTTGGAGCTGAGGATCTTGATAGAAGGAAGCCAGCAAGCCTTGGCAACAGCAAATCAATGCAATACACAGGGGTTCAGTTCCTGCGGCTCAGACGAGGAAAGCTGGCCTAAAACTTGGTGAGAGCGCAGGGCAGGCCTCGAGGGATGTGAAGAACCATCACCTGTGTTGCTGAGCCTTTCGGGGTCCATGGGAACCCAGGATCAGCAGACCCGTCAGCTTAGTTGCGGTGCCTGCAGATACAGGGAAGTGAGTTTTTCACTTCAAGGGAGATTCTTTCAGGTGTCTTGGATGCCCACAGGACTTGGAAGGTTCCTGTATGGAGCACAGGCACAGGCCTTGCAGAAGACAAGCAGGGCAATGAGATCAGGAGCAGCAGGAGTCTTCTCAGTTGCAGCCTTGATGCCCAGAGCGAAGTCCAGTGAAGTCCGTAGTGCCTAGATGGTCAAAGTAGCAGTGGTGTCTTGAAATGAATCTTGTCCCATGACGAACCTAGGGATCGAACCTCAGGTAAGCCCTTAAGTATCCCAAGGAAAGGGTTGGGACGATTCAAGGTTCCCTCCATGGGGAGGGGTCCGACAGTGGGTATGATACTCCCATGTACTTTGTCCAGCTTTGCTCCAGAGCGGGAGCCAATGGCTCCCTGAGCTAGTTTGCACTGGACTATGCAAGGAGGGCACCAAGTGTGCCCTTCAAGCAGACTGAGTGGTGCTGGCAAGCACCAACACATTAAACCCTGTCTGGGAGGTGATCACACCTCCCTGTGACTGGATACCTACTGTTCTGCCTTCCCCTGCTCGAGCTTGGATCAGCAGCAGGAGGGCAGAATTGTGTCTCAGGTCGGCAGCATCCATGATGTGCTGTCCGGGTCTAGAGGACTGGTACCAGGAGCACTGAGGGCCTCCCGGAGGAGCTTTACAGTGCATAGAATCATACCTCCCACACCAATTACTGTGTGGGGGTATGATCATATTTGAAACCAAACATGATAGGTTTCGTTACAGCCAGTTTAGAGATGGCCATCGTGTAAGGACCTATGGCCTTTCAATAGCTCGTAATGGCTGATGCATTTACAGCCCAGGAGAATGGTCTCCGAAGGCTGTAGGGGTGTTCTGCTCATGCAGGGGCACCCTTACACTTAGAACCGAGCACCCTGCTTTCAGGATTGAAAGGCCTTCTTTGGGGCTGACTTAAAGGTTTTAAGTGTAGTGACCTTACATATAGGGAAACCTATAACTTTTGTATGTGGTGCTCGCTTCAGCTTACACAGGCTGCAATAGCAGGCCTGTAGTTACAGTTTGAGTGGTCCCTCATGGTGGCATAATACATGCTTCAGCCCATAGGGGACACCTGGTGAACCTATGTCCTCCCTGAGTACTTCAGTACCGTATTCTAGGGACTGATAAGGGTACACCCGGGTCCAATCTCGGAGGCACCTAAGTACTTACCATTCAATTTAGGAGAGAAAGTACAGGGATTGGAGTCCTGATTAGCAGGATCCCAGTCAGACTAGTCCGAAACCATAACAACACCAGTCAAAAAGTTGGGGTAACAATGCAGAAGGATACTACATTCCAACACACACATTTTAATGGAGGTGGTTTTTAAACTGTGTGTTAAAAAATGCCACTTATAGGAAGCTGCCATTTTCTTGATTTGCCATTCTGTGTGCCTCTGCCTGTTCGTGCCGACCAGTTGCCCCCGTGCGGCAATGTCATACACATCGTCAAAGGAATCTCAGGGGCATACGGCACGCAATACGCGCTCTCTGCAGACTCCTGTTCCAACACAGGTGAAACTTTCTTAATTCAGTGGGAAGCATTTTGAGTTGTAGCGGCTGCTGTAGAATAATGTGAGATAATATCTGTCTAGGCACCCGTCCGCCTTCCTGCTTGCCCACTCCCCGAAATTCCAATGCTTTTGCTTGGGTAAGCCATTGTAGTTGGGTCACCAAATAATAGGTCTCCAAATCTGATACCGCTAAGCCTCCTTCCCCTCTCGGGCATAGTAGTGTCTGCAAGGCCAACCGCCGTCTGTCAGCAAGCCAGAGAAGCCCTGTGATCATTGTTTGAAGTTGCTTAAAGATCGTTGCAGGAAGCCAAATGGGGAGGGTCCTAAATAGTAAAGGAGCCTAGGCAATGCCACCACTTTAAGGAGGGCCACCCGGCCCACAACTGAAAGCAGCAATGTTTTCCAAAGCTCCATACTGCCCTGAAGTCCCCGGATAGCTCTACCCATATCACCCTCCAGCAAATCCGTTTGTTCATGATAGATACGGGTCCCTAGATATGTCAAGCAATTGTATTCCCAGTTCACACCCTCAGTACATAAGGGGTCCTCATCCATCCTGGCAGTGGGATACAGGCATGACTTTGCCCAATTCACCTTGAGGCCTGCCACCAACTTGAGGTCTTGGTGCAATTGTTTTGCTACCAGGAGGGCAGCCTCTGTGTCTGCTAAAAACATGAGAAGATCATCAGCATAGAGCGCGATGTAGTGAGTAAGGCCATGTATCTGAAGACCCTCATACCACAGCCCTGCCCGGGCTTGAGTTGCTAGAGGTTCAATGGCCAGAGCAAATAACAGAAGAGATAGTGGGCATCCCTGACGTATCCCCCTGCTCACCTCACACGTGTCTGCATTCAAGCCCCCAGTTTTAATTCGGACTGTAAGATACCTAAATAACAAAGCCATCCAGGCCACAAACTTCTCCCCCAGACCAAAAGTGCACATAACCTGGAACAAGTAAGGCCATTCCAAGCTATCAAAACCTTTTCGATGTCAACAAAAAAATGGCAGCGGTCGCCTTCGAATATGTATCAGCTTCCAATATACGGAGTAACTGTCGTACGCTGACAGCCATGTTCCACTTTGGAATAAACCCCGACTGGTCTTCCTGTACTAAGTGGGTCATGTGTGGAAGGAGGTGAGTCGCCAGAATCCGACTCAGATTTTTATAATCAGTAGGAAGCATGGAGAGTGAGCAGTAAACGGTCCTATCAGAAGGTGATTTCCCGGGTTTCAGTAATGGGATTATGATTGTTTCACTGGTAGTGGCTGGAAGATGGCCTACCTTCCTTGCTTCATTATAGAGAGTCACTCATTTTGGTGCTAACAAGTCAGTATTCGTCAGATATAACTCTACCGGCAACCCGTCCGCCCCAGGAGTCTTCTTCCGTGCCATGTGTTTAATCGCTCCTCTCACCTCCCCCAGCTTAATATCTTGTCCTAATGAGTCAGCCTCCGAACTTTCAAGCTCAGGGAGGCCAGCTGCAGCCAAAAACTTCCCTGAGTACGTCCTCGTTCAATGCCACCTCGCTCTGATAAAGCTCCCTGAAGTAGTCGTAGAACTGTTCATTAATTCCCTGTTGCGTATACCAAAGGTCCGGAGTTAATCAAAAATAGGGAATGGACACTAGTGTCTACTGAACCATTAGTTCAAAATTGACAACCCTCATAGGCAGCCTGATATAATCGATGCAGTATATCTTTTTTCCGCCCCGTCAGGTGTCATGGCATATTCATAGGGAAGTCAAAAGCGTGTGGTATGCCTGCCTCACCCGAGGCTACCTCTGGTCCAGGTAGAAGTGTCCAGAAATAATAGGGAGGGTGAATTATTATAAAAGCAGTGTATCTCCAAAAGTTATTTAATGGAAAAGGGGGATAACACTGTCGATTAAAAAAATGTCGATATATATATGTAATCGAGTAACTAGATTACCATATACCTATGTATATATGGGTGCGTCAACATGTTTCAGCTCTCTGGGCCCAGCCGGGTCTATAGAGCTTTCGTCAGGACAAAAAACAAAACAAAACATAGATGAGGTACTCACACTGGTAGTGTAGGTTCCTTTCGCTATTTTTAGCGTTTCTTATTTAGTCACCTGAAATATAGGAGCACAAACACATACAATCCAAAACATTTAGGTATGGAGGTAATGGTGATTAGGCATAATGCTTTTTTGGAGCACACATACTAGGATTACTAGTGAACTTTTATGCACCTAGTATTTAGTTACATAAACTTTTTTGCAAAGGAAAAGGTGAAGGAGAACAGGTATTTACAGTATATACAAAGAGCATGCTATTAATGCGTGTTCGGAATACTGCGCATCTAGTTAGAGTGGCGTGCAGAGGCATTTACGCGTTCTATTATGTGATAGTAAAGACGCGTAATCAGAAATGAGAAGCGGTACCTTAATAGGTTCTTTTGAGGACTTCAGCAAGGGTATGAGAGTCGCTAAGCGTGGTCTTTGCTGAAGGAATATGGTCACAAGTTAGAGTATTCTCAGTTTCAATTCTTACCCGTATACCGGCATCTTAGGTAATGGTTCTTACCCACGTGGACCGCGTTCTGGGCCCTGTGCTGACTCTGCCCCTGGTTACAGGCGGGGCTCCGTTTCCTGGCCTTATGTCAGCAGGGTCATGAACACAAACGAAGGACTCCGATATGTATTCTCTAGTACTTTCAAGATGGAGGCCACCTCTGGGTGTGAAACCAAGGATACTGACTATTAGGCATTGAGTGTTCATTATTTTGGTTGTTATACGGTTAAAACGATAAAGGATAGTTCGTTTTTATAAACATAAGGACACTTGTTATCTATATGTAGATTGTGTTATTATCCACATGTAGATTATGTTGTTTACTTCGTTCAACCAGGTATATTATGCACTGCTCTGGACATGATAATCGTGTTTAGTTAAACTGGCTCCATGGAATGTTATCGTTCATTCCGGACAAGTGGGTGCCCAAGCGATCTACCCACCTTTGCTCCTTTTCAAAAAGAACTTGTTCCGCATTGTTGTGTTTGTCTTGCAAAATCTCGAGAACTGTCCAACTCAGATCATCACAGGTGTGTCCGGCCTCCACAAAATGTGTACAGAGTCTTGTGTTGTTTTTCTTCATTCTCACATTGTTCCTGTGTTCCCCAATTCGTAGCTTCACTTTCCTACACGTCATGCCTATGTATTGGCGTTTACAGGGACATGTGATCATGTAGATAAGATGAGACGAATTACAGTTCGTGTGATGTTTCTGGCTCCATTTGAAAGTATCTGTGAGTTGTAGAGTTTTGGTTGGTTTTGTAAACTTGCACACACCACAAGTGCCACATGGGTAATGTCCAACGACAGGTTGCATCCTGGCATCTCTTATGACTGTGGGTGTTTGTTTTGTTCTAGGTCTCGTGTGGACCAGGACATCTTTTATGTTTTTAGTTCTCTTGTTTGCAAATCTTGGTTTTGGCCAGTCAAATTGTCCGGAGTTGATTATCTGCCAGTTTTTCCTGATCAGTTTCTGTACCTCATAAGTGGCGGGGCAAAAGGTGGTAACACAGGTCACCAAGTCTTTTACTGGTTCCTTCACATTTGTTTGTAAGAGGCATTCACGTGGCTGATGTTTTGCCCTTTTCATGCATTTTTTGATCACTGATGGTGTGTAGTCCCTTTGTTTCAATTTCTGGCTCAGTTCCATTGCTTGTATTTGGTAATCACTGTCTTTGCTGCAGTTCCTTTTGTGGCGTAGATATTGACTGAAGGGGAGATTATCCCGCAGTGGCCGTGGGTGGTAGCTATAGTATGAGAGCAGACTGTTTTTTGCTGTGGGTTTCGTAAAAGTTTTTGTTTCCAGCTTCCCATTCTCATGAAAGATTGTTAAATCCAGGAACGCTATGCTTTGGTTACTAGCGGTAAAAGTGAAATTAAGCCAACGGTCTCTAGCATTTAGCCATTCGATGAATTTGATCAGATCTTCTTTGATGTCCCAAATTAAAAGGACATCATCGATGTATCGTTTCCAGTATATAATACTGGAAACGAAGGGGTTGGTTGTATTGAGTACCCAATTTTCCTCAAGTTGACTTACATAGAGTCCTGCCACCGAAGGAGCGCAGGCACTCCCCATGGAGGTTCCATGGCTTTGTAAAAAGAGTTGTCCATTGTACTCAAAATAATTTTCCTTTAGAACAAGGCGGCAACACTCCATGATAAAATGACGTGGGGTTTTGTGTGGCCAATCTTGGTTGAACAGGAGGTCTTCCAACATTTGTAAGGTATCCTCCTGAGGCAAGCTCGTGTATAATGCTTCAACATCTAGGCCCACCAGCAGCATTGTATTTGGATTGTATTCAAAATCCACAATTTGTGTTAATAGATCTCTAGTATCTTTGAGATAAGTAGGAGTTCTTTGGACTAGCTTTTTCAAGTACTCATCTACGAATTTCGAGAGGGGCTCCAACAAAGATACGATCCCCGAAACAATGGGGCGTCCTGGTGGGGGGGACCTGTTCTTGTGTGTTTTCGGTAATGAATAAAAGAACGGCGTTTTTGGACTCTTAGGTGTTAGGAAATCTGCCTCTTTTTTCGAGATCCATCCACTTACCTCTGCCTCATGTACCATGATTGCGATGATGTTAGTCAATCTGTCGGTAGGGTCTTCCTCAATCTTCTTGTAGAAGTTCTCATCAGATAGGAGTGATAGGCATTGCTGGTTATATCCTTCTTTTGACAGGATCACTACACCTCCTCCCTTATCTGCTGGTTTTATGACGATTTCGTCATTATCCTTCAGCTCCATTAGTGCAAGTCGTTCCTTTTTGTTCAGATTTTGGAATGTCATTTTCTTCGGTCCTAATTTATCAATTCCTTTCATGATCGCCTGGTCAAAAGTTTGTATTTCAATCGGCACTGTGGTCGATGGAGGGCAGAACTTGGATTTTCTCCTCAGGTTTGTGTCACCTTTGTTGTGTTGACAGTTGGATTCAGTGAAGAAAGCTTTTAATTTCAAAGTTCGACAGAATTCCGAAATTTCGCATTTCAATTTGAATCGGTCCAATGAGGGTGTAGGCACAAAGCCTAGTCCTTTGTTAAGGACCGTCATTTGATCATCAGTAAGGTTGATGTCTGACAAATTCACAACTAGTGAGTCTTGTTGCTTGGGCCTGGGGCTGACGACATGCTGCTGGTCTGTACATTTGGCTGGTCTTGCCACATCAGGTTTTTCTTTCTCCCTCGTGGTTGATTTTGGCCTCTCCCTAAAAAAGGCTGTTGTGGTTGGTTCGTGGCATTAGATAGCGGATGGTTCTCTAATTGTTGCTGAGGATGGATGTTCGGATTGTAAGGATTCATCCAACCTGTGGGTTGTCAATTTTGAACTAATGGTGTCCATTCCCTATTTTTGATTAACTCCGGATCTAATCAGGGGAACTGAATGGACCGAAAATCCTCTTCCCTCACTTTTGATAGAGCGTATACCAAAGGTCTCCCGTTGGGCTACAGAGTACTAAAATGACTGTCCCTTGCCTCACTGGGTTAGCCAGCCAGGCAAGTAACGCAGCAGATTTGTCGAGCTCTGCATGCACACACACTATATATTTCTTATAGTCAAAACAGCGCAGCTTCTCAACCCCCACAGCTACTACTTCCTGTGCTGCTAGTAATTTTCTTTGTCTTTGAGGCTGCCCCGGTCTATCACATTTCTGTTCTCGCAAGCGCTGATCTGCAGTTTCTATGTCCTGGAGGAGAGTTTTCCAGACCTCAAGCATATTAGAAATACATGGACCCCTCACCACTATTTTGAAAGCGTCCCACTCTACAGCAATTGAAGACGCCGTACCCGTGTTCTCAAGGAAATACTGAGTCGCTCCAGTCCCCACCGTCTCCCTAACTATTGGATCTTCTAAGTGCTCTTGATTTAATCGCCAGTTTGGGATTGCGGGGCGCAACTGGTCCCATTGAATCCGCAACAGCAGTGGGTTATGATCTGAGAGTGTCCTGGTGAGGTATTTGCTATGTTTGACTGTGATGTGCAAATCTGAGGAACAAAGTATTGCATCAAGTCTAACATGGAGTTCGTGTAGCGCTGAGAAAAAGGAATAATCACGCTCAGTCGGGTGATGCACTCGCCACGGATCCACCAGCCCCCAGTGTGCCTGCCAATCCCGCCTGGCTTTAGCATGAATTGGCGCGGTAGAGAAGGGTGGGTGAGATCTATCTAGAAGGACATCAGTAATGGAAATAAAATACCCACCCAAAAATACTGTGCCAGTCAAATAGGATGCCAATTTCCCAGACAGTAGTGTGAAAAAGCTGGTTGGTCTATATTAGGTGTGTACACACTGCCCAGAGTAATATCCCTGCCATTAAGTCTGCCCATCACATCACATACAGCCCCACCGGGTCTGTGACCTGCCGCATCAGCTGGAAAGGGACCCCCGCTCTGACCCATATCAATACCCCACGTGCAAAAGCAGAATAAACAGTGTGAAGCCTTGGCCCCTCCATCTAAGCTGCAACGCAGTGCCCTCCTGTCCTGTGATGTGTGTCTCTTGAAGGAAGGCTATTTGTATCCCCCTGCGCATTAAGTAAGCGTGTATCTTATGGCGATGACCCAAGGTATGCAGGCCCCTGACATTCCACGATAAATATTTCAATTCCATCAAAAAACCCATGATGCCTCCTGTGCCCAGTGTACCTTGAAATTTCTGATAGGTCCACACCGGAATCCCTGGAAAACAACCCCAAACTGCCAATACCCCCACCCAAGGACAGTTACCATCGAACTAGCTCCCATTCAAACTATAGTAAATTAGTCTAAACCCTCCAACTAATTTGGAGGTAGAATTGGATGCAGTTGCCTAGGAATGTGCCTGCCATGCTCACAGGACACCAGCCGTACCAAAATAAAACTAGCTCAGAGACCTTGTACTTAGTGTGGGACCCATTCCCTGCAGAGGAAGATAAACTTTCTAGCCTATTAGTGTAGCCATACAATGTCATCCGCACTCTGTGGTGTTACCACCGGGAGATTCACAATGCTACTATTGGATGTGTCTGAATCATTGTCTGCCGACTCTTTAGTAGACACAGCCTCATCATCTGTTGGAGGTGGACTGCGACCCCTCGATAAGGATACCACTGACTTTAATGGCGCAGCTCGTTCCATTTCAGCTTGTGCCGTGGAGGGCTTTATCTGAGCTCTCCTCTGCAACCTTCGAGGCAGACGTGACCCAGGCATCTTGTTTCTCAGCTTTGTCCCCTAGCGTTTTACAGCGCTCATCAGCCCGCTCTTGTAGCCTTCCAGTCAGTCCCATGCTTCCGCAGGGGAGTCAAAATAGTGTGTATTGTCCTCAAGAGTAAAGCGTAACCAGGCCGGGAACATTAGGGAGCACTGAAACCCCTCAACTCTTAACGTTTTTTTGACCTCTAAGTAGGAGGCTCGGCTCGGCTCCTCTGAACCTCCAGAGTATAATCCGGAAACAGGGTGAATCTACTATTGTTAGATTGGGGGGTCTCTAGTTGGCACAGGTAGGTACCTGTGACAAATAGGGACCCTCGCCTCTAGTCAGGATAAGGGGATTACACTCGTAAAATAATCTCTGATCACCCCCTTGGTAGCTTGGCACGAGCAGCCAGGCTTTATCTAAGAGGCGTTGTGTGTAAAGCAGTTGTGACCACATACAGTAACCCAGTGACAACACTACAAATGGATACCACACAGGTTTTATATAAAAAAATAGGTCGACTTTATATAGAGTTACCACAAGATCATAAATGACAAAAATACACAATACTATTACTTTATGATGGTAGATTTAGCTTAGTTAAGTTCTTAAGATGCGACACTTTGCATCAATGTACCTTAGGTTGCGTTGCGCTTCCACAACAAGCAATGTCGCAGTGAGGAAAATGCTGCAAAGTTCAGGTGCAAAGAAATAAAGACATGAAGATCTTCCAGATGCGGGACACTTCTCCGGGGATGCGAGAAGTTCTCGGTTTGCTGCGTGGACTGCAGCGGCAACACCCTTGTTCCGTGATGCGATGGCAGCAGATCCACTTGCAACACTCCTCTCCCACGATGCGGCAACTACAGCGTCAACATCCACGATGCGACGGCAGCAGCTCCGACGGCGGCACGCTTCTCGGGGATGCGAGGCGCTTTTCTTCGATGCGGTGCAGTGCGACAGTTCCAGCGGCGACACCCTCCCTTGGAATTGCGACGGCAGGCACAGCAACGGCGACGTGCTCCCACCTCCTTACAAGACTCTTGTCTTGAAGCGGTGCAATGCGACAGCTATAGTGGCGACACCCTCCTTCGGAGTTGCGACGGCAGCAGCAGCGACGGCAACACGATTCCTCTTCATTGCAGCACGCTTCTCTCCGATGCGGTGCAGTGTGACAGTTCCAGCAGCGACACCCTCCTTCGGAGTTGCAACGGCAGGCACAGCGAAGGCGACACGCTTCTTCTCGTTGAGTCACGCTTCCAGCTCCTTGTGACACGCAGTTCCTCACAAGGCCCAAAACAGCATCAGGCACTTCCAAAAGAACTCTGGAGAGCTGGGGGTGAAGGCTGTTGTCCCTGAGACTTCAGCAGGAGGCATGCTCTTTTCCAAGCCCTTGGAGATCCTTCACAAGTTGAAAGCAAAGTACACAAAGTTCCTTTCTCCTTCCTTTGGCAGTAAGGCAACCACTGCACTCCAATCCCCCAAGCAGCACTTCTGCTTGGGAATAGTCTCTCCTCAGTTTCTTCAGGTTCCTCTCCTCAGTAAAGGTTTCTTTTTGTAGTCCAAAGTGATCTTATTTCTTGGGATCAGGGTCCAAATATTTATACCCCAAAATCCTTTGTTCTCTGAGGGGAGAGAGGCCTTTGCCCAGTCCAAACCAGTTCTGAAGCACTCTGTTTACCAGACATCTCCTTTCCTTTCACAGTGCAGGGCAGGCACATCAGACGCCCCACAGGAGGTGGAGCCAGCATTGTGGAAGGCAAGTACAGTCCTGGAGCACTTTGTTTACAGGACTCCTTCTCTTCTTTCAGTGTGGAGGGCAGAGACATCAGCCTCTCCCCGTGAGGTGGAGCCAGCATTGTGGAAGGCAGGCACAGCCCTATTCAAGGTTCAGGTGAAACTCCTCCCTCCCATCTAGATGCAGATCTCTCTATTCACCACTGGGCTGACTCATCCTGTCTCTTTGAATCCCCCAGCCCTGTCACTCACAAAACCAGACAAAGGAATACACAACTTAGTAGGGGCAGGCTTGAAAGGTTAGGCAAGCAAATACCTACTCTCTAAAAGTGGTATTTGCAAACACAGAATGTTTAAACCAACTTCACTAAAAGATGTATTTTATCATTCTGAGTTCAGGCATACTAAACTCGCATTTCTACCTTGTTCTCTGAGACAGTTAGGATTATAAACATGTAATAATCTAACAGCCCATTCTGGACTATGGAGAACAGGTAGCCTTGCAATAGTGAAAAACGAAAATGGATGTAATTCACTTCTAGGACATGCCACACACATCAGGGCTTGTCCTACCTCATACTTACAATGCACCCTGCCCCTGGGCCTACCATAGGGGTGACTGATATAAAGAAAAGGGAAGGTTTATGGACTGGCAAATGGGTGCACTTGCCCAGTCAGCATGACAGTACCAGATTGCACGCAGGATCTGCAATGGCAGACCTTAGACATATTTTACAAGCTGCTTCTCAGGGTGGCACAACCAGTGCTGCAAGCCCACCAGCAGCATTTGGATGTACATGCCCTGGGCACACTCAGTGCACTAGACTAGGGTCTGACAACTTAACTAAATAGCCAAACATAGAACCACTGATTAATACATCAATTTATCATAGGGAGCACTTGCACTGTAGCACTGGATAGCAGTGGCACAGTGCCCGAAGCATCGAACACCAGTAAAAATACATGAGGCAACAGCAAAAATGGAAGGGAGACCCACGCCAATGGTGCCAGGTCTAACAACTATTATCTATGATGAAGGGTCCCTCCGCTCTTGCCCTTTGCAGGAGTAAGTCCCTGTCCGAAAATGGAGCAGTCGGGCCACCACAGGTCTCGGAGGTCTGCCAGTGGTTTAGCAGGTACTCTATGAGCCCGTTCCTGTGTGTAGAAGGATGAGAGCCCTTCTGGGCCACCACAGTCTTGAACCAGTGCTCCAGGTAGGACACCATGTCGTCCCCTTCCATTACCTCCGGCATACCTACCACTCGTACATTGTTCCTCCAATTACAACCTTCCGCATCTTCAGCCCTGAGTTCTAGCATGTTCACCCTGTCCGTGAGGGCACTCAGCTGCTGGTCTGTTGCTTTCTGTGCAGGCATCAGTCCTGCCAGGTTAGCCTCAGTGTCTTTGACCCTGTCTGCTAGTTTCTTATGTTCATCGTGTAGGAGACCCAGGCCAACCGCCACTGTGCTAATGTCCTGATGAAGGGTGGCCTTAGTGTCAATGATGGCTTCAAGGATTTGTTTCAATTGCTGTTGAATGGGGTCCTCTGGTCCCGGTTGCCAGCGCTCAGTCGCACTGTCTTCAGGGTCCGGCACCGCCCCGGCAGACTTAGCCCTGGACTTGCCCATAGCAGCGTCCCAGTCCCTGGCTGGGAAACTCTCAGTCCCCTCATAGGTATGCACCCTCTCAGCGACATCACCCCTGTCCAGCTGGGAGCGAAAGGCGACCAGCGGCTGACCTGACTGCGCTCGCCCTATGCCACCCAAAAAGGCTGCCTGACCCTAAAATGGTGACTGTGCAGATACGGAAGCCTCTTCTGAGCTCAACACCACCCGCACTCCAGTCTGCTCTGAAATAACAGCACAGGATCAACACGCTTCAGAAAAACAAAAACATAGCCCGATGAGGACAGATATTGTCAATGGACACGAAAACAGGGAATCAAAGAGCCTGGGAGCCATTGGATTAGTGGAACACAGCTCTGGAACAATGCACCCCAGAAAGGACCGGTCCAGGGCAGGTTACCTGGTGTCAAGGAAGAGCTTGTGCGTGCCCCCTGGTGCCCTACTTATGATTAGAACAGAAAGAGGAAGGCTCCTTCAAATCTTTGATGGCCATCTCGGATTGGTGCTTCCTCTTCCTCTTTTAGAAACTGATGGGGTATGCACTTATGATTCAATGCTGCTTCTCCCCTGTATCTTTCTACCTGCTTTTAGCCTTGTCGCGTATCTACCTTTGGTCCTGTCTTGACCTCACTCCTATTGGTTTTATTCTCACTGACACCCGGAATTTGCGCACCCCCTCTTATTCTACCTCTTTGCACCGCCTTCAGTACCCTAGTGGCCACCCATTTTCTGTCCACCACACCACGTCTTCACCTCATCTCCTTATCATGGCTTCCAGTCGAATGAAGTCTGGAATCAAAGTAATCTATCCCCCTCATATGTCCAAAGCAGTAGCTAAACGGTTCAAACATAACATCATTGAACAATTTCCAGATTCCCTCTTTGTTGACCAATTCCATAATGGGCACCTAGGGAAGATTAAAAATGACCTCCTTTTCTTCACTAATGACATCCCTTCCTGGTCCTCCAGCTTCTCCAATTCCCTCAACGTATCCTCCTCCTCCTCTTTCCCGCATGGGGAGAGGTTAAAAATGTCTCCCTCCGCTCGCTTTAATGGCTTTCTCACCATTACACTTTATAACAATGGCACTGTCTTGATCCAAGCTTCTGACTCCTGTCTCTTTCTCTTTGACCACATCTTCCACTCCATTTGTCCCACCCCTGCGACTACTATCTCTCTAGATTCTTCCTCTTCTTCTTCCTCTAACTTATCTTCTTTCTCCCTTTCTCCCCTCTTGACCCCCACACATTCATTCAGACCGCTCTCCCGAGAGTCACAGGTTGACCCTTTCCCCCCTTATCTTGTTCCCTCCCCTCCCATTCTGCCACCTTCCCAATTGGACCTCCCCCTTACCTCATCTGAATTACACCCCACTTCATCCCTACATCCTGCATCTCCCCACTATTCCACTGCCGTCTCTCACCCCCTAACTCCCCTATTACTTCCCATTTCCCCCCTTTTTAATCCACCTTTCTTACAATCTGAACTACCGATCAACTTGCCTTACCCTCCCCCCTCCCTCCCCTCTGCTCCTCACCCCTCTCCGCTCTTCCCCTTTCCTCGTACCCTCAATTCTGTTCTCACATCCCCCATCTCTCTACAACCTTCTCTCCCCCCTCCCATGCCTCACATCCCTGACTCCCCTATTGGTAATCCCATAATTTTCCCTCCCACTGATCTCACCGCCCTTATCTCCTCTTCTTACATTCCCCCCTATTCTTCACAACCCTATTTCCCCTCTTGATAATTCCTCCCTCTTCCCTCCCTTTGACTGCTCAGCCCCTCACTCCTCCCACAACTTTCATTTTGCTCAACCCTCCCCCACTCTGCCTGGTGCCTTTACCCCTACATTCACCTTTCATTACCCTTGGTACCTGGCCTGCATCCTCTCTCTTCTCCCCACTCGTGTGGCCTCCCTTTGACCTCCCTCCCTCCTCTCCCTGCTCAACCCCTTCTCCTCTCACCTCACCGTATCCATGGCCTTCCCATTACCCCACTCCATCCCCCCTCCTCCTTCAGCCATCCATTTATACTTCTCAACTTTCTCCTCCTAGGTATGATCTCTATTCTTCACCTCTGCTCAACACCAGTAAATATATCTCAGTAACTCCATCCACTCCTTTCTACCACCTTCTTCCCCCCCCCAGACCCTTTCATCACATATCTCCCCCTAGCCCCCACCAGCCCACTGCCCTTATTTGAATACTTCACTTCCTCCCCCACCTTCGACCTTAGCACCCCAACACTTTCCCTGGTCCCCCACTTCCTCCTATCCTCCTTCGCATAGTCCACTCTCTCCCCTAACCATTGAGCCACCCTTCACTCCGTGCTCAGCGCACCTCTCTCTGGAAACTAAACTTTATTCCCTTATCTCGTCCATTTGCCTGCTTGAAGCGTCCATTTCACTCCTATGTACTAAGATATCCTCCTCCCCGAACAACCTCCCGAGGAGTTCCTTGCTCCCGCGCCCCAATAGAGCCAACCACAATCTATCCTCCACAGACATTACCAACTTATTGGCTACCTACAAGACCATCAATGTCATTTCCCCTTCACTTGCCTCTCCTAACAACTCTACTCAATTTGCCATTCAGACCATCTCTTCCGTCAGAACTTACCAGCCTCCCCCTCAAAGGGCACCCTCATTCAAGAATCTAATCTCTATCCCCCTCGCCAGTCCAGACACTCACATCACCAAAACAGTTGCATCAGAGCTACACTGTATGCTCCATAACTGCAGATCTGCAACCAAACACAAACTGGAAATCTCCGACACCATCACTCACCACAATCTCGACATGCTCTTTCTCACTGAGACCTGGTTTAATGACTCCTCTCACACTTCATTTGATCTTTTGTTACCTACTGACTACTCTATTATCAGAAACAACAGACCAGGCAAGATCGGGGGAGGTGTTGCGATTATCTTCAGAAACACCCTCCTAATCAAAGCCTCTCCCACTACCCTCTTTCGCACCTTTGAATGCCTCTCCCTAGAATTCCAAGTTCATCATGGCACACCCTTCAGGTTCCATACCATCTACCACCCGCCTGGTAATTGCTCTTCCTTCATGGAGGAATTCATCGACTTCATAGTGACCAATATTCACAGAGCGACAAGCAGATCTTCCTAAGTGATTTCAATCTCCACTGGGGCTTTTTGGAAGACTCGGCTGCCAACAAGCTTGCAACCTTTCTTTCCGCTAACGATCTTGCACAACACTGCTCGGAAATTACACATGCCAAGGGCTCAATTCTGGACATTGTGATTTCCAAATCAGACCAGATTACCACTGCCTCACCCATCCGTGTGGACTGGTCTGACCATTTCCTCATTCCCTTCTGTTTCCACCTCTCTCACATTTTCACTCTCGGCCAACCCAAAAGAGCCTCTACGTGGTTCCGCAACACAAAAATCATTGATCTTGAGACTCTATGTGATTCTGCTATGCAGTCTCTTCCTAGTCTAGACCCCAATACTGATGTCAACGTTCTCACTCCCCTTTGCCTCTCAATCCTCGCAATCGAAATCGACAAGGTTGCTCCACTCCAAAGCAAAAGGAAAAGACCCACCCCATCAGCTCCTTGGTTCATCAAAGCTCTTTATGATGAAAGGAAAAACCTTAGAATCTTGGAGAAGCACTGGAGACAATCTCCATCCACCCCCAACCTCTCTCTTTTACGGTCAGAAAGATCCATATACCACAAACACATCTTCCAGGAAAAAACATCACATTTCAGATCCCTCCTCGATTCAGCTAAAAACAGACCCAAAAAACTTTTCGACCTCATCAAAAACCCAAATTGTTCTCCCCAAACCATCAAGCCTGAGGATGCATCAAAGAAAGCAACTGAGTTCGCTATATTCTTCGATCAAAAGGTAAAATCTCTGTTGGAACAGGTCACCCACCCCACCCCCATCGAGGAGTGAAAATCCTTAGTCACTTGGCAGAACTTTGCCGCCATCTCAGAGGTTGATCTCCTCAAAGGCATACGTGAAACCAAACCCTCCAACCATTCCTCTGACCCCATTCCCAGTGGCATCGCCATTGATTTCTATACTAACACTCTCTCCTACTGGACCAGGCTAGTCAATGTCTTCCTCAGTCAAGGATCCCTCCCAAGTGTCAGTAACCCCCCTTCTAAAAAAACCCTCTGCAGATGCAAATGACCTCAATAACGTCTGCCCCATCACCAATCTCCCTTTTCTTTCTAAGATCACAGAAAAATGTGTTGCAAAACAACTCTCCCAACACATTAAGGACAATAATCTCCTCAACATGTTCCAGTCGTGCTTTATTCAAAACTGCAGCACTGAACCAGCCCTGCTGCAAGTGATCGATGATGCGCTGCATATTCTCGATTCAGGAGAATCGTGCCTTCTGATTCTTCTTGACCTCTCTGCAGCTTTTGACACTGTTAATCACAACACCCTCCTTAACATTCTCCAACAGAGAATGGGCGTGGAAGGCACAGTACTCAAATGGTTTGCCTCTTTCCTCTCAGACAGATCCCAAATGATCAAGATTGCAAATAGTCTCTCATCTCCACTGGTGGTTGGTCAAGGCATCCCTCAAGGTTCTATCCTTACTCCCACTCTGTTCAATGTCTATCTGGAACCATTAAGGAACCGTCTAAGCAAATCTGGAATCCTCTACCATCTCTATGCAGATGACACCCAAATCTACCTCCAGGTGTCTTCCCCTCATGATCTCTCACTACTCAGCTCTACTCTCAACACTATTCACAACTGGATGCTAGTTCACCAACTCATTCTCAATCCCTCCAAGATGGAATTCCTCCTCATATCTAGCTCTCTCTCTCCGCCTCCTGTTCAAGCCTGGATGGATCAATCAATTCTACTCAACAGTATACCCATCATTGTGGACTGCGCTAAATCCTTAGGTGTCATACTTGACAAAAGACTCAACCTAATCACACACATCAACTCCATGGCCAAGAGCGCACGTTATCAACTGCGACTTTTATGGGGGATTCGTCGGTTCTTCCCGGAGAAGGACCTAAAAACCTTCGCTAGTTCTCTCTAGACTTGACTACTGTAATTCTCTTCTGACTGGCCTTCCCAAATCTCACTACTCCCCCCTCAAATCCGTCGTCCATTCAGCAGCTCGCTTCATTTCAGGGTCCAAACGAAGTGACCACATCACTACCATCCTGTCTTCTCTCTGATGGCTTCCCATCGAGGCTAGAGCTATCTACAAAACAGCGTGCATCACCCACAAAGCTTTGCACTCTTCCTCCCCTCGCTATCTGGCGAATAAACTCAAACTGTCTGGAGGTTCAAGACCTTCTCGGAATGTGGAAAAGTTCCTTCTTGAACCCCCCTCCTTCAAAAAAGAAAAACTGTTGGCACAATCATTGTCAAGTAATGCGGTGAGAACCTGGAACTCGCTTCCTCCTTCGCTCCGTGCCATCACCTCCATCCAGATCTTCAAAGCGGACCTCAAATCTCTTTTATTCCAAAGACACTTTCAGAACTAATTCCCTCCTTCTCAGGCCCCGCCAGGAAGTTCTTTAGTCATTGTAAATTTGTCACATATGTTTATATTTTTGCTTGTACATCCTGTGCTTGCTGTGTTTGAAATTGTGTTCCTTTTGCCTGCGTTGTTTTGATTTTATGGCCTGCTCTTGTTCGCCAGGAAGTTCTTTAGCCATTGAAAAATTTGTCATATTTATTCATACTTTTGCCTGTACAGTCTGTTCATGCTATTTTTGTTTGTTCTATTCCTGCAACAGTTCTCTCATGTAACGTAACTGGTTCTATTGCACAGTGCTCTGACACCTTTGGGTAAAGTCCGCGCTTTATAAAAATGCATTCAATAAATAAATAAATAAATAAATAAATAAATAAATAAATAAATAAATAAATAAATAAATAAAGGTCTCCTCCATCTGCGCACCAACAATCAGGCACTCGCCATTACGAGGGAAAGTCCATAATACACTCCCAAGGGTCACAGAACCACCTCCAGAATCCTGCAGCAGTTCCAACAGTCCCTTAACAGCAGGAGCCCAGGTAGGTGCTGGTTGATGCAGTAAAGTGGGGTATCATGCTGAATAGACAGCGCGCTTCATCTATGCATCCCTTCAATTACAGCAAAGCCCAGCACTCAATCGCAGGTCAATGCCAACTGCCCCATCAACATTCCTGTAATCTCGACACTCTAGGTCTCCACCAGTGCAGGGTGCAAGATTTCGGTCTGAGGCAAGGGAAACCTCTATCTTCTCCAATGCACCAGTTATGCCCGGCACAGATCCGACAGACCCGACTCCAAACTAGAGGCGACTCCACCCGGGTCTAGGCCTCAGTGCGCACTTCCATCCGGGCTCCCCCGGGGGTTCCCAGATGGACCCTTCTCTCCCGATTCCCAGTGACTCCTTCCCGCTTCGACGGGCCTCCCAATCTGCAGGGCTGTCACCTCAACGAGGATGGCCATTGGGAACCCCAGTCCAGTCCCTCCGCCCTTCCGAGAATCGTCACCGGGGGACGGGGTCCACTCGCTCCGTGCCCCCCTGTCGGCGCTCAGCAAGGAGTAAGCAATATCCAGCGGCCGGTCTCTTCTGGGGAAAGTGCCTCTGCTGCTTGCTCCCCGGAGAGCCTGGGAACACTCTCCAGCAAAGCCGCGGGCCCACTCGATGCCTCCCAGCCTGGACGTCATGCAGCGTTGGATACTTCACAGCCGGCCCAGGTAGCAGCCTCCGCTCCTGGGACCTCCTCGGGGATCGCCACTCCGAAAGCCCAGCAGCATCAGCCTCCGCAGTCTGCGCGATGGCTCCCTTCTGCTTCGCTAGATGTTAGCCGGCAGCAGGACACTTCTGCACGGTCCTGGCCAGCACAATTTGCAGGATGATTGTACGGCTGGTGCGGAGCTCCTCGCTCGTGCGTCTGCCATCATCCTCAAGCAAGCCAATGCCCCCTTCCTGGGTGACTCATAGCTAGGCTGTGTAGACCTTTCTGCATTTAGAGTGGTGGGAAGAGATTCACGAGCACCTCAATAGGCTGTGTCTCCTCTGCACAATGCTGTCTCTAACCCTGTGGTCAAGCTGGACCAGGGAGGACAGAACTGGTTTGTACTGAGCTCAGGGACTCTGAAACAAATACTCCAATGAGAAATTGGGGTATAAGTCTGAGAAATTAAGCCCCAGAACTTTAGATCACTGCTTTAAACAAGAGGACCCTGCCAAGAAGAAGATCTGAAGAGCTGTGTGAGGAGCGCTGCCTTTTTCTGTGTGACGAGTGGGTTGGCCTGCAGTTGATGCTTCTATCAGAGGAGAAGGATTGACTCTTTTTGTCCTGCTGTGTTATCCTGCTTGAGAAGATCTCCAAGGAATTGATGCAGAGCATGCCTCCTGTGGGAAGTGTCAGGGAAATCAAAGATTTCAATAGATTCTTTCTGGATCAGAAAAGAACCTGCCTGTAAGGAGTGGTGGGAGATCTGTGTGAGGAGCACTGCACTTTTATGTGTGAGGGGTGGGTTGGCCCGCACTTGCTGCTTCTGTCCTAAACAGGAGAAGGATGGGACTGTTCTGCACTTAGAAAAGATGGAAGTGTTTGCTTTATTTCCTGTTGCACTCCTGGAGTGCTGTGAAATATAGCTGTGTTCCTGACCCTTGAAGACAGTAAGCATGTGTGGATCACTTCATTTATTGTCCAATGAGCGCTCTTGTGGCAGGACCAAAGAACTGTTCATTGAATTGAACTGGTGCTACCCGTTTGTGGTCTGAGCCTAGTGCACTGTGCAGGAGTGCCTCGCTGCCACCCCACTTGTTGCTGTGGCAGCCAGGATTCCTGCAAAAGAATCACCGGCGGCACCGTAGGATCCACACTCCCAGCAGGGCCCCTTACCATGAAGGACACAGTGAGCGGGGCATGTCGGGAAAGCCAAACCATCCCAGGGAAGAGCTGGTACTGCAGGGGGTTCCTATGCCGCAGCACCAGCACAAGGATCCTCAGCATGACATCAGAAGCAAGTGTGACTTCACCTGGGGAACCTGAAGTGGTCCTGGTCCCTAAGTATTGGAATAGTCTCCCTATGTCTCTTCGAGACATCCCCTCCTACCAATCTTTCAGGAAACACCTTAAAGCCCACCTGTACTAGTTCTATCGTCCTGTTATGCCTCTTGTGACTGCGACTAAGAAAAAAAGCGCCGTGAGGCCCCCCCGGTGATTTGTGCGCTATACAAGAAAGAATAACATAACATAACATAACTGGTAAGGGGCTAGCACTCCTGTGATGACTTGAGCAGTCCTGCATTTCCCTTGACCCTAGTGGGTCGGCCGGTCTCATTGTGCTGAGTGGTCTTGCGGTGGTTGCCTGCCTCGTTACTTTGACTCCGAGAACTGCTGGGGATGAGCAGCTCCCTATCCATCGTGGTGGGTGACCTGGCAAGGTCTCCTCCACAGCTTTGCCATTTTTGAGTGAAGGAGCGTGCAATCATGGGCTGCTGAACTCCGATTCATTACACACGGGGGACCCAGTGACGTCCCCCATTGATTTCTGCCTGGGGCATTTGCGTGACTGTGTTGGCAAGCAGCTGCACTGCGCAATCACAGGCAGCTGCATTTGCTGACCCCATTGCTGGAGAGCCCGAGCGGGGCCTCTGCTTGATTTTGCAGTGTGTGCCCTCCCCGTGTTAGTACATACCTGGGGAGGCGCCAAATGGCCACAATTGTCACTGTCTGTCCCTTCCCGATGGGCCATACTTGTATACTTTGATACTGCATTCATTTCACTGCCTTCCCGGTCAGCCGCGGTCGGTAGTGGGAGTACCTGCCAGGTGGTGACTTGGGGAGAGGGAGGGGCAGGGTGGGAGGTAGTAATCCATGGATTACGGAGGTTTACAGGTAACTAAACATATAAATAAATAAAACGAATTTCGTTGCGCGCACTGCATCGCATTTGGGGATGCAGTGTGTGCAACGAAATTCATTTTATTTATTTATATGTTTAGTTACCTGTAAACCTCCGTAATCCATAGATTACTACCTCCCACCCTGCCCCTCCCCCTCCCCACTTCACCGCCCTGCAGGTACTTCCACTACCGACCGCTGCTGTTCCCGGTCATGAGGAGGTATAATTAAAACGTACATGAGTACTTTTTCCAGCACAAGGAAAATTACCATAAACTCTAAAAGGCACGCAAGAATTACGGTGCCCTGTATTGTGTATTGGAATTACCATAGGAAAAGTAGTAAGAGTGCAGGAACGTTGCACCCTATGTGTTCATTTGGTGATATTTTGTGATTTATGTACAATGATGTTTGATGATTCATGTGTTTTCTCTCCCTAATCTAACTGTTGCTTTCATGCCGTGATATTATGATTTATGTCGTTTTTACTTTGCAATGACAGGATAACGAATATCATTTCAAGACCTGCATAATGTGTACAGCGATGGTGTAGGGCGTGTTCATGACTGGGCAACCTATAATCATTTACTTTATTGCAAGAACTGTGATGTGATGATAGTTGCAGAGTTGGCAAAGTTATTTATGATTTATGTGATTATTGTCTATGTGTTATAAACAATATATGAAATATTCTATATAATATTGTGTGGAGTCTTTTTTGTGGTGTATTTATTGTGTATATAGTGTGTATGTGTGATGCTAAAAGTGGCAACACCGAAAAAACATAACCAGAATCCTACTCCCAGAGGACAGTGAAGAAGGAGATCCTCTCCACTGGCAGCAGCGTGCTGGAGAAACCCGCTGTGATCTCTGGACCAGGCACTCCCCACCTTTGTGTCGAAGCAGAGTCGCTGCATCTGCAGATTCCCTCGCTGGAAGAGCAGACTGCCTTAGAACCCCCAACTGAAGGCAGTGTGCCATACGTAAGGCCCAAAGGGAACATTTGCCCAGACTTCTGAAGGTTGGGAGAGAAGACGTTACTAGATGAGACCACAACAACTTCAGTGATGCGGACATTAAAGACTGACCTGAGGTTCGCCGATATCCTAGAAACTGCTTGTGCACACAACGGTGGGCTTGCATCTGTGCCACAGTTTATGCTTTACCCTGTAGTCCCCAATTTTAGAACCTGAGCTTACGGCCTCTTACTATATGTAGTATTCAGTACTTTTCTTTTATTAATAAAATCATGAGTTGGGTGATATTTATTGTGTCTGTCAGTCAGGTACGGACAGAGGGGCATATTGTCAAGGGGGTTTATCTCCGCTTTTTTGGCTTTAAAAGCCAAGAAAGCGGGGATAAAATGATCTCCCTATTACCTAGCTGTTGCTAACACCAGTTAGCGACAGCTAGTAGGAGATAGCGACCATCTTGGGCCCCGCTTTGCATGTCAGTGATATTTATCACTAATGACATGCAAAGTGGGCGTGCCAAGATGTTAGCGACTAGTCGCTAACATCACTATCTCCTATTACCAACTTTTGGAGATATTCGCGCTAAGCGCGAATATCTCCAAAAGCTAACACCTGCCCTGAGCAGTTCTTAGCCATGTTATCCAATGGTAGGTGGATAACATGGCTAAGAGCATTAGCTCGGTAATGCATGAATATCGCTGACTTTACAGCGATATTCATGCATTTCGGCCGATTTTTATTTCTTAGGAGATAAACCTTGATAATAGCAAGGTTCCTAAGCGATAAAAATCGCCGCAGCTCGGCGATAAAAATATCGCCGCTAAACCAACATAGCGATAATTATCGCTAGTTGTTGGTAATATGCCCCAGAGTATTCAAGGGTACCCCAATGCAGTTCAGCAGTAGGTCAGGATCTGAACCAGCAGTGGTAAAAGCCCTCAACCAACAAGGCTGTGGTCCACTAACACAAGCCTGCCCTTGAATGCTGAAAAGGTTCTGAAGCCTCCATGTACTATATTTATCATGACATCTCAAATGCAAAGTTTAACACAAGCTAAAGGCTAGTCCAAACATCCAAATAAAAGATTCAGAAATTAACTGACATAACCTCGTTTCCACATATTGTTTACCATCATTTATAAGAAACCTCTATATACTCTGGTAACGCGTTGCTTTACTGGTGTTACCACTGCTGAGCGCTATCACTGTTTCAGCGACAATATCAATGTTCGAAATGATAAACTTAATAGCAGTTCTTCACTTGTCTCACAAATCTGGCAATACAACCGCTTTTGTTACCTCGATTTGACTTAGCCAAGGCTTAGCTGTTAGTTAACTGACTAGTATCCAATGATACCCGTAAGAATATATGTAAAATCCTACATGCCTATTGCATAGCCATGAATTTCTATGGTATGAATACATATGAAAAACATTAGCCAGTAGTGTCTTTGTTTATATTTAGTCTGGCATTGCATGCTGTTACAATGAAAATACAGAGGTGCACCAACAGAGTTGCTTAGGTATTGTTTCTTTTTTTAGAAAGGTGGTTGTGTTTTTAAAACGCAAAAGGAAAAAGTTCTTAGATTTCTAAAATGTTCTGAGTCACAGTTACATCTATGCCTCCAGAAAATTCTCTTCCTCGCCCTTTGTACATCCACTCTGGGAAGTCTTCAGTCTTGAGTCAACAAAAAGTTGAACAATATTTAAACAATGGTCTCTCGCCCAGCCCAGCTATTATTCAGGCTGGTGTATTTATGTACTCTCTCTCTGTGTATGTGCCTCATATGATTTTGTTTGTTCAACATCTACGTGAGCTTCAACTGAGAATATCGGTTTCTCTTTCACTATTAACATCACTGTGCGTCAGCCATTTTGTGTCAGGATCATGCTGTTACTTATTGGGCCTGATTCAGAAAATAAAGTAGTAAATCTAAATCCCTAGATGTAAATCCTCATGCAGCTGCAGATTTACTTACTTTTGATTAGTGGTGGCTCCTTCGCTAAGGCGGAGGACCGTTGCCCAACTGCACAAAAAGGAAAAATAAAATGACAATAACGTATCGTTATTATCATTTTATTTTTCCTGTTGAATGCAGTCAGTTGCCTTGTTCAATGTGGGGTTGGATGGGGCTGGCCAGCGCAGGGGAGGAGCTGTCTGCACCACCTAAGTGCTTATGAACTGTTTGGCCGCCCCTCTTGGGCTGACCAAACAGTTCATGCGCACTTTGCATGTTCCTACCAGGCTGCATTACACAGCCTGGTGAGGAACATGCACTGACTGCCTGTTCCCTTCTGAGCTCTGAACCACGGTGCTCAGACCAATCACATGCTCAGGGGAGCCTGTACCGGCCTGACTGGAGAAAAGAAGAAGTAAAAAGACGCGGCAGAGGCGGCGGCAGGCCGTGCCAAGGTAAGTGTTTTTTATCCTTACTTAACCGCCCCCCCCTGCCAAAACCCCTCAACCCCACCACCCACATCCGGTAGCAGCCACTACTGCTTTTGAGATTCACAAACATTCCCAAAAATAGGCATGGAAGGTTGCACCAAGCGCACAATTCCTGGCATACTTCTGTCATGTGTCAAGGGCTCCTTTTCCCGTGTATGGAGTTCTCCAAAGAGGAGAAATCCATAAAGGGGCAATGGAGCCCCATGTACAACGAGTACTTTGTATTTATTTTGGGCAACATCTTTTTCTCTGTGGAGCCATTCGATTAACCCACGTGGGGGGGGGGGGATATTCCATCACTTTGCTGGAGTAAATCTGTGACCATTTACATGGTGGAAATGGGTTATATTGCTGTTTAGAAGTGCCCTCAAATGTACATTGGTGGGCTTTAGTAAACTTCAAAGCCAAACCCGCTGTTAGAAGTTGGGTCTCTAGTTGGCAGAGGTATGCACCCTGTCCAAGAAGGGACCACAATCCTAGACAGTGTAAATCACAACACAACCTAAAGTATCCTGTGCTCACCCTCTGGTAGCTTTGCACAGAGCTGGTAAGCTTAACTTAGAAGGCAATGTGTAAAGTATTTGTGCAATAACTCATACAGTAACACTGTGAAAATACTACAACAAGACTCCACATCAGTTTAGAAAAATAAAGTATGACTTTTTAAATGAAATAAGACAACAATGATAAAAATCCAATGTGTAGAAGTTGAGATATTGAGTTTTAAAGCAATAAATGCGCTTAGAAGCAAGTAGCATTCAAAAAGTTACTTTAGGTAGTGCTGAACCGGGGCAAAGTCAAAGTTTGGGCCGACCACGATGGAGTGCATCTGGATACAGGATCCACAGAGGCCCGTGAACAAAGTATCTTTCCTGGACGCAAGCAGTGAGATGTGTCGATATTCTCTTTGCAGTGAGGGTGATGCGTCAGTTCCGAAAACAGGTGCCAGAGTTGAGAATCGCAGTGCGATGCGTCGCTTTCTGCCACGCAGTACAAGGAATGCATTGATCCCACCAAGCAGCGGCGGAGGGGATACATGGTCCGATGCATCGATCTAAGGAGGCAGAGCGATGGTTCTGAAGCGATGCGCCAATTATATTACTGCAACCGGGTTGATGCACCTGTTCTGCTATACACAGACAGAAGATGCGTTGAAATCTATGTTGCAAGTATCTGGGCGCCTTCCAGTGAGCCATGCACAGGAGCAAGGGTAGATAGTTTGATATCCCTGAGTCGCAAGCACCAGGAGGCAATCAAATAACCCCTTGGAAGAAGGCACTATCCAGCTCTCCTACAGCAGAGCCAGAGAGCAGCAGGCCGGAGGGCAACATGGAGAACAGCGGGACTTTCAGATCAGCATTTCAGTTGAGTCCTTTGAGCAACACAGCAGTTCTTCTGACAGAGGCTCAGATGTAGGTCCAGACGTGTCTGATTTGCTGGGGTCGAAGACCCAGTACTTATAACCAAATATACCTTTGAAGTGGGGGAGACTTCAAAGAATGGCTTTGAAGTGCACCAGTGTCCCTTTCATCCCAGTCCCATATGTCAGGCTTTCTGTGGGAGGAATTTATTCCTTTTTGTGGGGTCAGGCCACTACTCTTTGAAGTATAAGTGTGAGTCTAAGTGTTAGCCCCGTCCTCCCTTCCTGCCCCAGAAGGGCCATCAGAATGCAGATGTATGCCTATGAGACCTCAGCCACACCTAGCCTTCTTGTGTTGGTGGCTGTCTGGAATGAATGTGAAAATGTAGCTGTCACCCAGCCAATACATGTATTGGAGACAGGCTGCAAGGCACACAGAGCAGTAACAGCAGAGAAATGTCCACTTTCTGAAAGAGGCATTTCTAAAATAGTAATGTCAAATCCCACTTTACCAGTAAAGAGAATGTATCATTACTATTCCAAAGATATGAAACATCATGCAGCTACTGCTTTCTAGTTAGGAATTACATCTTAAGGAGATTTTATGGAATTCCCGATGTTAGCCTATGAGAGGAGTAGGTCTCTCAACAATGGAAAATGAATTTAGCTGTTTGCCACTATCAGGACATTTAGTACAGGTCCTACCTTTTAGTTGCACAGCCCTCTTCCCCATAGGTTACCTAGGGCCTCCCTTAGGGGTGACTTTAATGTATTAAAAGTGGAGTTTAAGACTTGACAAGTAGTTTTAAATGCCGAGTCGAAGAGGCAGTAAACTGCACAATCTGGCCCTGCAGTGGCAGGCCTGAGACATGGGAGCATATTCACAAGGTAATGTCGGAGCGTGGCTCTGAGCCAAATTTGGCCGCGCCGTGCTCCAACATTTCCAAAAGGCAGGGATGCACTGTATTTACAACATTACGGCGCACCCCTGTGTTTTCCCTAGCGCTTGTGCTAAAATTAGTTTCCTAGTGCCAACACAGGCACCCTTGCAAAATAGTGCCAGGATGCCTGTTTAGCAGGGATTGATTGTTTATGTGCAGGAAGGCATCCCTTCCTGCACATAAACCATCAATAATGGCAATGTGCTACTTCTATGCATGCTGCATTCTGCAGCACACAAAAAGGTAGAAAATTGGCATTATTTAATGATTGTTTTTTTGCAGGAATGGACACCTTCCTGCACATAAAAAATCATTAAAGGCATTTGCTAATACTATGTGTGCCGCAGAATGCAGCACATATAGCAAAAAAAGGAGGAGAAAAAAAAGTATTTCTCCTTGTTGCACCATTCTAGCGCCTGCTATTGCATGGTGTTAGTTTTTGGCGGAGCCTCAGATTTACACATCCCTGTAAATCTGGGGTGACGTCAAAATGCAACTGGCATTGTGGTAGCGCACCCAAAGCAACACCCATTGCACGCCCCTTTCACGCAAAGTGATGCGTGTAAAGGGGGCGTGTTAACAAGCCTGCGTTAAGCCACTAAAAGTGGCTTAGCGCCACTTTGTAATTATGGAGAAGGACGTAGCTCCACCAGAACGTCACTAAAAGTGACGCTCTAGTGGCCCTATCCGCTTCTAAATATATCCCATGTTTAGGGGGCTACTTAGGTGGGTGGCAAAAGCAGAACTACAAGCCCATTAGTAGCAATCAATGTATAGTCCCTGTGAACTTGTGGTGCATGTTACTAGGGACTTATAAGTAAATTAAATATGCCAGTTGGGTATGAGCCAATGTTACCATGTTTTTAGGGAGAGAGCACATGCACTTTAGTACTGGTTAGCAGTGGTAAAGTCCGCAGAGTCCTAAAGCCAGCGAATGAGAGGTCAGAAAAAGAGGAGGCGGAAGGCAAGAAGTTTGGGGGTAACGCTGCAAAAAGGGCCAGGTTCAACATTAGCCTTGGAGTTCTCATTTTTCACCCCACTTGTGGCAGAGCAATCCACACTCATCGGCACATTAAATTCGTATACGTCTGCCTGGTCTCCCAGTGTGAAATCCTGGCAGGCAGTGAAAAAGGTAAATTTTTTCAGAAACTTGCATTTACAACAAAGTTTTCCTGCATGAGTCAGTCACAATATTTCTAACTGTCGTTCTTGGAGAATGTACAGCCTTGCTTTCGAGAAGTCTTTTCTCTGGATTTTAGTTTCAGTCAATGTCTCCGGGCTTGAGGTAATATTACATTTGTAAGTGAATAATGACATTACTCTCCTAGATTAGTGAGTCACACAGGTGTGGCTGACTCCAGGACCTTGAGGCAGATATGAAGCTCAGATATAGTATGACTCACCAACCACATCATCAACTCCGACCTCTTGTCAGAGTTATAGTTAAAAAAAATATAGGCGTTGATTACACATCAGACACATCAGATATAGAAAAAGAGAAATGTGAACTATATAACAAACCAGACGTTTCTAGCACCTATTGGGGCAAAGGTACAACCACAACAGATTTACAGCGACTGGGTGTTAGCATGCTATTACTCGTACAGTAAAACTGGTGTTTTTAGAGAATTCTGTCCTATAGGGTTAGGTTAGTGAGATCTTGATTATCCTTCAAAAGTCTCAATCTTCTTCCTATGATTTTGTTAACATTTACTAGGCAATGGGACTAAAGGTGTCAGACAAGATTTACCCTTCAAGTGGTATTGTATTATAAATTCTGTGATTTGCCATAGTTTTTGACCAGTCTTTGGTGCAAGGTGGGACAACTCAGTAAGTTTCAGTAGAAGCAGCTGAGAATTAGACGAATATTACACAAATCTCAACACACCTCAATACCCACCACCCAAAAGGGAAATTGTTTTAAGGTGTAAAAGAACTAGGTAAAAAATCACAGTTGCAGAGTCTAGTTAAATGACCAATGCATTCTAGTCACTAATGACAGGGAGGACTAGATAAAGTTCAGTTGGGGGCTTGTTACTGATGTTACTGGTCTCCAAACCACAATTACAACATGCCGGCTTCAGGTGAATTTGGGCCCCTCTGAGTATCAATATTTAGTTGCCTCAACCACACAAATGGCTTATTACTGTTGACATTTTCAGATGTAGAGCCACTCATTTGACTGTCTGCCCCACTGGTCCAAGGTAGCATTTGGGAAGCTTGAATTTAAAGCCAGAGGTCATTTATGTCTTCTCATTGCATCTGAGGAAGTGGAACATATGCTGCACATTCTTAAGAAGCACATGCCTAAACTTCAGTTTGTGTTAGCTGGACTGTAAGATCCTGCGGCTCCCAGGCATTTCATTTCCTTGAACCATGTTTCAAAAAGATTATCATCCGCTAGGCCTTTATTCAGGTCTTCCACGGTAGGTTAGTACAGTTGCTTCTGCTTCATGACAGGGTACAGTAGTTGGGCTTGATCCAGAGTTTTCTGCTTTTAAACATACATCTAAGCATGCAGCAGACATTTATATGCGAAGAGAAAGATTCCAGTTATAGGGGCTGCACACATCATACTGGAGGTCTCATTTATGAGGTTTTGCTATAGGGCAGAGCCGCAGGCCTCCCTGCTGCGCTTACCTATGGCAAAAGAAAAGGACAGGAAGGTGCCGTATCTATAAGATACGATGCATTCCTGTCCTTTTTCCCTGCGCCGGCGCACAATGGGCTGCCGTGGGCCAACGCAGGCACCTTTGCACCATGGTGCAAGGGTGCTTGCGATACGAGATGATTATTTTTGTGCAGGAAGGGAAACCTTTCTGTACAAAAATACTCACAAGAGGCTTTTTCCTCTTGGTACGTGTGCTACAGAATGGGGAGGCGTAAGGTTTTGGCGCTGCCTCAGATTAACGATTTCTCGTAAATCTGGGGCAGTGTCAAAAGGCCATGGATGTTGGTGGGAACGCCCCCAGCAACACCCATTGCATGCCCCTTTAATGCAAAACACTGCATTAAAGGGGCTGATATTTATCAGGCAGAATTACACCCAAAAATGTGGCTTAGTGCTGCCTGATAAATATCATGCACGCTTCTGCGTAAATTTCATGCACGCTTCTGAGCCATGGAACGTCACAACAAATGACATTCCGGAGGCGCAAGGAGTCTCATAAATGAGGCCCTAAGAGAGGATAACTAGTAGCCTCTTTCAAGGGTGCAATTGAAAAGGATTGCACTCAGCTCTTGCCTAACTATCATTCTTCCCTTAGCTTGGTGAAAGTGCCATAGTCACTCTCAAGTATGAGTAGAGGTGCACTTTAGAACGACGGCAAAGGCAATATATTGTTATGACCAACTGAGGAATTCCATCCACAATTGCATACTTTATTGAGCACTCTTCTGCCACCATAGAGTATTATGGGGCTTTTAAATCCATATAATCTAGTAGGTGGAAGAGCCTATTTTTACCCCTGTCGGGACATTATTGTTAATTTTTTTATTAATATTAGCTTGAATTAAAAAAAAAACCGCTTTTTTGGGAATTCCCTTTGTGTGGACGGTCTGCCCTTTCTCTCTTAATTGGAATAGCAATATTTACATGGTGAAAACAATGACAATGCAACTGATTCCAGAATGGTTATTGGGGACTGCTGCTGTCTTTTTGGCTACCCATAAATGGGCCAGGATGTATATTTTGAGTAGAATGTTGGATTTATTGGAGATTATCTGTACCTTAGTGAACAAAACTCTTAATTTTAATAAAGACTCAGAGGCGAGTATTATGTCTTCTTTTCTTGCCCTAATTTGAATAGGACCACTACCCACACTACCTTAAACTACAGTATGAGGTCTTAATGACATTTACCTATCATGCATAAGGATCTCTATGAGTTCTTTGACTGGAAGCAAAAGGTCCTCTTTTCTTGCCAGAGAAGATTAAGAACTTTTTAACAATGGAATGGTAAATATAACAACTGTAAACTCCATCAGTAACGTAAAAACGTCTTTGGTAAGATCAATCAAAAGAAGACTGTAGTGTAGTAGGAAGAACCAGAGAAAGATACAGCATTCTGTGTAGAGGAAGAACCATCCAGCATTATACAAAGGGGATGTTGGGGGAGACCGGCCATTTCATAACCTTCTTTACTGCATCTGAGTAGTGGCGCTACCAGAAAAAAGCTTTGAGTCAAAATGTAATGTGGGGGGCGTGGCTTACGCGCCGAAGAGGAATGGCGGTTCACCCGTGAGCTCCGGCGAGCTGAGGGATTCCCGTCGAAGTACGGACCTCGTCCTGTGCCTCGCTGAACCTGTCTTGCGCCTCTTCAGAAACCGGAACATGCCCTGCACATACTGATGGCGGAGTTTCCCCGTTTCTTGTTGTTTTTCGGGGATAATTGACTCCCGGTGTTTCTAAGCTGCCTTGGGACGCGGACGGCCGCCATTTTGTGCCGCCGCGCCTGCGTCTCCCTCCTCATGAACGCAGCTCACCTCCTCACCGGAATGCTGTTTTTTCGCTATCGTTGCCTACCTCCTTCCACTCTTTCTTCAGGTATGGCGTAATTCATGACTTTACTGCAATTTTTAGCCTGGCATGTTTCCTTTTAGTCTCTGGCTGCCTTTGTAGCGCTTAGCTCTCAGTCATTGACTGTTTTTTCTCAGTGGTTTGCGCTTTTACTAATGACACAGCCAATGCCTTGCTGGCCAGCCCTCATTTTCTTTCATTTTTGCATTTGAGCTGCACATACTCCTAGCTGCTCTTGTGACCACACTAGTCTCGGAGGAATTGGTCGATATTCTTAGTTTTCTGCTGGAACTTTTTGTGCTTCTCCTGTATTTTTGGTCTTGCTCAGCCATGCCTGCAACTGTGTTATTGCTCTTTTTCAAAGTTATTGGCGCTTTCTGACAGCGTCAAGATGGCTCATGATGCCCATACCGTCAAATCCTCTACCACTGGCACGAAACCCAAACGTCTCAAAAATGACCCACCCAGTCCTATTCAGTCCTCCTCTAATCCAGTTTTGGACTCCATCTTGGAGGAAGTGAGGGGTCTCCAACCCTTTATGTCTGCCACTAACGAAAAGCTTAAACAAATTGAAGAAAAATGGGTTGTTTTGGAAGGCAAAGTCTTAAATTTGGAACAACGTGTCAGTGACATTCAGGATGTCTCATCTAAAATACCTTTACTGGAGAAAGAAATTCACCAATTGAAGCTTCACACCGAGGACCTTGAAAATAGAAATCGTAGAAATAACCTACGTATTTATGGTGTTCCAGAAAATTTGGAGGGGTCCGACATGGTGTCCTTCATACGGAAATTCCTTCATGAACTTTTAGATCTTCAACCTGCGTCACACCCTCTCAACATACAGAGGGCACACCGTTTGGGTCGCCTTACCTCCAATGCATCTAAACCTCGTGGCATTATCCTTCTCTTTCTTGAATTTACTGAACTAATGCAAGTTCTTAAAGCTGCTCGACTCAAACGTCGTCTACTATGGTCTGGTCATAACATTTTTATCTCTCAAGACCTCTCAAATGCTACTAATGCTCGACGCAAGGAATTTTTGAATCTCCGTCCTCAGATGAGACAGTTGAACATTCAATATGGCATCCTCCATCCCTGTTTCTGCAAAATCACCCATAATGGACGGTATACACCCGTTACAACGGATCTTTTACTCCGCACTACCATTACAACGCGACTTTTACTCCGCATACCATTACAACGCATTGCGCTGGGGGGCGCTCTAGGATAGGGAATAAGTATAATTTACTATCCAACACCTTCCCTAGGGTCCACGGGGACTGGAGTTAGAATAGTAAATTATACTTACCACTATCCAGCGCCCCAAGGCGCTATGCGTTGTAACGGTATGCGGAGTAAAAGTCGCGTTGTAATGGTCTGCGGAGTAATAGTATGCGTTATAACGTCATACATCCATAATGGACGTACGCGGTCTTTTGATGATCCACAGAAGCTCCATGAATACCTTCAAAGTGTCTCTACATCTACAATGGATACCAACGTCTGATACTCATCCTCCTCCTAAGTGGCCTTGGCTGAGGGCTCCATCTGTTTTTGCTCCGTTTTAATTATCTCCTCATATGCTTGTATTTCTTTGAGGTTCTTTTCCTCAATCTTTCATCTTTTTTTTCTCTCCTCCCTCCTGAGCTCGTATGGTGATTGCTGGTGTCCGTATTCCCTTTGGCGTCTCCTCGTTCCCAATGTTTTGTTTTCTACTTTTCTCCCAGATCATGCACCTTGGCCTTGATCTGTTTCTTCCTCTCTTTCTTCTTTTTTCCCTCTTTTATCTTCTTTCCTGGTCTTCTTCTTTTCTATTTCTTATTCTTTCCCTGACCTTTTTACTTTTTTACTACCCCTTTCTCATACATTCTCTCTTTTTCTTTCTCTTATCGTTCGTTCACATGTTATGGCGTATCTCGTATTTCGGTGCTTCATATATAGTCCTTGTGAATGTGTTGGGTATTTTTTTCGTTTTTCAAATTATTGATTATTGTTTTTCTTCTCTTTGTTGTCATTCTCCTGCAGTGTATCCACTTTGAGTGTGCCCCCCCCTCTTTCCCTTTCGTCATGTGTAAGTTTGTCACGTGGAACGTTCGAGGTCTTGGAAATCCTGTCAAGCGTCAAAAGGTATTGTCCCACTTATCCAAACTTTCTTCGCAGGTTGTTTTTCTTCAAGAGACTCATTGTTCTGATGTGGAATCAGCTAAGCTAAAACGACAATGGGTGGGTCAGGTTGTGTTTTCTCCTGCTGTTAACAAAAAAGGGGGTGTTGCAATTTTATTTCACAAAAGTTTATCTGTTCAAATTGTTTCTTCTCAACATGATGATGAAGGTCGTTGGGTAATGGCTAAGATTGTCTTGCAAAACAAGACATTGGTTTTGCTCAACATTTATGGCCCTGTTCGCCCTGATCCCCAGTTTTGGAACAATCTCAAAATTCTTATTTCCTCCATAGACTGCCCTAATATTGTAATTGCTGGTGATTTTAATCAATGGTTGGATCCTTTTTCTGACAGACTCTCCCCCACCAAATTCCAACCTGACAAAACTCATAAATGTTTTCAATCTGCCATTGCCTCTCGTCCCCTTTATGATGTATGGAAATCTGTAACCCTGATTCCCTGGAATACACGTTTTTTTCAAATGTTCATCACACCCGCTCTAGAATTGATTATCTTATGGTTAGCAAATCCTTACTCCCTACTATTCAAACATCCGAAATTGGTTCCATTTTTATCTCTGATCACGCCCCTGTTTATGCACTCCTTGACCTCTCCCAAACTTCCTCCAAATTTAGTCGTTGGAAGTTTAACAATTTTCTTTTATCTGACAATGTTTTTGTATTTAAAGTTACTACCTTTATTAATGAGTTTTTTCTCCATAATGACCCATTCGACACTTCTATCCACAACACTTGGGATGCTTTTAAGGCGGCAATACGTGCATTTATTATATCTTATGTCTCCCACAAGAAGAAACTTAATTTTACTAAATATGACAGTCAACTCAAAAATATTAAGCATCTTGAGCATATCTACTTTTCCTCTAAATCTCCAGATGCTCTTTGTAACCTGATAAAAGCTAAGACCGACTTGAATAAGATTGCTACAGTGGATGCTTGCAATACTTTACTTAAAATTAAGTCTAAATACCATGGAGGCCAAAACAAAGCGGGTAAAATGTTAGCAAATTATCTAAAGATAAAATCTGAACGCAAAACTGTTGGTCCTATTCTTAACGACTCTACTAACCAACTAGTTTCATCTGACGAAGACATTGCAGAAGTTTTTCATAACTATTACCAAGCTCTTTATACTGATGACACCTGTCCTTCTACCCCTAATTTAAATTCATTTTTTGATGGTTTACCTGCACCTCCATCCCTTCCTGATGAATTTGCCCAATTGGAAAAAGATACTACATCTCAAGAAATCCTTCAAGCAATTTCTTCCCTCAAAAAGTCGAAAGCTCCAGGTCCGGATGGTTTGCCCGTTGAGTTCTACTCCTCATTTCATGCCATATTTGTCCCCAAACTGTTACAGCTTTTTAATTCCTTTATTGCTGATGCTAAGGCCTCTGGCTCCTTCATGGATGCCCTTATCGTTATAATCCCCAAACCTGACAAAGATCATTCTCAATGTAAAAATGATCGCCCTATTTCCTTGAATAATTATGATTGTAAAATTTTTGCTAAAATACTTGCCTCTCGTTTGGATTCTCTTATTCCGCTCTTGATTAAAACTAATCAGGTTGGTTTTGTGAAGGGTAGACTTGCAGCTGATAATGCCCGCATGTTTTGTAATATAATTTCTCACAGTAAAAATTTCAAGAGCCCCTTAGCAGCCCTATCTCTGGATGCTGAGAAGGCCTTTGATCGTATTAATTGGCAATTTATGTTCCGTGCGCTTTCCTGGTTTGGATTTGGCCCCACTTTTATTTCTTTGGTTAAACTTCTCTACTCCTCCCCTAGAGCTAGTGTTTTTGTTAATAACCAATTTTCTAGATTTTTTTGCTTATCTCGTGGTACTAGGCAAGGGTGTCCCCTTTCCCCATTGCTGTTTATCCTTTGTCTTGAACCCTTTTTGGAGCGCATTTGCACTAATCCCAACATTCATGGTTTTACACTTTCTTCTACTGAAACACAAATTTCTGCTTATGCTGATGATATTTTGGTCTACATGGCTAACCCTGTCACCTCTCTCCCTCCCTTTTTGGATGAAGTTCGTTTGTACTCTTCCATTTCTGGTTACAAACTTAATTTATCCAAAACTGAAGTCCTCCCATTAAATTCTATCTGTTATCAGTACATGTTCAATTCTACAGATTTCACATGGTGTTCCTCCAAACTCAAATACTTGGGTATCTGGTTTTCATCCTCTCTGTCTGACACACTTAAATTTACTTTGCCTCCCTTATTCCAAAACTTCAATCCCTTCTTGCTCTATGGTCCCCACTATTTCTCTCGTGGTGGGGTAGACTTGATACTATTAAAATGATGATTACCCCCCATGTTCTTCATACTGTCTCTATGCTTCCTACTAAAATACCCAACCTATTCTTCACTCGCATCAACTCACTTTGCACTAAATTTCTCTGGAACAACAAACATCCTCGCATTGCCTTGCACAAACTTGTTCGTCCTAAAACTGAAGGTGGTGTCCGTTTTCCCCATTTTAAAACCTACCATTCTGCTTTCCTTATTAAACAATCGTTCTCCCTAGCTTATGATTTTGCAGATGCCCCATTACCCAGATGGGTTGTATTTGAACGCTCTTTATTAAAGGATTTCTCATTCCAACACATTGTTTCTATGTCCAATTGCTCCTTTCTATCCAAGCATCCAATACTGAAATACTCCCAAACTGTGCTACATAACACTTTCTCTCAAGGCCTATCGCGTCTCCAATGTTTCCTGTCCTCCATTGTGTGGTATAACAAATTCCTTAAATACAAGGGTAAATCCTTCTATTACAAACATTGGAAAGAGAAGGATGTTCTCTTTGTTCATCAGTTTTTTTCTAATGACTCCCTTATCTCCTTTCATGATATGCAAGCTTTGTATCATTTACCCTCAACCTGTCTTTCAGAATACGCAATTATCACCACAGCTTTACTATCCTACTTATCTACTCTCTCTCCACCTGACACTCTGCCGTCCTTTGCTCCCTCTACTCCCCTATATCCTCTATTTTCTTTGCAACAACCTAAAGCCGCCCTTGTTTATAAAATTCTGTTGTCACATACTTCTGTTAGGTCTAAAACATCCGTTGAGAATGTCTGGGAAACTGATCTCTCTGTTTCTCTAACTGTTGATGAATGGAATCGTTTATGGTCAAAGTTATTTAGAGTCTCAGTTTCTGCACGCATCACTCAATCTCTGTTCTTCATTTACCATAGAGTTGTTCTTACACCTGTTAGCATTTCTAGGTTTTCCTCATCATCCTCCGCATTGTGCTGGTCGTGTTCTTTAGAAACTGGTACACTTAAACATCTTTTATATGAATGTTCTGCTGTTTTCTCCTTTTGGAACTCTGTTTGTTTGGAGTATTTGCATGAAAATTTTTCATTATTCGTCTCCTTTATCTCTTTTGAATATATTTCTAGGTTCTCTTTCAACTACTATTGATACTGTATTACCTGATGCTCGATTGCTTGATCTTTTTATTGCCCTTGCTTTTAAAGTTATTTTATCCTGTTGGAAAGACAATTCAAAGCTCACTGTTATTTCCTGGTGGAACTTCATATGTGATGAACACAGGATTGCTATCGCTTCCTCTTCCTCTGTATCCCTCAAAATCAAATCTGATCTTCTTTGGCTTCCCTTTACTTCTTATCTTTCTTCCTCGTCACCCACTTCCTTTCCTCAATGATTTCTCTTTTACTTCTTTTCTTTTACTATATTTCTATCATGGATCCCCATCTATCTCTATCTCCTTCCTTCTTCCCCTTCTCCCTTCTTTTCTTCTCCCTCTCTTTTCTTTCCCTTTGCCCTCTCTTTATTTTGCTTCTCCTTACACATATGCCTTGTGAATTATATTGTTCTGATTTTTCATTTGTTCTGATGTAAGGCTTTGTATTGTGTTCTCTTAAAATCAAATAAAAATTTCTTAAACTGAAAAAAAAAATGTAATGTGGTGGGATTAATACTTGCCTTTGTGTCTTTATTATTATCAAGACTTTCTTTCACTAAAGCTAAGAAACCTCAATTTCCTTTTAATTAGGAGGCTCCTATTACCTATTATACTAGTTTAAACCACAGCACGTACAGAATTCACAACATGAGGAATGGGTTTGCAATAATAGATGTTAAAGGTAGAAACATTAAACCAATCCCCAGATTTGAGATTGTCATCAAAACTTGCACCAAACCAAAAGGCTTTAGATGCGGTGGATGAGCTCTGTTAGACCTGGCATCTTTGCCGTGGTTTCCCCCTATCTTTTTGCCTCTACCTCCTGTATTTTTGATGCTGTGCTGGATTTTGTTTTTGCTGGTTTAGATGCGTTGGGCACTTTGCCACTGCTGTTCAGTGTCAAAGTGCAAGTGCTCCTTGTGTAAATTGTTATTATGATTGGTTATACATGATTGACATATTTGTGTCACCAAGAAGTCCATAGTAAAGTGCACTGAGTGTGCCAGGGCTGGTGATAACGAATGCTACTAGTGGGCCTGCAATAAATAGTGGCCCCAGCAATTAAGGACTAACTAGACTTTGTAGAATAGAATCATGTAAGCATAAGAATAATTTACAACAATGATTTTTCAGAAGCAAATGTTATTTAATCACATTGCCACACAGAAATTATTTTGAATATAGAGGAGGACTAATTTTATATGTACAAAAGGTGCCCAACAGGACAGAGGAATAGGGGGATGGGTGAGTGAATTTAAGTGAGGATAGTGGTCATGGGAAAAGCATGGAAAAAAGGGTGAAATCACAAACCAATTTACAAACAAATCGGTCTTTCAATAACAAGCCAATGCTGCATGAATTTTCATACACGTTAAAAGTTGCTATACCCCGTTCGTGAAACACAATAAGTATAATCTCTGTTGTTTCAAGCGCTAGCATCAAGCAAAAGAAATGTCGATGTTTCGACCCTGAAATTTCAACATTGGTTGGTTAACACCTTACACAGGGGTTTTCATCAGGACAGTGAAAGGGAGGAGGACACCTAGTGTGGGAGTATAAAAACAAAATCGGTACTGTGGAACCAATGACATTATTTCACAAAAGAACCTAAAGGGTTCCTATGTATTTACCCTGATCCTTCAATGAGGACACAATGAGGATAGAGGGCCAAGTAGCTCCTAGGTGTAGAGTGCGACTGCAACATCTGAAGGAAACATATGCGGTATAATTAGAGCGCATCTGTTGCTCCTAGGTATGTAATTCTAATTTACTGAATAGGTCCGAAAAATCACTTACTCAAAAATGCGGAACAAGCAGCGTGTCCCTTCTAAGCATAAATCACAACAGATAATCGTATCTGTGTAAACCATATAGCTGCTGGACAGACTTCAGTGTCAGTTATCTGAAAAAACGGTGGAGGAGAACATACAATGGAGGAATCACTAAACAAACTAAACCAATAAACATGATCTGAAAGACAATGTCACGTGGTGTCTCATTACCTGCTCTAGATCGTATGAGTTGAATATATCGTCACTGTGAAATAAATACACAGAGAAAGCAATAGGCATCATCTATTGCCGAACAGCATGAATGAAAACCACTTTACAGACTATTCATAACAATTAAGGAACTCACCGATCTTCGGTGCTGGATACGACAAAGTAATCAAGCGGTGCTTAAGTCTAGGTGAGATAACATAAGGGAACCCGCGTAAGCTACAACTGAACTTGCGTGCGCTTACAGGCTAAACCCAATACAAGATCAAAATCAGCAAACCCACAAGGGGGAGACCCAGATTGTGACAGATGATGACAGATCAACCTACAGCGGTTGTTAATATCTCCTCTTATGTCTTGAAGGACGAAGAAGAGAAGATTCTTAATAAGGAATTATCCTTTGTGCCTACCGCTTACTCCAACCGATTCACTCTGAAGACTGAACTCCTGCGATTTTTTCGTAAAATACACCTTCAATACTTTTTTAGACATTTGGATGCTCCACTAAGAACATCACAAACTAGATAGACTGCGAGTGCCATCCACATTTGGACCATCATCTAATTCAATGACCCACCAGATTCTGGCATATGAGAACATTGTACTCAAAGAGGTTTCCAGAACACTCAACACACCCAAACGCACAATTATCAACATCACTAAGTCGGAAAAAGAAGCCCTCATGTCTCTTAAAAACAATAAAGACATTGTTATTAAGCCTGCGGACAAGGGCGGGGCTATTGTTGTGCAAGATCTAGAACAATATAAGCCTGAAATTATGAACCAACTTCAGGACGGTGTCAGCTATTGTAAGTTACGCTTTGACCCATCAAAGGATCTGGCTCGAGAGATTCTGTCGAAAACAGAGGCTGGTCTCCAACAAGGTTTTCTATCACAACATGAATTCCACTACCTGAACCAGAAGGATGCACGCCTACCAATAATATACACATTGCCCAAAATCCATAGGAATCTCTCCTGCCCTCCAGGAAGACCGATTGTATCGGGATGTGGATCCATTTTGGAGCCTTTGTGTAAATACATAGACTTTTTTCTTAAGCCAATCGCAGAATGCACCAAGACATACCTACGAGAGACACTACAAACTATTGGAATTACAGATGATGCACCTTTTGACCCAAAAGAACCGCTATTGGTAACCTGCGATATAGTGTCCTTACATACAAGCATCCCTCAGGCCTTGGCACTCGAAGTCATACGCAAGGCTCTGGACAATAGACCAGCACCCGCAGCAGTGCCTACATACTTCGTTGTAGACCTTCTATCTATAGCTACAATGAAAAATCTCTTTCTATTCCAAGGGAATTTTTATCTCCTGACAAAGGGGGTAGCCATGGGGGCCGCCTTTGCTCCGGACATGGCTATTATCTTCATGGACGATTTTGAATGTAACCTCATCCTCAACTCGAAGAACCCATACCGTGAAAAAATAACAGAATGACGCAGGTACATTGATGATATCCTTATGATATGGACGAGAACAGCTGCGGAACTACAATCATTCCATGAGTGGCTCAATAAACAGAGCAAGGATATTCAGTTCACGATGCATGCTGACAATCATTAAGTTGACTTCCTAGACATTACGATCTACCACGAGGATGGAAAATTACGCACCACCCTATACCAAAAACCTGCGGAACGAAACTCACTATTGCGCTACAGCAGCCACCACCCCCGAAGCCTAAGGGACAACTTACCAGTGGGCCAGTTTTTCAGGATCCGCCGCAACTGTTCAAAGAAAAGGGACTACATGCTGGAAGCGGATGTCCTGAGTCAACGACTATTGGAGAGAGGTTACCCATGTCGTCTGGTCAAAAGAGCCTCCAAGAGAGCCTGGTATAGTCCACGTGAATCCCTACTAATGATAAAGGGTAAGAGCGAGCGTGAGTTGGACAGAATGGTATGCGTGACAACATTCAATACCATCAAGAAAATCATCAACAATAACCGGTCCATAATCTCAAATGACATTGCCCAACCTAACCCACCGATGCATGCTTTCAAGAGAGCGAAATGTGTTAAAGACCATGTAGTATGCTCCTATCTGGACAACCCAACATTACCATCTATACAAACACTTTGGAACCTCCCCACACACAGGGGGCATTACAGATGTGGGAACTTTAAGGCATGTAGACTTACCATCCAAACTAAGAAATTCATGTTTAAACACCATCAGATAGAATTACAAGCTTTTATTAACTGCAACACTAACAATGTAATTTACGGTATCATCTGCCCATGCGGCTCCATTTACGTGGGTCAAACGCAACAAAAAATTAAAGCAAGAATACTCCAACATTGTAGTAGAATAAGTTGTGACATACAAGGTGCGCCATTAGTGGAGCATTACAAAAGTGCAGGACACACGGCTGAGGACCTCCAATGGATTCTCCTTGAAAAAGCCACCCTGCGGCCCCGGGGTGGGAATATTGTAACCATTCTTAATGTTAGAGAAGCTAAATGGATGACCCGTTTTGACTCCATACACAATGGTCTAAATGAACTTGACTCTAGCTATGCACAACTGGCTTGCTTAAAAATAGAATAATTATGCCTCACTCATATGTAACCTAGTGTTTTTAACCTCTGGGTGGTATCTTATTCTATGGGTTTAAGATGACACACCGGATTTCTGTATACTGTGTCCTGATGTTTACCATGTTACTTCAGACATACCAAGATATTTGATATCGGTATACAGCAACATTATATTTTAGAACTGTTCAAAACGTGTATTGTATGATATCTTGTTACTTAATATTTGTGAATATGCTGGGCTAATACTCGCACAGGAATTATGTATCTTGGTTCATTGACTGTTAACTCTGAGCTCTGCTATACACTGATGTGATGACGTATGCCACAATACATTGGCTACCAGTGACATGGCTAGCCGTGCAATATCCGACATTATAATACACTAGCAGCCCGTCCCGACGTTGTCCGGGTATGAAATAGAATGTGTGTAAAGTGTGTATTCAGATACGGTCATTCACGTGTTCCCCCGCTTGAGGCCCAGCTGCAGCCGTGGTTGATGTTAGCAGGCGCGTGTCCCCCCGCTTGAGTCCCGGCTGCAGCCCTGGTTCATGCTAGCAGGCGCATGTAATTAGTGTACTGATCCGCCGACTGAGCCCGGCTACAGCACTGGCTGATGTTAGAAGGCGTGTGTAATTTGGTTTAATGTGACAGTTCAGTAACAGCGCGCATGAGAGGCTGCAGTAATTGTCCCCGCAGACACGCTCATTCGCGTGTGCCCCCGCTTGAGGGCCAGCGGCGACCTTCTAACAATTAGAATTGTGTGAGTCTTGAATGATTGTTTCCCGCTGTTCTTATTTTTTTTGACCCACACTGACGCTCTTCGGCCTCGAGTGCTTTTTAGATGCACCAAGGCCAAGCCACACACTGCGTTCGGCCCTTTCAGACGCACACAGGCCAAGGCACACACTGCATTCGGCACCCCCAGTATGTGTGAGACAACGGGCAGTCCCCCAAGGGAGTCTTGCGAATGGTTGCTTACCACGCTTCGAGGTGAACGCCTTTGTGACGCCCCCAGCACACGGCCACAGCAGATGATCTGATTAATGAACGATAGAGATGGCATGAAGTGCGGAACGTAGCACACGCCCCCAGCGTTTGTCACGCCCTCAGCGTGCCCCTTGATGCGGCGCAATTGCGTAATTGGCGCTTCACATGGCATGAAGGGCTGACACATGCCCACAGCACGGACACACGCCCACAGCGTTTGTCATGGCCCCAGCATGTCACGCCCCCAGCGTGCCCCTTGATGCGGTGCAATTATGACACACATGGCATGAAGGGCGGAACGTACCACACGCTCCCAGTGTTTGTCACGCCCCCAGCACACGCCCACAGCAGAACGCAGACACGCCCACAAGGGACTACTTTGCTGGCACGGTTCTTTTACCTTTTAAATGTATATGGGGGCCGTCTGCATAGCCTATGTCCTTCTGCTGCAACTGCCCTTTCCAATGCTGTATTGGGTGTTGTGATTGTTACTGTGGTTACTGAGATTACCCGCCTCAAAGGTTTGGGCTCTCTCTTTATAATATTAGTATGGATATATATATATTGATACCCCTCGGTTCCTTTTCGCCTGAATTTGCAGCGCTCTCTCGCCGGTTCGTAAATTCCCGCGGCAGAACCACGCCGCATTTAAATCCACAACCAATTCCCCCAGCTGGGAGAAAAATGGGACAAGCTCGCGTTTGTCTTCACTTATGTGCTTTTTTATTTAATCCTCACAGCATGGAGTTTCTCAAGCAGGCAGGCACAAATCTACGCGTTTTGGGATAGCATATCCCTTGTTCACAATCAATTTTGCTCCAGGCTCTCAGTCTCAATATAGTGAGTCACATTATTACATCATTTCCTGTTTGATGTTATTTTGGCCCTCGGCCTTCTGGATGATGTAGTTTTTTGCAATTATTTTATACATTTTTTTATCTGTCTGCATAGCCTATGTCCTTCTGCTGCAACTGCCCTTTCCAACGCTGTATTAGGTGTTGTGATTGGTGCTGTGGTTACTGAGATTACCCGCCTCAAAGGTTTGGGCTCTCTCTTTATAATATTAGTATGGATATAGTATTGATATGGATATATTGATACCCCTTAGTTCCTTTTCGCCTGAATTTGCAGCGCTCTCTCGCCGGTTCGTAAATCCCCGCGGTAGAACCACGCCGCATTTAAATCCACAACCAATTCCCCCAGCTGGGAGAAAAACGGGACGAACTCGCGTTTGTCTTCACATATGTGCTTTTTATTTAATCCTCACAGCATGGAGTTTCTCAAGCAGGCAGGCACAAATCTATGCGTTTCGGGATAGCATATCCCTTGTTCACGATCAATTTGGCTCCAGGCTCTCAATTTCAATATAGTGAGTCACATTATTACATCATTTCCTGTTTGATGTTATTTTGGCCCTCGGCCTTCTGGATGATGTAGCTTTTTGCAAATTTTTTATACTTTTTTCATCCGTCTGCATAGCCTATGTCCTTCTGCTGCAACTGCCCTTTCCAACGCTGTATTGAGTGTTGTTATTGGTGCTGTGGTTACTGAGATAACACGCCTCAAAGGTTTGGGCTCTCTCTTTATAATATTAGTATGGATTGATACCCCTCGGTTCGTTTTCGCCAGAATTTGCAGCGCTCTCTCGCCGGTTCGTAAATCCCCGCGGCAGAACCACGCCGCATTTAAATCCACAACCAATTCCCCCATAAAAAATTGTATCCGTCTGCATAGCCTATGTCCTTCTGCTGCAACTGCCCTTTCCAACGCTGTATTAGGTGTTGTGATTGGTGCTGTGGTTACTGAGATTACCCTCCTCAAAGGTTTGGGCTCTCTCTTTATAATATTAGTATGGATAATGTGCATTGAATATCAACCTCGAACCAAGCACTATGAGCGGTTTTCAATCATAGACATACACCAATCAATGTACATTAATCTGATTTTCACCCTGTGCCTCGATCCTAACCAACATTGTGGGATGAGATAGATTGCTTATTCCAAGAAACCCAGCCCATTCTTTGGCAACAACCTAGTTCCTTTTAGACACACTACATTCCTTTTTAAACAGCATTTTTTGGAGACCGGGACTTTTGGACTAGATAGAACCATTTTGTAAGTCTATTTTCACTCTCTACCATATTGGCGATGACGCGCTATATTATGCATTTAGCGTCTGCTACTGCTTAACGCCACGGGATGACTCAGACCGCACGACGGCAGTATTTAGAGATTCCGCATTAGGCAGTTTTTTTCCCTCGAGCATTCATTGACGGCTGCATCAGCGAGTAGCAGTAAGAAGGATTGGGGCTCCCCCTTGTGGGTTTGCTGATTTTGATCTTGTATTGGGTTTAGTCTGTAAGCGCAGGCAAGTTCAGTTGTAGCTTACGCGGGTTCTCTTATCTGTTATCTCACCTAGACTTAAGCACCGCTTGATTACTTTGTCGTATCCAGCACTGAAAATCGGTGAGTCCCTTAATTGTTATAAATAGTCTGTAAAGTGGTTTTTATTCATGCTGTTCGGCAATAGATGATGCCTATTGTTTTCTCTGTGTATTTATTTCACAGTGACGATATATTCAACTCATCCCCAATACAATCTAGAGCAGATCATGTTTATTGGTTTAGTTTGTTTAGTGATTCCTCCATTGTATGTTCTCTTCCACCGTTTTTTCAGGTAATTGACACTGAAGTCTGTCCAGCAGCTATATGGTTTACACAGATAAGATTATTTGTTATGAGTTATGCTTAGAAGGGACACGTTGCTTGTTCTGCATTTTTGAGTAAGGGATTTTTTGGACCTATTCAATAAATTAGAATTACATACCTAGGAGCGACAGATGTGCTCTAATTACACCTCATATGTTTCCTTCAGGTGTTGCTGTCGCACTCCACACCTAGGAGCTACTTGGTCCTCTATCCTCATTGTGTCCTCATTGAAGGATCATGGTAAATACATAGGAACACTTTTGGTTCTTTTGTGAAATAATGTAATTGGTTCCACAGTACCGATTTTGTTTTTATACTCCCACACTAGGTGTCCTCCTCCCCTTCACTGTCCTGATGAAGACCCCTGAGTAAGGTGTTAACCAACCTACGCTGAAATTTCGGGGTCGAAACGTCAACATTTCTTTTGCTTGATGCTAGCCCTTGAAACAACAGAGACTATATTTATTGTGTTTCTCGAATGGGGTATATCGACTTTTAACGTGTATGAAAATTCATGCAACATTGGCTTGTTATTGAAAGCCCGATTTTGTTTGTAAATTGGTTTGTGATTCACCCTTTTTCCATGCTTTTCCCATGACCACTAACCTCACTTAAATTCACTCACCCATCCCCCCTATTTCTCTGTCCTGTCGGGCACCTTTTGTACATATAAAATTAGTCCTCCTCTATAGGCAAAATAATTTCTGTGTGGCAATGTGATTAAATAACATTTGCTTCTGAAAAATCATTGTTGTAGATTATTCTTATGCTTACATGATTCTATTCTACAAAGTCTAGTTAGCCCTTAATTGCTGGGGCCACTATTTATTGTACTACTATTCACCCAGGTCCCAGTACCATTGGGTTTACCCTTTTTATGTAAAACTAGTGGGTCTGCAGCACTGATTGTGCCACCCACATGAGTAGCCCTAAAATTGTGTCTCAGGCCTGCCACCGCAGTGCTTGTGTACAGTCTGTGAACTGCCATGTCCTCCTAGTCAGTGTCCCCACTGGCCAGGCCTAACCCTTGCCTTTCTGTACACATTGGTCACCCCTATGGAAGGCCCAATGTACCCCCTTGGGCAGGGTGCAGTGTATGTGAAAGGTAGAGCATGTACTTGTGCAGGTGACATGCTCTGGTGGTGAATTACAGCAATTTTTGTTTTTCACTATTATAAGGCTATCTTGCCACATAGGCTATCATGGGGAATGCAGGCTACAGTGGCTACCAGCATATCTTCCCATAGGAGCAAGATAGGACATAAAGTCTGGTATCCCTGAACTCAGAATGTATTAACAATTATTTTTAGGAAAGGTTGTTTTTAAATCCTGTATTTGAGAACAGCACTTTTAGAAAGTTGCTGTTCTCTTGCCTAACCCTTCTGTGTGCCTTGGCCTGTTTATGAATTGACTGTCTGGTTTGTGAATGACAGGGGCTGGGTGGCTCCCAGAGTCTGAGTGGGCCATCCCTGGGCTGAATAGCTCCATCCGCATCTAGAGTGGTGGGAGGGGGCAGCACCTGGGCCTGAATAGGGCTGTGCCTGCCTTCAACAATGCTGGCTCCAACTCCTGATGGGCGGCTGACGACCCTGCTCCTCTCTCTGAAAGGAAAGGAGAGGCCAGGAAAACAAAGTGCTCAAGGAACACCCAGAACTGGTTCAGACCGGGTTCAGAGCCCTCCTGCACAAAGGGATCAAAGACTTTTAGGGGTATAAGTACAGGACCCCTAACTACAGAAAATTAGTTCATCCTGGAAACAAGAAGAAACCACTGCCAAGGAGAAAGCTGGAAGACTGAAGAAGAAGGACTGCCCTGTTGTGTGATGCTGGACTGACCTGCAGTTGCTTTACTGCCTAGGAAAGCAACTGCTGGGAACAGTACTCTTCATGCCTGCAGTCACCATACTCCCAGATTAAAATGGATTATATCATAGGGTGAGCTCTGAGGGCTAAGCGGAAGAACAGTACCTTTGATGAAAGATCCAAACTAGCATATGTTGCAATAGAAGAGATTGCATTCAATAGGAGAGGCAGGAATAGAAGACTGATATTGAGAAGGAAAGAATCTAAATACATAATAAGCCTTGAATCAATAAGTCCCAGAGGTTTAAACATTAGGAAGAATTGAATAAAACACATTTAAGTTAAGATTAATTGCCCATGTTTGTATACACTATTTTCCCTTTTTATGAAATGCTGTGAGCTTCCTTTTTGTGATGTTAGATTTTAACCTGCACATATGTTTTTTTTATTTTTTAGGAGGAAAGGAAGGGGATTCCCACATGATGAGTTGTGAGTGTCTTCTGGGATTCCCCTACCCTTTTCTTCCTGGACACGCTTGGGTGTTGTGCCCAAGGTATCACAGATAAGATTTGTGGTGTCATATTTGAGCAAGCTTTGACTTATTTTGATGTGGGTAACTGGAGAATGTTAATTAATTGTTTACTCTTGTACCAAGTACATTTTATTTCAGAAAAATTGAGCATGAGGAGATTACTGTATATGTTATCCACTTGGACTTCAATTCTTTGATTTTTTTAATGTTTTTTTTTAAATACATATCAGACCAAATTTGCATTTTGTTTTATGGCATATTGAGGACATCACATATATGTGTGATAATTATTTATATATATATATATATATATATATATATATATATATATATATATATATATATATATATATATATATATATGTATATATATATATATATATATATATATATATATTACCTACTGGCGGTCGCCAGTAGGTATATATAGTTAGGATTTTTTCTCTATGGGATTTTTGAAAATTCTATGTCTAATAACTTTGGCGTTTGTGGACGGAATTGGCTGAAATTTTCAGGAAATGGCACATTTTGTTTCTGAGCAGCCCTTGAAAATTTGGGGGGGGTTCGTCAAGGGGGGGCCGAGAAAAAAGGGGGGTCCCAAAACGTGTTTTTAACATTGAGTTTTCCATAGGGCGGTTGGCCTCACTTTTAGCCCGAACGGCTGAATGGATTTGCACGAAACTTGGCAAAATTGTAGGGACTGGTAGCCCGATGTGCCTTTGCTAGGTCTCAATATATGTGCTTCAGTGGATTTTGAGAAATTAACGTTCAAAAAAAGATATATATCTGTAACAGCGGACCGGGCAGCGCTCCGGTTCGCGGACTTTTCGCGGTACGGAGCTTTGTGAAGCGAAGCTGATTGGATCTCCGGCGTCTGTGAACATTCCAAACAGTCCGTAGCGGCCGCCATCTTGTCTCTCGGTAGGATCGAGAGACAAGAGGAGGCCAAAGCGAAGGGGCAAATGACCATAAGGGGGCATAGTAGATCCTCGCTGACCCCCTAGGTTTGATGTGGAGGTTTTAAATGGCCCCGCGGGGCAAAAAAAATAATAATAATAATAATCGAACGGCTGAATGGATTTGCACGAAACTTGGTAAAATATTAGGGACTGGTAGCCCGATGTGCCTTTGCTAGGTCTCAATATATGTGCTCCAGTGGATTTTGAGAAATTAACGTTCAAAAAAAGATATATATCTGTAACAGCGCTCCGCTTCGCGTAACGGAGGTTTGCGAAGCTGATTGGTTCTCCGGCGTCTGTAAACATTGCAAACAGTCCGTAGCGGCCGCCATCTTGTCTCTCGGTAGGATCGAGAGACAAGAGGAGGCCAAAGCGAAGGGGCAAATGACCATAAGGGGGCATAGTAGATCCTCTTTGACCTCTTAGGTTTGATGTGGAGGTTTTAAAAGGGCCCCGCGGGGCATAAAAAATAATAATAATAATAATCGAACGGCTGAATGGATTTGCACGAAACTTGGCAAAATTGTAGGGAGTGGTAGCTCGATGTGCCTTTGCTAGGTCTCAATATATGTGCTTCAGTGGATTTTGAGAAATTAACGTTCAAAAAGAAGATATATATCTGTAACAACGCTCCGCTTCGCGGAGATAAAATTATATCTGTATTACCTAGCTGTTGCTAACACCAGTTAGCGACGGCTAGTAGGAGATAGCGACCATCTTGGGCCCCACTTTGCATGTGAGTGATATTTATCACTAATGACATGCAAAGTGGGCATGCCAAGATGTTAGCGACTGGAAACAGTCGCTAACATCGCTATCTCTTATTATCAATGTTAGACGGGGACCCTGAGGGTCGGCTGGATACTGAGGGAGAGATCCCCGAGGGGGACCGTCTCCGGTGATCGTACAGACAAGTTACCTCCCTCCCCACAAACAGGCACCACACCAAGTCGAGTTCAATGCTTTATATAAGGTTCTTAAGGCAAGGATATCAGCGATACAGGATATCTCGGACCCGGGGGTCCTCTCACTTCTAGTCTCTGTAGGGAAAGGGGGTAGCGGGACAGTCTTGGTACCGGATCGGTACAGGTAGTGGTAAGGGGCGAGCTCACAATCCTCGAGCTGGAGGGTCTGTGGATCGGGCCGCGGCAGCGCCAGCAGGCCAAGATGGTAGTCTCACAAGGCAGAGGGCCGCGGCAGCGCCAGCAGGCCAAGTCGATGGTTTCACGAGGCAGAGGGCCGCGGCAGCGCCAGCAGGCCAAGTCGATGGTTTCACGAGGCAGAGGGCCGCGGCAGCGCCAGCAGGCCAAGATGGTTTCACTAGGCAGAGGGCCGCGGCAGCGCCAGCAGGCCAAGACGATGGTTTCACGAGGCAGAGGGCCGCGGCAGCGCCAGCAGGCCAAGACGATGGTTTCACGAGGCAGAGGGCCGCGGCAGCGCCAGCAGGCCAAGACGATGGTTTCACGAGGCAGAGGGCCGCGGCAGCGCCAGCAGGCCAGTCACGGATGAGTTCTTCTCGGGTCTCTCGACTCCAGGATACAACTGCCTTCCTGGTCTGGCACTGCCCCAGTTATAGGTCTGGTCCCCTTTGATGTCCGGACCCTCGCGCCTGGGGGCCGGGAGGTCCGGGATGAGGGAGTCCAGACACCCAGCAGGGGGGTGGAGCCAGCGCCCAGGGCGGCCGGGGGTGATCGACACCTGGCGGAGGGGAGCCGTTGACGATTCCTTCTCCCATTGATTTGCCAAGTGGTCGCTCTGCCTCCTGGGGGGAGGTTGGTGCCCCGATGTCGGGGCCGGCCGGGCCCAGGGTTAGGGTCGAGTTGAGGCCACGCGGCCTCGTGCTGCAGTGCCCCAAGATGGCGGCCGGTTCGATGTCGGGGTGTGGATGGTGACCCGGGCCAGCTGGTCCGGGGCTGGTGTCTTGTAGTGGAGGGATTGCAGGGTACTTCGGGTGGTCGTTTAGGGACTCTGGCTGGGGATGCAGGGAGAGCCAGGGTCCAGGTCCTACTGCGGGGAGGGGGGGCAGCCCGACCATGCGGCCTGTCCAACATGCGTCCCCCCCAGCTGAAGGCGGGGAGAGTCAGCCATCTTCCTGGGGACTCTCCTCGCTGAGGCGGAAAAAGCGTGACAGGCCGTCGGCGTTGGCGTGGTCCTGGCCTGGACGATGTTCCACCGTGAAGTCCATCCCCTGCAGGGAGATGGACCAGCGCAACAGCTTCGGGTTTTCCCCCCGCATTTGCATCAGCCATTGCAGGGGTCGGTGGTCTGTTTGCACCCGGAAGTGGGTGCCGAAGAGGTATGGCCGGAGCTTCTTGAGTGCCCAGACTACGGCGAAGGCCTCTCTCTCAATGGTGCTCCAGCGCTGTTCTCGGGGCAAGAGGCGTCTGCTGATGAAGACCACCGGATGGTCGACCCCTTCGGCGTTGAGTTGGGAGAGGACGGCCCCCACACCATGATCGGAGGCGTCCGTCTGCACAATGAATTCCCGGCTGTAGTCGGGAGCCTGGAGCACGGGGGCCGTGCACATGGCGGTCTTTAGTTTCTCGAAGGCCGATTGGCAGTCCAGGGTCCAGTTGACGGTTTTGGGGCCCTTTTTGGAGGTGAGCTCTGTGAGGGGCCCCACGATGCTGCCATAGTCCTTCACGAACCGCCGGTAGTATCCGGTGAGCCCCAGGAAGGCCCGGACCTCCGTTTGGGTCGTAGGGGGTTGCCAGGCCTGGATGGCAGCAATCTTGAGTTGGAGAGGAGCCACTAGCCCGCTTCCCACTTGGTGTCCCAGGTAGGTCACGGACCCTTGGCCAACCTGGCACTTGCTGGCCTTGATGGTGAGCCCGGCTTGCTGGAGGGCGTGTAGAACCTCCCGCAGGTGGCGGAGGTGGTCGGTCCACTGGTGGCTGTACACAGCAATGTCGTCCAGGTAGGCGGCGCTGAAGTCTTCCAGGCCCGCCAGTACCTGGTTTACCAGCCGTTGGAACGTGGCCGGGGCGTTTTTCATGCCGAAGGGCATGACTTTAAAGTGGTAGTGCCCGTCTGGGGTAGAGAAGGCGGATCGTTCTTGGGCCCGAGGGGTGAGGCCGATCTGCCAGTAGCCCGCTGTTAGGTCGAAGATGCTCAGGTAGCGGGCGGCCCCCATCCGGTCAATTAGCTCGTCGGCCCGGGGGATGGGATGAGCGTCGGTCCTGGTAACTGCATTCAGCCCCCGATAGTCCACGCAGAACCGGAGCTCAGGGGCAACGCCCGGGGCGGCCGCCTTGGGAACCAGGACGACTGGGCTTGCCCAGGGGCTGTCTGAGGGTTCGATCACTCCCAGGGTCAGCATTTTGGACACCTCGGTCTGGATGCAGGCTCGTACCCGGTCTGGTACGCGGTAGGCCCGGTGTCGGATAGGAGGGCTGTCCCCGGTGTCCACATCGTGGAGGCACCAGGGGGTGACTCCGGGGGTGAGGGAGAACAGGGAGGCGAACCGCCTCAGGAGCGTTTGGCAGTCTTGGCGTTGCTCCGGGGACAGGGCCTCGGAGAGCTGGACCCCTTCCACTGAGCCATCCTGCTCGAAGGCCCTCAGTAAGTCCGGAAGGGGTTCGGAGTCTTCTTCTGTCCCATTATCGGTAGCCATCAGGAGGCTGAGCTCGGATCGCACAAAATGGGGTTTTAGCCTGTTGGCATGGAGGACCCGTAGGGGGTTCCGGGCAGTCTCCATGTCGATTAAATAGGTGACGGGCCCTTTGCGTTCGATTACCTTGAAGGGCCCGGACCATCGGTCTTGGAGTGCACAGGGTTCAACCGGGGACATCACCCAGACCTGTTGTCCCGGTTCGAACTCAATGGAGGACGCGTGCTGATCGTACCACCTCTTCATGTCCTCCTGACTGGCCTCGAGATTGGCTTTGGCGGTGTCTCGGAACTGCCGGGTCTGGTTGCGGAGAGCTAGGAGGTACCTGTAGATGTCCGGGGGAGTTTTCTGGGGAGGCTGCTCCCAACCTTCCTTGACTAGGCTGAGGGGGCCCCGGACGGGGTGCCCGTACAGGAGTTCAAATGGGCTGAAGCCGAGGGACTTCTGCGGGACCTCCCGATAGGCAAACAGGAGGCAGGGAAGTAGCACGTCCCACTGGCGTCGAAGGGGTTCTTCTAGGCCCATAATCATCCCCTTGAGGGTGCGGTTGAACCTCTCGACCAGTCCGTTTCCTTGCGGGTGATAGGGGGTCGTGAATTTGTAGGTGACCCCGCATTGTTGCCAAAGAGACTTCATATATCTGGAGATAAAGTTCGTGCCCCTGTCACTGACGACCTCCCGGGGGAACCCCACCCGGGAGAAGATCCCCATCAGGGCCCGGCCCACCACGGGGGCCGTCACCGTCCGAAGAGGGATGGCCTCGGGATAGCGAGTGGCGTGGTCTACGAGGACCAGGATGAACCGGTGTCCTTGGGCTGTTCGAGGGTCGAGGGGCCCCACAATGTCTATTCCCACTCGTTCAAACGGGGTGGTGACGACAGGAAAGGGTTGCAATGGTGCTTTGATTTTTCGGCCACTTTTTCCGCTGGCCTGGCAGGTGGGGCAGGCCTTGCAGTGGTTGGTGACATCCTTTCGCATGTGGGGCCAGAAAAAATGGGTCACCAGGCGGTCGTAGGTTTTATCCTGCCCCAGGTGTCCGGCAAGGGGGACATCGTGGGCTAAGTTCAGGAGGAAGTCTCGGAAGCGAAGGGGCACCACCAGCACCCGACTGGCCCCTAGTTCCGCCACTTTCTGCTCGCTGTAGAGCAGGTCTTGGTCCCAGTAGATCCAGTGGGCCCCCGAGGTATCCCCGGTGCTCTGGGCCAGGGCTTGCTGCCGGAGTCCTTCGAGAGAGGGACAGGTTTTCTGTTCGGCCCGGAATTGTTCCTGCGTGGGGCCTCCCTCCTGCCGCCATTGTGCCAGGTCAGGGATGTCCCGAAGCTGGTCGGATCCTTCTTCGGTTTGGGTCAATGGACTGGCTCCTGGGGCGGCCTCCTCTGGGATGAGCGCGGGAGGAGGTTCTGGCCACTCGGGCTCTTCTGGGCTGGGGACCGCGCGGGCGGTCATGGACCGGGTCGTGACGCAGACCCATTCGGGGAGGCCAAGCATCCCCAGGTGCTCCCTCCGTTCGACAGCTGCCCATGGAGAGCTTTCAAGGTCGTTTCCTAGGAGGCAGTCCACGGGGGCATCATCGCGGACAGTTACTTTTAACATCCCTGTTACTCCTCCCCACTCGAAGGGGACGCAGGCCATGTGGCATAGGCTTTCGGAGTTGTCGGCTGATCGGACAGGGCAAAGAGTGTTCGGCAAGATTTGGTCGGGAGTGACGAGGTGGCGTCGGACCGCCGTTACACTGGCCCCGGTGTCGCGGAGGGCTTCCGCCCGGCGGCCATTAATGTTGACCCATTGACCGTACTTCTGGGTGTTGGCGGGAAGGGGGGCCCGCGGAATCATGTCTCTCTCCCCTAAGCAGACCAGTGCCATGGCGGCGGGCGCCCATTCAGAGGGATCGGTCTCGTACTCTTCTTGGTCTTCCGGGATTAGTTCTTCCCCTAGGGCCGCCGCTGCAACTTGGCGGGGGGTAGTGTTCGGATTCTTTGGGCAGTTGGGATCACTGGCGTAGTGGCCGGGTCGCTGGCACCTGTGGCACGTAATGTTGGCCCGGAAACCGGCCCGGACGGCAGGGCTTCCTCGGCCAACCGGGGTCGAGGGGTTTCCGGGGGGTGACGAGGGGCCGGGGTCTCTCCCCCGACCCTGACTCCCTCCTCCCCCTCGGGGGCGATACGGTCTGGATAATTCGCTGGGTGCGTTCCGGCCAACTCGGGTGCTTTCCCACCGGTCGGCTTCGACGGCGAGTTGTCGAGGGTCGGTTAGCTTACTGTCCAGGAGGTGTTGCCGGAGCTCCACGAAGCAGTTGTTCGACAGGTGTTCCCATACGATAAGGTCAAAGAGTTGTTCGTAGGTGGTTACTTTGTTGCCCTTGATCCACCCCTCGAAGGCTCGGCTAAAAAAGTTCACGTACTCCACCCAAGTTGTACCCGGAATCCGTTTGCAGTCGCGGAACCGTTGGCGGTACATCTCAGGTGTGAGCCCGTATCGAGTGAGGAGGGCGGCCTTCATGTGGTCGTAGGAGATCATCAGCTGGTCCGGGAGTTGCAGCAGGGCGTCCCGCCCTTCGTTGACAAACCTCCCCCATAATCCGGCTCCCCAATCGCTTCGGGGAATCCGGTGGGAGGTCATTGCCACCTCATAGGCTTTAAACCACTGCTGTATATCATCGTTCTTGTGGTATTCCCGGATGACATCTTTGGGGATGTGAACCTTGGGTTCGGTCGAGGCAGACGGGGTCAGTCGTTCGGGGAGCCCGAGGTCTTTATTCTGTTTCTGGATCTCCAGTGCTTTGAGATCGCGCTCATGTTCGTACTCTAGTTTCTTTTCCTCTAGCTCTCTCTGTCTTTGCTTGTCTTCTCGCTCTTCCTTGAGCCGTAAGTGTTCCAGGGTTATTTTTTGTTCGGCCAGCTTGAGTTCTCCATCCAAGCGAAGTCGGGCTAGTTCTAATTCGTGGAGTCTGGTTTTTTCTCTTTCTCGGATCTCTTCCAGGGAGAGACCCGCTCTTTCTTTAGTTGGTGCGGGGCTCGTTTCGGTCGTTTGTGTTCGGGGTACGGCCGTACCCGTTTCCGCCCAGGCTTCTAGGGCTCGTTTGAAGTCTTCCTTCGTACTCAGACCCGTGGTTGGGAGACCAAGTTCCATGCAATATTGCTTCAGTTCTCGGTGGTTGTAGTCTTCCAATTTTTCCATCTGGAATTTCTCCGTTGTTCCGCTCTCTGTTGTCATGGTGGTCGTGTGTCGTGGGTCGGGTGACTTTCTGTACGATTATGCGTAGGTTCGGATCCCGTCGCTGGCCACCAATGTTAGACGGGGACCCTGAGGGTCGGCCGGATACTGAGGGAGAGATCCCCGAGGGGGACCGTCTCCGGTGATCGTACAGACAAGTTACCTCCCTCCCCACAAACAGGCACCACACCAAGTCGAGTTCAATGCTTTATATAAGGTTCTTAAGGCAAGGATATCAGCGATACAGGATATCTCGGACCCGGGGGTCCTCTCACTTCTAGTCTCTGTAGGGAAAGGGGGTAGCGGGACAGTCTTGGTACCGGATCGGTACAGGTAGTGGTAAGGGGCGAGCTCACAATCCTCGAGCTGGAGGGTCTGTGGATCGGGCCGCGGCAGCGCCAGCAGGCCAAGATGGTATTCTCACAAGGCAGAGGGCCGCGGCAGCGCCAGCAGGCCAAGTCGATGGTTTCACGAGGCAGAGGGCCGCGGCAGCGCCAGCAGGCCAAGTCGATGGTTTCACGAGGCAGAGGGCCGCGGCAGCGCCAGCAGGCCAAGATGGTTTCACTAGGCAGAGGGCCGCGGCAGCGCCAGCAGGCCAAGACGATGGTTTCACGAGGCAGAGGGCCGCGGCAGCGCCAGCAGGCCAAGACGATGGTTTCACGAGGCAGAGGGCCGCGGCAGCGCCAGCAGGCCAAGACGATGGTTTCACGAGGCAGAGGGCCGCGGCAGCGCCAGCAGGCCAGTCACGGATGAGTTCTTCTCGGGTCTCTCGACTCCAGGATACAACTGCCTTCCTGGTCTGGCACTGCCCCAGTTATAGGTCTGGTCCCCTTTGATGTCCGGACCCTCGCGCCTGGGGGCCGGGAGGTCCGGGATGAGGGAGTCCAGACACCCAGCAGGGGGGTGGAGCCAGCGCCCAGGGCGGCCGGGGGTGATCGACACCTGGCGGAGGGGAGCCGTTGACGATTCCTTCTCCCATTGATTTGCCAAGTGGTCGCTCTGCCTCCTGGGGGGAGGTTGGTGCCCCGATGTCGGGGCCGGCCGGGCCCAGGGTTAGGGTCGAGTTGAGGCCACGCGGCCTCGTGCTGCAGTGCCCCAAGATGGCGGCCGGTTCGATGTCGGGGTGTGGATGGTGACCCGGGCCAGCTGGTCCGGGGCTGGTGTCTTGTAGTGGAGGGATTGCAGGGTACTTCGGGTGGTCGTTTAGGGACTCTGGCTGGGGATGCAGGGAGAGCCAGGGTCCAGGTCCTACTGCGGGGAGGGGGGGCAGCCCGACCATGCGGCCTGTCCAACAATCAACTTTTGGAAATATTCGCGATAACCGCGAATATCTCCAAAAGCTAGCACCTGCCCTGAGCAGTTCTTAGCCATGTTATCCAATGGGAGGTGGATAACATGGCTAAGAGCATTAGCTCGGTAATGCATGAATATCGCTGAGTTTTCAGCGATATTAATGCATTGCGGTCGTTTTTTATCGTATTTGCGATAAACCTTGATAATAGCAAGGTTTATCTGCGATAATTTCTGACGATGCTTAGCGGTAAAAAAATCGTTGCTAAGCATCGTTAGGGATAAATATCGCTTAACTTTGGTAATATGCCCCAACGTCTGTTAACGTTCGATTCGAAGGAAATCAGGAAGTGTTGAAAAACATTGTCTGCGCCATCTTGCCTTTTTTCAAATGCCACACTTTTGTCGTGCACGGCAGTCATTTTAGATGCCTTGACCAGACCCACTCTGTGCACGCTGTCGATCCTTAGCATGGCTCCCCACCCTCGCAAGCATCTCCCCCAGGCAGTGGTCACCCCCGCTCTCTGTCTTATGCATGGGTAATAAACCACCCCCCATCTGCGCTGCTCTTCCCTGAGAATCACACCCTGTGCCCGCCCGACACCTCCCTTTCGCCCTATTCACTACCGCACCCTCTGACACTCCTTTTCCTCTGTGTCCGATTGTCCAGGCCGGTCCTAGGGTATCAGCTAGCCCTGCAGATGTAGTTTATGGCCCCAGCTGTAAAGAATCACCCCTCTTCAAAGGAGTTATAGTAGATCAAGGCCCACACTCGATGAGATCCGTCACAGCAGACGCGTTCCTATTATCTGAAAACCATCCTGTATTGTGATTGGGGAGGGGACCGAGCCTGAAGCGGAAGATTCCAGGGATGACTCTTTGTACATGAAAGTTTTTACAATTATGTGTCACATTAAAAATATATAGCACTCCAACAAAGTAGTAAGATTATAAAACTTTAATAACTTATAAATATATACAAGAAAACAAAAACAGTAATAACATATAAACATTTTTAGGGAAAAACAACGAAGTAGCGGTCGGCTGTGCGAATAGTCCCAACGCAGCACAACGTCCAGATTTCTGGCGTGGGGCGTCGCGGGGGGTGGGTCATCAGTAGCAAACTGTTGTGCGAATAGTTCCAAGGCAGCAGAACGATGGCACCAAGGTGATGTCCAGTAAGTTGCCGCACTGGTTTTGGTATCCTACAATGCTGCTCCGAATAACGGCGTGGGGCGCCCCGGGGGAAGCGGCGTGAACGGGCCTCTCCAGGTGGAGTCTCGTCTGTTGTAGTGGGGCGCCCCTTTACCGTTTCAGTTGCCATTCCGTCCGCTTTTGGTCCACTGTGTCAAAAGCCGCAATTCAGCTGAGTTGCGCCCACTCTTGCGGTGCAGCGATAGGCGGCTGTCACAGGACTCTCAAAATGGCGGCAGGCTGTTTCCTTTTTGGGCCTGGTCCACTGAAATGGCCCTGGGACACCTTGGAAATCGGACGCTTGTCTGCTAGGTCTTGGACCCCATTCTAGAAAGCGTCCCCTCCGCCTTGAGGATTCATCAAAAGTTTTGGGGGCCCCCGACTCCTGTAGGCTTCTGGTGGGGAGCGGCTGCCATGATTGCTCGCGGAATGACCACGACGGAGCTACGAGATGGTGGTGCTCTCATGCTGACGCCAGCTTCAGTCTGAAACATCCAGAAACAAGGTGGGGCTTTCATCGTTTGGGAAAAAAAAAAAGTTTTCATCCAATGAAAAGTGTTGTTTTTAGGTCATATGATCAAGCCTTCCATCATTAGGAAACCAAAAGTAAAATGAACCAATGAAAAGTTTTATAAACAAGTCACATGACCTGTTATGCGGCATAGGGTATAAAATGCGGAGAAAATACGTTGGCACGTGAGGCGGCGTCAGTAGCGGACCGATGTGCGAATAGACCGAAGGCAACACAACGCGCCAAGATCCGGATGGCACCGAGGTGGTGTCCAGCAAGTTGCAGCACTGGTGTGGCCATCCTACAATGCTGAAAGTCGGCGTGGGGCGCCCCGTTGGCCTGTGAGTTTGCGTCAGTAGCGGACCGATGTGCGAATAGGCCGAAGGCAGCACAACGCGCCTAGATCCGGATGGCACCGAGGTGGTGTCTAGCAAGTTGTCGCACTGGTGTGGCCATCCTACAATGTTGAAAGTCGGCGTGGGGCGCCCCGTTGGCCTGTGAGATGGCGTCAGTAGCGGACCGATGTGCGAATGGGGCCAAAGGCAGCGCAACAATATTTTCTGACTAGAAGACACCACAAGGCGCTGAGATGCCAAGATTCGGATGGCACCGAGGTGGTGTCTAGCAAGTTGTGGCACTGGTGTGGCCATCCTACAATGGTAAAAGTCGGCGTGGGGCGCCCTGTTGGCCTGTGAGATGGTGTCAGTAGCGGACCGATGTGCGAATGGGGCCAAAGGCAGCGCAACAATATTTTCTGTATGGAAGATACCACTAGGCGTTGAGATGCCAAGATCCGGATGGCACCGAGGTGATGTCTAGCAAGTTGCTGTACTGGTGTGGCCATCCTACAATGCTGAAACTCGGCGTGGGGCGCCCCGTTGGCCTGTGAGGTGGCGTCAGTAGCGGACCGATGTGTGAATATGCCGGAACCAGCACAAGGCGCCAAGATCCGGATGTCACCGTGGTGGTTTCATAGTTGAGAGGCACTTCATCTGCAGTGGGGCGCCGAGATCCGGATGGCACCGAGGTGATGTCTAGCAAGTTGCTGTACTGGTGTGGTCATCCTACAATGCTGAAACTCGGCGTGGGGCGCCCCATTAGCCTGTGAGATGGCGTCAGTAGCGGACCGATGTGTGAATGGGGCAAAGGTAGCGCAAGAATATTTTCTGAAGAGGAGACACCACAAGGCGTTGAGATTCGGTTACCACCGAGGTGATGTCTAGCAAGTTGCCGCACTGGTGTGGCCATCCTACAATACTGCTCCGAATAACGGCGTGGGGTGCCCGAAGGGGGGGGGGGGGAGGCGGCGTGAACGGGCCTTCCTAGGTGGAGGCTCGTCTGCTGTAGTGGGGCGCCCCTTTACCGTTTCAGTTGCCATTCAGCTGAGTTTCGGCTGCTCTTGATGCTACAGCGACAGGCGGCTGCAACAGGACTCTCAAAATGGCGGCCTGTTCTTTGGATTTGGGCCTGGTCCACTAAAATGGCCCTGGGACACCTTAGAACTCGGACGCTCGATTTTTTTTCCCTTTCCTGTACATGCAAAAAAAGGTAAATGCCCGGTACGTTACACGCTTCATCTGCCACGATGAACTCTCCAGAGGAACCGAAAAAAAATATAGTTATGGTAACTATACCATGCATCGTCATATGGAGAGGTGGCACCAATTAATTATAGTGCTGCATAAAAGAGAGATTTGGAGGAGAACCCCCGACCTGCCAGTACATTCATCAAAGAAGTGGCACTGACAGCATCAGAGGCAAGGGAAACGGTCCCAAATATTTAGAAGAACTTTGGAAAGATTAAAATGACATGTTTAGATTGTGGCAAATTAATTTCATGTGGACAGATGAGTGTTACTCTAATAAATACAGCATATGAACATCATCATAGTCGATGGTTGGTAGAGACATTTTGACTATATCCTGGACCTGCCCGTCCTCGCCCAAAATGGCGCCGGAATAAATGGGACTCGTAACTCCTTGTTGTGTACTGGTTGCAGAACCTTGAAATCACGAGATACGTATGCAGTTTTGAAGCACATGGCGGGCGGGGACGAGAATTGATTGAATATTTCGACATCCCTATTGATATTAAGTTCTGATGTGTTATTGATTACTGTACTATTGAAAGTTCGAATTAACGTCACCCATGGTACTTGCCCGCAAATGTATATCTAGATAATTTTATTGTAACTGGCCCTGTCGTATTTTAATTATAAAATGTACGTCCACCGATTCCGCAACTGTTAGACATCTTAGTTCTTGCAACCTAATGGCCCGCCCGTTACGTTCCTCTACAGTGTAAATGTCTACTCATCATATACGATTACAGTTTGCTCCGTGGCCGGCCCACGTGGTTATAGGCTCGTATTTGTATAATGAAATTTTCACAATAAAGGTTTTTAAAAGAAAACATGGTGGTAGTATATACATTGGTAAAGTTTTTAATAATAGTCACTGTTTTAGAATCATTAAAAGGCAAGTGAAATAAAGCAGACCAATTACATGAAGGGTAAAAGGTATAATACGCAGGAACGCAGTAAAGATAAATGGTCAAGGGCTGTTGTGTTTTCTACTCCTGCAACATAAAGTGATCGATAAGAATCTCATATTCAGGCGTATTGGCGACTAAGATAGCAGGTCGACCCTCTTTTGCTCAACGGCTCCGTCATGGGACGAAGAAACGCCCTTTTTCTCGAAAAAAGAATATATTTTACTTGCAGGACAGTTGTAAATTTTCCCGGAAAGTACATTAGCCTGGAACATTATAACATATATTTAAGAAAAAATAATGTTCGGAAGTAATAAAAAGCGTAATTTTTAGGTCATATGACCAAGCCTTTCATCATTAGAATAAGAAAAGTAAAATGAACCAATGAAAAGTTTTATTAACAAGTCACATGACTTGTTATGCTTACGTTACGCGCTGCGCGTCGCGCCCCGGATGACTTCCGGATGCGCTAACGCGGCGCGTCATATGACGCATTACGCGACAACGCAGGTCCAGAATATAGTCAAAATGTCTCCACCAACCAGCGGTCGGAACACAACCCCTTTCAGCAGGCTAAATAGTTCTGTTAAATGACAACAGAAGGGACAGGCAACAAGAACCATCAGTCAAAGAGGGGAGGGCTAGTTCTTCTCTACCGGGTTACATTGGGGCGCTACCGGAACTGATCGAATTGGTAGTCTACAGTGTTTCTGGATGTTTCAGACTGAAGCTGGGGTTAGCATGAGAGCACCACCATTTCGTAGCTCCGTCGTGGCCATTCCGCAACCAATCATGGCAGCCGCTCTTTATCGTTATTTTGGGCGGGGTGGGTGGCGGAGCCGAGCTGTTTTGCAGCCATCATTGTGTGGAGTTCAGTTCATCTCACTAGTTTCGTATTTGTCATGAGGGGTTGTTCCTAATGTTTCTATTTTAGCGAGGTCAAAAAGAGATCCCATTAGTGGCCTACTGATTTTGCTCGATTCCTTTTCTTTTTTTTACACGATTTTTCGTTATCTGCAAAGACTAAACAGAGTATTGCGACTCTGTGTTTGTTTGTAAATAGAGAATGAACCAAAGAGAACCAATTCTAAAACAGTAAATGCTTGGATAACAATCAATCAAATGGAGAGAGAAGCAGGCACGACGTATTACAACGGGGGCAAAGGCCTGCGTTAACTACCTTTCACTATCTGCAAAGAGAGAGTACTCCTAATAGAAATGAGGGGGTGGGGGGGGGGCACCATTCAAAGCAGATCAGTGTGCATAAACACGAAAATGTTTTTACTTACCACGTACTTGACATTCGACAGCTTATGATATTTGCTATTAAAAAACCATTGAAATTCACTGAAAAAACCATAGGTTATAGACCATATATAGTTAGGAATTAGCATTTACAAAACCTTGAAAATTCACTGAAAAAACCATAGGTTATAGACCATATATAGTTAGGAATTAGCATTTACAAAACCTTGAAAATTCACTGAAAAAACCATAGGTTATAGACCATATATAGTTAGGAATTAGCATTTACAAAACCTTATTTTACTCACACAAAACCATTGAAATTCCATATATAGTTAGTTGCACTAACTATATATCGCGCACCCGCAATACACTGCTGATGATGTCACATATTACATCATTCATGACATGGTCAGTGACATCACTTATGACATCACTGATGACATCACTGATGACATCTCAAATGACATCACTGATGACATCACTGATGACAACATCCAGTGACTGTATTTTTCTGTAAAGGTAAAATATGTCTTACATATTTAAGAATGAGTGGATGTATAAGTGTCTGGATGAAGGATTTAGTAGGTGCATGACTGACTGTATGAGTGAGTGACTAAATGTGTCTCACTGAGTGCATGGGTTAGTGACTAAACTGTGTTAATTTGTGCATCATTATGTCTGTTGTTCTGAAAACTGCTGCATGTGTTCTTCAGTAGCTATATGAGTAACTATATGGGTTATTGATTGGTTGCCCAAGTATTTGTATGGGAGACTGATTGTGTGTGTGGGTGGCTGGGAGGTGTATGACTCTGTGCATAGATGTGTGAGCAGTTGATTCACTAGATGTATGGGTTCAAAAGTGCATGTGGAAACAGCTGTATGGGCGGTTGACTGTGTGCATCAGTGTATTGGTGAGTGAATAGATATCTCAGTGCTACATGTCAAAGTAAGTACATATGTAAAACACAGTACTTGTGAGACTTGACATATATAAGTAACTGTGCATAAGAGCCAGTGAATGTGTGAGTGGCTGTATGCATCATTGTGAACTTGTATCCAGGATTGTATAAGAGAGTAAATATGTTTTAGTATATGTTTGAATAAGTAAGGTGTGTATAACTGTATAGTTGCGAAAATGGAGGTGTGATTGATTGTTTGCATGACTGACTAGGTGTGTGTGTAACTTCATGGATGAGTAACAATCTGTGAGTCTGTGTTTACACTGAGTGTATCTAAGGTTATATTAGAGTCTGAAGAGGTTCATCGTATTATCACATGAATGATGTCATCAGTGATGTGATCAGTAATGTCAAATGAGATGTCATCAGTGATGTCATCAGTGATGTCATAAGTGATGTCACTGACCATGTCATGAATGATGTAATATGTGACATCATCAGCAGTGGATTGCGGGTGCGCGATATATAGTTAGTGCAACTAACTATATATGGAATTTCAATGGTTTTGTGTGAGTAAAATAAGGTTTTGTAAATGCTAATTCCTAACTATATATGGTCTATAACCTATGGTTTTTTCAGTGAATTTTCAAGGTTTTGTAAATGCTAATTCCTAACTATATATGGTCTATAACATATGGTTTTTTCAGTGAATTTCATTGTTTTTTTAAAAGCTAATATCTGTAGCTGTAAAATGTATTCTTCTTTAAATCCAAAAATATATTTTATATGTTTATTAATAATTTTTTTTTATATATTTTTTTCTTCGCTCCCGCTTCGCGAATCGGGAAGCTTCCCGTTAGCTCATCTTGATGCCGCGAAATAGTCCGCGAACAGGTAAACGTTCCTTTAGCGCAACTGCCGCGTTAGAAAACAACATCGTGACGCCTCGCGTCCGCATGACGTTTCGCGTTGTCGCGTGATACGTCATATGACGTGCTACGTTAGCGTACCCGAAAGCGAACTGGTACGCGAACCGAGGCGCGAAGCGCAGGTTCCCGGAAACAAACCGGGAGGCGGCGCAAAGCGCGTAACGTAAACACAGCAGGTCATGTGACTTGGTAATAACACTTTTCATTGGTTCATTTCACTTTTGGTTTCCTAATGATGTAAGACTAGGTCATGTAATCTAAAATTAACACTTTTCATTGGTTGAGAACTATTGTTTTTCCCAAATGATGAAAACCCCTCCTTCTTTCCTCACTCTGACTTTCATCTTTGTGAGAGAAAGACCCTTTGTTACCAGTGAGCAATGGCTTCTTTAGTAGCTTCAGCTGGTGCTTCCCCACCACCTCCACCACATCCAAGGAAGAGAGGACCACCTGCTGAAGTTATAATTCAGCAAGAAGAGGAAGAAGAGGAAGAGGAGGAAGAGCAGGAAGAGAGGCAGTTTTTGCCTGAGGAGCCCAGGAGGTCTCACCGGAAAGAAAACTTCATTTGGCAATTTTTTAAATTTCCCAAAGGCCAGAAAAAAGTAAATGCAAGATACGTAACTTGCCTTATATGTCAAAATAGACTGTCCAGAGGGACCGAGAAGAAATACAGTTACGGAAACTACACAATGCATCGCCATATGACTAGGTGGCATCCTAACAACTACAGTGCTGCACAGTTTCGTAACGAACTAGATAATCCCCCTATTATGGCCAGAAGATCTGTTGTACCGGAAGTGACGGGACCAGAGGGCAGGGAGATGGTGCCAAATATACAAATGAGATTTGGGGAAGTAAAACAAATCTGCGTACATTGCAATGGATTCATTTGCTACAGAGAAAGTAGCATCACTCTGATCAACAGAGCTATTGACAATCATGTTCCAGTTTGTCCGAAACGCCCCAAACAATAAATTCTTTTTTTTTTGTTGCTCCTGTTGAGCCCTTTACAATGAATCGTTTTCGTTTCCCCCCCCAAAAAAAATATAAAACCGTTCAGAAAAATTCAAAAAAAGTAAAAAAATGTTCCGAAAAATAATAAAAAAAATATAAAACAACAAAAACAATTAAAAAAAAAAGTTCTTTTCAGAACTACCTCCCCGTTATAAAAAAATTGGTAGAATATTTGGAACTCTGCCAACCTCTATTTCTCTTGGTTCGCTTCCCAGTTCGCTCGCCGGTACGCGAACCGGGAGCGAACCAAAAAATTCTTTTTTTTAAAAAAGAACAGTAAGTATAAGGGAAGGAAACAGACAGTTATGTTAAAAGAAAGACAGCTATAGGGGAGTAAACTAGAGATAATGTTACCCGTAATCCACTGCTGATGATGTCACATATTACATCATTCATGACATGGTCAGTGACATCATCAGCAGAGGATTGCGGGTAACAGTATCCCTAGTTTACTCCCTATAGCTGTCTTTCTTTTAACATAACTGTCTGTTTCCTTCCCTTATACTTACTGTTCTTTTTTAAAAAAAAATTTTAGATTAGTCAGAAACAGTGAAAGTAATAGAGACAGAGTGAGTGACCAAGAGTGAAGAAGTATGAGAAGAGAGGGACTAAGAAAAATAGTGAAGGAGTAGAGTAATTAAGTAATAGAGAAAGGAATGAGGGAAGTAGCAAAGGCAGGAAAGTGATTCTTAAAGAAATGAAGCAGTGGGACTAATAGAAGTTAAATATGATAGAAATATAACGAAAAGAGTACAAAACATTTACCTTATAATTGTCGTTAAGTTAGTCATTTGTTCTTTTTATACTTTCAATCTGTGAAAGAGAGAACAAACATTTGAAAAATATTAAAACATGTTTTTAATAAATTAGAAAAGACAAGGGAAAAGATTGAAGGACAAATAGTTTTTCAAGAACTTTGACACTTACAGAAGCCTCTGCTTCTCCATGCCCCTACACAGTCCTAAAAATATACATTTTAAACTAACAGTATCTTGATGCAGATGAAGTGAGTCCTATCTTGCAACATTGTGCATCTTTTGCATGACTGCTGCATCGGTTTCATGTGGCATTGTTTTTTTACAGCATGACACATCTGCCTAGATTCATCATTTTATAATTTTGTCGCCTCATAGCAAATCTTTTCAACCGCGACTGCGTCACAAAAGTGACGCACAGTGGCGCAAAAGAGGCATACACCTATCATAAATCTGTCCCTAACATGTTAAATAATTGATTCAGGATGACAATAAGGTGTGCCCTATCCAGAGGTTTGTTTAAGGTGAGGCCTACTCAGGGTTGCAGATCAAATTTACACTTATTGAAGAATACAGAGGAGATAATACATGTGAACGCCTACTAATGAAGTAAGTCATGTCCACTTCACTCTTGAACAAAGGCTAAACCTCTTCTGTGTCCGTGGACAGACCTAAACTTCATCTGCACAATGTCATTCGTAAACTTAGGAAACACAGGTGATGTAATTGAAAAATGTGGAGTTTATTTTCCTCATTTCACAATCACATCACCTGTGTTGCCTTTGCTTAGTTATCTCATAGTGCAGATGGAGTCTAGCATATCATACAGTACACAGAAGTTGAGCAGTGTATACAACAATTTTGACACTTAGAAAAGCTTCAGCTTCTGCATGTCCCCTACACAGTGCTAATTATATACATTTCAAAGTGATGGTATCTTGCTGGAGATGAACTGAAACCTATCTTGCAACATGGTGCATGTTTTACACAAAAGTGACCCACAGCGGAGCAAATGAGGCGCACGGTCATCATAAATCTGAGCCTAACATTTTAAATCATTGTTTCAAGATGCCGATAAGGTGTAACCTATTCACAGATTTGTTTCAGGTAAGTCCTACTCAGAGTTGCAGATGAAATTTAGGTTTGTTGAAGAATACAGAGAAGAAAATACATGTGCAGGCCTACCAACCAAGTGTGTCATGTCGACTGCACTCTTGGACAAATGTTAGACCTCCTCTGTCTCCAGGAACAGGCCTAAACCTCATCTACACAATGTGATGTGTAATGTTAGGAAACACAGGTAATATAATTGAAAAACGTGCAATTTTTTTTCCTCATTCCACAATCATATCACCTGTGTTTCCTTTGCTTAGGTATCTCATTGTGGAAATGTAGTCTATCATATGAAAGACTACGTAGAATATGAGCACTGTATGCAACAACTTTGACACTTACAGAAGCCTCACCTTCTCCATGCCTCCTACACAGTTCTACATGTACATCATAAATGCAAACAGAACAGAATTAATTATACATGTTAAATGGTTTATTTTTGCTGTTCTCAGAATGTATCAAATTTCACTAAAAACAGTGACTTGAAGGTATTCATCATATAACAGTGGGGAAAAAAAAACACAATCAAAATGATTGTGTTTAAAAAACCCATACAACATAACAAATCAGAATTCAGAACTCCTTAAAGTTAACTTACTTTCCATGACGGCGAAGGATGTCCTATGAACAGCTTACACTCTGTTGTGCTGTTATTACTTTCAACCCGCCACTTTCTGAAAGAAAACCTCCATCGTTTTCAAAAACATGTTACATACAATAAATGACTTCTCGCTCTCTACCACACGTTTCCACAAGGCCAAATCGTGTCAGAGCCATTTATAACTCTTGGAATTCTTGTAAGCCAATCCCGTCATGTTGTATTTCCGCAACTTTCAGAATTAAAATGTTGAAGATCATTTTCACAATCCTGGATTACTAATATCTTACCTTTCTTGCTCACTCATGTTCTACATTTCCTATGACACTGATACTGCTTACTATGAAGCAGACTTACACTATCTCTATGACTACTACAATTATTAAATTCTCTACATCACTTTTAATCACAAAGCAATATAAAACAGTAGACAGCATTGCAGACTTACATTCCCTCTACTCCATGTTTTGATTGGCTGCTTGAATTTGCTTATAAAAAGAAACAGTTTTTCTGAATTCATTCAAAGTGCAGTTATTTCAACATGACGTCCAGTGTTATGGTAAGAAGTTATGTCTCTGTACTACACTTATCCTCAAGGCCAAATTGTGTAGGAGCCATTAGAACTTCTTGAAATTCCTCAGAGCACATCCCGAGATTCTTTCCCTAAAATTTTGGTTTTAAAAACACCAGGTAAGAGTTTTTAAGGTCATACGGCAATTTTTTTTTTTAAATTAAAACAGAATCATTGCAGAATGACCAGCCGTTTCTAGACTTTAAATAAGCTGTGTAATGTCCTGATGTTATTGAAGGACCGTCATGATATATAATTGCTGCAGTTACAAAAGTCCTTCCTGATATTGACAACTGTGAAGCCACAAAATTTTTAATTAAAGTTGTCAATTTTGTTCCATCAGGCCTACATCGTTGGAACATTAAAATAACATACTGGCCATATGTTCGTATAAATAATGTGGACATCATTTCAGATTTACATTGGCTACACTCCATGTTGTGATCAGCTGCTTTTACTAGTTTATTAAAAGAGACTGATTTACTGTCTGGCAAAGTTAAATATATAAATCTTTCTGAGTCTACACTAGTACTACTTGATACCCTACAGTTCTCGCAGTCATGCTGCCATTGATAAGAAAGCCCAAACAGGTGATCTACATCTACACCTTCAGCATGCAATACATCAAGTATATACATTAAAAACTCCTGACAATCTTGCTGAATATTTTGAGAGAATTGTGTTTGGCCTGAACATCTGTCTAACAGATTTCGAATTTCAGACACACTTTCTATTTTTGTTCTATCTGTGCTACATTTCTCTAACACAGAATTTAACAAACTGCAAAATCTTTGATCAGAATTGACCACAATCTCTTCTTTTACATTTTCTAGAGAAAACAAAACATTAACCACTACATTAGCATAGCAGTTGACACCAGAACTGTTTTCAAATTGAAAACCAACAACATCTTCAACAGAATCCTTTTTGTTTCTGCTTATAATTTCAGGTTCATCGACTTTTCGTCTTTTTGCTGCAACCTCCCTAGTATTTGTCACATTTCTTCGTTTCCGACCTACCACACGTTTCTCAAACAAAGGATATTGAGGCAAATGTGGCGCATACTCTCTTCTTAACCTATTGTATTCCTTAACACAATCTAGATCCGCACAAATGTTTGTGACATCACACTCAATCAAGTACAATCCCGATAAAGTTCTAACTCGTGACAATGCCACATATGCCATACCCTCCTTGAACACAGAACTGTCAATATTCACCAATGCACTGTCTACACTTAAACCTTGCGATTTATGGATTGTCACCGCATATGCCAAGCAAACAGGAAACTACTTACGGCGAACATATAAGTCTTTTACAAGCAAAAATCTAGCAGAGCAACGACCAATTAGCTGTACTTCCTCAATGCCATCAAATTTAATTTTTAAAAATTCAATTCCATCTCTATTTCTGTATTTCACAAAATCAACAACATTACCCATTGATCCATTTACCAGACCTCTTTCAACATGTAAATAGCTTCTTAAAATTATACGGCAGTTCAAGCACAAATTCAGAGTCTTTTCAAAACCTGCAGTTTTAGATATAGTCTTCTCTAATGAATCCAATTTTGATTTCAAATTCTCAGACAAAATAATTGTTGATCCCATATGCTCTACTCTGTCAATAGATTCTAGTTTCACAATCTCCTGCTTTTCCAAATGCAACATTTTGTTGTTGAATTTGGCACATTCTGCAAGAGTTGGCATCAAACATATTCCAGATTTCTTCTCAGTAATTTTCTGAAAAATATTCTCAGGCACAACATCTTGTTCTGGATATAAATTTGACAGTAATCGTGCATGTAAAGCTTCTTTCCCATGCTCGGTCACTTTTCCAATTCTAACATCTTGTAGAATACTCTTGTAAACTTCATCCTTCGCCTGACGCATATTTTCATGCAGTTCAGCATAATTGAAGTTTAACCATATATTGACGTTGCCAATACTCCCTAGGCACTTCCTGGTATCTTCATGCGTGAGCATTTTGAACACAGGTTGCCCTTTCACTGGTGTCAGCTGCAGAAGATCTCCGAAAACAATGATGTGTTTGCCACCAAATAACACATCATACTCTGTTTTGAGAACTTCTTGCATTCTCAAATGCACAAACGCAAGCATGACATTGGAAACCATGCTTACTTCGTCAATGATAAGAAGTTTCATTTTCCTCAAGATTCTTGAAACTTCAAAACAAGCATCTCCAGATAGCTTGTGATATTGTAATTTGTTGTCATGCTCCACTGGCAGCATCAGTAAACAATGTAAAGTAATCCCTTTAATGTTATGTGCTGCCAGTCCAGTTGGAGCGGTGACAACACAAGACAGCGATGACTCTGTCCTTTCCTGCAAATAGCATAAAATTGCTTTAATAAGGAAACTTTTTCCAGTTCCCGCTTCTCCACTCACGTACAGTCGGACAGGCTTCAACGACGTAAATGAACACTCTTTCTTGTCATGACTTAATCCATGATCAATTTGCATGGTAACTTCGTCATATATTTTCCTCTGCTCAACGTTGAGTTGTCTTTCCAACTCTTCTAAGTGAACCGCATCCTCCTGAGCATGTGCCATGGCTCTTTCCACTTCATTCATAGCAGTGGCAGCTTCATTTTCGATAACAGGTCCTCCTAGTGGATCCTGACTCAATGAAGCAGAACTCTGACTGTCCTGAGAACTGTCTCTGGCAATCTCGGCTGCAATCGTTGCTTCCTGCTCAATTTCCGCATTCAACATTTCTACATATTTGGGAAAAGCAGGACATTCTATGGTCTCCTTGGCAGCATTGAAAGAGTCTTCGTAACAGAGGAAATCTCCAAGCAGTTCCTCTTCTGCACGCCAAGGCTTGAAAAGTTGCAAAAGTGCTAAATAGAAAAACTCCTTTTTTTCAGGAGATTCGCCACTCAATTTTCGATGGTTTACCAAGTGGCATTTTCTTTGCTTGACCAGACATCCCTCACTTCCTATTACAGCATACACTCCTTTCTCAGTATCTTCTTTGATGTTCCTCTTGAATATGTAATTTTGAAGAACCTCATACAGACAAACATTGTCGAGGTGTTTGCTTCGATTTGGATAATATGTATCCAACATGTTGGTCTTCAAAATGTCGGTACTGTTTGGCTCCTTTTCCGCCAAATACTCAATTTCCCGCACAGGTTTCAGAACTCGATTACGCGTTGCAGCAAGACCAAGACTCGCCCAAACGATACTCCTGGACTTGGCATAGAGACTTGCTGAAGACAACCGGTCAGAGCATTCGTAAGCTCCGATTTCTCGATGCGACAACATCTTCAGACTGAAACTGTACAACTTCTTGCTGAGGCTCTTTTCATGTGAAATGTCCTCCCACATATCCTTCAATTCTTTCTTCTCTTTTTTGGTGATGTAAGATGTCACATACCGAGCCACAGCCATACAGTTATCAGCCACAAACTGTATATCCATGTTAGCATTCCACATGGACAAAATCACCGGGTTGTAGTCGTTGATGTACTTGGACTCTTCGTTCCTCTTCAAATTGTATGTGTTTTTAGGTGATTTCTTCATCACATTATGTCGCAGCGAAGACATCAAACTGTTTACTCTTCCTTTAGAAATCACCGGTCGTGGAAAGCCGAAACGACATTTGGTGTAGAACTTGTCCTTGTTTCGGAATTTACGACGACAGTACTTTCCACATCGATGGCTTTGGAAACGTAGAACTTTTTCTCTTAGGCTTTTCTTCTCCTTTGCGTTTGGAACAGCACACGTAGAATACTGTTGTATGAAACTCATCACTGAGTCTTCTGGATCCGTTCCAAATTTAGGTGCATCCTTGATCCACAGCAGCATATGTATATGAGGAGCACCTCTTGCTTGGTACTCCTTTCTCCAGAAGAAATCCAACACCTCTCCAATAGGTGGATTCTTCTTATTCATGATGAAAGACATCATAGCTTCAAATCTATGATTGAAGTACCTGCATACATTGACTGGATCCAAAGAGCACAGTTCTCCGGGTGTCTTGAATTCGATGTTTTCGATGTTTGCATTTGCCTCTCGTAGAAATTCAAGTAAGTCTTCCCAGCCATACTCGGCACAGCTCAGAGTGAGTAACCATGTGGGAGTTCCTAAGTTCCTCAGCATACATTTTAAATCACCATGACGACGGTACCAGTACTCATTAGTACCACGCTGACACGCCATGAGATTAATCAGGTGAGAATCCAAAATACTGTCTTGGACATTGACTTTATCCATAAAGTCACTTGCCGAGATGTTTTGCATGTGTATACCACTTTTCAAGATGTGGTTCACTGCATATGACAGTCCAGACAGATCGCTTTCAAACAGGAGATGAAACAAATAGGGAATGCATTGTCGAAACCTAGCATCTCCTGCATACAATCGCAAAGTCCGGTATTCAGAAGCAGGAATTTGATGAGGTCGCTCATCATATCTTCCTTCCTGACCTGTTGGAAAAAGCTGTGGGAAACACCGAGCTTCCAAACTTTCCTCCCAAACACTAATGGGACTCCCTTTGGCTTGTTTCATTTGAAACAACTCAATAGCATTCCCCATGACTTCCTTGGAATGCAAAGGATGAACACTATAATGTTCATATATTTCTTCACTAGTACAGGATTCTACTTTCTCAATTTGACCAGCACACAAATCGCTATCCTCTTCCTCACTTACTTCCTCTTCTGCAACATATACATTTTTATAGTATTTATTATTTTTTTTCAAATACAATGTTGCCTTTTTGACTTTCCTAACATCCACTAAATCTTGCCATATTTTCTTATTCTTTATCAGAACCCCATTAACTAAGATAACCAGAGGTTCCTCTTCCACTTTTTCTACTCCAATTGTGTTAATGTTTTTCTTCAAATCTAGAGGCAAATAAACAACTCTTCCCTTTAATCCTCTCTGTAAATCTGATGGAGGCAATTTCCCTGTCTTTGGCTCCATTCTTACAATAGCCTGAAAGGGATGGATACTTTGAATCAAAATAGATTCATAAGTATTTAAATCCTTCAATTCAGAAGGAATCTCAACCAATTCCAGATTATTATGAACTGCTCTAGCAGGCATCTGGTTTTGATTTAATTTGTTACAACAATAAGTACACACACGTTGATCCAATCCCAAATCAAAACAATTTTCTACCATCAAGTATGTTGTAAAATCCTTCCATTCACTATTATTTTCCCTTTCACTTTTTGCATATAAATCCACTAACTTAGTCTGATTCTTATAATAAGTGCGTCGACAACACACACAAGTGAAATTTGGCCTCTCACTTGATTTCACCTCAAACGTTGCAATTTCCCTCTGGAAATTATCTGTACTGGAAACCTGTACACTATCTTCCACATTACTCTCTTCTTCTTGGTCAATTTCAACATTCTCCTCTTTACTTCCAAAGTAACAAAACTCAATTTCTTCACATATATTCTTCACATCTATTTCAGAACCATGCAAAAGAGCAGCGCATAATTGTTTAAGCATAATTGCTGGACTCTTAGCATAATACAACATTCTAACTAATTTCCTCACTTTATTATGATGCACTGCTAGCATCCTGAAATGATGAAAAACAGTCTGGCATACTCTCCTGGAAAGACAAGCCAGTGAATGCCCATGCAAACCTGTCACTTCTCTCACTCTGCAAGGATCTAATTCTTGCAACAACTTCATTTTCTGCTTCAAACTTTTCTTATTAAATGACCGTATAAAATCACAAAGCAAATTGATAGAAACCTGTCGTACACTGCAAATACTACTACACTTCCAGGTGTACACAGGACCCTTAGGACGTCTTCCTAAAACCTCATTACCTAACACCTCTTCTATCTCTGTTGTCACAAGTTTTTCTTTTTCAACTGGACAACCATCTTTCACTTCATAAGCTCGACCACTGGTGTCAACTGCATGCACCAAATCATTATCCTGGAAATAACTCTCCTCATTAAAAAATGCCTCAGAGCTTGAACTATGCATCCATTCTCCAGAAAAAACTTCACAAAAATTACTACGATTAACTATTCTCTTCCATCTACTATTTCTTTTGAAATCATAAATTGCCTTGTTTAGCTTCCTAATTCTATTGATTATCAAAATAAATTACTTACGTTTAATTTCAAATGCCTGATCAATAACTTTCTCAACTATTTTTTTTCTCTTATAAAAAACCACTTTCTGTTGACCTTTCTTAATATTTTTTAACAAATTGCCAATTATCCTGTTGCGGAACATTCGTTTACGAATGTCCCTAAACTGTTGTTTCCTTCTACTATCATGCACAGAGTTATCTCTTGCTCTAGCAGTAACATTTTTCATTGGCCTTTCCTTTCCGTTTGAATTGCTTCTCCTTTTCTGGACTGAAACATTTTCTGTAGTAATATTTTTTTTACTACAGATATTTCTTATGAATGTTTTTGTACTCTTACCCGGTGCTTTCTTGGTGACTTGACAAATATTTTTGTTAGAGGACTGCTGCTTTCTTTCATTGACCTGCTGTCTTTGACGTTTTGCAGCCTTTCTCAGTCTTTCTTTGGTTGGCATGCTGAAATCTTCAAATGATCTGCAGTTGAATCTGTGGTAAAATATAATAAAAAATGTTATTAACCACTATTACCCAACAGTAAATCAATAACAGTCATCAAAAACTTAACACACTACTTAACATTTTTACATAGAAGATTTTTTAGTGCCTGGCAAATTTAGAATACAGAAATAGCAGAAAAGAAATGGAATTTATATTCATTTTACCTGTGCTGTTTTATATGTGAATCTGATCTAATTTTATGAGCATATTTTAATATTTTATTGAAGACACTACACATAACCTGTTTTTGAAGGTGTCTTTATTTTTAAATTAAACGGTTTACATTTTTACATTTTTATTTGTTATAAATTTTTTAAAGAAATGTTTATAGTTCCATAGGCTCAAGCACGTCAGCTTCCCATCCTATGTCATACAATTCTGACAAATCTGCATCCTCATCACGTTCTTCTTCATCCTCAGGATTTAAATCATCCAAGGGATCAACATCCACTGATGTTTCAATTACGAGTTCAATGATGAGGTCGAAATCAACTGATTGCTGATTGTCGCTCATGTTGATGTTGTCTTTATCTTTAAAGAAAGATAACAACAATGAGATGTTCCAGAGTAAAAGACAAATCTCAGAGATACTAATAGTAAAATTGTTTAACAAGAGTAAAATTTTGCAGCTATTATTTAGCCATGTCCAGCGATGCTGAGGAGGTGAAGCCTATGTCCAATTTTTCAGTGAACAGGACTCATCTCTTCTTAACCTTGGATAAGCCTCACCGACTCTGTGTCCCCTGCACATACTTAAATGTAAAGGGGCAGATTGATGTTAACTAGCACATCCCCAGGGATGCACCAGTTAACGTGCACCGCTGCTCTGCCACCCATGGTGTGCCGCATTTACAATCAGATAGGACAAAGCTGCATCAAAACCCTGCGCCTGGTTGAAGCAGGCATAGGTCTTGACACACGTAGGCTGAAAGCTAAAGCAATAACTAAGTGTCGTGTGCAGAAGTTGCAAAAAAGGAAAAATGGCGTTTAAACCGGTAATGAGCCCATGCTAACTTAACACGGTGTAAAGATATCCAGGATCTACATCAGTTTGGGGTTCACAAACCTGGCAGGTACAAGGCACTGAGGCTTTGCACCGTGCATGTCTCATCCCGAATCATATGTTGTTTCTGAATGAAACAATTTCCCAGACCACATGCTTTGGATTGGCTACTTCTAAAAAATTAAACACCCCTACTATCCCGGAGTTAGAGGAATATGATGGTTGGAGATATTTTACTCGGTTGTCCATTAGTGATTTACAGGCCCTACTCCGTAATTCTTCCTTTAACATTTCCAGTATAAATCCAAAAGGTTGGCTGCTTTGGCAACGTAGTTCAGATTCTTGCCAGAATCGATTTTTGGGTTTAACAGAAGGTTTTAAAAATGTTAGATCTGATCCCCGGTTTGACTTGGTCCACACTGTCACGACTTACTCTGTAGGAAAATTGTGTCAGAATTGGCTGAAGCATTCAACTTTACTTGCAGTTAAAAGTCACCTTTCTAAACTGAATGCAGACGTGGATTTGAATGATTTTATTAAAGGCCCGGCTAGTGGCAGGTCGAAAAGGTGGATATATGCAGCTTACAATGAAATTTGGAAACTGACTCAGATTGAGGCTGCTACACGCCTTAGGGCTATTGATCAAGCGAATCTTGAAAAAGTGCTTGCAGTTGTTGACAATAGTATTAGCGTTCTTTCATCTAGAATTTACACACTAGATGACATTGTGTCATCAGTTGTCGATATTGTGCATGATGAAGTGTCAGTGTTATACCATGGTCAGAATCAATTAAGATCAATCATGCAATTTGCTTGGACCCTTCAAACTCTGAAAAATGGTAAAGTTCCCTGGGGATACATGAACGTTTCTTCTTTATTTGCCCCATTCAATTTGACTAACAAACAACGCTTGCTGTCAATGCGTGATGCTTCCTTTTCTATGTTACATATTGAAAGGTTAGAATCTCTGCCTTTTTCAGTGGCAGAGGCCAATGCTGCAACGTGCCTTATCCACGGTTTAATAACGCTGCCTTTTGCTTTATATAAGTTTTCAAATTGTATGAAATATGTACCAATAGGTCGTTATGAACCTTTAGGTAGTGGTTTTCTTCATGAGGTCTGGTCGCTTCCATACACATACAGATGTTTCAAAGATGATCAAGAAGTTTATCTGAATGGAGAGGAATGCACTGAGACGCCAGATCATTCACTAATGTGTAAGCACATACAGTTACACGGTTCATGCAACAAAGACCGACCAAATATGGCTTGCGTGTTGCAAGGCACGCCAGTTCCTGCTATCATCCCCACGTTCAAGTTGTTGGAAAATGGTAGTTATTTGATGCTCAATAATGAAGATTGTTGTGGGTTAATTAAAAGTATTCCTTTTATCGTAACAGTAAGTGAACGGGTTATTTGCTGCAGAAATGTTCTATTTCCTCCCACACATGAACATAGGGAGTTTTCAATCTGGCCACAAATACCAACCTTGGGAGCAGATTTCAACGGCATGGCAAGAATAAGGGCTCTTTTGTCTCAGAGAGAGGTGGCCTTGAGTTCGGCCCGTGAAACTTTCGTGCTTCACATAGCGAACACCCGTACAGAGGTGCAGGCCCTTTTAAATACTGATTCGCCTTTGCATTTCAGCGAGATGGTTCGGACTATCTTTAACGCGTCCTCCACAAAGGGCCTGGCGCATTTTTTTAAAGTTGTTAGCAGTGGTCTCGTGACTTCATTTGAGAAAATCTTTGGAGTCATCCCTGCTTTCTTTCATTCTATTTTTTCCACTTTGTTTGGTGGATTCCCAGTTTTACTTGCATTAGCAGCGGACGCTCTTGTGCTTTTTTACATTTTTAAATATGGATGTCCTTCCTGTGCAAGGTCCCGCCCTGCAGCTGCTGACGCTGTTCCGCAATCGCATGCTTGAATATTATGGCACAATGCCGTTGGCGATATTAAGCACGGCATATGGATTATCTTTTCGATTCTCCTACTTCACCTGTGTCCAGCCTGTATTTCACTGCCTGACCTGTGATTTCGATTGGGCCATTGATTTGTGTCTCTGCGGACCGGTTTCTCCTGACGTCGACTTTAATCAGCTGATGAGTCCTATCATTACTCACGAGTTGGTTTGTCCTGGCGAAAGGATTATGGCTGTGGCATTGATGCATGGACTAATTGGTCCCTGGAATTTACTGGCGGCAACACAGTCTTTCTTGGAACAGAGCTTTCTTGAAAACCCACGAGCTGTCCTCTGATAGTGATAGAGGATCCGGTGCTGGGAGAGCACGTATGTTCTTTTCCGCTTTTAAATTGGATGGCTGAACTGTTTTCGGATGAAGACGGTGACTTCCTATTGGAGGCTGTTGCAGCTTATTTTGCATACACAGTTATGTCATAGACCTTTTTCATGTTTGATATGCTGAGTACTAGCATTTCATTGACAATTCATTGACTTATTTGTCAAGTTTTTATTATTTAGCTTGCCTATTGGCTTAAGCCTCGATAAAGTAGTTGGCTGTTTTATTTTTTTTTAGCATTAAATTTTGCTAGTTTTTAATGTTTTACCTTGCGGACCGTGCACATATAAAGTTGCAATCTGCTCTCATGAGATGGCACTTCTATTATCTTATTCAGTTCGTTTCCGGATCATGGGGGGTGTCATGTAGATTCTGGATATCTTTACACCGTGTTAAGTTAGCATGGGCTCATTACCGGTTTAAACGCCATTTTTCCTTTTTTGCAACTTCTGCACACGACACTTAGTTGTTGCTTTAGCTTTCAACCTAGTAGTTCATCGTGGTTTACATGAGAATAATATGTTATTGCTCTACTATCTGCTTTGCTTGTTAAACTATATCTGTACAGAGAGTGCTGAAGTTTCAAGAACAACACAATACAGAATTGTTATGAGGTCTGATCTCCACGACTTCATAGTTATAACATAAGTGCAGCTTCTGCCAATTCTGGGCATGAGGCGGGTTTTATATTGCTTTGCCGAACACACATACACAACACTTGATGCGGTTCACATGAAGAGAGAGCTGGTGTATGCTGATGTGATTCCTTCAAATCTAGGACACTAAGGTATGGACCCGCCCTAAACCAACCCAAAGAGACCTTCTTAGCAAATAATATAATATGTGTATTAGGGAGGGTGAAATATAAGTGTTGCTAACTCTTATTCATTTACAGCATGTTTACATACTGTCACCATTCGCTTTTTATGTACTACTAACTATGCTGGTAATTTTGCTACTGATAATATGTGTACTTGTATTATCTAAGATACTACGCCTGAGAAGACGGCATTAGTAAATAAACATTTCAAATGCACATGTGTTCTTCTTAACTCCATGTTCTCGTTTGTAATGAATATATAACGACCGAGTGTTCATGAGTTCCACGTATCCTGAGGTACTGTAAGTTCATGTTCTGGATTGTCTAAAGATTGGGAGTTTGTTATATCCAATGTGACACTGTAGCTAGCTTGTTAAGGGGTTTTTGGGTACTAAGGTGAGTTTTGGGGCACCCTAATTCGCCGAGGTTCCAATCCTCTGTGCTTAGTTCTGTGTGAGAACAGAAACCCTACGACAGGGGCACCCCTGAGCCTTGCTGGAGCTTCATCACACTTGCGATACAACTACAGCAATGCGCAACCTTTACGGCACAGATGCGTCACGCATCTGTGCTGTTTTTGCCCCATGGTGCGCCGCATTGTAAATGCAGCACACCATGGGTGGCGGAACAGCGGCGCAGGATGACTGGCACATCCCATGTGATGCGCCAGTCATCATAAATCTATCCCTAAGCTTCTTATCTTGTTAAAGATGAACCACCATATGTATCATCAAAGTTTTTTGCATTTCCTAAATAGCGAACTTTAAGGAATAAATAGCGATTCTTTACCATTCCTAATTTCCGATGAGCAAATTGCTAATTGCAAATTACCCATTCATTTCCATGGAGCAGGAGGCCCATAGGAATGAAGGTGCAATTTGCGATTAGCAATTAGCTCATCGCAAATTTGGAATTTTTTCGAGGGTGCAGGGGTGTCTCAAGAACACCCTGCTGCACCCCTAAAAAAAGAAATTTGGAGGCATATGGCGCACATAAATTTTAAAAACATTCCTTTACCTCAAAAACGATTTTCAACTCATAATTTGAAAACACTGCCCACGGGGAAATGACTTAAAATGTCCTCAAGACACATGAAAGTGTTTTTTTAAAGCCTTTGCAACTTTTTTGGGTCACTTTTAACATGGCTATGTAACTCAAACAGTCAAAATTTAAATTTACCATGCACAGGTGGGAGCATATTTACAAGGAATGTGCTCCACGGGGAAAGGTCTTTTAATTTAATATTGGAAAAATAACATCAGAGACACTGAAATGCCTTATAAAGAAGCATACACCATTATGTCCTTGTCATAAATTTTAAAAGCATTCCTTTTCCCCCAAAAACGATTTTCAAGTCATAATTTAAAAACACTCCACATGGGGAAATGACTTAACCCCTTCAGTGCTAATGACAAGGGTAACTCGTCATGGAGTTTCCATTGATTTCAATGGAAATTGCATGCGGAGCCATAAAACACCTTAGCATCCAAGTGGTTAAAATGTCCTTAAGACACATGAAAGCGTTTTTTGATTGCCTTTGCAGCATGCTTGGGTCACTTTTAACATGGCTATGTAACGCAAACATTCAAAATCTAAATTTGCCATGCACAGGTGGGACCATATTTACAAGCAATTTGCTCCACAGGGAAAGGTCTTACATTAAAATGGAAAAAATAACATCAGAGACACTCAATTGCCTTATAAAGAAGCATACACCATTATGTCCTTGTCATAAATATTAAAACCATTCCTTTTCCTCAAAAACGATTTACAAGTCATAATTTGAAAACACTCCACAGCTCCTATGCACATAAAAACCCTGTCAGTACTAATACTTCACATTTTCTCCAATTACAATTTCTCAAAGAAACAAAATCTATTTGTAAAACACTTGACACAAAGCAACATTTGAAAAACACAACTTTCTTCATAATTTTCTCCTTAAAGCACACTATTCTCTATCTAAATTAAAGAAATCTTTTCTCACCTAAGCAAATACTTTGAGTTTCAAAACAGTCTCAGAAACACACCAATTTGTCTTCAGCAGAGCAAAAGGTATGCACCCCAGAGTCTGCAGCTATCAAAAGCACAGAAATGCTGTAATTCTTCACACATATTTCTCATGTCACCCAATCAAAACTCTTCCCTCAATTTTTTTCAAATCAAAACCCTTCCCCCCTCTGCCCTCTCTGCTTTTTTTGCATAGCAACCACCTCTTGGAAGACCTCTGGTGTTTGCAAGTTCACACAACAATGTTGCAATTGAACTCTGAACTCTCAGTGCACCTGCATATCCAGTGCATTCTTTCATTTAATGATTTTTTCTTGACCACTCAAAATACATCTTTCAAAGAACTCATCCATGCACCCTAACTTTCTGTTTTCAGCAATCAAAATCCACCAATCACTCTTACTGCTTCATTAACACAGAAACTCCACAGTTTTTTTCATTTTACACTCTTATTTTTTCAACTGCCATTTCATTGCCACACTTCATCTGACTGCAGGAGAACCTTCTCTCACCATGTTTTCTGTCTGGATTGTTGGACATAGTTACATCTATTGGGCTCAGAGGTACGCTGAGAAAAGGAATTTACCTAACCTCAATTTACAAGATGTGGAAATTAAGTGGTTTGGCCACAGAGGATTAAAATGTCAACAATTGATACCATTGGTGAAAACCTTTATGCATTTGCCAAAACCTGACCTGTTAATTGTGCACTGTGGAGGTAATGATTTGGGCACTTTGACTGGGGTAGGTCTGGAAATGCTTTTAAAGGACACCTTTGAGCAATTGATGGCACTTTTTCCTCAGACTGCCTTGGTATATTCAAATATATGCCAAAGACAGAAATGGAGGTGGTCGAACCAATTTTGTCCACAAATTGAGAAGTCGAGGAAGCATGTAAACAAATCTGTTTCAGCTTACATGAGAGACCATGGAATGGGCTCCTTGTACAACAATAACTTGCGTTACTACATGCAAGATATCTACAGAGGAGATGGAGTTCACTTCTCAGATGAGGGCAACAGAATTTTCATTCTGAATTTAAGACTGTGCATTGGTACCTACTTATAAGTACCTAAATGTACCATAAACCCAAAAGCTCTTCTCAGAGCTACCCTACATCTGATCACTCACAATTATTATTTTACTCTAACTTTTTTCACTAATTTTCAACAAAGTACGCTCCCCAGAACGTTTCCCGGTTCGCGAACCGGACGCTCCCCACGCAAAAAAACAAAAAAAATGTTGTTGTTTTTTTTGCCCTGCGGGGCCCTTTTAAAGCCTCCACATCAAACCTAGGGGGTCAGGGAGGATCTACTATGCCCCCTTATGGTCATTTGCCCCTTCGCTTTGGCCTCCTCTTGTCTCTCGATCCTACCGAGAGACAAGATGGTGGCCGCTACGGACTGTTTGGAATGTTTACAGACGCCGGAGAACCAATCAGCTTCGCAAAGCTCCGTAACGTGAAAAGTACGCGAAGCGGAGCGCTGTTACAGATATATATCTTTTTTTGAACGTTAATTTCTCAAAATCCACTGGAGCACATATATTGAGACATAGCAAAGGCACATCGGGCTACCAGTCCCTACAATTTTGCCAAGTTTCGTGCAAATCCATTCAGCCGTTCGATTATTATTATTATTTTTTTTTTTGCCCCGCGGGGCCCTTTTAAAACCTCCACATCAAACCTAGGGGGTCAGGGAGGATCTACTATGCCCCCTTATGGTCATTTGCCCCTTCGCTTCGGCCTCCTCTTGTCTCTCGATCCTACCGAGAGACAAGATGGCGGCCGCTACGGACTGTTTGGAATGTTTACAGACGCCGGAGAACCAATCAGCTTCGCTTCACAAAGCTCCGTAACGCAAAAAGTACGCGAACTGGAGCGCTGCCTGGTCCGCTGTTACAGATATATATCTTTTTTTGAACGTTAATTTCTCAAAATCCACTGGAGCACATATATTGAGACCTAGCAAAGGCACATCGGGCTACCAGTCCCTACAATTTTGCCAAGTTTCGTGCAAATCCATTCAGCCGTTCGGCCTAAAAGTGAGGCCAACCGCCCTATGGAAAACTCAATGTTAAAAACACGTTTTGGGACCCCCCTTTTTTCTCGGTCCCCCCTTGAGGAAACCCCCCCAAATTTTCAGGGGCTGCTCAGAAACAAAATGTTCCATTTTCCTGAAATTTTCAGCCAATTCCGTCCACAAACGCCAAAGTTATTAGACATAGAATTTTCAAAAATCCCATAGAGAAAAAATCCTAACTATATATACCTACTGGCGACCGCCAGTAGGTAATATATATATATATATATATATATATATATAAATAATTATCACACATATATGTGAGGTCCTCAATATTCCATATTCCATAAAACAAAATGCAAATTTGGTCCAGTTACCCACATCAAAATAAGTCAAAGCTTGCTCAAATATGACACCACAAATCTTATCTGTGATACCTTGGGTACAACACCCAAGCGTGTCCAGGAAGAAAAGGGTAGGGGAATCCCAGAAGACACTCACAACTCATCATGTGGGAATCCCCTTCCTTTCCTCCTAAAAAATAAAAAAAACATATGTGCAGGTTAAAATCTAACATCACAAAAAGGAAGCTCACAGCATTTCATAAAAAGGGAGAATAGTGTATACAAACATGGGCAATTAATCTTAACTTAAATGTGTTTTATTCAATTCATCCTCAATGTTTAAACCTCTGGGACTTATTGATTCAAGGCTTATTATGTATTTAGATTCTTTCCTTCTCAATATCAGTCTTCTATTCCTGCCTCTCCTATTGAATGCAATATCTTCTATTGCAACATATGCTAGTTTGGATCTGTCATCAAAGGTACTGTTCTTCCGCTTAGCCCTCAGAGCTCACCCTATGATATAATCCATTTTAATCTGGGAGTATGGTGACTGCAGGCATGAAGAGTACTGTTCCCAGCAGTTGCTTTCCTAAAAAGACTAGTAAGAATAGTATTGTTCTTTATGGTAACAAGGACATTTAAGAATTCCATAGTGTGGGAAATTGTCTAAAAGAGTATATCGTAAACACAAAAGATTTTGGGATGTCCTCATATCAACTTTTGATATCTTTAAGGATTCCATACAAATAAGTTTCACCCCCTATAAAGGTTTGTTGGGTCAAATGCCCATGAATCTAGCAGCCATTGGCATGTTTTGGAGCTTGTTAGAACTGGGGGTCTTTAGTTGGCAGAGGTAGGTACCACTGTCCAAATAGGGACCCTTGCTTCTAGTCAGGGTAAGGAGGAAGCACTCTTTAGATAACCTCTGCTCACCCCCTTGGTAGCTTGGCACAAGCAGTCAGGCTTATCAAAGGCAATGTGTAAAGTATTTGTACCAACACTCACAGTAACACAGTGAAAACACCATAAACTGACTCCACAACAGTTTAGAAAAATAAAGGTATTTAATCTAAACTACACAAGACCAAAACGACAAAAATACAACATACACATTTCAAGAATATGGTTGCGAAAGAGTTTTAAAGTTGTGATAAAAACAATCCACAGTTGCGTGAAAAGTTCACAGTTGCGTCACGTTTTGCCAACAGTACCTTTTAAATGTGACAAAAATCCAAAGCAGAAGCTGGTGCAGTGGAAAACAAGCAATGCTTTGCTCCTGAGACCATGGGGAGGCGTTGTCAACAGCCCCGCTGCAGCAGCGGGTGTGTTGTGATGAATCCGGTCTGTATGGGGAGGAAGGCGATGATTTGTATGGATTCCAGTGCATAGGTTCCGTAGGAAGTTTGTTCTCGCAAAGTCACGATGCGATGATCCGTAGGGGCTGCGACGATCTCCGGGGCAACGGTGCGTGATCCAGCGGCAATCTTCCTCTCGCAGGTCCTCAATGCGATGGCTCTACGACGATGTTCGCAATGATGTAATGCGGTCCGCAAGCAAGCGGTGCGGCGATCTCACCCAGCGATGACATGCTCTGCGACGATGCTCGCAGCAATGGTAATATTCCAGCAACCGAAGGATGCAACGTCTCCGGCAGCGGCCTTCGTAGCGGCGGGAATTCCCTCGCACTGTCGGGAATGCGCTCCGCAACCAAGCGATGCAAAACCTTTTCTGTAGCAAAGTCTCTCAAATCTTGGTTTCCAGCTTCCCAACACAAGTACCACTTCCAGAGGCACCACAACTGGCCCTAGCACTCTAGGAAGGACAAAGCTTTCACAGTAGAGCTCAGGGAAGCTGGGGGTGCAGTCCTTTTGTTCCTGGGACTTCAAAACAGGGAGCCAGCTCACAACAGGCCCTTGGAGATTCCTTCAAGTAAGGGGACACAGCAACAACAAAGTCCTTCCCCTCTCCTATGAGACGGGAAGGACAGGCACGATTATACCTTTGTCTATCGCGATAACCCGCGCTATCTCCCTGGCACCCTCTCTTCCTGCCCGGGACATTTTGAGGATTTTGGGGGCCCAGAGCCAAACATATTTTGGGGGACCCTGTTCAGAACAGCTTTAAATCCATGATCCAATTTCAGCTTTCTCATAACTTCTTTTACAATGTTACTGACACTAGGTAGGCAGACTGGTCCAATTTCTCATGTGTTTCCATCTAATATTCAGGGATAGTTACGTGTGATTTCATGATTGTAATATAGCAGCCACTCACTAGTATTATTTCACATAATGCCTACCATCCACTACCATTTCGCATATGTGAAGTCCTGTTTTGTTCGAAAAATAATCTTTTGTATAATGTTGCATGGTGTTGAAAAACATAAACGCAACTTTCTCTACAAAATGGCTGCAATAGACTTCCACAGGTTACCTGTTCTGTATTAAAAACAAATGAAAGGAAAATGGTATTTAAAATGTCTGCAAATAAATCAAGGTAATCAGGGCAGAACTGTGTGGAGATCAGAACCTGATCTATCAGGGAGGGGGGGGGGTGCTGGGGCCAGAGCCCACTTTGCCCATGCCTTAAAACGTCTCTGCTTCTTTTTGCCCTCCATGGCACTGGATGATTTTATCTCATTATCTGCACACCCCACACGCCTCTGTAGAGAAAGGGACAGGCAGGTGAGCAGGTGAGATGTCATATCTCTGACATCGCAGAGATGATTTTTGGACCTCTATAATCCCCTTTGGGTGGAAGCCATGAGGTGTGAGCCCCAGTTTAATGTCACTGCACAATAACGCCAGTTTTACCCACACCACAGACCCTGGGGGCTTACATAGCTGCCAAGGTTTCAGATTGCTTATGTGTGACATTTTCATAATTTCAGTGTAATTTTGAATGACATTTAACGACTATGAGTGACACTTTCTCGCGAGCGAAATTATGCAATAAAGAAGAGAAAAATATATAAATACAAGCAATTAAACCCATTTCAGCAGCAAGAAATCCTAATAAGAGCGTACAACTGTTTTTAAGCTCCAGAAATGGAAGGGCACTAAGCTAGTTAAAAGTAGGAACTCATGGCTAATCCTCATCGAAAACAGCTTTGCGAATATATGTGTGGTTCATGTTCTTTCTCTCCTTCTTTCCTTTTGTCATCTTTCTTGCTTTGTCCCTCCTTCCCACTGTCTCATTTCCCTCCCAGGTACTCTTTTTATTCCTCTTTCCTCACCCCCTCCCACCTTCCCACCTTCCCCATCTCTGCATCTGGACCTAAAAGTACTAGAAAGAAGTCAGCACAGTATACTACATGCGCCTGCAAGATTGCTCTTCATGGCTTCCAAGTCACGTTGCATCATATGTAACAGGGACACACCAGACTGCTTTATTAAGTAATTTTCTCCCAGATGAATTACCAACATCTCCGGGCAGCCTTTTTGCGCCTTGCGCCACCTTTTTCTTAAGCCAGGGCAACAACGCTCCCCAGCGTATCCCACTCTTCCCCCACCAATGCACCTCGTGATGGCTGCTGCACAGGCCCAGGCTACGGCTGTATACCTGCCTGTCCGGGTACTTCGATGCCCAATGTACAAATGAGTGCCCGACAATCCAGGTAACCGTCTTGGCTCCCAGGTCCCCAACGCAACCTACCAATAAAAACAAGTGTTAAAACAGACTGTCATCAAATACAAAACCTTCCATGGCACCTCCCACCACCTGATCTGGGCTCATTTTCGTGCATAGGGCTCGCAGTATCGAGATCTCTGCCGTATCTTACCTCAAGACCACCCCAAACGTGCCGCCACGTCAATGCGAAAGGATTGCGTACTATACCTAGCGGGATCCCTGCCCAAACGTCTCAACGCCATTCGCAACACCGCCAGCAATTGATATGTGTCACTCTCTTCTGTGAAACATGACCTAAAATCTCCTCAGTCTCACTCCAGGCCTGCTGACAAAACCCTTGCCACTCCAGCACCCTGCACGCCCCCCACAACTAGTTTCGCTTAGCCAGACCCACTTACCCCTGCCCACTTGGTCAGTTTTAGAAGGACCCAACCAAATACCCAAGCACCTCCCATCCAATGGCACGTCCTCATACACTCTCCCCCCTCTCCCACGTGCACCCAACAACTCTGACACCCAGAACGCACCAAAGAACATCCATATCATACATAAACGGAATAATGCAACTTCGTGCTCATCATAACAACAATGCGGTAACTCCGCCAACAGTCCCTGCAAGAGATCAAAAGTAATCACCACCCTAGGCGCCTAACCCCTCCCTTCACTCCGCTCCCATCCCCAACCTTTCAACATTTGTCTCAACAACTCGCTCTTGGCTGGATCATAGTCCATGTATAACATGCTCTAAAAGGAAATTCCCACCAATTTACCCCCAATCGTCGTCTGAGACAACCCCCTGTCAATGCAATTCAAACCAAAACGAATAACTCCCTATTCACAGTCCTGCCGTGACATGCGCCACGTCTCACTGGCCCATCCCAGAAACGCTCCGAATTCAGACCAGGCTAATCTGTATGTACTGAAAAAAGACTAGGAGACAACCGGTCAACAGTGTATAGACTAGATGACTGTACAGAAAACCATGGACATCACGCAACCATGATTTGAGTGACACCTGGCTGAGAAAAAGATCCCATCAGCCCACCCAGCTGGCGGAGTATCGTAATTTGGGAGATGGTAGTCAATCCCAGCCACCTGTCCAAATCTCGGGCAATGGTGCAGCAAAGGATAACAAAGACCAAAGGTTGATTCTAGCCAAAGTGTTGGTCAAAGAACAGTACTGATGGTGTGTAGTGCAAAGTGAAGAGTGGAAAATCAAAATGACTACGAGGACAAAAAATGTGTTTAATCAGGATTGTCCAGGTGTCAAGATTAAAGATGTCGCCAGATAGTTTGAATTCATAGCTATCTCTTGGCGTTAAGGATAGAGGTCAACATGATTCAGCCGTCAGGGTATCATTACCCAGCTTTCGTCAGGACCTTGAGGATGTGGTGCTATTGCAATTCAATTATACATTTGTGTGAAACGTTGTGTTTGGGTGAAAAATGATATATAATAATGCAAATGTGGTAATTTGCCACCCTACCAGAACCCGTAACGCTTCATAATTTCGTGGGTTGGTATGGGAGTAATCTGCCTTCCTAAAATAGGATCAAGATATATATCATACCCGTGCTCCAAAAATAAACTGTGACACCATGTAGTCTACATCAACTCTTTATAAAGATAATTTTATTAACAAGGTTAGACTGTACCAGTTCTAATCTTTGAAAAAACATTTGATATAGTTATGTACTCACCCAACTTTCTGTGGGAGTATGCCTCACCTCACCCGGCAACTGCTCGGAGAATGAGGCCCCGCTCTTTTGTATGAATATAAAAAGGGACACAACTGAACAAAAGTTCTGTTATACCCAGTTATACCACAATATTTACAATATTTACAACCTACATTGTTTGCTCAGATTTCAGTACAATTACCATGAGGCTGACAACAGTTCAGGCACTGTACTAAGGTGATATAATGTCTAAACAGTTCCAAACTAATCCATATTGGATCTTTAAATGATGGGTCTGTATTTATAGAAAAGTGCTAGCCCTGAAGCATCAGGGATTTGGCTTGGATGTAGCCCCCTCCTTTTTGTTGATAGATCATATGTCTCAAAGAGAGAAAGTGAACAGGGGAGAACAATTGCCCAAACAAACAAGGAAGTCTGAGGAGCATCCACGCCTTGGAAACATGTCTTAAAAACAACCAGAGCCCAAGATACACCTTAAAAACACCCAGTGCCAAAGGCCAAAGCAGAAGAGAAATCAACTAATAGCCCCAGGACCCACCTGTCCGTCGGTACCTCCAGCCGAAAAACCAAGCCGAAGGGGAGGTACCGATTGCCAGGACCGCCTTGTTTTTATACCTCTTTCTATTGGTTAATTGAGGTGTTAAATGGCAATTAGATACGTGCAAATGAAGTCGACATCGGCGCGTTCTTTGATGTCATCGCTGCCAACCGGCGAACACTGTGTGTCTGGCACGCATACGCGTAGAAAAGAGAAGCCGTATTTGCTACTGCACATGCGTGTAATCGCAAGACCAGTGTGCGGCCGGCGCGCATACGCTGTTCTGCTTTACAACAGCGCTTTCAAGTACAAACTCGGATGTAACAAGCGTTCCAAAAATTCAGCGCGCTTATGTGATATACTGGCTCCGCCCGATTACTGCTTCCCCATTCTAGTGGCACCATAATTGCAGCGCAAATTCTCGACATAAAGACACTCCCAGGGGAATGATAGTATGTTGATGGACGGATCTCCAAAACGTACAGAGCCATCCTACCAATGGCAGACAAATAGAATAGGTGTAATACACAATATATTCATACATCACGTCATCTTTGGGTGTACCGCAAGGGTGTGCGCTGCGGTCATACGCCTGCTAGCCAGTTACGCATTCACAATGAAGGTGACCTGGCCTCAGTCAAACAGGATGACTGTGGGGCAGCCTACAGTATATGTCTCATTTAAGTGAACTTGTAAGAAAGAAAAAAGCAACGTACTAATGCAGGGTGGCCACTACAAACAGGCTAATCCACAAATAGTAAAAGTAGGGCCAGTGTAAGACGCATGCGGGGTCTGGGGGTTCATCTAGAAGTATAAGTGTCTCATGGTGTCACAATGCCAATCATACACATGTATGAGCTCAGGGAGACAGGCATCCTGTTAGATAAAGCAGGAGGTCATCAGTGAATAGGGAGATAATATGTTCATATCCTCCCACCGTCAATCCTATTCCCACTCTCCAGTGTCTGAACAATTCCACCAAGGGCTCAGTGGTCAGGGCAAACAATTCCAGGGATAAAGGGCATCCCTACCTGGAGCCATAGAAGATCCCATATGGTGAAGATATCGCTTTGCCTGTCCTGACTAGAGCTGTGGGACCTTCGTATAACAATTACACCCACCTTATCCAGCCGTTGCCAAGGCCCATTCTCCCCATAACTTCAAACAAGTAGTCCCACCGTTTTCTAGATCAATGGACAATAAGGCCGCCTGCGGAAAAGTCTGTTCCTCTGGATGATACAGTATAGAGTATGGTCTCCACAGGTTAAGGGAGATATTCTGTGATGGGATAAACCATTTTTGGTCCTCATGGATGACGTTAGACATATGCCGGAAAAAGGGAGTGCCAAGATTTTGCTAAGCATCTTAAAGTTCATGTTAAGCATAGAGAGTGGGCAGAAGTCCATGGTACGGGCCCCCTGAGGATTCGACTTGGGAAGCGGGATAACAACTGCATTGCAAATGGACTCTGGCAGTCTCCCCGTCTGACAGATTCTGCATATAAGGCCTCCAATCGGGGAGCCTCTTTTGAAGCATATGCCAAATAGAATTCTGCAGGGAGGCCGCCCGGGTCCATGGTCCTACCTGTGGCCATGCTTTTATAGCTGCCTGAATCTCCTGTGCCATCACGGACCACCCAATGGCTCTCTTGCCTGTCTATCTAATACCCAGAGCTGTAGCCTACTCAAATATGTTGCCTGGGTCTCCGGCGATACGGGCGGCGGTGCGCTGTATAAATGTGTATAAAGAACAATTAACGACCAATGCAGAACAATGTCATACATTCACCCCAGTACATATATCTGGGCCTACATGCATTGCTGTTTTGCTCCCCATGCAATTCCAGTTTGAACCCAGCCATTTGAAAATCAGTCTTGACCCTCGTTCCTATGGGAACAGTCCAGCCTGAACTTCCAGGCCAGGTTCTCCCTGGACTGGAAACAAGCATCCTCTGACCGGTTTTGGGGTTTTACCCCTCCTCAGCCAGGTTAGCTTGACTCCAGTGGCATGGAGAACATGTATAAATGTGTATAGCAGTCTCCGGACAAAACATTGATCAACCCCCGGTGTGTAGATGGACTCCCCTATCCCGATTTAACGTGCGTTATTGGAGATCCATGAGTCTGTAGCCGGATAAGCCATGCCAGTAACCTTCCAGGATGCCCATCCACTTCCTGGGCTCTCCTGAGAAACCAACATGATCAAGTGCAGCATAATAAAGTGCGCATACCTCTTGAAGACCCTCTGGGTCTGCAGCATCTCTGCCCTGCGCATTGACAAGGCTATGCAACTGCCCCTCAATCTCGCCCAGTTCCTGATGAAGTTCATGCTGTATCCCTATAAATTGTCCCAAGCAATGCCCCCGTACCAGCACCTAAAAGGCCTTCCATTCCACTAGGCCTGTGAACGCCGACCGAGCATTGTCAGCAAAGTCGTTATCTATGGCGTCTCCTAGAGACTCCCAAAAAGAAGTATCCTCCAGACTCAACAGGTTGAGTGTCTATGAAGGGATCAATGGGTGCTCCCCCAGGGGCTTAAAATCCACCCCAGGGGTCGAAAAAAGTGTGCCCCAGGTACTCCCCATGCACAACAGAGTGGCTAAGCACACAAAAGCTCAAAAAGGCATCCTGTTGTGTATGCAGTTGGTACATGGGGGTGAAGAATGAGTAGTCCCTACCATCAGTATGGCGTGTACGCCAAATATCAGTCAAGTCCCAGTGCCCCATCTAATCCCAGAAACCAGCAGCAATGCAGTGAGTCTGGGCCGCAGGCAGTGGGGAAAATGAGCGGTCCAGGTCAGCGTCTGCCAAACAATAAAAATCAGCCCCAATGAGCCAGTCGCCTGTAGCCATCAAGGCAATCAAGGCCAAAAGTCTATGCAGAAAAGGTATCTGGTCGTGGTTTGGGGAAGAAATACTGCCAAGAGTGATGTCCCATCCCTGCAATCTCCCAGTCGGCAACACATATCTGCCCCCCTTGTCTATGGAGGTGTGTAAAGGTTTGAAGGGTATGCCTGCCAGTATTCATATCATCACTCCTTTCTCATATGCCGAGAAGGAGGTGGCAAATAACTGTTTTTTCCATCTATGGCGCAACTTCTCAACCTCACCCTGTATGAGATGCGCCTCCTGCAGCATAGCTACCTGCACGCCACACCTTTGTAAATATTTGTGTATGTATGTGTTAAAACGAAAGATGGAGGCTCAGGTATATCTTGTAGATGGTATTAATAGATGTATTCTTGTGGCAATTTTACAGGTTCTCAGTTACAGGAAGATGTCCAGATCCATGGTAATGCCCCACCAGGAGCAGGCTCCTCTCTCTGCTCAGCCCTTCACACCAACTGATTCTCTCCTACATACAAACCAACCCAACATTCCATATGACCTCATCACAGGCTGAGCAGAAAGGCAGAGAACCACAGTGGGGAGACCGCATTAGTAATAAGCACATTACAACCCCCCCCCCTTAATAATCAAAACAATCAAAGGAATTGAAGAAAAGAAAATACACAAATCAGAAAGGAGAATGCATGAATAACAATACAAACAACACATCCTTCCCCTTTGATAACGATCATAAAAACAAAAATGCATAGATGGTAAACACACTTTTGACAGGGAGAAGAAAAGGACGCACCACCAAAACATTGTAATACATCCTTACATCCTTCTCCTTGAAAATGATCAAAGACAAAAAATTGCAAGACAAAAAAAAATACCTTCTCAAACTTACCAATCAAAAACCACACCAATTTCCTACCATCTTAAACTTACAAATCCAAAACCGCACAAATTTCCTAATGTGCCAAATAGTAAACTGAGGCAGAAAAGATCTACCCCAATACTAAACCAGCATAAAACTGGGGCAAGACAGGGATCTACAACCCTAAACTGCACAAATCCCAAAAACTAAGGGTATTAGCAAAACTGATAGAGGAAGTTACACTAAACAAGAAATAATCCCCCAGGTGTGTACCCGTCACACATAGTCTAAGTAATGTGTATATAGAACACAAGGCAAACCTGAAAATCTAGGGTAACCCTTAACCCAAAGCAAAACTAGGGTATCCTTTAAACCCAGAAGCACACTCGAAAATAATAAGAGTATCTTCAAACCCAAAGCAGATACAGGGTATACTTAAACCCAAACAAACCGAAAGTATCCTTACACCCAAAACACTCTTGAATCATACTATGAGTATCAATAGACTCCAGAAATCCCCAAAACTAAGGGTATAAACAAAACTGATAAGAGAAGTTACACTACGCTAGAGGTAACCCGTCACTTGTGTACCCATCACAGACAGTCTATGTAATGTGTATAAATAGCACATGGCAAACCTAAGTTAATCTAGGGTATACCTTAACCCAAAACCAATCCAGAGTAACCTTTAACCCATGACCCACTCGCTAAAAAATGGGTATCCTTAAACCCATGGCAGTCTCACAAAAACTATGAGCATCATTAACCCAACATTCATGAACACTCCAAATCCAAAACTGGAACAACCACCACCCTCCAAAATTAGACATATGTGGCAAAAAAAATAATATAGGAAGACATATCAATGGCTGCGGTGAGCGATCTCTCACCCGAGGTTCTCGCCACACTGAGTGCTCTTTGCGGAGTTAACAAACGATGCTTCTTCCACTGGGCATAAGTGAGCGTCATCCGCTGGGTTGAAAGAGTCATTAATCATCTGTTTCACCTCTCACAAAACTCCGAGGGGTTGAAAGAGTCATTCACGGGCGGGGTTGAAAGAGTCATTCACCGTCTGTATAGCACTCCATAACATTCCGACATCCAACAAAAGATCTGTATCCATTCGCAGTCCATGGATGATGAAACACAACTGGCACATCAGTCAAAATGGCAGCACGCATTACGCGCTGCACCGGGTGGCTCACGGCACGCCAGTGCTGGCAAACGCGTATATGCAGCAATACAAGCTTTGGCCAAAACGTCACAGAAGGTTGTTCGGCTGAATCTCGTGAGCCAGTGAGTAGCGCGTGTTCAGTTAAAAATAAAAAAATATATATATATATCCAAACGGCCGTTTACCAATCCTCATCACAACTTTAAAATTATGTTTGCCGAACCTCATTCCACTTTACAAAAATTGTGAGCTCACCCCCAGCTCTTCCGATGTGAGAACAGCGAAGTCAGTCTGTCCAGGTGTAATGTCTCTGCGTAGTGTTAAGCTGCTGCAGTGTCAAACCGCAACCGAAACCCAGAATTTCTTGGTCGCACTGTACACTACTCCCTCTCTCTGTGGTTTTAACGGGCCAGTGCTGTTAACTTAGTCCAAAGGTGTCAGTATTTTTACAAAACCAAAAGTAAGCTCTCCATACTTGACAGAAGGCTTTATGGGACGAGCTCTCTACTACAGTAACTCCAAAATTAAGCTTGACACAAATCAGCACGGGTGGTATGGGGATGCCTGTTGATTTCCCAATGCAGGGACAAGGTAGCAAAAACTGGCAGTCAACTGACAGGCACTATCCCAAGGCATCAAGCAGACAAACAGAAACAGGCACCTTTCAGTTAAGGGCGACCGTAAATAGGGTCACTGGTGGGGCAAATAGTGTGCCTTGTTTCATCAAATCCATGAGTTTCAATTCACTTACTTGAGTCCTTTCAGCCCTATAATTTTCCAATCAGTAGGAAATTCTGTAAATTGTTGCTTCTTCTAAATGGGCTTCTTCTACTTCAGTTCCTTAAGTCAAGTCCATCCAAGGTAGCTCAGGTAGGTTCTTTTTAAATCGTCGCCAGTGTTAAAACGAAAGATGGAGGCTCAGTTATATCTTGTAGATGGTATTAATAGATTTATTCTTGTGGTAATTTTACAGGTTCTCAGTTACAGGAAGATGTCCAGATCCATGGTAATGCCCCACCAGGAGCAGGCTCCTCTCTCTGCTCAGCCCTTCACACCAACTGATTCTCTCCTACATACAAACCAACCCAACATTCCATATGACCTCATCACAGGCTGAGCAGAAAGGCAGAGAACCACAGTGGGGAGACCGCATTAGTAATAAGCACATTACAACCCCCCCCTTAATAATCAAAACAATCAAAGGAATTGAAGAAAAGAAAATACACAAATCAGAAAGGAGAATGCATGAATAACAATACAAACAACACATCCTTCCCCTTTGATAACGATCATAAACACAAAAATGCATAGATGGTAAACACACTTTTGACAGGGAGAAGAAAAGGACGCACCACCAAAACATTGTAATACATCCTTACATCCTTCTCCTTGAAAATGATCAAAGACAAAAAATTGCAAGACAAAAACAAATACCTTCTCAAACTTACCAATCAAAAACCACACCAATTTCCTACCATCTTAAACTTACAAATCCAAAACCGCACAAATTTCCTAATGTGCCAAATAGTAAACTGAGGCAGAAAAGATCTACCCCAATACTAAGCCAGCATAAAACTGGGGCAAGACAGGGATCTACAACCCTAAACTGTACAAATCCCAAAAACTAAGGGTATTAGCAAAACTGATAGAGGAAGTTACACTAAACAAGAAATAATCCCCCAGGTGTGTACCCGTCACACATAGTCTAAGTAATGTGTATATAGAACACAAGGCAAACCTGAAAATCTAGGGTAACCCTTAACCCAAAGCAAAACTAGGGTATCCTTTAAACCCAGAAGCACACTCGAAAATAATAAGAGTATCTTCAAACCCAAAGCAGATACAGGGTATACTTAAACCCAAACAAACCGAAAGTATCCTTACACCCAAAACACTCTTGAATCATACTATGAGTATCAATAGACTCCAGAAATCCCAAAAACTAAGGGTATAAACAAAACTGATAAGAGAAGTTACACTACGCTAGAGGTAACCCGTCACTTGTGTACCCGTCACAGACAGTCTATGTAATGTGTATAAATAGCACATGGCAAACCTAAGTTAATCTAGGGTATCCCTTAACCCAAAACCAATCCAGAGTAACCTTTAACCCATGACCCACTCGCTAAACTATGGGTATCCTTAAACCCATGGCAGTCTCACAAAAACTATGAGCATCATTAACCCAACATTCACGAACACTCCAAATCCAAAACTGGAACAACCACCACCCTCCAAAATTAGATATATGTGGCAAAAAAAATAATATAGGAAGACATATCAATGGCTGCGGTGAGCGATCTCTCACCCTAGGTTCTCGCCACACTGAGTGCTCTTTGCGGAGTTAACAAACGATGCTTCTTCCACTGGGCATAAGTGAGCGTCATCCGCTGGGTTGAAAGAGTCATTAATCATCTGTTTCACCGCTCACAAAACCCCGCGGGGTTGAAAGAGTCATTCACCGGCGGGGTTGAAAGAGTCATTCACCGTCTGTATAGCACCCCATAACATTCCGACATCCAACAAAAGATCTGTATCCATTCGCAGTCCATGGATGATGAAACACAACTGGCACATCAGTCAAAATGGCAGCACGCATTACGCGCTGCACCGGGTGGCTCACGGCACGCCAGTGCTGGCAAACGCGTATATGCAGCAATACAAGCTTTGGCCAAAACGTCACAGAAGGTTGTTCGGCTGAATCTCGTGAGCCAGTGAGTAGCGCGTGTTCACTTAAAAATAAAAAAATATATATATATATCCAAACGGCGTTTACCAATCCTCATCACAACTTTAAAATTATGTTTGCCGAACCTCATTCCACTTTACAAAAATTGTGAGCTCACCCCCAGCTCTTCCGATGTGAGAACAGCGAAGTCAGTCTGTCCAGGTGTAATGTCTCTGCGTAGTGTTAAGCTGCTGCAGTGTCAAACCGCAACCGAAACCCAGAATTTCTTGGTCGCACTGTACACTACTCCCTCTCTCTGTGGTATTAACGGGCCAGTGCTGTTAACTTAGTCCAAAGGTGTCAGTATTTTTACAAAACCAAAAGTAAGCTCTCCATACTTGACAGAAGGCTTTATGGGACGAGCGCTCTACTACAGTAACTCCAAAATTAAGCTTGACACAAATCAGCACGGGTGGTATGGGGATGCCTGTTGATTTCCCAATGCAGGGACAAGGTAGCAAAAACTGGCAGTCAACTGACAGGCACTATCCCAAGGCATCAAGCAGACAAACAGAAACAGGCACCTTTCAGTTAAGGGCGACCGTAAACAGGGTCACTGGTGGGGCAAATAGTGTGCCTTGTTTCATCAAATCCATGAGTTTCAATTCACCTACTTGAGTCCTTTCAGCCCTATAATTTTCCAATCAGTAGGAAATTCTGTAAATTGTTGCTTCTTCTAAATGGGCTTCTTCTACTTCAGTTTCTTAAGTCAAGTCCATCCAAGGTAGCTCAGGTAGGTTCTTTTTAAATCGTCGCCAGTGTTAAAACGAAAGTTGGAGGCTCAGGTATATCTTGTAGATGGTATTAATAGATTTATTCTTGTGCTAATTTTACAGGTTCTCAGTTACAGGAAGATGTCCAGATCCATGGTAATGCCCCACCAGGAGCAGCCTCCTCTCGCTGCTCAGCCCTTCACACCAACTGATTCTCTCCTACATACAAACCAACCCAACATTCCATATGACCTCATCACAGGCTGAGCAGAAAGGCAGAGAACCACAGTGGGGAGACCGCATTAGTAATAAGCACATTACAACAGTATGCCACTTAGTAGCCAAGTCCGTCCCCCTCATGTTCGAAGATATCAACTTTATCATGCACTGTTCCGCCGCCATAGCAAATCCACCCTCCAAAAAGCAGGAAAACCAAGAAAAAACACTATAAACATAAACCCCATAGCCCAAGATCAGCCTGGCAAAGGCCAGCCACTCAAACTGCAAACAGACCAACACTGTCTTTGGAGAATTTCCGTCAGTCCTAGGCGAGACCATCCAGGAGGTGGTAAACTGCGGCTTACTGGCAGCAATTCGCCACCCTATCCATGCCTGCCCAAGGTAACCATAATGCATGGGTGGTTTGCTTAGCACATTGTTTATTTATGCTCGACTATGGTGAAGGCCCAACTTATGCAGAGGGTTTCTTTCAGAGGAGATGGTACGCTGTTGTTGGGGTGACTTCTGGCACAAGGGTGCTGTATGCCTATGAGGAGTCTGATTCTGAGTCGCCAGTGCATTTCGCAGAGGGGGAACCAGTCTCCGAGGCGGTCTCCGTTGTCTTCACGATCTCAGCCACTGCTCGGAGGGCCGACGTCCTTTCCTTCTCAGTTTGGGATGTACTTGGTTTCTTTGATGGTCCTCTCCGGGACCTCTTCCGGGCCCTCTTTGTCACTGTTCAGTCCTGGGGAGATGCATTAGACCTTGCTCCTGAAGGTGCGCATCCCGACCTGTAGGCTTCAAGCCACTCCGAGCGGCTTTGGGATGCTCACAGAAGTGCGTAGTACCATCTAGTATTATCCGAAGTTGGGCAGGGAATATTAGTGAGTATTGCAACCCTTCTTCAATAAGAGCTTTCTTAACTTCGAGGAAAGAGGCTCACTTCTGCTGCACTTCAACTGTAGTTCGGGCAATATTGAGACCCTGACGTTGTTTACAATGAAAGGGCCTTCAGTTCTCACCCTTTGGAATAATACATTTTTATCCTTATAGTGGAGTAGTTTCCTCACCACTGGGCATGGGGGATGGCCCGGTGCCAGCAGATGCCCCGGCATCCAATGTGCTGTTTCCAGAGTGTACAAGGCGGACAAGTGTACAGGGACGACTTCTGTCTTGAGCCAAGGCTCAAAGTATGCAATCATGTCCTTACCTTCCACCCACTCGGGTAGGCCTACCACCCTAATGTTATTCCTTCTGTTGCGGTCAATACCCTTTCCCCGCCCTACGTTCAAGCGTACACACCCTGTCGGAGAGCTCCGCAACTTGCGGGGTCAGTGTCTGCTGTTTAGGTCGGTGGTCAGCAATTGAGAATTCTACCACTTTTACTCTCTCCATTAATTTGTGATGTTCCGCTCATAGTAGCCCGAGCCCCACACATTTGGTGCTAATGTCTCAATGCAGCGTATCCTTAGTGCCAGCGATTGCCTCAAGTATCTTAGACAACTGTAGCTGAGTTGAGTCTACTGGGGGCCCAGGTCCCGGCCCCTCCTGGGCTTGCTTCAGGGTGGGGTCTCCCAGAACAGTGGGAGCCCCTGTCGATCTCGCTTTTGACTTGTCCATCTCCACAAGGGTCTAGGGGGCCCTGAGCAAAGGGCAGGTGCTATCCACTCCCACCACCAACTGCTAGATATGTGGATTCCGGTGACAATCTGCAATACACCTTCCTGGTGCAACCCCCTGACCCAAAGGAGTCAAGTAATGCTTGGGCAATTATGGTTTCTGTAATGACAGCGCCACTTCAAATCGCCAATAGTGCAGGGCCCCATGTTTGATGAGGGCCAAGACTGGCCTTTTTCCCTCATTGTCCACTATATGTAAGCAGGTCTATAAGTTCCAGGCAGCAACGTGACCTACACAACCGTGCCACCCTCCATCCACAGCCACCTGGTAGAAAGCTGCAGCCCAATATTATCACTAGTACCAGGGGCTTCCTACACTGACCCAAAGTGCCATCACCTCCCCCAATAAACCAGGGTTCCAGACCGTTCTTAGGGCAAGCTATAGCAAGAGGGCTTCTCCCCCAGTCCAACTTACAATCTTTTGTGGGTCCCCGGGCCCCAATCTAGGCCCGAGTGCACGCTTCCCCAGGGGGCCTCCTGTCACCAATGGAGCAGCATGCACTCTGCTTACTGCCACCTCCTGGGCCTCAGCTTCACTGCGTTTGCCCACCTCACTGAATCAGCCCAGCGTCTTGGCCAGTGCGACGATACTCCTCCAGCTGCTCTCATCACAGTGTGGAGACACAGTCAGCCACCCTCAGTCTGCAGCCTCTATGGCTTCCTAAGCTGGTCCACTTCCCTTCTACCTTTTCCTGCCCGGGCAGGACACCACGCCCATGAGGCCTTTAGAGCCACCACGTGTCTATGCCAATGCATGTAGGGCCCCCCACACTCCCGGTCTCATCAGTGCGGCCGGCCGGGCCTCTCCTCCTCTTTCTGCACGGCTGCATGATCCATCAGCCGCTCTCTTCAGAAGATCATTTCCGGATCCCTGTAGCAGCCTGTACTCGGCTACCGTGAGTCACTGCAGTCCGGGGCTGCTATGTTGAGATCCCAAACTGGGGTCGCACACGATCCGAGTCTGTTGTCCACTGCTGGTCACCCGCAGCACAGGGCACTGGGTGACCATAGCACGTCCTGTCGATCACGTAGTCCAATCTGTGCTCTGATATGGTCCGGATATTATAAGGGCCGGCGCAGAGTGACAGGCTCATGCGTCAACCATCTTTGGTATACAAACCACTCCCCCATGCTGCTTTTATTTGTGCAATCATATGTTTTTTCTTAAGCTTTTGATGTTTCTTCTCCAATTATTTGCTGCAGTACTTGGTATAGTGCAAAATCTCATCAATGGGCTTACTCTGCAAACAAATCAGATGCTGCTGAATCATGGATCTAACCTCATGCTTCAATCCATACACACACCTGTGCACAAAATATCCCATATCCTTTGCCTCAATTGCCTCTGTCTCACTGAACTGTTTAAATGCCTACAACAATCTCTCATAGTAAGCATTCATTGACTCTTCTGACTCTTAGGTCGTTCTGTCAATCTTCACCCAATCGATCTCTTTAGGGATTTAGATTCCAAAAAAGGTAATCACCTGATTGTATTTCTTCATGACCAGTGAGGACGGAGCATGTGATTCAGGTTGGTTAATTGACTCTACCTCAAGCCATTCTACAGAAATCTTGCATTGTACCCACAAATCACCTGAACCACAATTTCATATAAGGTATCCATTTCTTCCCATAGGTCTTTTGATATTTTTACAAATTGATCAACCTGACTGTACAATTCCACTGGATTCTCTCTCAGTTTTGGGAAATCATTTGTGAAGAATGCAAGATCGGTACTCCCTGGTATATGTACATGCCCTCCCCCAGGCACCTCTCTCATGGAAAGCATATGTACATCCTCATCATCCTCCCTTCTCCTTTCATTTTTCCCAGATGAAAGCATTTGGACCATGACTGTCTTTGGCTCCTTTTTCTTTGTCCATCTACCTTCCCCTTTAGCCAGCTCACTCCATTTTCAGACATAAGAAATGTATTCTCTAATCTGCAATTTTATTCCAAGTGGGCACATGTTTACAAGATCTCGGTCACTGACACTCAATCTGTAGCTTCTCTGTAGTACTTTTGACCTCTGTATGCCAATCCCATATTTCCGAGCTAATTCTGAAAATCTGTCAAGAGCCTGTCCTAAACTCCTAGTAACGTTTTTACACAGGAATAACAGTTCATCATCCTGATAGGCATCCAATCAAGACAAACCAAGGGTTCCAATTGTCATTCCTTAAATTCTATCTTCAGTTTGGCCACATCCATGACTCCTTCTCTCTCTGGGACTTGAGTGGATGTCTCAGTCATTCCAGGATGTGAATTATTTGCTTGAGTCTCTATGCTTCTGAGCCAATCATAAAAGTCTTGGGGTCCCAAACCTGGTTGTTCAGTTGGAGCATGCAGAATTATTTATCCACTGTATGTATTATTGTTTGGACTAGGAGGGGAATGCAAACGGGAAACGTCAGAGCTTGACCTTCCCAATGGCACCTCTGTCCTAGGGATCCTGTAATTCACATTTGGAGGTGAATTTGCATTGGGCAAGAAAAAAGGTGATGATCTTTGAGAAAATCTCCTGGACCAATCGATCTCAGACTGATTATTGGTAAGTTTTGCACTTGAAACAGCTGTGGTGTTCCCTTGCTTCGGAATCATAGAGTCTGAGGAATCTATCTCATCATTGGTCTTGTTAAATTATCAGCTAGTGTTCATCTCAGCCGAAACAAATGAAGTATGTGTAGTATTTCCTGTTGCTCCAGGCTTATGCAAAAGAACTACAGGACCTATTATGACGGGGCCAATCAGTGCATCTGGGGCATTCTGGGCATGTTAATTTGAAGGGGCTGTGATTGCCTAATTTCATCTAGCTGTACTGGGATTCATGTTTGCTGATGCCAAAGGCACATCAAAAGTCCTCCCAGGAGGGCGTGGCTAGACGCTGATGGAGCAGGGAGCTTGGGCCTGAGCTACTGACAGTGATCCCCCATCCAGTGCCATCCTACCCAATACAGGGGGCCCCACAACCCATGACCCATACCCCCACCTCTTGAGGAACGGGGGAATTGAGCAAACGAGAGGAAAACATGGCAAAGAAGCAGACTCCTGGGGAAATCGGGCTCACCAGAGAAGCCGTGACTGAAAACAAGATGGCGCCTACGGTGCTGGCAGAAGCAGAGACAGGCCTCTGAAGTAGTGAATGACGGAACGCAGCAAGCGTGTTCAGCTGTCGGCATCAGGAGATGAAGGCCCATGCTGTCGGCTGCACACCCCAAATAATCAAAGTAAGGAGGGCAGGCAACCCAAGCTAGCGGGGGAAATGGAGTGCGTCCCTGCAATGGCTCCCGTCGGCGCAGCCCTAGCAAGGAAGAACCTGAGACAGCACGGCCTTGCGTTGGGCGATTTCCCCGAACCTCTGGCCCTTACGAGTGGTGAATGGGAACCTGATCTGCGGTAAAGCATACCCCCACCATAGTAAAGAGGAATACGAGGAGGAGGGACCTGGCTGGGGAAGAGCGGCCAAAAACAAAGGAACTGAAGTGCGTACCTGAAATTGTGCCCGCCGGACCTGTTCAGGCAGGGAAGAGCCGCCGACGAAGTGTGACCTTGTGCCTGGCAATATCCCCGTGCACTTGGACCTGGAGAGCGACGGGCGGGAACCTGAGCTGCACTAGAGTGCATCTCTGCCAAAGTATAGAGGAGTAAGCCAAAGAGGGACCCGGCAGGTGAAGTGTGGCGGTAAAAGACAGCGGCTGGAGCCTGAACTGGCGTGGGAGGTCTGCGGGAACCCCCGCGACAGGAGACAGCAGGAGAGGTGTGGAGGCAGATGGAAAGCCTGCGGTCTGCCACCACCGCCCTCAAGTAGACGGGAGCCGGAAGACTGGCGCTTGAGACCGGCCAAACAGGAGACAACAGTGGGAGGGCGGCTTGAATACTACCGGAGGCAAGGGTATTCCTGCGAGTGGTAGACTCTATAGGATACTGGACAGTGCTGCCATATGCACATGCAATAATACAAGAGTGGCTGAGCATGACTGAGGAAGCATCTGAGGGGGGAAGGCTCGCTCGGAAACTGCGCATTTGAGACACTGCTGATACGAGAAGCAGGAGACGTGAGGCCTGCATTGCCCCCACCAGACATAAACACAGCGGGGAGTGCAGGCTGCAAGCTTCAAATTTAGAAATTATATGGTTGGACAATAGCTGATGAAGGACCCTGACAAGAAAGGCCTACTCCTGGGGATAACACTGAGGAATGACAAGGTGGGTCTGGGGCGCTACACGAAGAAGGCTGCGTACAGCGGAAAGAGGAGAAGCACGGGGCAATAGCAGCCCTGACAGCACTGTGACCCGGCTAGCGAGGATAGGAACAGAGGAGCAATTCTGGTGACCCACTTTGTAAGACAAGCATCAATAGGAGATGGGGGTTTTAAAGATTGCAGGGATCTGTTAGCATGAGCTGAAAGCCATTTTGAACTTGGCAGCCATTTTAGTTAGCCGTGTGCTCGCCATGTGCTGTTTCCCTCTTCCAGAGCCTTGCACATGCTCAGAGGGGCCTAGCCAGTAGAATGCACCTGCTCTTATGTTATAACTGTCAGGCTATTCTTGCTGATGTAAGGAGAAATAACTCTCCTCCCACTTTGTTGAGCAAGCAATTCTTGTATACCCATATTAGTCATTTTGCATGCTGGTACATGCCGGGACCTCCCCTTGCTTTTATGCTGACTAATGTAACCTAAGCATATATAAGGCCCCTGTTTTCTGTACTCCTTAGAATGCCTCCTACAGTTCCTGAGGGTACTGTGTGATATAGTCTCCCTCATCTGAGGTTAATAAAGATATATTTTATATTACAGCTTCTGTGCCAATCTCTTCTTTGTTGGTTTAAAAGGACCAGGTGTATCAGTGAAACCCCTGAGAAGGTTTCGGTTTTCTACAGGGGAGAGCCGGTGAAAGGAGAATACAACGTAGTGATAGACCCTGGGGACAGAACTTAGCGAGCTTGTAAGCTAACTCTGACCTACAGAGGAAGAAGGGAAGGAAGAAGGGCAGTACAGTAGTGGAAAGTCTATAAGCACTATCCAGCACTAGAGGAAGCACAGGGACTTACGAACAAGGCCTACACGACGGAATTAGAACTTAGAGAACCCCGAGTAGAGAACCCCCCCCAGGGAGAAAGTATCCAAAAGACGGGACACAGAACAACAACATGAATCGACAGGTGAGGACTCTGGGAACACTCGCCAGAGTACAGGGTCACTTACGGATAAGAAGAAAAACTAAGAGGACCCGTCCCTCTACGAGATATTGCAGGCCATAGAACTGTCGAGAACAGCGGTGGAAACCTAAATTGACACAATCAGAGAAGCTCTGGACCAACTTAGACCAGATCATAGGGAGCTGACAGACCGAGTTGTGGCGATGGAGGGGGAGATCCGTGATCTGAAATCAGGACGAGACAACGTGCGGACCGAGGGAAATGGAGGAAAATCCAGGAGCCTACCCACGGCAGCAGAAACACAGCAAGACAGAGAGAGAGAGCTACAGCGGCAATAGCTTCCCCGAGTGCTCAGGGGACAAGGAGCACTTGCTCATTGTCTGGGGAGGACACAAAAGAATCAGACTTGGACACCAGCAATAGTTCAATGGAGAAAGCCAGTCAGACTCTTCCTGAAATAACTTCTAGAATGGCAGATGATATCGTTTGAAGACTATCAGGACATACAAGTACAGATAGGAAATTGATGAAGGGGACTCCATAGTACACCGAAAATGTGCTACCATGAGGTGAAGGGGCTCTAGAAATGGGATCTAAATGAGAAATGTAACATGCACTGGGTGGGATGGATCCGGGGGGGGGGGGCAGGGGCGTGGTCCTCCTCTTGATGGTCACCGGCTTTGTCGCTACCCAAACTTTGGATAACTGTTGTTTCAGCACAAGAGTGCTTCGTTTGGATGGGAGAGCTTCTCACTTGTCCTGGGGAGGGGGAGTAGGGGTGGTAAAACTGTTTTATGTTGTATATTGGGGCGCTGCTGTCAACCACAGAGGGGCATGAGACATGGTAACAAAGAATACAGGGTTCTGAAAAAATTCTTTAAGGCCTGTTTCATGGGGAGCAGAGGAGAGGGGGAGATAACTAGCAATGACAAAAAAGATGACATATAACCTGATATTCTGGAATGTGAGGGGTATGTACTCCATGCATAAGAGATATAAAATATTCTCTCAATTAAATAGAAGGAGGGATGCAATGTTGCAGGAGACTTACATACTGGCCTCCGAATAAGTTGCACTACACCGGAGATGAAGAAGGTAAACATATTAAACATCATACTTTGCCTTTGCAAGGGGTTTGCTAACCTGGATATGAGCTGGGGTCCCCTTTCAGCACATAGACAACAAGGTTGACCCGAGGGTCGATATGTGATAGTTCTGGGGAGGCTGAATTGGCAAGACATTACGTTAATTAATATATATGGGTCGAATGTCGACCGGAGCAGCTTTCTGGAATGGATGTGTGGAGTTTTAGCGCCCTATCAATCAATCAATCATGCCATTTGTATAGCGCACTACTCACCTGGGAGGGTCTCAAGGCGCTTGGGGGGAGGGGTATGCTACTGCTCGAACAGCCAGGTCTTGAGTTGTTTCCTGAAGGCGAGATGGTCCTGGGTCAGCCGAAGGTGGATGGGGAGGGAGTTCCAAGTCTTGGCGGCCAGGTAAGAGAAGGATCTTCCTCCGGTGGTGGCTCTTCGGATGCGTGGTATGGCTGCGAGGGCAAGGCTGGTGGACCGTAGCTGGCGGGTGGGCGTGTTGAAGGTCAGGCGGTCGTTGAGGTACTTGGGGCCCAGGTCGTGGAGAGACTTGTGTGCGTGGGTGAGGAGCCGGAACGTGATCCTCTTGTCGACGGGGAGCCAGTGCAGGTTCCTCAGGTGGCTGGAGATGTGGCTGCGTCGGGGGACATCCAGGATGAGTCGGGCGGAGGCGTTCTGGATGCACTGGAGTCTTTTTTGTAGCTTGGCTGTGGTTCCGGCGTAGAGGGCGTTTCCGTAGTCCAGTCGGCTGGTGACGAGTGCCTGGGTGACAGTCTTCCTGGTCTCGGTCGGGATCCAGCGGAACATCTTGCGAAGCATACGCAGGGTGTTGAAGCACGATGAGGAGACGGTGTTGACTTGTCTGGTCATCGAGAGGGAGGGGTCCAGGATGAAGCCCAGGTTGCGTGCGTGGTCGGTTGGCTTGGGTGCGGTGCCCAGGGCTGGGGGCCACCAGGAGTCGTCCCAGGCGGAGGGCGAAGATCCCAGGATGAGGACTTCCGTCTTGTCCGAGTTCAGTTTCAGGCGGCTGTCCTTCATCCACTAGGCGACGTCTTTCATCCCTTCGTGTAGGCAGGTTATGGCGGTGTCGGGGTCTCTGGTGAGGGAGAGGATCAGCTGGGTGTCGTCGGCGTAAGAGATGATGTTGAGGTTGTGCTGGCGTGCGATGGCTGCGAGAGGTTTCATGTAGATGTTGAAGAGGGTGGGGCTGAGTGAAGATCCTTGCGGGACGCCGCAGATGACTTCGGTGGCCTCGGAGCGAAACGGGGGGAGGCGGACTCTTTGTGTTCTTCCGGCGAGGAACGAGATGATCCACTCCAGTGCCTTATCTTGGATACCGATGTTGCTGAGGCGCTGGACTAGGGTGCGGTGGCAGACCGTATCGAACGCAGCGGAGAGGTCCAGGAGGATGAGGGCCACTGTTTCCCCTTGTCGAGCAGGGTCCGGATGTCGTCGGTGGCTGCGATGAGGGCGGTCTCGATGCTGTGGTTGGCTCTGAAGCCGGACTGCGAGGGGTCGAGGGATCCGTTCGTCTCGAGGAAGGCGGTCAGCTGTCTGTTGACGATCTTCTCGATGACTTTAGCAGGAAAAGGGAGGAGCGAGATGGGGCGGAAGTTTTTGAGATCGGTGGGGTCCGCTGTAGGTTTCTTCAGGAGGGCGCTGATCTCGGCGTGCTTCCAGCTCTCCGGGAAGGTGGCGGTGTTGAAGGAGGCGTTGATGATGTTCCGGAGTTGGGGTGCGATGGTGGAGTCGGCCTTGTTGAAGACGTGGTGTGGGCAGGGGTCGGTCGGTGATCCGGAGTGGATGGTGTTCATCGTGCGGGCTGTGTCTTCGGTGGTCACCGTGGTCCAGGTGCGAAGGGTGGAGGTGGGGGGCGTTGGTTCGAGGGTGGGGCGCCAAAGCTGTTGTGGATGTCGGCGATCTTGCGGTGGGAGTCGCAGAGGTCTTGTGACGGAGTGATGTCGTTGGTGCCGGTGCTGGGGTTGGAGAACTCCTTGACGATAGTGAAGAGCTCTTTGCTGTCATGGGCGTTGATGTCCAGTCGTTCCTTCAGGGATTTCTTCTTGGTGGTGCGGATGAGCTGGTGGTGCTTGCGGGTAGCGTGTTTGAGGGCGGTCATGTTGTCGTTGATCCGGTCGAGGAGCCAGGCTTTCTCGAGGGTGCGGCAGGTCTTCTTGGAGTCCTTGAGGTCGTCGGTGAACCAGGATGCCTTCTTGCTTCTGGGTCTGCTGGGAGGGTTCTTTAGTGGCGCGAGGTCGTCGGCGCAGGCGGTCAGCCACTGTGTGAAGTTGCGGGCTGCTTCGTTGGGGTCCGTTGTGTTGGTGGGTGGGCTCCGGCTGAGGGAGGTGGTGAGCTGGTTTGCGGTGATCTTGCTCCAATTCCTGCGAGGTACCTGTTGCGGGTGGTGGTGAGTCGTGGATCTTTTGAAGTTGAAGTGGACGCAGCTGTGGTCGGTCCAGTGGAGTCCGGTGGCGTGGCTGAAGGTGATGTACTTGCTGCAAGAGAAGACGGGATCAAGGGTGTGGCCGGCGTAGTGGGTGGGGGTGTTGACCAGTTGCTTGAGTCCGAGGTTGGCGAGGTTTTCCAGCAGGGCGGTGGTGTTGCGGTCCTTGTTGTTCTCCAGGTGGAAGTTGAGGTCCCCGAGGAGGATGTAGTCAGTGGAGGGGAGGGCGTGCGGGCTGATGAAGTCTGTGATGTCTTCGTTGAATTGTGTGCGTGGTCCCGGGGGTCTGTAGACGAGGGTGCCTCTGAGGGTCGTCTTAGGGTCGGTGTGAATCTGGAAGTGGAGATGTTCGGCTGCGGCGAAGGAGTCGTTGGCGTCGGTCATGATGCAGATCGTGTTCCTGTGGACGATGGCGATGCCACCTCCGGTCTGGTTGATGCGGTCCCTCCTGATGATCTTGTACCCGTCCGGGATGGCGATGGCGATGTCGGGTGCAGAGGAGGCGTTCATCCAGGTTTCCGTGAGGAAGGCGACGTCCGGTGATGTAGCGTCGAGGAGGTCCCAGAGTTCCACGGCATGTCTGTGGATGGACCGGGTGTTGATCAGGATGCACTTGAGGTGGTTGCTGCTGGTGTTTGTCTTGGCGGGTGCGGGGCAGGTTCGGAGGCAGGTAAACTTGCAGGTGCAGCAGGTGAAGGGTCGTGGGTGCGTCGAGAGTGGCGGCGTCGTAGGTCAGTCGGGTCGTCTTGCCTCGGCGGGGAGGGCCAGGGGTCCTGGCGCTGGGCGCGGGCCAGGCACGGACGGGCGCAGACAGGCTTACCTTTGGCGCACCTTCGGCACTCAATCGGCGCTCCCGCTGTGCGCGTTAGCTGCGCGGTCGCTCTGGGGGCGTCATAAGTAAGGAGCCGGGAGGGAGGAGCAGCTGGGTGGCATGAGCGGGGCGGCGAATGGAATCACAGGGGGGGCGGGGCCGCAGGGAGGCATCGGCGGGAAATTCCAAGAAGCAGCGGGCAGCGGGAAATTCCCAGGAGCAGCGGGAAATTCCCAGGAGTAGCGGGCAGCGAGCGAAGGAATCTGCAGGCAGGAGGCGGCAAAGGCAGGCAGGAACGGCAGCAGTGAGTGGGGCGACCAAGCCCTGTGGAGGGCTGAGCGGTCACACTCTGTGGTCCCCTATGGTCCCCCTACATGATAGGCTCGAGTTATCATGGGGGGTGACTTTAATTGCATTGCAGACCCAGAGCTGGATCGATCAAACCCTCCGCTCCGAGACTCCCCAGTCCATAAAATAGCCAGAACTTTTAGGGAATGGCAGATGGTGGGGGAATGGTGGGGGCTAATAGACACATGGAGACGCACCCATCCTTTGGATAAAGAGTACTCCCACCTCTCACATGTTCATGACCTGTACATCAGTTTAGAAACGTTCCTATGTTCACCTGACATACATGCAATACTCCAGGGGCAGAATACCTGACTCGAACAGCCTCGGATCACAACCCATTACTGGTAAGATTACAGTGAGGAACACAGCACCAGCCCACCCCTACGTGGTGCCTTAATCCGGAGGCTGTAGAGGATCAGGTGTTCTTACAGGAGATTAGGGGCCATATCACAACATACTTTACTGATGATGCCTTCTCTACTGATTCCAGGGGAATGGAATGGGAGGCCTTTAAGGCAATCATTAGAGGACGGTGCATGGCAACATCCATTGGGGTACGAAGGACTTAGATCACAGATATGAAGAGGGTGGACCGAGCACTCAGGGAAATAGAACTGAGAAGGCCTGAGCGCCCCGAGTTGAGACAGAAGCAAAAGAGGAGGTGGCAGTGCAGGAAGAACAACTGAGGTGCTTTGACTACAAAACATATGTGGATAGGACCCATGCAGAAAGGATAAAGCAGGTAGATTGCTGACATGGCTTTCCAACCCGACTAGACGGGGGAACACCATTTTAGAAATTGCGGATCTGGTAAAGCGTCCATTATATAGATAGGATGAAATAAACACCTGATTTCGGGACTATTATAAACAACTTTACAAGAGCTCTGGCCCAGAGGGGCGGGAGAGATAGAATAGTACCTGGCGGGTCTCCCGCTCCAACACTATCAGAGGAGGATGCAGACCCATTGGGGGCAGAAGTCTCTGAACACGAAATTAGGTTTGCCATCAAGGAAATAGCTAGAGGTAAGACCCCGAGCACAGATGGGCTCCCTAAGGAGTTTTATGCTGCATACGTGGAGGAGTTAGCCCCTAGATTGGTGGAGCTATAGCCAGAGGTTGAGGAAAGAGGCATATTGCTACAGACTACTCTGGAAGCAGTTGTAATTCCGCTCTTCAAACCAGATAAGCCCCCTCTTGAGTGCACAGCATATAGACCCCTGTCAATGTTAAATCTTGATTTTAAAATTTTAAGCAAACTGCTGGCGACAAGGCTGCTCCCAAACATGACTTCCCTGGTCCACCTGGATCAGGAGGGGTTCATACCAAATAGGAACATGACTCTGAATATAAGGCGTCTTCTTGCCATACTCGAACTGGGTAAAGAAGAGGAACCGGATAGAGTGATATTCGCAATAGATATAGAGAAGACATTTGATAGCCAGGATTGGGAGTTTCTGTATGCCGTACTGGCAAAAATGGGGAACGGGCAGGGATTTATAAAATGGGTAAGGCTGCTCTATGAAGGCCTATTGGCAAGTGTTCGCATGGGCGGCACAATCTTGGCACAGTATCGGGTGGAACGGGGCACGCTCCAGGGATGTCCCCTCTCCCCTTTATTGTTTACCCTGGCTGTGGAGCCACTGGCATGCAGAGCAAGGTCCGGGAGAGAGTACAGAGGCCTGCAATTGGGAGGACAAACACACCACATAGCGCTATGCGCTGATGACCTCCTGATTTTTCTTAAAGATAAAGAGGAGGAACTGAGAGGGGCTAGGACCATGATGGAAGAGTTTGGCACACTATCAGGACTACCTGTCAATTGGCAGAATTCTCAGCTGTTTCCAGTAGCGGAGGGCACTCCACCTCCTGAAGAGATGGGGGAGCTGCAGTGGGAACCCTAATGCTTTAGATACCTGGGAGTGAAGATCTTTCACTCCATATTATATGTGCAGGAGGGAAATGTAGGAGGAGCATTAAGAACATTGAAAGGAAATATGACCTTCTGGGGGGACTCCCTCTGTTCGTGGCAGGAAGGATCTCTTTGCTAAAAATGGTGGCACTCCCCAGGCTGTTGTATTATTTTACCAAACTCTTGGTGTGGATACTTGGAGCATGGTTCAGAGAGCTGGATTCCTGCATCTCAGCATTTATGTGGGGCGCAAGCAGAAGGAGGGTGGCTCTATCCATGCTAAAAAGGGTTCAACTGGAGGGAGGCCTGGCAGTCCCGGACATGGAGACATAATTTCTTGCAGGGTAATTGCAGAGGTTCACACAGTGGGTAGCGGGAAGCCTGGCGCTGGAGAGAGGGAGGCCTCCCTTTTACATCTGAGAGGGTGGATGGGTTTGGCACCCTGATGGGAATGATTACGCTGCAACATGTCCACACCAATAAACACAGGGTGATCCGACGTTGTTGGAGCAGATGTCTGCAAAAGATGAAGGCAAAACACTTGTGCTCACCAGAGCTGTCAATTGCACTGCTCGAAGTGCTCCCACATGGGGGACAGTGGAGGAGGATAGAGCAGTGGGAACAAGCAGGGGTTACAAAAATTGGAGACCTGTACAGAGACAGGGGAATTACTCACTTTTCAGGAATTCAGCACAGACTGGGATATCCAGTAGGGACACTTCTTGCTCTATATGGCAGTCACAGGGCAATGCGAAGACATTGGGGGCGGGAACAATAGAGCTGCTGACTCATGCTACCTGTGAATAAATAGGCCTGGCAGGAGGCACTATAAAGGCTAGACGCAACAACCCTACAGAGGAAAGGAATGTGTGTCACCTGACTAGTAGATAGCCGGAGTGCTTAGAGTCTCTCAAATACCAATGCAATTATGGCAGGCAGGGAATTGGGCCAGGGAGGGCTAAAACACCTGAAAGAAACAAAATAATGGCAAAATCCAATATCCCTAGTAGAAAAATATATACGTTTTATTCAAACGCAAATCATAAATGGGAACTTTAAGGACTCAATGGGAGTATTCAAACTGGGTAATAAAGCAAATCAAATTAAATAATCCTGTACATATTTTTTCATGTTAGTACCCACAGAGTACAATGATGTGATTCATAGGATGTTCCCCAATCCTAGTGAATCACTGCAAAGAACCATCTAAAAAAGCATCCTAACAATAACATGTACAACATTCTTCCATCAACTCAATCATACCGTACTAGCATTCATACATCTGTCATACTCAACATATCAATAATAACATTTAAACATGAAGCCAAAAACCTTGCATGAAATATGGTAGTGATATCATGTGTATCTAGAAGTCTGGGTGCAGCCTGCGGTGTAAAACAAGTTGAACAAATACAGGGAACCACAAATGCACTGCAAGGGTATGAATAGATGGACTGGTGTCAACAGATAGCTATATACTTATTTTGTTAGATCTGTCTCACTAGTACAATAAACATTGCTTTGCGTATGTTCATAGGAAGAGAGAATAATGGATCCAGCACTTTTGAACCATTTAGTCTTCTATCTTTTCATTACATGTATCTCTGCGAGGTTCCCTTCGAAGCGAAGTGCAGACGCGCGTTTCGGTGAAGGGCTAAAGTGTAGCCGCCATCTTCTTCAGGGCACTAGCGGGTAGAATCCTGGAATGTGCCACAGGGAGCAAATGGAGGAAACTGGTGGGTGCCAGACAAAAGACAAAATTCACGACTTAAATGAATAAAATGGGGTGTGGATGAGTTTAGGTGATGACCAACATACTCTGCCTGTCAATGATCAAACAAAAGAACACACAATAGGGGTAAAAGGTAAAAACCTCCTGATAAATCTGATATAGGTCCCTAGTGCCTAATAGGTGCCTCTTCAAATGGAAAGAAAGAACGGAAGATAGCACCATAAAGGCTGTCACATGTTTATACAGGGCCATCAGACGCGACTCTACACACCCGCTCGAGGAGCTGTGGACTAAATGGGTGGAAGACCTGGGCAGACCATTAGAGGACAAAGACTGGGAATACATACTACAACGGGCCACCAAAGTCTCTCGGAATGTGAAGTTCAGCCTGATCGTCTTCTACATACTACATTGGGCATACATTACCCCAGATAGAATCAATCGATTCTTCCACAGGGAAGATGCGGAATGCCTGCGATGCAGACAAAAAGGAGCAAATGTCATGCACATGATCTGGATTTGCCCATCCTTTGAGAGTTACTGTCAGGAAGTGACAAGGGAAGCAGCACAAATTATAGAGCGGGTAGTACAATGCACACCAGAACACGTTTTACTAAACATGTTTCCTCACACAGCTAAGACTAAAGTCATCGCTAAATTTAAAGACCTTGCCTTTATACTGGAGATGTGAGAAATAACCAGTAAATAGAAAGCACCAAATGGCCCCAGCATCCACAGATGGAAGCGAGAGTTGGATAAATGGGCAAGCTGCGAAGGCAGAATCCTGCTAAAAAATGCGAGAAGAGGTATAGGCAGGGTTGAGAGAGCACAATCTTGGGGGGAGTTACTGGAGGAAATGAAAAATACTGATCAAGAATCTGAATCTACCACCCCCGTGGGACCATCCAGACAAGGGAGCCCCCGGAGGTGAAAACAGGAAGAGGGAATTGAACAAGTGCCAGAGGAGGGGAGCCCATAATGGCTAGGATCCACAAGATTGAAAGGGAGAGCCCACACATTACTGATATATAGGACATATGTTCCTAGTGAAACTCGGAAGGATGCCGCATAATAACCTAGGGTACAGCAGTGCAGGGGATGGTGGGGGGTTGTTGGGGAAAGTTAGGGAAGGAGGGAAGGGCTTGCACAGATACATGCTGGGCAATGGTGTTAGAATTAATTTCCATATGTTACAGAGCAAACGCATATGTAATATAAGACAAAGGAGCATGCTGATGAATACATGAATGCAATGTTAAAATTCCATGAGTACTGATGTACACAAAAGGCAATAAAATATGTTTTTTTCAATAAAATCCCACTAATGGACACATTACTCACTCCACCATTCTGCATTTCATTATATGGAGGTGGACGATTTAGCAAGAATTCAGTCACAAAATAATCATCTGGTTCCCTGTTACTTTCCTCAACTCTGCCTTCTGTGTCTTCTGGCTCTTTATTAATGTTCTTTTCCTTGCATTTACCCTTCACTTCTCCTTCACTTGTCAATGCAGGCTATATTCTAGCTCCCTTCATTATTTCAGTTCTCCAGGCTTTCTGTTCTGCATCCCATCTAGTATCCGCACAAGTAAGTATTGCTTTCTTGACTCTCCTTTGATATCTCTTGTTCTCTGTCTGAGATGAGCCATATGTTCCTAAGCATTAAGTGTGTCATACTGTGTGGTTCTTGAAGGTGGCTTCATTTTGTATAGCGTCTTCCATAAATTTCTCAATGATTCTCAAATAAATGTCCGACAACAAGGAATTGTTCAAGCCACATGCATGTGTACCATATACATGTGTGGAAACCCATGTCCAGTGCCATAATTCCACTGGTCTACCTTCATGTGGTGTCTCTGTTCCCCTTCTAACAGGCACAGTCACATCTCCCTTCACAATGCTTTGTAAAGCTTTACAATGCTAATTGTTCGCTTAGAATATGCAAGATTCACAAATGTTTTTTCGGTAGAACCAGGAAATACATTTTCACCCCAATTCTTCGTTCAGCAATGACAACGTATCTCAATGCGGCTCTCTATGATGTAGTGAACCAAAACCAGCGTGGCTCTACACCAACAGACCTATGGCAGTGCTGAACACTGTGCCGTCCTTTACAATTTCTCTTGAGTGTGTTTTCTAAGATATTCACGCAAAACAATGCAAGCAACTTCAGCAACTAACTCTGTCTGCTACCCTAAAGAAATGACATGTTATTGATATATCCAAAGTAATTTGGATCAATACTTTCTGACCTATTCTAACATTCACTTCAAGTGAAACCTCAACCAGCAGGATCTCATTTGGATTGATACAGTTATTACCTATACACTGAGATCAACTATATCAACCACATCTCACAATCATGCAAAGATTAAGTCCCTGTCTAAAAATGCTGTCATCGACGCCCCACGACAAACACAACAACATAGCAGACAACTGAAACTTGACTTTACGTCTTGTATCCCGGGATCGTAGGCCACAATATACCTGATAACCACTTCAACTTCTCTACATTAAGTGGCACATTCACACATCAACTTGAATCAACTCTGCATGACACCACACAGCCATTTCAAAACACCGCAATCTAAGTATAAGCATATTACAACGTGCAACTCTATTGATACCCACACTCGTCTGCTTTGGCAATTTGTAGATAGGCACCCTAAGTCGCTCTCGTCAGTGAACAAACCATTCAACGTGCTACCAGATTTGATCCAGCATTTATGGGTCCACAACATCTTTTATTTCTTTCTCCCTTTTGTCTTAGTTACTTTCTATCTTGGTCCTCTGATGGGTCTTTTCTTCATCACGGTGAGGGGAAAGAGAGTTAGCATTCCTCGTCCAGTCACCTCAATTAATCTTGACAGTGTAACCCATTTGGCTACACAATGACGACCAATAATCGGTAGCCAAGTTTAGGATGGTTTACCACAAATTAGTTATCAGGTTCAAACAGATCACTCTTAAGACAAAACTATAAAGATAAGAAATGATCACAGAGAAGTCAACCCTCCTAGAGAGATTAAGGCAAACTAGAATTAAGCAAAGAAGCAACTCTGTGGTTGCAGTGCAAAACAATGACATCAGAATTTGATGCTCAGAAAACAATCTCACTGGTCACAGTCCAAGCACCAGAATGGTTCAGAATCAAAAGAGTTATAGAAATTAAAGAGTTCCATGTAAGGAATAGGAACAAGGCACAGGACTATGCATATGACAATCGTTAGCATCTCAGAAACTCAATCAAGAGTCTTTGGTAAGTCAGGAGTCAGTGCTGGCCAAAGTCACACTTTGAACAGAAATCAAAGGGAACATAAAAACCTAAAGTCCATCTAAGGGGCCGTTGAGAATCCTGAAAAGGGATTAGTAAGTAGTCCAAGAAAGGTTCTACATAGGGTCTGCAGAAGAAAAGAAGTCCAAAATGAGTCCCAAATATGGTCTGAATCACTTTGCCATTCTCAGCCAAGAAAAATGGTAAGATATACTCCAAAAAGTCCATAGGCGAGACCCCTTTGGTCACATCATCTCAAATGTCAATTGCCCATGTTGATTCACTCATTGCCAACTGCAACGTTGGGTGAACATCCCACACTAGACAAGGGAACAACATCTCTATTTCACACCCAGGTTAGGAAATTATGGATCTTTCATTAACGTCCTAGTTTCTTGAGTGCTCATGTCAAGGGCAGTTTCTAAGGCGATGTATCTAACTCTAACACAGAAATGCATTTGTTCTAAAGAGGTGTGGCATCGCGGCCAGGGCGACTGACTCCGGAATCTGGGGATCACGGTTCGATCCCCGGCACCGGCGGCAGATTAGCCCAGCACCATGTGACTCTGGGCAATAGCTTGCTTAATCTTCCCAACGGCCCCCAGCGCCTAGAGACCCTAACGGGTGATTGTGTGCTTTACAAATGTGGATATTATTATTATTATTATTATTAAACTAACAATGCATGTGAGCACATGCAAGAAATGTCGAGTTAGCAGAAACCAGAACACAGGATTTATGAAATGCAGCATGGTAAAATACAGGCCAAAACTATATGGTCAATTTTACCATTAAACTGTGTGGTGCACATTTAATATGTGTGTGCACAAATCAACATAAACAACCATAAATTATTTAATGCATTTGGTTCATATTGCATAAAACATACAGTAAATAATCATATTAGTCAAAGGCAAGTATGACTGAGAACTCCGTTTGAATGTGCATACATGTAACATTAGTGCATACATTATATATTCATTTTCGTTTTGCTTGCAATAGTTTTCTACACATATTAGGATGATTTTTCATGACTTTTCAAACAATTACATGTTATACAGCCAATGTAGCACACGTTTAGGAAAGTCAGATTTCTTCATCAATGAAAGTACATTGTTATGGAGAGAGGATGGTTATATTAATAATCAAGTTTCATTAAAACATCTTAATCAACATGGTTAAGCATATTCTTGTGAGTAAATTCTCTATTCCTACAATAAATGCCCTCTTTAATGATGGTGAGTGTAACTTTTTTTAATTAATCATTGAATTAAGTGGGAAACGTATGCAAGGTCACTTCTCTCTAGACATTTGTCATATTTCGTTACGTGTATAGGATGGACAGCTTTGCGCTGTACCATTGCTACAGCACGGCTCCAGAAATCATTTCTAATCAATACTCACCATTTCCCTGAAACCTTAAAACACACAAATCTTGCATCAGTGGGGCCCATAACACCGCGCATTTACGCTGTTCACTTACACTTGGCTTCAAGGCTCTGGTGAATCGCAATGGAGAAATGCTGTAACATTTGGTGGAGCGTCTAAACCTATTTAACTAATTATTATTTACACCGGCAGATTATTTACACTTTACCATGGTTTTATTCAGACATTTAATTATTCAGACACACCACCATAGTGGCAATGGATCTACTAGAATGAAAATTAGGCGTAGGAAGAATCAAAGACCAGCTTTTACTTCTTCATTTATCTAATTTTTATTCAAAAGATGTTAAGTAATTAATTTGCATAAAAGACAATTAGCATTTATTCTATCATTGTTAATTCTCACTGAGCATTGCTATTTATTCAGGCAATAAATCAAGTAAAACTGTTTATTCATAAAGAGAAAATTCAAGTTCACATTAATTTCATTATTCTCTAAAATAAAACATCAAACCTTGATCAATGCAACTGAAAATGAAGTTTTGCATGAAAAGATCAGAGAAACCATAGTTAAAACATGCATTTCATTCTAAAGATTTTTACACTAAAACCTGCCTACCCAGCACTAAACCCCAAAACTATACTCAAATCAAATCAAATCAAATATACTTTATTCGGTTTTTGTGATAGAAAACCATAAAAGTTCATAAAATATACACTTAACAATCCATGATTATTAAAGGAACACTTAAAGTGACCAAAATACAGTAAAAATAGGGATTCCATCATAAGTGAATTTTCCACTCCAGAATTAGACAGTATCAAATGAGTTCATATGTGATTTTACGTGTCCTACCACATTGCGTAAGATTTCGGAAGAGGAGGAAAACTGGGGAATTTGGGGTAAAAGTCGTGTAAGTCCCATAAGGATATTGGGCCGTCTCTTACTTGAGGCGGCCAAGTTTTTAGGTAAGGGACAATATTTCTGTCTCTGAATCTCACAAGTATCAAGTCCCCAGCAACATCTTTGTGAAGGGAGCCCAACCAACCCACCCTTCTAACACTCCTTATTGCTCCGTATAAGTTACGAGGGAGTGGCCTGTTTTTGGACAGCCAGAATTTGGTTTTATTAAGTAAGTCAAATTGTCTCTTAGTTTTTCCAGGTTGGAGAGCAGGTACACCCGCAAGGATGCACACGAATGGGGCCGCTTCTGGTGGTAGATGAATAGAATTAACTTTGTTATGACCTGCTCCAGGTGAGGTCGTCTGGGGAAGGGAGGCTTTGGCGGGGTATTTAGCTATTTTTTGCCCTGATGCACTAGGGCCAGCAGGTTGTGTTTGATGCCTTTTGTCCTCCGCAGGGGGTTTAGAGACTAGGTGAGTAGGAGGTGACATAGGGTGGTTAAATATGTCACTGCATATATCAACCCGCGGGTTTGATTTGATGGCTTTCTCTATTCTAGAGAGCCTATCCCCTAACATGTTAATTTTTTCAAGCAGCGGTGCTATCATAGAGCTTACCAATTGTTCGATAAGGGGTAGAATGTGGGAGTGGGGAGGAGGTGTTAGAGCCTCTGGATTCTCAACATTCGAAGGGATCATTGGGGAATTGGCGGAGGGTGTGTTTAAGCACAGTTTTTGAGTTCTAGGGTCGTTTATACCTTGAATGGCACCTTTATGTTTCCATTTCACCGATGGAACCTGGGGGGGTACAAGACTTACGGTAATCGGGCTGCAGGTTTTGGTAAAAAATATGGGGGCATCTAAAAGTGTAAGCTTATCTGGTAGTGTACTGGCGTTTTTGGGCGGAGGGGGAGTTTCCAAGGAAGCATAGTTGGAATTACATAAAAGATTTAACTTGTCTAACAGGGAGGGCATTTGCCCAAAGCCCGCTACGCTAGTAGACTGGTCCCCCTTGGAAGTCATGGTAGATGAGGAAAATAGGGATGCGATATATGAACAGGACCACAAGTAGGGAAACGGAACGAATGGGAGGGGGGGGGTATTTACCCTCTTGATGGTAGGCCTACAATGTGACAGCCAAAGGGTATGGCCCGTCCCGTCCTTATCCGGCCTTTGAGGGCCGTAGAGGGCCCACCCTTTGCCCGGGCTTAGCCCCGGGCTACATCCCGCGCGCGTCCCGCGTCGCGGGAATAGTAGCGAGATTAAATCGCTGGAGGCAGGGGGGGCGGCAACGCCGAGGGAAGAGGCAGCAGCTATGAGGCACCGAGCCTGCTGGTCCTCGCAGTCCCTCAGCGTGTAGTCCACTTCATCTCCTTTCCCCTCAAGGCAGCCCGCAGAGTTCAGAAAGCGCTTACAGAGCGCAGGGATCCCACGTCGTTCTCCCCAGCAGCAGCCCAGCATGAACTATACTCACTTAACCCAAGTCTCCTCGGACGCAGTCTCTCACCCAGGCTTAGTATCCCGCAACGAAATCTCCAACCTACAGGGGTTATCAGCAAGCAGTCTGGCATAGTTTCAGGCTCCCAGCATATCTGCGAACAGCTGCAGTGCAAAAAGCATCTCTCTCTGCGTTCAGCTCCAATGACATTAAAAACCCAATTTTGCTCTAATATTCATACTGAATTTTCTGACTCACTACTCTCAAATGTTTCAACACGTTCCAGTTTCCATTCTCTGATTGGTCATGACATTGCAATTATTAGCTTCCAGGATGTTCGTTAATCCACAATGTATTTGTTAATTTTCAGGATGTCCATGAATAACTTGCTGATTAAAAGCTAACAGATACATATTCGACTGTTCATACATTTCTCAAACTTCAAGGATGTCCGTGAATAACTTTGTTTGCAAACTGATAAATAAGCGTTCGACAGTTCCTGTTCGTCATTAGGGCTTTTTCTTTAAATGTTCATTTCCAGTGATTCAGCTGTTTCCATGTGGTCATTTTCGAAAGGCACTATGCTTTTGTCCTTGGCATACATTCAGCTGTTCTCGTGGTTATCACATTGGCCGGCAGCCACTTCACCAACATTTATATCAAGTGGCCTCGAATCATAGTTAGCTGAAGCTTCAAAATGTTTTTCAGTGAAGACAGAGCATAAACGAGCTTTCTCTCAGCAAAATGATGTAAGCCTTTCTACTGCGCAGAACCGGGAAAAGCGAAGCCATTTTGGAATTGGCAACCCACCAAAACTCTGATAAACAGAAAAAGAAAATGTGAATACATAAAATATATGTGTTTTCTGTCCCCCCAACCACCAGTGCTAATATTTACCCTTTAAACCTGTTACCTAGCAGAAAAGCATCACACTGCAAGCCATTAAAAAATAAAGCAGAAAAGCAACATGCAAATGCACAATGCACATTTTAACACAGACATGCATTTTACACCACTTAAATGCACAAAATAGATTAAACATGCGTTTTACATCACCTATTAATACGTTATTTAAACCTGTTAGTGCAAAGCATTTCCCACATGTAATGTATGTGTTTTGGTTAATACACAACAATCAAAATTAATATATTACATTATTATGGAGGTGATTGATCTGAATGAGGTACACACAAAATCGTCTGCATCTCGCTTCATCAATTCCTTCCTTTGATGATTACAAATCCTGAATACCTTGAACGATTTGTAAACCATCACCAAAAACCCCAAACCACCCATATTTTCCACTAAATTTTATTCGATCAGACACTTCTTCTCAATAATTTCTGTTAATTCAGCAAATTCTTTCTCATTTCCCTTGTTCTCGACAAAAATGTTACCTCTAGTTCTAAATCAAAAATTTACTTATCCTTATGAAGTGCAATTCTATCTACTGGTGGCAACTATTGGTACATTGTTAACAGTCTCATTAGAGGAAAAATGATACAACATAAACCCATCTTATACTTAAAGCAAAACATATTATAGTTACTATGGTATCTAAATTATCCTATAAATCTAATCTACTAAATATGTACTGTCTGTACAAAGTGTGTTTCCACACTTGAATGACTTTCAATCCTTTGCCCCTTCTTTTATTTTAACTACTTGCAAATTGTTCATCAAAAACCGTCTTCATCATGGGTGCCAAAACCCAGTTATTTTCTATTACACTGTTATGGTCACCTGTGGTAATCCCTGAATTCATGTGTAAATCATCCCTATCTATAGGTTCACAGTCTTTGTTTGGATTTTCCTGATCATCCTTGCCTCCTCTAGTGTCAGATAAGATAACTCTCAGTATTTCTGAACTTTCTTCTTCTTTGACCACCTCTCATACAGTCACGCTCAGACTTTCCTGGCTATCCGCTTCCTCTTGTATATCAGGAAGTGCCATATATGTTCATTTCAGTAACTTGTACTTCAGATTTGGTGTCTGTGTCTGTTGTCTTAGTTCTGTAGTACTTTCTAAATCGTTGTCAGGTGAAAAATCATTAAGTCTTACACCATGCTGTACACTGTCACAGTCTGTTGGTTTTAAATCACCAGTTTTACAGTCTGTTTCTGTTGTGTTACCAGCTTCTGGTTGCTTAGCACCTGATTCTGAACATGTATCCAAAATCTGCAGTCTATTTCTCAGTGACCTGTCTTGCTGATCAGGTATATGTGCTTTTCTCATTCCCTGTCCCATTAGTACCTTGTACAGATTTAAATCTGTCCTTCTATCATTTGTATTTCTCATGGTCAGTAGAACTAGGGGCAAAACATCTAGCCAGTTCAAGACAGTGGAATCACACATTTTTGCTAATTTGATTTTCATTGTGCCAATCACCTGTTCACCAATTCCAGAAGCTTCTGGACAATAGGCACAATACAGTTCCTTTGTAGTGCTCAGTATTTCACAAATCAGACTGATAACTTTGTTGGCAAGATCAGTTTCCCTATCTGTGTGTGCCTGTCCATAACACATGTGTGCAAAATGGGCAAACATACTATTGGGCATAACAGCTCTTTCATCTTGGTAGCCCCAAACCTCATTCTCTTCTTTTTGTGTGCAACCTTCTCTTACCCATGTTACCTTTTCCTCATCACTTACCTGATCCTGCACTTTCCGTACTCCTTCCCATGTTTCTGCTGTGTTAGTAAGCATGTGATATTGGGAAAAAGTGTCTTTCTTCACCCATGTCTGATTCAAAGAACAATCTTGTTTTGTGCAATATTTTGCCAATTCATCTGCAAACTAATTCCTTCTGATAATGCAGTCAGGTTCACATTTGTGAGCAGCAGGAACTGCTAATGATCCCCTATCAGCGATTCGTTTTTTCTTCTTTTTCCACCTGCTTCTCCATTTTTCAACTTTCTTTCTTTTTCTAAGCAATTCTTTAATTTTAGCTTTTCTTCCAGCTTTGTTTACATTTTCTATGCCCTTCTCTGTAAAGTTTGATCTATATGGTTTTTGCAAATCTCTACATTTGGAAATTTCTACTCCTGTCTCGCTGCCAACTTCTTCCAGTTTTTCCTGCAAATCCTTACTTTTCAAGGCATTGCTTTTACTCATAAGGAGTATCTCTTTATCCTGGTGACATTTTTATCTGTTCATACTTACCTTTCCAGAATGTAATTCCTCCATGTCTACCTTTAATTCTGCAATATCTACCTTTTGGCATTCTGCATCTTTTCTATAGCCACTTTGTACCCACTCTCCCAACTCCTCATTTGTCAGACCCAAAGAGATTTCATTTACTCTTTCTCTAGGTTTCGCTCCCTGCAACCATCCAGTCTGTTTTTCAGCTAGTATCTCAGTTCCATTCGCGTAAGTCAGAGCTTTTGTCAGATCTGTCATTGTATCTAATTTGTACACACTAGGCAGTTTATTACTGACACTTTCAGGTAATAATTCTCTTTTAAGATCTGATTTTACCTAATTTAACGGTATTGTCAGTGAATGTTCTTCCTTTACCTCACTTTTGCAAACAGAAATTTCAGAATCTATATTCATTGGGACTGTTAAAGCTACGATATTCATAGGCATTTTTTTTAAACTTTCAGACAATTCTCGTGTTTTGACTGCTAATTCATTTTCTTCTTCTTCATTATTTGACCTATTTATCACTTGTCTTTCTTGCCAACTACTCATTGGAAGGAGTTCTTGCTTTGTTACTGTATTATTAATTTGAACAGTTTGCTGTCTATTCATTGCATTAATCCCTATGGGGACTGGAATAGTTTGGAAAACCTCTGTAGTTTCTGCTGGCGGTACCTTTGGCACCACTGTTGCAGACTCCCCTTGATATGGAGGTGATCTTTTATCCAGAATGTCATCTAGCAATTCATCTTTTGTGTCACTGTATCTACAGTCTAAAATTTTAACATGCTTCTCTTCCACTTTCTTTTTATCTCCTGTAGATCCTCCCATACTCCTGACAGAAAACCAATCATTTGTTACATTTACCTGTTCCCATCTACATATGTTATCCTCAATATTCTTATTCTGATATTTATTCAAACCAAAATCATAACCTTTTGCTGATCTGTGTTTTGCTTTCTCATATGCCTCATCTTCCCAATCCATTAACGCTTCAAATTGCATAGGTCTAGTTGTAGGCCTAAGTTTGATCATTGTTTCTCTCAAATTTTGCAAAACCTCTATGTTAAAGGAACCTTCTTGAGGAAATGCAAGCTCATCATCATCTTTCGTATATTGCACCCAATTCTCGATCCACACACAAGTGTAAAGGCCATACTTTCCTAGCATGTGAGATACAGGTGTTCCCAGGGAAAACTCAAATCTAAATTGCGGTTTTTCTACAGGCTTGTCTTTCACAAACATTCTTTTTACTTTTCCAAACAGTGAAACTTTCCTCTCTTTACCAATATAATACATTTTTGCGTTAATTTCCTGTCTTTCAAAAGATCGCGCACTCTTCTGTTTGCTGGTCCGTATACCAATCTATCACAGCGTGGTTCACAGTATCGTACCAATTAGAACACGATACGTTTTTCCAAGTGCTTAACCAATCGCTTTGCTGCTTTTTCGTGATAAACCTATCAGCTCCTACTCTGACTTGGTCACAAGGACCAAACCCTTCGCGACACTTTTGACGTCACCAGCGCTCCGGCTTCTGCAGCGCCGATTAACCCTTCCCTTACAGGGTTTTTCAAGAAGCTGTATTTACAAGATATTTTACAAAATCAGTTAGTAACTTACACAAAACAAATCCACTAATCTGTTTCGCTAATGAAGTGATAGAATTTTCAATCGCACAAGTATTCTGTAACCGGAGTAGACGACGCTTATCTCCTCCGAATTTTTAGACTCGTCGATAAAGCAACACTACTGGCTTTACCCTTCTATCAGGCAATAACGATCTCGCTTCTCTAGGAAAGCACATACAGAGATCTTTTTCACCTCCTTAGAGACAATCCCAGAGTTTCACTTGAACGCGTATTGCAATATCATTTACACACATTCATACGGAAAATCCTATTCATATATACATGAACTCTGTGTTACCAGTAGGTAGCGCGTCCACTAACCCATCACAGAATTCCTCTATTGTTAGCAAAGGAGAGACGCCACTCCCTTTACCCTTTAACCAAGCTCGGGTTAAGACCTATTACTCTCTCAGCAGTAAGTTTTAGTCAGGATGCACGGAATGATCCCTATACTTGAAGGCTGAAATTCCATAGACTGTCCTCACTATACATTTATCCTTTCACACCTAAGGTCCCTAAACAGTGATATGCGACGATACCACCGCAGTATTCGGTAATACTCCTTTTTTGAAACAGACTAATTCACTGTGCGACTTTACCTAGCCACACTTCCTCCGTCTGCAGACAGAGGCACTGGCTTCACCATACTCTATGAAGCCTTTCCAGGACTACATGTAACGTAATACAAACTCAACAGATGTTAGTCATAATTCTGTACATCAATCTCTATATAGTACTTTACCATAACTCTAGCTAATTTCCTTAGTAACCACTACTCTGATACCAAGTTATAACTGCTACAGCGCGGCTCCAGAAATCATTTCTAATCAATACTCACCATTTCCCTGAAACCTTAAAACACACAAATCATGCATCAGTGGGGCCCATAACACTGCACATTTACCCTGTTCACTTACACTTGGCTTCAAGGCTCTGGTGAATCGCAATGGAGAAATGCTGTAACATTTGGTGGAGCGTCTAAACCTATTTAACTAATTATTATTTACACCTGCAGATTATTTACACTTTACCATGGTTTTAGTCAGACATTTAATTATTCAGACACACCACCATAGTGGCAATGTATCTACTAGAATGAAAATTAGGCGTAGAAAGAATCAAAGACCAGCTTTTACTTCTTCATTTATCTAATTTTTATTCAAAAGATTTTATGTAATTAATTTGCATAAAAGAAAATCAGCATTTATTCTATCATTGTTAATTCTCACTGAGCATTGCTATTTATTCAGGCAATAAATCAAGTAAAACTGTTTAATCATAAAGAGAAAATTCAAGTTCACATTAATTTCATTATTCTCTAAAATAAAACATCAAACCTTGGTCAATGCAACTGAAAATGAAATTTGGCATGAAAAGATCAGAGAAACCATAGTTAAAACATGCATTTCATTCTAAAGATTTTTACACTAAAACCTGCCTACCCAGCACTAAACCCCAAAACTATACTCACTTAACCCAAGTCTCCTCGGACGCAGTCTCTCACCCAGGCTTAGTATCCCGCAACAAAATCTCCAACCTACAGGGGTTATCAGCAAGCAGTCTGGCATAGTTTCAGGCTCCCAGCATCTCTGCAAACAGCTGCAGTGCAAAAAAAATCTCTCTCTGCGTTCAGCTCCAATGACATTAAAACTCCAATTTTGCTCTAATATTTATACTGAATTTTCTGGCTCACTACTCTCAAATGTTTCAACACTTTCCGGTTTCCATTCTCTGATTGGTCATGACATTGCAATTATTAGCTTCCCGGATGTTCGTTAATCCACAATGTATTTGTTAATTTTCAGGATGTCCATGAATAACTTGCGGATTAAAAGCTAACAGATGCAAATTCGACTGTTCATACATTTCTCAAACTTCCAGGATGTCCGTGAATAACTTTGTTTGCAAACTGATAAATAAACGTTCGACAGTTCCTGTTCGTCATTAGGCCTTTTTGTTTAAATGTTCATTTTCAGTGATTCAGCTGTTTCCATGTGGTCATTTTTGAAAGGCACTATGCTTTTGTCCTTGGCAGACATTCAGCTGTTCTCGTGGTTATCATATTGCCTGCAGCCACTTCACCAACATTCATATCAAGTGGCCTTGAAACATAGTTAGCTGAAGCTTTAAAATGTTTTTCAGTGAAGACAGAGCATAAATGAGCTTTCTCTCAGCAAAATGATGTAAGCCTTTCTACTGCGCAGAACTGGGAAAAGCGAAGCCATTTTGGAATTGGAAACCCACCAAAACTACGATAAACAGAAAAAGGAAATGTGAATACATAAAATATATGTGTTTTCTGTCCCCCCAACCACCAGTGCTAATATTTACCCTTTAAAACTGTTACCTAGCAGAAAAGCATCACACTGCAAGCCATTAAAAAATAAAGCAGAAAAGCAACATGCAAATGCACAATGCACATTTTAACACAGACTTGCATTTTACACCACTTAAATGCACAAAATAGATTAAACATGCTTTTTACATCACCTATTAATATGTTATTTAAACTTGTTAGTGCAAAGCATTTCCCACATGTTATGTATGTGTTTTGGTTAATACACAGCAATCAAAATTAATATATTACTTTATTATGGAGGTGATTGATCTGAATGAGGTACACACAAAATCTTCTGCATCTCGCTTCATCACCATGACTGATGTTCACAGAAGGCAAAGCACCAGAGGCATGTGTATGATTCAAAGGAGACAGACATCTGTCCACTACAGGAGGCATGGAAAAGTCAGGCTGCACTCTTCATACACAGACATCATCCTTAGGAGAGAAAACGAAGACCTTTGATGCCACAGTGAGAACACCATGACAAATGCCCTCTCCCTACTTATCTTGTGCTTGGATATGGGGATAATTAGAACCACTAGAAAGATAGAGGGGCAGATTTACAAGCCCCTTGCGCCACCGCTGCATAACTTTTTGGAACGTACTGGTGGCGCATTTTACTGCTCCATATTTACCAGGACAGTAAAAGCCACTCTGCATGAATATTCCTGTCCTTGTAAATATGGCTGATTTACGTGCAACACTTTGCGTGAAAGGGGAATTCCATGGGTATTGCTGTGGGTGTTCCCATGCAACACCCATGGAACCAGACACATTTCCAGATTTACGAGGAATCCTAAATTTGGAAATGCATGTGATTGCTACTCCTGCCCAGGGGAGGCGTAAGGAGGCGCAACGACGAGAAATGTATTCATTTCTCCTCGTTTTGTTTTCCTGTTTCTATGCATGCTGCATTCTGTAGCACATATAGAAAGAGGAAATCACCTCTAATGATTCTTTTTGTTCAGGAAGGGTTCCCTTCCTGCACATAAACAATCATTGAAACAATGCCGTTTTCAACTTCTCCGCACACATAGAAGTTGGAAAACGGCATTTCAAATGGTTTTGGGCAGGATGGGAACCCTTATTGAACAAAAACAATCTCCCCAAGAAGTAGGCATCATTGTACCCTGTTGCAAGGGTGCCTGCACCGGCACATGGCAGCAATTTGTGCACCAGCGCTGGGGGAAGCACTGAGATGCGACATATTGTTGTAAATATGTCACATCCCTGTGCTTTGAAAGTGACTCAGTGCGGCGCAGCCAAATGGCTTGCAGCGCGCTCTGATTCACTTTCATCGTAAATCTGCAGAGTGTCTAAGCCACAGGATTATGAACCTATCTTCCTGGAACCATAGTTTGGCAGCAGAGTGTTCACATAGGATGCAAGCAGACTCCTCTATGATGTCCTGAACTGGATGAACAGTTCCTGAAAGATGTCCGTTCTGACAGAAAGAATAATGAAATAAGAGAAGATCCAGATAGGGGGTGTACTTCACATTTCCTTCCCAAGAGAAGTAGGAGGCAACCAAGATCTAAATTAGGCCCATAGTCTCAAGTTAGTTCTCCTCTCAAAAAAATATTTATTAAGAACTGCCCACAGATACTTGAACTTAGTCTGACCATTCTCATTGTCATAATTACCAGGTTGTCAGATTTCAACAAAGCTATCGCCAGTAAAGAGAAGTGGACTATCAGGAGGGCTTCCCAGTTAGTCAGAGCTCCAGATAATTTGACAAGGTTGCAGATTCTAAGGCGATCAAAGACACTATTCTAACAGGCCTCCTGGGAATGCACTCCTCCCCTACGTGTTAGATGTGTATGTGGGCATGTGGTGTACATAGAGACCTGTTAAAGCACAGCAGTGCACAAAGCAAAGAAGCACAGAAGACCAATTCCGGATAACATCAAAGAGTTTTATTCCTCAAGGAGATGGCAGCAATTTGAAGTCCTCCTCAAGGAGATGGCAGCAATTTAAAGTCCTTATGCGTTTTGGCAGAGATGCCTTCTTCACAGGTGAGTAGGATTGCATTCAGTCAAAGTGTTTATATTCATTTTTTCACTTGGCTTGACAAACTCCTACAGATACCAGAATGCATCATTGTTGTTCCTTGTGCTTTGTACTGTGGTGCACATTTGAAATAAAGCTGAATATCGTCACAACACCACAATGAAAAGTTTGGATTGTCCAGTACATTCCATACCGTGCACATTTTTAAATAGCCACAAGCATGTCATAGTGGTGGTATATGTTTTCGCAATCCTCCTCTAAAGCCCATCTCACGCAGAGAGTCCAGAAGGGAGGTGAATGCCTCCCTCATCTCCCTTTCTCACATTCCGTCACCACTAATTCCACGGTAAATCCATTTCATGGAGTGAAGGTGAGCAGGTCATGCCCCCTATAACTACCTACTGGTGGTTGCCTAAAGGTAGCTCCTTTCTATTCAAAAAGTGTTTATTCTTTTGCCAATGTCTTTGTTGCTGTTTGTAGAATCTGTGCAAAATTTACAAAACTAATGGTTCACTCAGATCAACTCTAGGTCAGCTCCAGTCTTGAAAGTTTTGGGTTGATTCGTTGAGCGGGTGCCAAGAAATAAGGGGGTCCCCAAAACGTGTTTTCTCCATGTTAATTTCCATAGGAAACTTTATTCACAGCTACAGCCTGAACTGCTGAACAGAATGACACCAAATTTGGCAAAAAGGTAGGTCTTGGTTGGGTAAGCATGCTTGCTTTATGTGGTATAAATCTATTTGGAAGTTCCTGAGTAATTCAAAAATAAAAATATTGATATCTGGTGGCCGAAGAGGATTCACAAGCACAAGCTTCATTCTGATTGGCTGCCAACACTTCAAACCAAGAAGTGTTAGCAGCCATCTTGTGAATCGGTAAAACCGAGCCACAAGAAAAAAAGGAGGAAAAACTTTAAAAAAACAAGAAAATGGGGCAGGGTAGAATCATCCTGAACCCCTAGGCTTGCTCAGGCAAAAAAAAGCATTTTAAAAAATATTTTCGGCGGGATCTGCGCTGGGTGCACGAATCCGGCTGAAAAAAACAAAAAAATTAAGCATGTGCTCCCGCGCTTCGTTTGTTTAAGCCCCTGAGTGGGCCAGGTCCCGGGGGCAGCATTTTTAGGGTGCAAGGCCCACGGTGACCCAGCAGCCCCAGGGACCGCCACCTCCCCGGGGCTTTAATGATAGTGTGCGGGGGCTGCAGCCCCCCGCAGCCTCAGGGACCGCTACCTTTCTGAGGCTTATTTATAAAAAAATGGTTGGGGGTGGCTCCTTCCTCCCATGCTGCCCCGGGGACTGCCACCTCCCCGAGGCTTTACTTTAATATGGGTGGGGGGCCTCATGGGCCCCCCCAAGCCCAGGGAACCGCCACCTTCCCGGGGCTCCAATGAAATTATAGAAGTGTTATAGAAGTGTTGGGGGGGGCTCCTGCCCCTCCCCACACTGCCCCGGGAACCACCACCTCCCCAGGGCCCTAATTATGTTAATATGGGGGTCTGTCGTGGACCCCCAGACCCAGGGACCACCACCTCTGGGGCTATAGAAATGTTGGGAGAGGCCCCCCTGGAGCCCACCCTGGCACTGGGGACCGACAGCCCCCAGGGCCGGCCCCAGCAATGTCTGGGGTGCCCACTCCCAGGACATTGCAAACTATGCCTCGCTTCATGGAAGCGAGAGCAGAAAACCCGGTCTTATTTCCAAGAAGTGAATCAGATTGCTTTTGGGCAAAGGGATCTGCATGTTAGCAGATCCCCTTGTCCTCCAAAAGCACTGCTGGTTCCAGCAAGAGGTGGGGTCCGCTGGGACCGTGGGCATTGGGGCTCCCCCGTGGTCTCCAACATGAGGCAGGCCCCCGGGGATGGGGGCCATATTTGGCCTCAGGAGGGGGCCACACGACCCCACTCCTAAAAAAAATCAAGGCTGGCCAGGCCCCGGGGATGGGGTAACCGGTGCTATAATTGGCTTCAGAAGGGGAGCCACATGCCCCCCTGCAAAATAAAAAATCAAGGATGGCAAGGCCCCAGGGAATGGGGTCCCAGGGGCCACAAGTGGCCCAGGGAAGGGGGCCCCTCCCATATAAATATTTTAAAAGAAAAAACAGGCTGGCCTCGGGGGATGGGGTCCCAGAGATCAAAAGTTGCCCAGGGAAGGGGGGCCCTTCTGTACAAATAATACAAAAAGTAAACTAGACCATGCTCCAGGGATGGGGGCCACCTGGCATGTTTTGGGTTGGGGGATTAAGTCCCCTTGAATGCTAAGGGTCCTTAGGGGCCAAGTAGCCCACCAGGTACCTCCAGTAAGCCCCACACGGTGTGCTTGCTGAGAGGTGGTCTGAGGCCATGCCCCTTTTTACACCACTCTGCAAATCTACCTCTTGGTGCACTGTTGGTGGGATGATGAGGTCCTGAGGACCTCAGGACTGAAATGGACTTCATCCCCCGAGCAGCAGTGCGCCAGGCAGCAAATTTGCAGAGTGGTGCAAAAGGGTGTGTGGCCTCAGGCCACTCCCAGCAATCCAGCTGTGTGGGGCTTAATGGAGGTAACAGGAGGAGGGCCAGTTGGCCACCAGGGCCCCTTTCGAGGCAAGGGGACTTCATCCCCCATCAAAGAGCGTGCCAGCAGGTTAGTTTGCAAAGTGGCGGACATAGGTGCCGTGGCCTGTGAACACCTCTCAGCAATCTCACTGTGTGGGGCTTACGGGAGGTAACAGGTAGGCTAGTTGGCCCCTAAGAACCCCCAGCAGCAAAGTGGACTTTAATCTCATCCAAGGGTGTGCCAGGGAGCGTGTTTGCAGAGTGGAGGGTAAAGGGGGTGTGGCCTGCTATAAGAACTTAGCAATGCCGCTATGTGGGACCTTGGGGGCCAACTACCCTTCCTGTTACCTCTACTAAGTTCCCTTCCAACACAGTGGAATTGCTAAGAGGTCTTCAGATGCCATGCCTGTTTCTCCACTACTCAGCAAACGTGCCTCCTGGGGGAGCAAGTCAACTTTACTCCTGAAGGACTTTAAGGGCCAAGAAGCCCTCCTGGTGCCTCCTGAAAGTCCTACGCACTGGAATTCCTGAGCGCTGGTTGGAGGCCCAGCCCCCTTTCTCCACCACTCTGCAAACGTGACTCCCAGTTAAAGAAGCAAGTTTTTACTAATTTTGTTTGGAGTGGAGTGGATGTATGTTGTGTGTGGTGGAATTATGTGGTATGTTGTGCAGTGAAATTGTGTGGATAGAAAGTATGTGGCATTTAGTGTGTAGGAATTACGTAGAGTGGGATTATGTGTTATGGAGAGTAATTATGTGGTATGGTAGTCAGTGTTGTGGAGGGGTAACCTTAGGTTTAGTCTTTCTTGTTTCCATCGAAGCTAAACTATGAACTCAATGTGACAAAAAAAGAAGGAATCACTAAGGCGCACTTCTGGACCTAGTCAAAGGTATGAGCAGGGCCACTAGAAATATGCGCCTGTTTTGCTGCACCAACTTTTGCACAATTATACATTTTCCAGCACTAGCAACATAATTCATCATCTGCTGCCAAATCTGCAGGTTTGAACAAAAAAAGCCTTGTTTCTAGCTCAAACGTTGCCAAAAATGCAGCGACAAGTGTTACAGCGTGGTGGAAGGTCCTTTGCAAACCTAGATTGGTCACCTGTTACTTATTGCTAAATGTGGGTGTTAAATTGGTGCTAATGGTGTGTAAGCCACACTTGCTTCTTTCTGCACCTCTCTTGCCTCTTTTTGCATTTCTGTTGCTTCTTTCTGCACCTTTCTTTCTTTTTCTGCACTTCTCTTGCCTCGTTCTGCCAATCCCTTCTACGTTCTGCACCTCTTTTGCCTCTTTCTGCACCTCTGTTGCCTCCTTCTGCACTTCACTTGCTTCTTTGTGCACACCTCTTGCCTCTTTCTGCACCTCTCTTGCCTCTTTCTGCACCCTTCTTCCTGCACCTCTCTTGCTTTTCTTGCATATCTTTTGCTTCTTTCTGCAACTCTCTTGCTTCTTTCTGCACCCCTCATGCCTCTTTCTGCACCCTTTATTGATCATTCTGCACCACTCATCCCTCTTTCTGTACTCCTCTTGCCTCTTTTGGCACCCCTCTTCTCTCTTTCTTTGCCCCTCCTGCCTCTTTCTGTACCTCTGTTCCTTCTTTCTGCACTTCTTTTGTTTCTTTCTGCACCTTTCTTGCTTCTTTCTGCACGTCTCTTGTCTCTTTCTCCGCCCCTCTTCCCTCTTTCTACACCTCTTTTCTTTCTTTCTGCACTTCTTTTATTTCTTTCTGCACCTCTCATTTCTTTCTGCACCCCTTTTGCCTTTTTCTGAACCGTCTTCCCTCTTTCTGCACCCCTCTTGCCTCTTGCTGCACTTTTGTTCTTCTTTCTGAACTTCTTCTGTTTCTTTCTGAAGTTCTCTTGCTTCTTTCTGCACCCCTTTGCCTCTTTCTAAACCCATCCACCCTTTTTCTGCACCCCTGTTGCCTCTTTCTGCACCTCTGTTCTTTCTTTCATTCTGCACTTCTTTTGTTTCTTTTTATACCCCTCATGCCTCATTCTTCACCCCTCATCTCTCTTTTAGCACCCTCTTTCCTCTTTCTGCATCCTTCCTGCCTCTTTGTGCATCTCTGTTCCTTCTTTCTACACTTCTTCTGTTTCTTTGTGCACCTCTCTTGATTCTCTTGATACCCCTCTTACCTCTTTCTCCACCCCTCTTACCCCTTTCTGCATCTCTGTTGCTTCTTTCTGCACTTCTCTTGTCTCTTTCTCCACCCCTTCCCTCTTTCTGCACCTCTGTCCCTTCTTTCTGCACCCCTTGTGCCTCTTCCACACCCCTCTTCCCACACCCCTCTTGCTTCTTTCTGCACCGCTGATCCTTCATTCTGCACCCCTTTTCCCTCTTTCTCCACTGTCTTCCCTCTTTCTGCACCCGTCTTGCCTCTTTCTGCACCTCTGTTCCTTATTTCTGAACTTCTTCTGTTTCTTTCTGCAGCTCTCTTTCTTCTTTCTGCACCCCTTGCCTCTTTCTCCACCCATCCTCCCTCTTTTTGCACCCCTGTTGCCTCTTTCTCCACCTCTTCCCTCTTTTTGCATTCCTCTTTCCCATTTCTGCACCTCTGTTGTTTATTTCTGCACTCCTCTGACTTCTTTTTGCACTCCTTGTGCCTCTTTCACACCCCTCTTCCCCCTTTGTGCACCCCTCTTGCCTCTTTCTGCACCTCTGTTCCTTCTTTCTTGACTACTTTTGTTTCATTCTGCAGCTCTCTTGCTTCTTTCAGTACCCCCTTTCTTCTTTCTCCACCCTTCTTCACCCCTGTAGCCTCTGTCTGCACCTCTTTTCCTTTTTCCTGCACTTCTTTTTTTCTTATTGCACCTCTCACTTATTTCTGCACCCCTTTTGCCTCTTTCTGCACTGTCTTCTCTCTTTCGGCAAACCTCTTGCCTCTTTCTGCAGCTCTGTTCCTTCTTCCTGTACTTCTTTTGTTTCGTTCTATAGTTATCTTGCTTCTTTCTGCACCCCTTGCTTCTTTCTTCACCCCTGTTGCCTATTTCTGCACCTCTTTTCCTTCTTTCCACACTTCTTTTGTGTCATACTGCGCCTTTAACTTCTTTCTGAACCCCTTTTGCCCCTTTCTGTACTATCTTCCCTCTTTCTGTACCCCTCTTGCCCCTTTCTGCACCTCTGTTCCTTCTTGCTACACCTCTTTTCTTTCTTTCTGTACCTCTCACTTTTCCTGCACCCCCTTTGCCTCTTTCTGCACCCCTCTTGCCTTTTGTGCACCTCTGCTCTTTCTTTCTGCATTTCTTTTGTTTCTTTCTGCATATCTCTTTCTTCTTTCTGCACCTCTGTTGCTTATTTCTACACTCCTCTTGCTTCTTTCTGCACTCCTCGTGCCACTTTGACACCCCTCTTCCCTCTTTGTGTACCCATCTTGCCTCTTTCTGCCTCTTTCTGCACCTCTGTTCCTTTTTGCTACACTTCTTTTCTTTCTTTCTGTACCTCTCGCTTCTTCCTGCATCCCTTTTGCCTCTTTCTGTACCCCTCTTGCCTTTTTGTGCACCTCTGTCCCTTATTTCCGCACTTCTTTTGTTTCTTTCTACAGTTCTCTTGCTTCTTTCTGCACCCCTTGCCTCTTTCTCCACCACTCTTCCCTCTTTCTTCACCCCTGTCGCCTCTTTCTGCACCTCTGTTACCTCTTTCTGTGCTTCTTTTGTTTCTTGCTGTATATCTCTTGCTTCTTTCTACACTCTTGTGGCCTCTTTCTGTACTCCCTTCCCTCTTTTTGCACCCCTCTTGCCACTTTCTCCACCCCTGCTCCCTAGTTGCGCATCTCTTGGTATACCCCTCATCCCTCTTTCTGCACCTCTGTTGCTTCTTTCTGCACTTGAATTGCTTCTTCAGCACCTCTGTCCCTTCTTTCTGCAACCCTTGTGCTTCTTTCTGCACCCCTTTTCCCTCTTTCTGTTCTCCTCTTGCCTCTTTCTGCACTTCTGTTACTTCTTTCTGTACTTCTATTCTTTCTGCAACTCTCTTACTTCTTTCTATATCTCTCTTGCCTCTTTATCCACCCCACTTCCCCCTTTCTGCATCTTTGTTGCTTCTTTCTGCATTTCTCTAGCTTCTTTCTGCAAGCCCTCGTGCCTCTTTCTGTACCCCTCATCCCTCTCTCTGCACTTCTCTTGCTGATTTCTGCACCTTTCTTGTATCTTTCTGCACCACTTGTGCCTCTTTATGAACCCCTCGTCCCTTTTTCTCTACCCCTCTTGCCTCTTTCTGCACCTCTGTTGCCTCCTTTGGCACCTCACTTGCTTATTTGTATACCCCTCTTGCGTCTTTCTGCACCTCTCTTGCTTCTTTCTGCACCCCTCTTCCCTCTTTCTGCACCTCTGTTGCTTCTTTATGCATTTCTCTTGCTTCTTTCTGCATCTCTCTTGCTTCTTTCTGCACCCCTCGTGCGTCTACCTGCACCCCTCATCCCTCTTTTTGCACATCTCATCCCTCTTTCTGCACTCCTCTTGCTTCTTTCTGCATCCCTTTTCCCTCTTTCTGCACCCCTCCTGCCTCTTTCTGCACCTTTGTTCCTTCTTTCTGTACTTCTTTTGTTTCTTTCTGTACCTCTCTTGCCTCTTTCTCCACCCCTCTTCCCCCTTTCTTCATCTCTGTTGCTTCTTTCTGCACTTCTCTTGTCTCTTTCTCTACCCCTCTTCCCTCTTTCTGCACCTCTGTTTCTTTTTTCTGTACCCCTTGTGTCTCTTTCAAACCCCTCTTCCTGCACCCCTGTTGCCTCTTTCTGCACCTCTGTTCCTTCTTTCTGCACTTCTTTTGTTTCTTTGTGCACTCTTACTTCTTTCTGCACCCCATTTGCCTCTTTCTGCACCATCTTCCCTCTTTCTACACCCCTCTTGCCTCTTGCTGCACCTTTGTTCCTTCTTTCTGAACTTCTGTTTCTTTCTGCAGCTCCCTTGCTTCTTTCTTTACCCGTTGCCTCTTTCTCCGCCCTCTAAACTTCTTCTGCATTTCGCATGCCTCTTTCTGCACCTCTGTTCCTTCTTTCTGTACTTCTCTTGATTCTTTCTGCACCCCTCTTACATCTTTCTCCATCCCGCTTCCCCCTTTCTGCATATCTGTTGCTTCTTTCTGTACTTTTCCTGTCTCTTTCTCAGCCTCTTTCCTCTTTTTGCACCTCTGTTCCTTCTTTCTGTACCCCTCATGCCTCTTTCACACCCCTGTGTCAGACTCTTATAATCTTGTCTAATGACTATATAAGTCCTTAACATTAACTTGCACAGGAACAGAGATGCTAGGTCCCAAATCCCTCTATGCAATACACCAAAGGTCAACCTGTACTGAGCCTCTAGATTATTCCAATGAGGGAAGGGGGAATTGGATAAAATAACAAAAAAGAAGAGACTGGTCCTGGACTGGTTCCTCTAGTCTTCGTCCGTGCAGCAGACTTCTATCTGTCTATGGAACCTGAGGAAAGGGACACACAATTAACTACCTGATTCTGACTATCTTTTTCCTACTCTTTCGCTAATGATTTTCACCTACCCTTATTTTCAAAGAACTGTGCCTCTCTTCTGACCTTTTCTGGTTTATTTTCTTAGCTATTGTTTTACGTCCATCTTATTTGAACCTGGAATTACAATTAACCAATTACCTCAGTGTCTATTTATTAAAACTATTTCCCTTATTCTTATTACCATGTACTACTTACTTCACTGTTTAGACGTGCTTCCTATCTCTTTTCTTTGCTTTTCTGAATTGTTCTTATCTACGTTTTGTAAATGACTCCTAATTCTAAAATACAAAAGTATGTTATTTCCTTATCTAATCTTAACTTATTAACTATCTATTCCTGCTATCTCTCTACTTACTTCTTATATTAACTGCTGGTGTTTTGTTTGCATTCTTCCTACTTCTTTTCTACTTCTTTTTTCTATCTGTGCAGTTGTAACCATATACTTATTCACATTTTGGTTTTCTCCTATGTCTTGCAGGTTCACAAAGAAAACTTTTAACAATCTACAATGATCGGTAAGTATTTATTCTATAAATGTTCTGATATGATTTGCATTCAGTGACTAGCTTTTATATTAGCGTCACTTAGCTTCCTTTCTCTGTTTCTGCTTTCTCTCTCTCTGTTTCAGGTCTGCGAATTTCTGCTGCATCGGTATGGCGCCTTCCTGTCACCTCATTGAGTTTGGATAACTGGAGCGCCGGTGATACTCCGAAGGCTTCTCTGCTGCCGATACTTAGAACAAGGACTTCCTTCTTTTCGGCCGGGTTGTTTACACTTAAATATACTTGAATTTCCTAAATTGACATTCTTGTTAATTTTCACAATAACCCAGACTAGAATCTATGAGCTCACTCGAATGCTGCTTGCTCAGTCACAATCTCAAGTGAAGTGCGCAGTTCCAGTCGCGCTCGTGCTTCACCTAGATTACTGTGCAGCTTCGATCTGAGGACTAGAACGCTAACTCAGATCTCGGAATCGGCGGCCATCTTGGTACGCCAATTTCGAATGAGTACCGTCCAAGAGTTATTCACGGGCAGTTTTTTACTTGCTGGTTCCCATCCAGAACCAGTTACTGCCACAGTCTGTTTTGGGGTCCTGACACCCTGTTCCCGCACCCCTCTTGCCTCTTTCTGCAACTATTTTCCTTCTTTCTCCACTTCTTTTGTCTCTTTCTGCACCTCTTACTTCTTTCTGCAGCCCTTTTGCCTCTTTCTGCACTGTCTTTCCTCTTTCTGCACCCCTCTTGCCTCTCTCTACACTTCTGTTCTTCTTTCTTAAATTCTTTTGTTTCTTTCTGAAGATCTCTTGCTTCTTTCTGCACCCCCTTGCCTCCTTCTCCACCCAGCCACCCTCATTCTACACCCCTGTTGTCTCTTTCTGCACGTCTCTTCTTTCTTTCTGCACTTCTTTTGTAACTTTCTGCACATCTCTGTCTTCTTTCTGCACCCCACGTGCCTCTTTCTGCACCCCTCTTCCTTCTTTTTGCATACCTCTTACCACTTTCTGCACCTCTCTTGCTACTTTCTGCACTCCCCTGACTTCTTGTTGCACTCCATGTGCCCTTTCTACAACCCTCTTCCCTTTTTGTGCACCCATCTTGCCTCTTTGTGCACCTCTGTTCCTTCTTCTTCCACCCCTTTTGCTTCTTTCTGTACCCCTCTTGTCTTTTTCTGCACCACTATTCCTTTTTTCTGCACTCCTTTTGTTTCTTGCTGCACATCTCTTGCTTCCTTCTGTACCCGTGCCTCTTTCTGTACCCCTTCCTTCTTTCTGCACTACTCTTGTTTCTTTCTGTACCTCTCTTGCTTCTTTCTGCACTCCTCTTGCTTCTTTCTGCATCCCTTTTCCCTCTTTCTGCACCCCTTTTGCCTCTTTCTGCACCTCTGTTCCTTCTTTCTGCTCTTCTTTTGTTTCTTTCTACACCCCTCTTGCTTCTTTCTACACCCCTCTTGCCACTTTCCCCATCCCTGTTCCCTGTTTTTTGCTTCTCTTTTGCTTCGTTTTGCACTTCTCTCGCCTCTTTCTCCACCCCCTCATCCCTCTTTCTGCACCTCTGTTGCTTCTTTCTGCACTTCTCTTGCCTCTTTCTGCAGCTCTGTCACTTCTTTCTGCAACCCTTGTGCCTCTTTCTGCTCCGCTTTTCCTTCTTTCTGTTCCCCTCTTGCCTATTTCTGCACTTGTTACTTTTTTCTGTACTTCTTTTGTTTCTTTCTGTAACTCTCTTGCCTCTTTCTCTACCCCACTTCCACCTTTCTGCATCTCTGTTGCTTCTTCATGCATTTCTCTTGCTTCTTTCTGTACCCCCGGAGCCTCTTTCTGTACCCCTAATCTCTCTTTCTGCACTCCTCTTGCCTCTTTCTGCACCTTTCTTGCTTCTTTATGTACGTCTCTCGCCTCTTTCTGTACTCAAATGGGAAGTGCAAGCTGTCAAGTTTAACCACTTGGATGCTAAGTCATGCCCAACATCTCCATGTAATTTCCATTGAAATCAATGGAAACTCCATGACGAGTTACCCTTGTCATTAGCACTGAAGGGGTTAAAGGTCTGCGTGGTCTTGTGACTGAGGTATATGTCTACTTGTATGGGTATTCTCACATGTGTTATGCATCTGAAGATGGTAACTTAAAAAGCGGGTAGCTTCTTCGATAGGTGGTTAAATGTTCCCAGTTCTGCTCTGTCATTCAGTTGCATAGGCAGACATGTCTTATGTATATAGGTGTTATAGAGCCCCTCAAATATACTATTGAATACCCAGGTACCTGTATAATGAGCAGAAAGAAATACATACACCTTTTTATACACCTATTTACAGAGTAACACAGGTATTCAATTTTTTCTATGTTTATTTTTTTGTAACATATCATCCTGTAAAATCAGAGACACGCATGCATACCTTCACAAACTTGGTCAGACTTACAACAGTGAAATGCTTAGGGTTGTTGTTTTATATTTGGTAGGTAGGCCTAACAATCTGAGCAGTCAATTAATAGTGAACCTTCAAGAGAAAAAGTGAGGTTAGGACATCTTGGGAGAAGGATCAGTGTTTAGGCTACTTTGTATGAGTCTGTTGTAAGGTACAGTCAAAGTAGGCCTCTGCTTCTGTACCTTTCTTCCTCTTTCTTGACTTCTGTTGCCTCTTTCTGCACTTCTTTTGCTTCTTTCTGCACGTTTCTTCATCTTTCTGCACATGTCCTACCTATGTAGGCATATTTTGAAATTAGCATTTAAAAAACCTTAGAAATTCACTGAAAAAAACAGATGTTTCAGGGACATTATAGTTAGGAATTAACATTTAAAACACTTTTGAAATTCACTGAAAAAAAACATAGGACATAATAGTTAGAAATTAGCATTTAAAGAACCTTAGAAATTCACCCCCCACAAAAACCACAGCTTTCAGGGACGTTATAGTTAGTTGAACATTTCACTTGTACAAAACAAGGGAAATTCAACCGTTAAAGTTAGTTGAGCTAACTATAACTCACGCCCCCACAATGCACTGTTGATGACGTCACATATTACATTACTCATGAGATGTCCAACTAACTATAACGCCCCATAAACCTCTGTTTTTTTCAATGACTTTCAAAGGTTTTTTAAATGCTAATCCCTAACTAGAACGCCCCCGAAACCTGTGGGTTTTGAGTGAATATCTATATGAATTTGAAGATGCAGCTGCTTTCTAAGAGTAGAATTTGACTGTAAATGTATTGTGATGCAGTGTTATATTCCTAAATTAGCGCAGGGGTGGGGCAGTCCTGCTTGGAATGGGGATGTTGTTTCAGATCCTGGGATGGTGGTTTGTGTTCTTTTCTTCTTTTTTTCCCATCTCCAGCCTGATGATAAATTGGCTGTGGGTGAGATGAGACCCTCTGTAAATAGGATGCTTGTCAGCCAGATAGGCATGGGTACCAGTTGTGATGCCTTTGTAGATGCTGCTGCTGGTTTTGAAAATGGTTGGGGCTGGCTAGTGGATTTCTGTCACTGGGGTGCAAATGCCATATTTCTTCAGGCCCTTCATGAGTGTGCTGCTTAATATATAATACTCTGAGATGAGCTAGCATGAACTATGGAAGGCAAGGGAACAGGTCATTGCCACCATCTACCTGTAAGTGTACGAGGGCTTGAACAGCAGTGATGAAGCCATTTCTGGGATGAATGGTTTGACTTTCTTTACTAAAATGAGGTGATACAAAGTCGTCTTACTTTTCTTGGTGATGTGTCCCTGTCCAGGTTTATATTGTTGAGCTGGGCTTGGTAGTCAAGATCACTGGAGCTGGAGAATGGAGATGCACCCCTTTTGTAAGATTAAACATCACCAAACACCAGTGGGGCTCCTACTTCAGCTGCAAAGAGATTTGAATCTCCCAGCACTAATGTATCTGAGATGGTGACCTTAAATCCAAAACATGGCAAACTAGTGACTTCAGGTGCAATACTGCCTAAAAAAAACAATAGCCACAGGAAACATTATCCCATGGGCTAGACCCCTTTTTCCTAGCTGAATTATATTTGACCACTGGAAGAGAAGGCAGCCTGGAATTCACCTTGACAGCCTATAGGAGAGGAAGGAACGCTCACTCCACTCATGTGTTGAACAGTACCCCTGTAAACGGCAGGCTCTGTTATGTAGGCAGAACTATCTTGGAAAGTTTGCTCTTCCTTCCAGACAACATGAGAAGAGCATGTACATTCATGTTATTGCGCACCATGTAAAAGAAGGAGAGAAGCCTGGTCCAGCTAATGATGAGGTAGGAACAAACAAGCATACCTCTTGCTTGAAGGAAGGCACCAGCTTATTTTAAGACATGGGGAGCGAATGGCAGAGGCCTGAACTGGAACTGTTTGGGAGACACTGCAAACAAAACATGAAAGTGAACATTCTATAAGTCTATGGATGACAGAAGAGGCTTTGTAGCAGAAGTATCCTTCTGGAGAGATTGCATTCTGAAAGACGCAGTGTTCTCCAAGTTAGTCACAACTTTGAGTTCTGCAATAGAGAGGACAAAGACTAGGCTAGAGAGAAATCCCACATCCAAATCCTTTGATAGGGCTAGGCTATTATCCCCTTCTGAGTCTCTGATATTCGAGACATCAGAAGCAAGAGAATCTTTGTTTGAAACAAAAGTACCTAGATGACCCGCAACCAGTGAAGACTCTCTCCTGATGTGCTTCTTAAGAAAGGATGGCATTGAAAGACCTTATATTTTGTAGGTGTGGAGGGAGTGTAGTTTTTTGTAGGTGGTATGAAATCACTTGACCTTTCCCTTGTATTTTGTTTGATGATCCTCTCTAGAAAAGAACCATCGAGGCGTGTGAAATTGTAAAACAGTATGCCTTCTTCCAGCAGCTCTATACTGGACCGAAAGGACACAGACAACTTCATGTCTTCTCCCTTCTTTTTTTAAACATTCCCTTAATTGTGGAGTTAATAATCATCTTATCAAGAAAGGCAACCTCAGGAATTTGGACTTTGGGGGGCATCCCTGTTTGAAAATGGCCCTCTTTAAAGGGTCACCCCAAACTATTTGCCTTCCTCCTCTTTTTATGACTTTCTCTTTGTTGGCTCTAGAACTCTTCACACTTTACTATAACTAACCAGTGCTAAAGTGAATGTGCTCTCTCCTCTAAACATGGTATAATTGGTTTACACCTGTTTGGCATGATTGATTTACTTGTAAGTCCCTTGCAAAGTGGTATACCATATAACCAGCAGCTGTAAATTAAATGCTACTAGTGGGCCTGCAGCACTGATTGTGCCACCCACTGAAGTAGCTTTTCAAACCTGTCTCAGGCCTGTCTCTGCAAGGCCTGTGTGTACAGTTTACTGCCACTTCGACTAGGCATTTAAAACTATATGCCAAGCCTGAAACTCCACTTTTGTTACAAATATGTCACCCCTAAGGTAGGCCCTAGGTAGGCCTACATGTACTGACATGTTTTGCATTTCCTGGTAGTGACAAACAGAATATTTTGATTTTCACAACTATGAAGCCTACTCCTCTCATAGGTTAGCCTTGGGAATTCTTTAATATACGTTTAATCTGTAATTCCTGATCAGAGAAGACTAGCTTTTTCGTATTTCATATGTTTGGAATGGCAATGACAAATCCTCCTTAATGGTAATGTTGGGTTTGGCCTTACTATTTTAGAAATGTAACTTTTAGAAAGTGGACATTTCTCTGTGCTTATAGCTCTTTGTGCTTTGCAGGCTGTATTCAATGTACGTCTGGTCTGTGTGACAGCTACACTTCATGCATTCCCTCTAGACAGCCACAACACAGGTAGGATAGGTGTGTCTGAGTACCTGCCTACATACATCTGCAGTCTGATGGCCTTGCCTAGGCAGGATGAAAGGGAGGGGCTAACACTTTACTTGAATAGGCTGTCCTGTCCACAAATTAAGGACGGATTACCCTCTACAAATAGCCTGGAAGACAGAACTGGGTTGAAAGGGATACCTGGGCACTTCAAAGAGCTGCTTTGAAGTCACCCCCACATCAAAGACACTTTGGGGTAAAAGTATTGGGTCTCTGCCTGAAGAACTGCTGTGCTGATTAAAGGACTCAACTGGACTGCTGATTTGGAAGGCCTACTTTTCTGTATGTTTTCCTGCCTCCTGCTGTCTGCTGCTCTCTGACTGCTGAAAGTGAGCTGGACTCGGCCTTCCCTTCAAGTGATCTTCAAGGACTTGTTGACTTGCTTCTTATTGCCTGAGACTCAGGGATATCAAAGTTTGTACACCTGCTCCTGTGCCTGGCTCACTGGAAGTGGCCCAGATACTTTCAACATGGATTTCCATGCATCTCTTGTCTGCGTGTAGCACAACTGGCTCATCGACTCAGTTATGGGAATAACATTGGCGCAATGCAGCTAAACCATTGCCTAGCCTCCAGAGATCAACACATCGGACAGTGTATCACAGCCGCTGTAGCTTGGTGAGATCAACGCATTCCCTCAACTGTGTGGTAGAATCTGGTGCATCGTTCAACGCCTCTCGACTCTGGTACCCGTCTTTAGAACTGATTTGTCGCTTTCACTGTGTGGAGAAGATTGACCAATCTTGTTACTTGCGACCAGGAATGGGACATTGTTCACCAGGGCCAGTGTGGGTCCTGTAGCCGGCCTGCACTTCCATGAAGTGGCCCGAACTTTGACTTTGCTCCAGTCCAGCATGACTTAAAGTAACCTTTTTTTGTGCTACTTACTAACAAACACTTTACCTCTATTTATTGTTTTAAAATTCAATATCTAACTTTCTTTGCATTGGAATTTTGGTTTTGTTTTGTTCAGAATATAATAACCTGTATTGCTAAACCTGTGTGGAGTCTTTTTGTGGTATATCCATTGTGTTACTGTGTGTGTTGCACAAATACTTTACACATTGCCTCTTAGGATAGGCCTGACTGCTCTATGCGAAGCTACCAGAGGGTGAGCACAGCCTATATTTTAGTGTGCATTTATCTTACCCTGACTAGAGTGGTGGTTCCTATTTGGAAGAAAGGTAATTAGGAACTAGTTATAAATAGAGGGCAAAGACGGACAAATGACAGCAAGAACTATTGAAGAACAAAGTGTGTGGTACAAAAATATGGCTTTTATTTTATTTTATTCAAATGTTGTTCTGATAAAAAGCATCATTATTTTATTACAGGTAATTATCGTGTGCATGCCTCCACTATATATGTGACTTTCAATCTACATATATATACTTATTGTTGCATCCTATACACATTTCAAGGTAATTAATTTAAACTTGAAAGTTGTGTGGAAGATTGTTTCAGCACACTGTACATAAAAACATGGCTAAGTATGACATCTACGCGCGTTTCGGCTGGGGGCCTTCATCAGGGAGCCATGTGAGTATCCAAATGGACCTATACATATAGAGAGATATAAACAATAGCAGTGCTTGTCAATGTCCGTGAATTGTCCTGAATATTTACATGTTAAAATACAGAGAGAAATCTTGTGATACATTTATACAGTGATACAAAACATGACAATAAAGTCTATGAAAATTCTTAAACCTGTCCTATTATTTACAGTTATATACAGTTTGGTGCCCATTTAGACTGGTACATTTCTGATATCGTTGTATTTCTATGCAGCAAGCTTCAATACGGGGGCGATGGAATGGGGGAGGACACATGGGATGAATATCTAAACAATATTTAAAGATCTGAATGCTAACTACAGAAAGACGTAATGCGGTAATGTTGTGCAGATAGCCATGAGAGGGGAAAGGGAGGAATGGTAAAGGATTGGAAGAGTGTGAGTGATGACGGAAGATCAAGGAAAAGGATTGAGAACAAAAAAGGAGAAAAACGGGGGGAAGAAGGAAGGTGAGATGACAGATCAGTTGGGGACATATGGAGAGCAATGGTTGTACCTGGGTAAATAGATGGTGCCGGTTCTCACAGAAGGGGAAGGATAAAGAGATCTTGACCTATGAGATGTTTGTCTTTGAGACGTGGGCGCTGCAAGAGGACATAATTAAAGTGCGACATTTAGTAGTTCAAAAGGATGAATATTCAAAGGAGTATAACAGGGGAATTACGGAATGGAAAAGTACCTGTATTGTAATTTATTTTGCTTGTTTTATTTCTCTTTCAATGGGTGTCCTGCTATCTAAGGGTAAGCTTCGAATTTTGAGCTGTTAAATGAGAAGGACATAGGGAGGAATTATATAGGTCATACTAGTATCATGAGACTTAATAGGTGGAACAAGGCAGGAGTATTACCTGTAGAGATGGTCTTGTACAATAGCTAGGTTACGTGCTCCTGGCGCAGGAGAAATGTTGTGCAGGTAACCTAAATGTCAGGAGACATTCATGGCAAGCTGTTAGTGGTGGTTATCCAAAGGGGGGGTGCTAATGATCATGATAATAAAGGCCCAATAGGTACCTGTAGATTAGGTTCATAGGTGCTCTAGGTTGGGATCTCTGGGCGTTTCTTGTAGCGCTGACAATCTATGTGTCAGAAAGGATACAAGCAATGACAACGTTTTAGAGTGGCGTATTGTTATACATGGATGGTAGAGAACGGATATTTATTTACAACTAATTACCTTTAGCCTGCGTCCACTGTGTTTACACTGGGGGTCTGTGGGCTTCTAGGGTTTAGCCGACGAATGCCGTCATGTTAATGGCGGTGCGAGGACAATCTGTACGGCAAAAATAGAGACATACAGCCAACGGTTATTATCGGGCTGTTTCTTGCGAAGCGTGTATGAACGCTATTTAATCGGGCGTAGATCTATGACGACCGGTTGCTTACCTGATGGTTGTCTCTTCTTCGCTTTCCGATTGGGGGGTCTGCCGGCGTCTAAACATGTAGAGCCAGGGATCGAAAAGGCTAAATGGCGCCGACTGTATTTAAACCCTTGGTGGTGAGTGGTGGTTCCTGCCTGGCCTGGGTGATTACCTCAGCCAACGAAGAATCACATTTTTAACAATCCCTCTTTCACAAACTCAGCCAAAATGTTTGATACGTGGAAAAGAATGAAATGGCAATAATGGCTGAGCATGGGTATAGCTATTTGAGGTGCAGCCGGTGCACTGGCACTGAGGCCCAGAGAGATGGGGCCAGACTACTGTGTATAAGCTGAAATTATTTACTAGGATGCTGTGTTCTGCTGGACACCTCATAGAGCAGCCCATCCCTAGGGTAAGTGTCTTCACCTACCCCACCCCCATCTAATACAGGTGGCTCCAGTCATATGACCCTACCAATGAATGGGGCCGGGTGCATGCACCCATGGCCAGGTATCACCCATACCAGTAGTATTGGTGGGGTCTTTTACTTCAGCATGTAAGCCTAGAGCCCACTACTTTACATTGTTGATGAAGGTGGTTGAGCCCACTCTGCCCCAACACCATATTTCAAACCTGGTAGATCACATCCTGCCCAAGGTCACACTAAGGCCTCCTGACATGCCTGAGTAAACACCACTCACTGGACTTGGACGCAGCTTTTACTCGCCTACTGGTATGTGCCCCCGGCCGTCACCCTCCCCTCTTCTTTCATGTTGTGTCTCTCACCCTTCCCTGAATCACTCGCCTTGCCTACTTTTTCCCTTATGCAGATGTCCTTAATATTTGTCTGACCGAACATGTAACTATGTAGCTATGCTCTAATAACTGTATAACCTTTGTAACGATGTAACCTGCAACTATGGTCTGATACTCATGTAAAGCTCTCTGATACCTCCTGGTCTAGCCAGCGCTATATAAAACCTTTCAAATAAATAAATAAAATAAACCACTATGACTAGCTGGTGAGCGCCATCTGGTGAGACCCCAGGCAGGAAGGAAGGGCTCACAAGGCAATCAGCTCTGAGGCTAAGCACTGGTCTGCCGAGGAGAGGGAGAAGCCCTGCTGTTCTGGTACGCTGTCCCAGAGGATAGAAAATGGCAGGTGAGATCGGGTCAGGCAGGGGTCCCATACTCAATCCCATCATAGAGTGGCGTACACCTGAAATCTCACAGGTCCGCACCCTCCACCCCACCTACCTGAGCCCATGCAGGAGCTGCCTGCCTCTCTAGATGAAGCAGGCCCACCAGGGTAGGCAAAGTAAAGCTGAGACATCCACAATGTTTGCTGCCCCCCCCCCAGTGGCAGTCTAATACTACCGCAGGAGGAAAGGAGAGCACATGCACAGCAGTGCCCCCCACACCCCTCTCCAGTATTAGAGAGTGAAGGGATATAAAGAGCGTAGAGGGGGCGAGAGCGGGCCATGGCAGACATGTTGCCCCAAATTCCACTCTGAAACAGACATAAAAATACTGGACTTGCCCCCTAAAATAACACAAGTATCTGGAGCAGTTCCTCGTTGTCACCGGGACAAGTGTTGCGAGGCAGGACAGTTGTGATGGTGGAAGTAGACACTGTGCACCCCCTGGTGTCAGCTTGACATCACCACTGTGAAATGAGGAGATTGTTTACCTCCTGCTGCAGCAGCACTGCTATGAAAACAGTTAACTACGGAGAGACTATTCACTCAGGTGCACAGCTGAGGAGCCCATCACAGCCTTAGCAGTTCATTATAACAAAAATTGACCTGCTGCCCGTAACTGCTGAAAGACACAGTCAAACTGTGTGAGGTCAGTGGAGGCTACGCAATGCACCATAAAGGCCACGAGAGGGATCTGCCACGTAAACAATAAAAACGAACAGCGACCTCTGCTGAGTTTTACTGGGACAGCATGCAGCCATGATGTAGGCGTTATTATAGGTGGAGGGACAAGCACAACAGGGCAGAAAGTGAGGCAGAGCATGTGGACAGAGAAGCTGAGAGGGATGCAGAGAGTACCGTGCGCCCTCAGGCGGCCGCCTGATTGCCCGCAGGCACCGTACAGGTGCACCCTCTCCACAAGGTGCACAAGGCTGTCATCCAGAAGGAATAGGGTATTACCTGTTCACGCAGTACAAGGTCTGCTCTAGCAACTAGCCCTGCCCCAGAAACACTGTTGGCCAGGAAGAGGGGGAGGGGGACCAGGATGAAACAAGCACAGCATAAATGAAAGTAAAGATCTTGCCAGGAATTAGGGCATTAACACGTGGGTGATAGGCATCCAGGCCACACAGGCGAATCAGAGTGGCAAAGCCTAAACAGCTATCTGGCCAAGAACAGACCACAACAGCCAGCCACAGAAACCTCCCGGCACAGTTTGGTGCCCCAGAAGGAGAGTCCCTGCATGGCACTGCAACCAGAACACTGCCAGAGTGCGCACAGGCAATGTTTGGCTGCATATCATGGGTGCCCGTGATGTTGAGGCACCCCAGCACCAGACGGTCCCTGCTGGCCATGCCTCAATGCTGGCTGAAGTCCCTTGGCTCTGAACTGATGAGTGGATTGGTGTAGCCAAGCAGCGAAAGTGAAGAGAGTATGCTGACTTTACTTCTGCACGTCAGAGATGTGGAAGCATCCCAGGAAGAAACGCAGATCACAAAGTTCAACCCAACTTGTGCCACCCACTAAAGAAACTGAATTTATAAACCGCAGAGCCACTACTATGACAGTCCTCACCTGACAATTAAACATGACCCATAGGCAGGGGTAAGCCTAAGAGAAGCAGAGCTGGCCCAGAAGATGGACAGAAGCACACAATGCCATGATCGTGGTCCGGACACTAGGACTGTCATATAGTTACTGCTTATCTATATACCGTGTTAAGTTAGCATGAGCTTATTAAATGATTAAACGCCATTTTACCTTTTGCTGCTTCTACACACGACACATAATTGTTGCTTTAGCTTTCAGCCTAGAAGAGCGTTGTGATTTACATGAGAATAATATGTTATTGCTCTGATATCAGCTTTGCTTGGTAAACTATGTCTGTACCGTGAGTGCTGAAGCCTCAAGGATAACTCAACACAGTATTGTTGTGAGGTCTGATCTTCGCACCTTCTTAGACATAACATAAATGCAGCTGCTGCCAAAATCTGGCTTTAGGCGCGTTTTATATTGCTTTGCTTATAGCACACGATACACACTTGATGCGGTTCGCATGCAGAGAGCTGGTGGAAGATGATGTGATCCCTTCACACTAGGATCTTGAGGTATGGGCCCGCCCTGCTAAAACCCAAAGAGACCTTCATAGATATAATATCCTATGCTAGTTAGGGAGGGTGAGAATTAGGTGTTGCTAACTCCTATTCATTTCAGCATTTTAGCATGCTGTCACCTTTTGCTTTCTATGGACTAGTAACTATGCTGATAACTTTGCTTCTGATAATATGTTTCCTTGTATTATCTAAGATACTGCGTTTGAGAAAACGGCATTAGTAAATAAATATTTCAAATATGCACGTGTCCTCATTTACTCCATGTTCTGGTTTGAAATGATTGTATAACGAAAGAGTGTTCATGTGTTCCAGGATACCTGAGGTATTCTAAGTTCATGTTCTGGTTTGTCTAAACATTGGGAGTTTGTTATGACCAATGAGACACTGTAGCTAGCTCGGTAAGGGGATTTTGGGTACTGAGGTGAGTTTTGGGTCACCCTAATTCGCTGAGGTTCCAAATCTGTATGCACAGTTCTGTAGGAGAATGGAATTCCCGCTACATGGCGCCCATACGTTGGTGGTCTTATATCATGACACTCGAGTGGTACATCATTCAATGCTTAACCCCTTCACTGTCGTTTCCGGAAAACGGTGGTGTCGGACAAAACCTACCTATTTTTGAAATAGGTCTAAATAGGTCTTTTCAAGCTTGAATCTTTCTAAAACGGTTTCCTTGAATTACTACCCAGTTGTGCTACAACGTTTACTTTGTTTTTCTAGCTTCCTGTGCTGTCATGGCCCAGCCAGTGGACATTCCGAGCATTGTCGCATTGCGGTTCGCAATAATTTGCAGACTTATAATGTACCCGTAGAAGGCTTGGCTGTGATATTGGTGGTGAGTGCGGAAGCAGCTTACCCATACGAGCTCTTTTATTCGTGGGTGACGTTTCCGGCTGTGGACGCTAATTCTGGTGTGTTCCACACTTACACTCCCTCACCTGTACCGGCTGAATATACTCCTTAGAGGGAACAGGAAGTACCTATTGATACTTGGCAGCATCGCTTTTGGTTTGGTGGCCCCCTGCCCCATTCTTTGACGGCTCCGAGGTTAGGTCCTTTGTCCATTCCAGGCGCAAATTGGCCTGTTTTGGCTGGATTTACTCCTCACCCTCTACACGGCAATTGTACCCTTGCTGAAATTCGTAGACTACATGTAGTCTCTATTGCCGTGATTCGAGCTTTAGTGCAATACATAGCCAGTAATCTTCCGGCTGGGCCCCCGGGTGGTGCGGCGCTTCCGGCCGGACAGGGCGGTTTGAAGCTCAGTCCCGTGATGGTCAATGCTGTGATGGGCAAGCGTCCCCAGGAAAAGTATGATTTTTCTTTCTGGCTTGCCGAGAAGTTTGACCAGCTGGAAGCTGTATTTCCTAATACGACTCCTGGTGAAAAACACAGGATTCTGACACTTAGTTTGCCAAAAGATTTGGCCCTTGAACTCGGTGACTGTGAGACCTGGGGTAGAACATTTGCGGCGGTCTATGCGAGGTATTACGGCACTCCGTCTATGGCTGTCCTGCCTACGGTCCTTAAAGGTGTTCAGGATGATCACGGACCAGAGGCTGCGGTTGAATTGGGTATGCGCCTGTGTGGCACCTTTGATGTGGTTTGCGATCTCATTCTTGCTAATGTCAAGGGGGATGCAGTGAACTTTCAGGTAGCTAATGCTTTGGCGGCGATTCCTGATGCCGAGAAACCCAGACAGTTAGCGAGGATTATTGTGGCGGCTTATTAGACCGTGGGTCGCAATAGTAGGGGTCTCAAGCCTTTTTCTGTTAAAGAGAAAAAGCAACCCCAAGGGCAGGATTCGGAAACAGCAGTTCAGCCCAAGTCCAAAAAACAATGGCCTAAAAAACAAAAACAGGGAAAGCAACAGCAACAACAACAGACATAGGAGTCTCGTCCTGCGTCTCTGTTACCTGCGCAAACAGAACACGTTTATGACTTGTGCGATTGTGCGAAGATTAAATCACCTGATCGATTTCAGGTTTCTGATCAACGCTCTCCTCGTTCCTTTCAGGACTCATCGGCCTTGACGACCGGTGGTGGAGGAGGCGGAAGGGGTCGGGGTGGTCAACAAGAACGTGACCAGCCCCGCCCAAAAGACGGTGCAGGAAAGTAGGACGGCTCAACGCCGACGAGACCGCAGTTTGCCAAGAAGAATGTCGCGGCTTTAACAGCGCATCGATATGCCACAGATAGTGAGAAAGCGGCTTCGGAATCTGACATGGGCTCTGACCTTGCTGGACAGCGCGGCGGAGATTACCATTGTGAGAGAGGCCCTGCGTCCACTACTGAAGGTGACAGCGACTGATATTTATGTTGTGATAGAAACAGCTGATACGAGAGTTGCTCCCCCTGATAGACTTTATGAAATTGTCCTGTTAATCGAAGGTGACATACAACGTACCATAAAAGGGGTATTTTGGGAAAATCTTTCGTCTACATATGACATTTTGCTTTCGGAGGCTGACTGGCCCCCACCTTTTGTTCTCGCAGCACCGTGAGGGGAGGAGGTAATCCTCCCCAGATTCGCGCACACAGTCTTGAAAGAGCATGCGCTGCACTTTGCAGAAGAGTGGGCTAAGGCTCTAGCGCCGGCTCTGTACCGTAACCAATGTGGTTGGGATAAATTGTCCCCATGTCATGAAATTCCTTTACGGTCTCAGTCGCAGCCTCAACCTCAATATCCCATACGGCATGAAGCCAAGGCTTCCGTCGCGGCAATCCTTGAACAATTGGAATATCAGGGAGTAATTGAAACATGTGTGTCACCGATGAATAACCCTCTTTTGACTGTGACCAAGCCTGACGGTTCGTATCGTTTGGTATTGGATTACCGGCCTTTAAACTCGCATTGCCGTAACTGTGCAGTACAGAATACTCACGGCTCTGCCCTAGTGGATAGTCTAGTGCGTAAGCGTTTTAAGACCACGCTTGACATTTCCAATGGTTATTATGCCCATAGATTGGATGGTCTGAGTTCCCAATGGACCTCCTTTACTTGCGGCGGTGTCCAAAAACTATTTCGGCGTTTGCCTATGGGTTATAAGAATAGCCCTGGGATTTTTACTGCCCGCATAGTCTCTCTTTTAGAGAGAATCGATCCAGATGCATGCTTGTATGTGGATGATATTTATCTCACAGATGACGAACTTTGGGAGCATCTGTGTCGAGTAAACAGCTTAATTTGTACCTTTGCAGACATGGGTTACAAATTCAACTTTGCAAAATCACACATTGCAGAGTATGCAGTGTTGTTCCTGGGCTACGAGCTCAACAATGAAGGTAGAGGTCTGGCTTCTCACTTCCTGGAGAAATGCGCACAGCTGCGCGCTCCGACAATGCTGAAAAAATCATAGTCTTTGCTGGGTTTCTTAAATTTCGGGAGAACATACATTCCGGAGAATGCCCAGCGTATCAAGCCTTTGTATGCTTTGATACAACCAACTTTTTCCAAATCATGCTGGCTGCCTGAGCACTCAGCCATCTTGCAATCATTGCAGGCTGATCTGCTCGCTTCTAAATTCTTACTGACTCGTGATAACCACGCCAACCTGGTGATAAGAATCGTCCCTGGGACGGTGGGTTTCACGTACCTTACTTTTAGTGAAGGAGACACAGTACCTATTGCTTACAAGTCACACTTGTACACTTCGGCTGAAATGCGGTTTTCCACTGTGGAGAAAGTTTTAACGGCTGTACAGATGGCGATTCTTAAGGAACGTGCTCTGCCACAGGGATAACGCATGTTGGTTGTTACCCCCTGTCCTCATTTGGAGGCGGTTACAAAAGCCAGTGTACCAAGTTCTAAAGCTTTACACCCTCGGTGGATTCAATGGGCTGCTTCCTTGACATCCACGGATGTCACGTTTATTTTTGACGCCTCATTACGGTCGCAAGAGTACCTGCAGTATGAATTTGTTCATCCCGCTCCTCTAGCTATGCTACCTTCGGAGGATTTCCATTGCATTATTTACACTGATGGTTCGGCGCAGGGTGCGCATGGCTCTAAACATGCCTACGTTTCCGCGTGCGCCATTGTGGTCGGTGCCATGGTGAACGATGAGTTCAAGTCCAGAGTTGTGCACACGCAGACTCTAGGGGACTGCACTGCACAATTGGCGGAGCTTCGTATTCTTTTACTCGTGTTGGAGTACGCTGATCCTAGTGTGACAACTCTTATTGTGAGTGATTCGTATTACTGTGTCCAGTCTTACAATGAAAACTTGTTCTTTTGGATTCGGAATGACTTTCGTGATTCCAAGGGTAGCACAATAAAACACAAGATGATCTGGGTTCGAGTGGCTGAGCTCAAAGAGCAGTTGCCACTCGTGTTTGTGATTCATACTCTCGGCCATCAGCGTGTAGGAGTTCACGCTGTCGGTAACTCGCTTGCTGATGAAGCGGCAAAATCAGCGGTATCTACGTATTTAGTTGCAGCGGTTACACGGTCCAAAAGTAAGATTGATGATGACATCTTGGCGGCTGTTGCTGCCACTGAGAAGGGAGGTAAACATCCTACGGGGTTCCCTTCGAAGTACACATACCACTTAAGTCCCGATAAGGTTCCTTTTGTGAAAATTCCTGAAGTTGGAGACCGTTTGATTCCCACCTCGGATGGCAGGGCTAGCTTGATTACAGCAGCGCATGAAGGTGTGGCGTCTGCGCATGCGGGCGTCTCGGCCACTGTAGCTCAATTAAAACAACGTTTCTGGTGGCGGGGACTGTACAAACAGACCCAAGACTATGTCCTTCAATGTGACATTTGCCAGCAGATTAAACCTTCGACTGCTGCGCGTCCGCCACAGACACGGTTGTACATATCTAATAAACCGCTAGGTTGCGTTTATTTAGATCAGTGCGGTCCTTTTTCTTCTGATACCACGTATAAGTACATCTTAGTAGCAGTTGATTCATACACACGCTTTGTGTGGGTATAGCCCCATTGCAGCGCTGATTCACGGACTGTCATAAGAGATTTGCTTGTCTTTGTAGGGATTTTTGCCTGTGGTACCTTCCATTCGGATCAGGGTCCGGCTTTCGCCTCTAAGGCGTACAAGGATGCCATGACTTCGATGAGGGTCCAAGTCAAGTTTTCGTCTCCATACAGACCTGAGGGTAATAGTGTAGTTGAGCGAATGAGCCGTGACTTAAAGCAATCATTGACAGCTCGAGTTTTAGGCACTGGCAGAAACTGGCTGGCCCATCTCAATGGCGTGCAGCGTGCTCTTAATAATCTCCCTAGAAGGTCTCTGGGTGGGCGGACCCCATACGAAATGCTCTTTGGCATCAAGATGTACGTCCCTGACCTTGAGGGTCTAGACTGCGTGGCTCACGCCACAACCTTTGAAGTAGATGAACATTGCAATGTTTTACAGGATCTACAAAAGACTAGAGACAGTCTTGCAAAGGAACATTTGCCCTCCACATCGGATGTTGCGTTGCAGATCCCGGTAGTTGGCTGGCTACCCCAAGTTGGAGAACTGGTTCGAGAGAAGATCGATAACAAGAAAGAATTTGGTCCTTCCTACCGAGCTCCGGTTCCTGTCCTTGGAGTGAAGGACACAAGAACAGTCATTTTACCACCGCTTCCAGGTCATAAGGAAAACAGGTTTATCTCAATTGACAATGTCAAGATACACAGAGTGGCCGATTCTTCTTAGTATGACACCGGCAATCTCCTGTCCTTCCATTGTGAGAAATTCTGTTTTGGCTACTGCTTCTAATCCTGAACAAGAAGTGGCCATCGAGATGCCTACAATTTCCAGTCCTTTATTAAGTACTTTGCCTGGTACAGACCATGATGAAATTGATTACACTTACCCCACTGACTTATCTATGCCTGATCTGCAAACACGTTTGGCCACAGAGTCCAGATTTTCTTTTGACACTGTTTCCAATGCCTCAAAGAAGCCCTCACGGTTTGCAGTTTATGCCAGTTTATTTAAAAAACATTTTTTGATTCCCCCTTGGACATATATTTGGCTGGTGCTTTTTTCGATTTACCTTTTTATGTCAATTGGTTTTGTGTTTTATTTTTTTAGAATTGTCAATGGACACTATGTCGAGGAGAGAACATGCATTCGACATCTAAATGGAACTTTGGCCCCCCTTTCCTCATCGCATTCAGCACACAGACTGAAAAGAGACTTGACTTTTGTTAACATCACTGCTTGGCCTGTCCTTGATGGGTTTGTGTGGGATGCTGTTAAATTTCAAATCCATGACCCTACTGAGGTTGTTAATGTTCCTAATGTGCTTAGAGTTAACATGGGGGATGTAGTGAAACAAAACATACGTTCTGATGATTGGGATGTTCAGGCCGTAGAGGCTTTGTTTTCTGATTTGAAATATTATGCTGCCTTTGATGCTGAGGATTTGTACTTAGAATCTGCTAATTATGGTGATTTGTTTTGCTTCCAACATTTTGGCAATCACTACTTACATAAAACTAATTCCAGAAGGAATACTGTAAATTATACGCAATGGGAGCATTGCCCAGCTCCTTTACAAGGCAGTATGAGTACTTTTTTGAAAAAGTACACTTATTTTACCGACTTTAATCAGTCCAATCCCAAGTCTTTTTATTTTAAAATGACACAGAAGCCAATGTCCAAGGTTAGACTTACCGATCCTAAATTATTGTACTCAAAGTCCTTTCTTGATCAGCTGGCTGTTGGCGGCTACGAGTTGTGGAAGGAAACTATTGACCTTAAATCGGTTTGGGGTTCTAAAAGCTGGCAGGTACAAGGCACTGAGGCTTTGCACCGTGCATGTCTCATCCCAAATCATATGTTGTTTTTGAATTCATCTATTTCGCAAACAACATGCTTTGGATTGGCTACTTCTAAAAAATGAAATACACCTACCATCCCTGAGTTAGAAGAATATTCTGTCTGGAGTAATTTTACTCAGTTTTCCATTAGGGAATTGCAAGCACTATTGCAAAATTCATCCTTTAATATATCCAGTATGGATCCAAAAGGTTGGCTGATGTGGCACAGGAGTGCTGATTCATGCCAGCATCGTTTTCTGGGTTTAGCAGATGGCTTTACACAAGTCAGACCTGATACGCGTTTTGAAACTGACCATTCTGTCACCACTTATTCAGTAGGCAAATTATGTCAAAGTTGGCTGAAACATTCTACCATGACTGCGGTTAAATTGCATCTGTCCAAGCTGAATAACGATCTAGATTTAAATGATTTCATAAAAGGCCCGGCTAGTGGTAGATCAAAAAGATGGATATATGCGATTTACAATGAAATCTGGAAGACATCACACATTGAGACGGCGACCCGCCTTAGAGCTATTGATCAAGCTAATCTAAAAAAAGTGCTTGCAGTGGTAGATAATAGTATTAACATGCTTTCCTCCCGCATTTACACGTTAGATAATATTGTGTCCTCTGTAGTGGATATTGTGCAGGATGAAGTGTCTGTGTTGTACCATGGTCAAAATCAGTTGCATTCTATTATGCAATTTGCGTGGACCCTGCAGACGCTGAAGTCTGGCAAGGTGCCATGGACCTACATGAATGTGTCCTCCCTCTTTGCCCCTTTTAATTTGACTGACAAGCAGCGCTTGCTTTCAATGCGAGATGCGTCTTTTTCCATGTTACATATTGAAAGGTTGGAATCCTTACCATTCTCTGTGGCAGAGGCCACTGCTGCAACGTGGCTTATCCACGGTTTAATCACATTACCATTTGCTTTGTATAAATTTACAAATTGTATGCAATATGTTGCTATAGGTCGATATGAACCATTGGGTAATGCGTTTCTCCATGAAGTCTGGTCACTCCCATTTACTTACAGATGTTTAAAAGACGGACAAGAAGTGTATCTGAATGGGGAGGAGTATACAAGGACACCAGATCACTCTTTAATGTGTAGACACATTCAATTGCACGGTTCTTGTAACCAGGACCGGCCTAATTTAGCCTGCGTTTTGAAAGGAACTCCAGTTCCCGCAATCATCCCCATTTTTACATTACTGGCAAACGGCAGTTATTTACTTTTAAATAATGAGGATTGTTGTGGGTTAATTAAAGGTGTTGCTTCTGTGGTGACTGTATCTGAACGTGTGGTTTGCTGCAAAAATGTTCTGTACCCACCCCCGCATGGGAAAGGGGATGTTTCCATCTGGCCGCGCATCCCAACCTTGACGGCAGAGTTCAATGGCATGAGTAGAATAAGAGCTCTTTTGTCCCAAAAAGAAGTGGCCTTGAGTTCGGCTCGGGAAACATTTGTGCTTCACATAGCTAACACCCGCACAGAGGTGCAGGCTCTTTTAAATACTGATTTGCCGTTGCATTTCAGCGAGCTGATTCATTCAATCTTTAACACGTCTTCCACTTCTGGGCGCGCACACTTTTTTAAGATAGTTAGCAGTGGTCTTGTGACTTCCTTTGAAAAAATATTTGGGGTCATTCCTGCTTTCTTCCATTCTATATTTTCAAGTCTGTTTGGTGGATTCCCGGTTTTGCTGGCACTAGCTGCAGGCGTTCTGGTGATATTTTGTTTTATTAAAAATGGATGCCCTTCCTGTGCTACACGCCGCACAGCCCCACCTGGCACTGTTTCGCAACAGGATGCTTGAATACTATGGCACGCTGCCGCTTGCGACTCTAAGCACGGCATATGGATTATCGTTTCAATTTTCCTATTTCACATGTGTCCAGCCTGTGTTTCATTACCTGAGCTGCGATTTCGACTGTGCCCTTGATTTGTGTCTCTGCAAGACGGTGTCTCCAGACGTCGATTTTAATCATCTGATGAGTCCCGTAGTTACTCACGAGTTGGTTTGTTTTGGCGAAAGGATTATGGCCTTGGCAGCGATGCATGGACTAATGGGTCATTGAAACATACTCGCAGCAGCGCAAGATTTCTTGGCAGAGAGCTTTCTTGAGAACCCACCGAGTTGTCCTCTGATGGTGATAGAGGCTCCGGTACAGGAAGAGCACATATGTTCTTTCCCGCTATTAAATTGGATGGCTGAACTGTTTTCGGATGATGACAGTGACTTCATGTTGGAGGCTGTTGCTGCATATTTTGCATATTCTGTCTTGTCCTAAAGACTTTCCAGGTTTTTGATGCCAACCCGTTTTTTTCCTAACAAAATTTTTTTTTGACAGATTGTATATACATTTTTCAACACCCAGGCCTATTGACTTGAGTGAAAGTGAACATTGGATTGGCAAGTTGGAATTTTTTTAATTGACTTTTTGACATGGCTCATCGTTCTTGAACTCTGCTTTCATGATATGCCCCTTGCCTTATCTTACCTTATCTTATCTTATCTTATCGGTGCTCAGATCATGGGGGCATGTCATATAGTTACTGCTTATCTATATACCGTGTTAAGTTAGCATGAGCTTATTAAATGATTAAACACAATTTTACCTTTTGCTGCTTCTGCACACGACTCATAATTGTTGCTTTAGCTTTCAGCCTAGAAGAGCGTTGTGATTTACATGAGAATAATATGTTACTGCTCTGCTATCAGCTTTGCTTGGTAAACTATGTCTGTACAGTGAGTGCTGAAGCCTCAAGGATAACTCGACACAGTATTGTTGTGAGGTCTGATCTTCGCACCTTCTTAGACATAACATAAATGCAGCTGCTGCCAAAATCTGGCTTTAGGCAAGTTTTATATTGCTTTGCTTAGAGCACAAGATACCCACTTGATGCGGTTCGCATGCAGAGAGCTGGTGGAAGATGATGTGATCCCGTCACACTAGGATCTTGAGGTATGGGCTCGCCCTGCTAAAACCCAAAGAGACCTTCATAGATATAATATCCTATGCTAGTTAGGGAGGGTGAAAATTAGGTGTTGCTAACTCCTATTCATTTCAGCATTTTAGCATGCTGTCACCTTTTGCTTTCTATGGACTAGTAACTATGCTGATAACTTTGCTTCTGATAATATGTTTCCTTGTATTATTTAAGATACTGCGTTTGAGAAAACGGCATTAGTAAATAAATATTTCAAATATGCACGTGTCCTCATTTACTCCATGTTCTGGTTTGAAATGATTGTATAACGAAAGAGTATTTATGTGTTCCACGATACCTGAGGTATTCTAAGTTCATGTTCTGGTTTGTCTAAACATTGGGAGTTTGTTATGACCAATGAGACACTGTAGCTAGCTCGGTAAGGGGATTTTGGGTACTGAGGTGAGTTTTGGGTCACCCTAATTCGCTGAGGTTCCAAATCTCTATGCACAGTTCTGTAGGAGAACGGAATTCCCGCTACAGGACCACATTGTCCTGCAACCTTAACGTACACTGTCAGGCAGCAAATCGATTCTTGAGGCAGAGGTTCAACCAAGCACATCTACCCATGGAGTGGGAGATCCAAGAAAGTCCTGAAGAGGGAACATGCAACACGTGTCCGTACTCCAAATTGGCCTAGACAAGACAAGGTGAAATGGATCAGCAACCGCTCTAATCATTACCAAACAGGGGTCCAACACCTGAGGCCGGTGGTTGGACTCCTGAGACAGTCAACCACTGAGAGGCCCTATTGGCTGGCCCAGAACAAAGTGCATGCCACTGCACCCAGAAGGAGAAGAGACTCTAGCAATGAGAATTCTCAATAGCGTAATTGGAAGCCAGGTTCATTCGAAGCAGCAAGGAGAAAGAGGAGAAGGAAGTGTGACCTGCCAGTTCACACTGGGAAAACCTTACAACTGACCAAGCCAGGAGGCAAGATCAAAAGTGGCGAGGCCTGAAAGGAACACTCTAGTGGACTTGAGCTGCTGACAGAGTGCATCCACCCCTACAAGTGAGCCACTGAGGTGAAGTGAGTATTACCTGGCGACAGCACATCGGGGGAACCAAGAGTAAGCCTCAAGCAAGCATAACTGTCCAGGCACTAACCAGTGGCTCTGCAACACAGAGCATTCAGGCTGAAGGATGCAGATGCCTCTTCAAAGAAAAGATGAAAGCAGTTGGCCACCATCACTCCAAGTTGCTGACGACCTAAGAGGAAATGTCCACGATCATTAAGGCAAGTTGTTGCCACCTATCATTCAGGTTTACCACACCTCTGGCAAACCCCATCATGCCAGCCTCTGTCTAATGAGTCATCACTACCACCCATGGTACATCAAACAACCAGAGTGAAGTGCAACACTGTTGCTATACAAGCAGCACCAGTGATGCTCTTATGAACCAGTCAGCCAGCGACTACCTGCGCACACTGCCTCCATCCTGATCCTGGTGGCGAGAGCACGTCTTGACCAGGACCCATCTACCCATACAGTTGCACTGGAGACTAGGAAGTGGCTCCTCTGAGGTCAGCAGTGGCCCAGGTGTGGCACACATGCAACCCCAGCACAGACCACAAGCAGTCCTATGGCAACCCTACCAAGGGCCCTCCGCAAGCACGAGAGATGGACTTGGCAGTGCCACACTGAAGGGACTCCAGGAGGCAGCAAGGCCTTGTTGCGGAGATCCAGACAGGTTGCAGCATAACAACACTGTATTGACCAAGTTAAAGTATGCTTCATGATGGACTCCGAAAATGTTCTGATGCACTCTATTTTGAATTAGTGATACCAATAACAAATCATGAGGAGTATCAGCATAGCAGACCAACTCAATGCTATGAACATGACTCCCACCAGGATACGGCCAGAAGCTTTTGGCCATCTTTGCACCAGTGTTTGCGTCCTGTCACACACTAGGTGGGAAATTTAAAATTTGAGCAGAGATGTTCCTGCGTATCCAGCACCATACGTCCATTACTGTCCTGCTAATTGACTCTAGAGACTGATGGACTACGTGGTGTCTAGTTTCTTTTGTTTTGTTTCCACAGGTTGGACTGGTTGTCCTTTTTGTTTTTGACTTTGGGAGGAATGTAGTGTCCTGCACCCACCTCACACCCATCCAACACAGGCATCACCAGTCTGGTGACCATGCCAGGAGTAGAGTACGTGCCGTGCGCTAGTTATCACCCATACGGCTAGTGTCCGTGTGGACTTTTACTTCAGATGTGGGCCTATGACCCACTACTTTAAAGACGCCAGCTCACATTTTTCTGAAAGTGCCGTCTTGGGCCTGGCCCTGAGTTTTCTCTTGGAGGGGGAGAAGGCACTGAGAGTGAGACATGTCACAAGTAGAGACAAACCCCCGGATAAGAGCTCATGCTGCAGAGTGACACGTAGTCACAGGCTTCCGTTCAAATACAGGAAGGCTATTTTGTTATTCTGAATCAGCTTTGCTGCTTTGTAATTGGATGACTGCATCACTGTGAGTTGACCCACCACAGAGAAGTCCATGAAACCAGTAGCCTGTAACACACTGTGGGGCATATTACCAACAAATAGCGATATTTATTGCTAAGTAGGCTTAGCGGCAATTTTTTTATCGCCGCGCATCACTGGATTTTATCGCTGAGATAACGTCATATTAGCAACGTTTATCTCAAAAGCGATAAAATTCGCGGCGATAGCGGCAAAATGCGTGAATATTGCTGAGAATACAGCGATATTCATGCATTATCGCTAACAGGGTCTTAGCCATTATATCCACCTCCCATTGGATATAATGACTAAGAACTGGTCTGAGCAGGCATTAGTTTTTGGAGATATTCACGCTTAGCGCGCCTGTGTTGGTAATAGGCGATAGCGAAGTAAGCAACTGCTTTCAGTCGCTAACAGGTTGGGTACGCCCACTTTGAATGTTATTAGCAATAAATATCGCTGACATGCAAAGCGGGCCCCAAACCGCTCGCTATCGCCTACAAGCTGTCGCTAACTGCTTTAAGCGACAGCTTGCTAATAGGGAGATAGAATTATCGCCGCTTAGCGGACGAAAACGGCCGCTAAAGCGGCGATAATTCCCTATCGCCCCTCTTGATAATATGCCCTTGTGTCTGACCACAAGGTAGTTCCTGACAGCAGCACAGGAGGGCGCGGAAACCATGTAACAACAGGCAATGGCAAAGCCAATACGTCTCACCTTTTACACCTATTCACTTTGTCAGTGTTGTTTGGGAGGTATGGGAATGCTGTCCAGGAGGGAGCATACAATGGAGCGAGCAATATGGATCTCAGGGGGGCAGAGATGGTTATAGGGGGTAAAACACAGAAGGGAAAGAGCAACATGGAGTGTGGAGGGGTGTTTTGCAGTGGAAAACACACAAAGGAGAGAGCAACAAATTGCTCGGGGAGCAGGGGAAGAACACAAGGGAGAGAGTATCCTACTGGCCTTCTAGGCACACTTTAGTCGGGCCTTTACTAAGTCTGATTTGCACACAAGTTTATTCCTCATGTGCTCGAAACACACAAGTAGATGAGCTAGGTTGGGAGATAGTCGGGGTATTCGTGATGCTCATAAAAATGACACTTCCTAGGATTGGTTACCTCAGTGGGGGAGGGTGTCTAGTATATAAACTGTCATCTGTGGACCCACGACACCTGGTCCCTAATCTCTACTGCTCTTGGGCATATCATTTTAACCCTGAGTGTCCCAGGTTTATTAACTATCAAAAATATTGGCTCTTAGAACAGAAAGCACCAGTCTCCAGTGCTGCACAAAAAACCTTAGCATTAACATTTACCAGGTAAAATGCATATACCTTCACCTGGCAAAGGCAGCTCGGACTTTCAGTATTCTAAGGCAGGTATAAGCACCATTGAATGGAGTATGAGGGACACCGTGTATATGAAGCGCTTCACAAGCAATACTGTGAGGCAGTAGGTGTTTTAAATGTACTCAAAAGAGAAGAAAACACTGAATCAACTGTTTTCAGGGGCTTATTTACAAGCTCCTTGCGTCGCCACTGCAACACTTTTAACATGGGAAAAAGTGACATACAGGGTTGTGCCAGGGACTTTTTTACATGCCCCTTGCACCGCCGCTGCGCCACTTTTAATATGGGAAAAAGTGGCAGACCGGCGGCGCAAGGGCCTTGTATATAAGCCCCTCAATGTTTACCTTGATGTATCAACACATCTCTTCAGCAAGAGCATAACCCATGGAGATAAGTTCTGATTCAACACATTTGTGAAATTGAGACCCTCAAGCTAAATACAAATAAGACAGTGAACGTAGGGGGCAGGGCTGGACTGCGAACCACAACTGGCCCTGGCAAAGTGCTCGGCCGCCCCCCCCTCCCCACTCGTGGGGGTTGGAGGTGCCACCGGGCTCTTTGCCGGGGCCGGTTTTCGGTCGATTTTGGTACAGGGCCGATTGCCTTGTAACAAAAATGGCCCTCAGGGGCCCGAAACCGGCCCCAACCCGTGCGGCGCACCAGGGGATTGCCCGGTGCCACTATGGCCAGTCCGGGCCTGGTAGAGGGGACTCCTCCAGGAATTATATATTTTGCACAGGAGTGGATGAATGTGTCTGCATTCAGACAATATTACGACTTATGAAGCTCTTGCTCTCACTGTTTTGCTGACATCTGCAGCTGTAAGATAGCAGGACTACCATTGCCCCAAATCATGAAAATACCTCCTGAAGCTAAAAAGTCACAGTAACTTGTCACATTCTGCTTAGTGCACCTTCAGTGGGTGGCACATTCTCCACGTGGCTGCCCAAAGGAGGATGGGCGTACAAGGGGCATATTTCCATCACAGATCTGTGGGGGAGGAGGAGGGAGTGAAAAATACAAGCATTGTCAAAGCACATAGGTCTCACCTATGTGGGATCTATTGGCTTTGGCAATGTTTTTAGACATGTTGGACAGCAGCACGATCTGCTTTGCAATGTGCCTTAAAGTCGAGAAAAGAATGCACTATGATGCAACCATTGTTGACCGCATCATATCGCTTTTTATTAGGCTATGTTGCATAGCAGCCTGCGCTGCTGTGCGATATGTTGAAAAAAGCTTAATGGGGGCATGCCGCACCAGGGAGATGTGGGGAAGTAAGGAGGGAGCAGCGACAATGGACACCGGGAGGGAGGGGAAGCAACACAAGGAAGGGGAGGAGGTTTAAAGCAGCAACAACAGGAAGTGGGAAGCAACATGAGGAAGATACTGGGGAGGGGTAGGGCGCAGCAATAATTGACAGCAGGAGAAGGGGTATCGGGAAAGCAAAATGAGGGAGGTGCGGGTGCAGAGAGATGGAGCACCAGAGAAGGGGTGGGTGGGAGGGGAAAGTAGTACAATGCACGAGGGGAGTGGAAGGGGGTGAAATAGTAACTCAATAATCGCATGAGTAGTAGACGGGCACTAATTAAGTTGAATCAATCTGTGCTTGTTCCATGCTCCACAGAAAGGAAAAGAAGTGGCACTTGAAATGCGCTGTTCAATTAGGAGGCAGCCAAGAAGAGTGACAATGGAGCCAATGAATGGTAAGCAATGGGCAGGCTCCAAACCCTTTGTTGTAAGCAATATCCCTCACAAGGGACAGCACAGTCCCAGGGTCAACCTAAAAAGGAGACAGGGTTTTTTGAAGAAACCTGCAAGGTTTTGACCTCATAGACTAAGGTGCCTGGCCACTTTATGATACAGGAAACATATGAGGATCCTGGGAAAGTGACCTCTCTTCTACCATCTATGACGGGTGGGAGGAGTCATCTAAAATAGTGAACAAGTTGACCCTATCCCAAGAGACTGAGATAAGAAAGAGGGAAGAATTGTTATTGAGGTTAGCAGTTCGGAGGTGCAGAAGTCCTAGAAGATTTGATAAAGGGAGAGTGCTTTGTCATGGCCAGAAGACTAAGGCCTTTTTTGCAAGAGCCTCGCTTTGATGGCAATCTGTTAAAATCTGATATCACGAGAATCTGAATTTTAAAGATGCAATAATTATCAACTATTACAAGTTATGCCTGTTAAAATGGGGCATAAAATGGTCTTTTGGTGATTCACTTGCCAAAATGTACCTTTGGAAAATTGTGAGGCTTGCGGTAAATACCACAAAACTCGTAATTCCGATTCCTGTGCAAATGGTAGTTTGCAGAGGGATAGGAAAAGAACGAGCCACTCATAATGAGGGTCTAAGGCAGATATGAAAAACGTGTGATAGCTAATTTCTAATGGGTACTTCATGACTAGTTGTTTATGTTTGAAGAAGAGGAGATTGAACCATGCATAGAAAACCATTTTACGTTTGGCAAAGGATTGGGGAGGGGTATATGTTGTAGGCCACAGAATTCTGTTTTTGGATGATAGCAGAGCGGAAACCGTGGAAGTGACCTGTTAGTGATACACAGGGAAGGCTAGAGATACAGGTGCCTTTTCACAGTTCACTAAGGAACCTCAGAGTACAGGATGGGGTGATATTTTTCTTTATCTGTTCCAGAGTTTTTGGTGGTCTGGGAGAAATGAACTGTGATGGGGTTGATAAGGTGTCACTCAGGAGAATCCTGATCAGGTGCCTGAACAGTCCAACAGATTTTTCAACCTTTCTTACGTGACTTTTCATGGCCTTGTAAATGTGTTTCCCTTTCACGCAAAACCCTGCGTGAAAGGGGCGTTCCATGGGTGTTGCTGTGGGTGTTCCCATGCAATGTCCATGGAACTTTACGCATTCCCAGATTTACAACATTTTGTAAACCTGGTAATGTGTCAGAATCCTTCGCCCCCCAGGGGAGGTGTAAGGAGGCTAAACGAAGAGAAATGCTTTTATTTCTCCTCGTTTTTTTTCCTCTTCTTATGCGTGCAGCTTAGAAAGAGGAAAATGCCTTTAATGATTGTTTATGTGCAGGAAAGTGTCCCTTCCTGCACAAAAACAACCAGCCCCTCAGCGCAGGCACCCGTGTGCAAAATGACGCAAGGGTGTCTTCGCTGGTGCACAGTTGCTGTTTGCGCACTGGGGCAGGAGAGAAGGACAGGAATGCACCATATCTTGTAGATATGGCGCATTCCTGCCCTTTTATCTTGATGCACAGCAGCGCAGCAGGAAGGCGCAAAATATTGTAAATGAGACCCGCAATTTACTTTATACAGACTCATGCATTGTTTAAGAAATTGAACACCATCTTTAAAGTGTTTATGGGGCTGTAAGGAGTGCATGCACATGTTACACCCTCCCCAAAAAATATGCAATTCAATGACTCTCCGAATAAGAGTAAAGAAACCACATCTTAGACTAATAAAAAAGTATCTGACGTTAAAGAGTAGCCCACTACCAGTACCAAATGCATTTTGTCATAACAACATAACTATTGAATGTAATATAAAGGAACACTAGCTCTGGTGATTCACCAGTAATGGGGATATTTACTGTTCTGTGCACTACATTCAACGCGGTTTATAGCTCGAATACGAGTAGTTAGATGACATTCCGTTATAGTCCACCAGAGGTCAGGATCAGCACAAGAATAAAATACAACTAATATGTCAATTTATTCTGTGTGCAACGGGGACAGAAGGAGGTGATCCATAATTTTTAAACTTAATGATTTAAATTGCTTTTATTTCGTTATCAGCTTAGCGTAGCACTTATCTGCCACTCCATCACGGTGACTAAAAACTTCTTCCATTTAGTTGGCTAGCTAATATTAGGAACTCTGGAACAAATGTCCATGAAGGCATCCTAAACCTGCAAAATACGACACCTTAGTTAGTAATAACATGATTTTTTGTCTAGGTTGCAATTGCACATTACTCTGTGGCAATAGATCTATAGCAGTAGAGCCAAATGGGGTATATATGTAGGGCCTTATTTATGAGGCCCCATGCGCCATTGGAACGTCACTTTTTGTGACTTTCCGTGGCGCAGAAGCCTGCGTGATATTTATCAGGCAGCACTAAGCCACATTTTTTTGGCTTAATGCTGCCTGATAAATATCAGTCCCTTTAACGCAGTGTTCTGCGTTAAAGGGGCGTGCAATGGGAGTTGCTGAGGGCGTTCCCAGCAACATCCATGGCCTTTTGACACTGCCCAAGGTTTACGAGAAATCGTAAATCTGAGGCAGTGCCTAAAGCTTACGCCTCCCCAGGGGAGGCGTAAGGGAGGCGCAACAGGGAGAAATATCTTTAATTCTCCTTGTTTTTCCTTTTTCTATGTGTGCTGCATTCAGCACACATGGAAAGTGGAAAAGCCTCTTGTGATTATTTTTGTACAGAAAGGTTTCCCTTCCTTTACAAAAATAATCATCCCCGCAACGCAGATACCCTTGCACCATTGTGCAAAGGTGCCTGCGTTGGCGCAGGCAGCCCATTGTGCACCGGCACAGGGGAAAAGGATAGGAATGCGCCGTATCTATAAGATTCCTGTCCTTTTCTTTTGCCGTAGGGAAGCGCAGCAGGAAGACCTGCTGCGCTTCCCTCATAAATGAGGCCCGTAATCTCTGCACACAGCACTGCGTGAATTTTGCCGAATATCAGTATTCAATTTGTTTTTAAAAAAAAAGTGCCAGTGCCCTAGGTATTTCATAGGCGTCCACAGCAGTTGACACGACCCACAGCTGCTGTCACTGCGGTTGAATGCCAGTGTATTACCTACAAATGGTCATACCGAAATAAGTGGCATTTAGGACGATTCCTAGGTTTATCATTTTTAAAAGAATATTAAACAGGTAAACGCTCCACTAATGAGCTCTTTTTAAGAAAATAGACACACAGCGCCACCGTGTGGTAGATTCTGAAAAATACACGCTGACGTTTAGAAATAAATGCCAATAAGAAACACCAGAAAGCACTGGAGCAAATTAAGCACTATAGAGGGTATCCTAAGCAGAGGTTCCAAGCATAGTTTCTGGGGTTGTCCATATTAAAACACATCTCCGTTTCGTAGTTAGTCATATGTGGTAGTACATATTTCTACCCCCTAAACTTTTTCCAATCTTTCCACCAATAAATAAAATGCTGCCTCGAATCTGACTAATGTCATCTTTGCCATAAACAGACATCAGCGTATTCAGTCTCAATACAGCAGTTTGAGTGGGCCGAGTGTATAATAATAGCGGGCACCTTATTCATACTCCATCTGCATTTGATCAGTTACGCAGCAAGCTTTGCACAATGTCATGGGATATTGTCTACCGCTGAATGGGATCAACTAACTGTCACTGGATTGAAAAATTTAGTTATTTTCAATTTTGTATACAATATTTGCGTATGACATTAACAGAAATATTAAAGTTGAACCAATTGCAACTCTGAATACATCTATAATTTCAGCCAATATAGCCATATAGTAAAACACACATTATAATTTATAAAGTGCAAATTAATGTGACAGTTGTCACAATGCAAATATGTAAAAACCATTCATTGCTAATGCCAAGGCAATTAAAAAAATACAATACTACAAGTACGGCAATCTTACCAGACCTACATTTGTGTTATAGCTTCACAACAGATGGTAACACACTGTGATGTTAAATAAATTACTCCTAGTTTAACTGAGACATTCATAATTTCCTCTAGGAAGACTTTGTACCTTGCAGGTAATCCTGGCTCATCTCAGGTGAATATAAGCTAGTACTGCACGGTATATTTCCCTCGAGTCTGTCCTGTAGCAGAGTTCGAGGGCTTCCTTGCAGAACCCTGTGTTGTATTTTAAAAACAATGGACATAGAAAGTATCTTCTGTGCTGCAAGGTGGTGGTACATCAAAGCAGAAAGGGCCTCATTTATGAGAAGTGACGCATCGCTGCATTCACACTGCAATGCGTCACTTCTCAGTGCGCCCTCCTTGCGGCATGATTGATGCGTCATATTTACTGTATGACGCATCATGTCACAAGGAGTTACAGATACATCAGTATTTCTGACGTATCTGTATGGCGCAAAAGTGACGCATTCCTGGAGTGTGTCACAAAAGTGACGCAACTCCAGAAATGTGTCCTTTCACATGTGAAAGGGCCTGCGTCAGTCTTACACCTGCTGTGAGGCAGGCGTAAGATATTGACGCATTTGCACCCTAGAAGAGGCGCAGTGTAATCTTGTAGATTTCACTGCGTCACTTTTATGAGGCTTACTTACGTGGGAACGCCCACCCTGCATACATTATACCTGACACAGGTATAATGTAGAGGAGGGGTTTACAAAGTGACGCATCTGCTTAGACGCGTCACTTTGTAAATAGGGCGCAACAGGAGGCATATTTTACGCCGCTGATGTGTCACAAACAGAGATGCCATGAAACCGCAAAACTGTCGCAAGGCCTCATAAATAAGGCCCAAAAGGAGCAATAGTTTCAGGGCCTACCAGGGCACAGTTACACGGGTCTGCAACGTTGTCTGTAGTCTTCGACCGTTTTTTAGTGAAGGACAATACCTGCAGGGTGCCAAGTCTGAATTGGATGCATAGAGATCTTTTTTTTCTGCAGGAAAGATAATAGTGATATAAGGGTCATATGCTATGTTATGTTATTAAACATTTATATCGCGCACGGATACTCAAGAGTGTCCCGGCGTGGAGGTGAACCATAACAACAAACAGCATATTTAGATGGATTGATTAAAAAGGAAGGTCTTCAGCTGTTTCTTAAATAGCATAGTGTCCTGGATGTTGCGCAGCTCCAGTGGAAGGGAATTCCAGGCCACTGCAGCCTTAACAGAGAGGGAGCTACCCCCTAACCGAACCCTGCGAAAGCGGGGAACAGTGGTCAGACGCAGAGTGGTAGAGCGAAGGTTTCTAGAAGGCGTGTAGAAGGAAAAGCGCCTCTGGAGGTAAACCGGGCCAAGACCATGCAAGGCTCTATGAGCCAACGTAAGGGCCTTGAACTGAATGCGGTGGACAACAGGTAGCCAATGCAGGTCGCGTAAATGCTGCTTCATGCTTGTGCGCCCAGGGATTTGCAGCAGAACCCTGGCCGCCGCATTCTGAATCACTTGCAATTTCTTTGACTGGTATCCCGGGAGTCCAACGTATAAGCCATTGGCGTAGTCAATACGGGACAAGATCAATGCCCGAGTGACCATTTCCTTGGCAGAACGATGTAGCAAAGGGAAGAACTTCTTAAGAGATTTAAGGATACCAAAGCATACCCCTGCCAATCGCTTTATTTGAGTGGAAAAACGAAGATCTTCCTCAAACCAGATCCCCAGGTTTTTTGCAGGATTGCCAGATGACAACGGCTGGGGATACTCAGGGGGCCACAAAGTCTCCTTAAAGAACGGTGGAAAAGGGCCATAGAGGAGAACCTCTGATTTACCCTCATTACACTTCAGCTGAGCCCGGGCCAGCCAACCAAAGACCGCTGCAAGGCAGCGCTGGGCAGCTGAAGGAGATGTATCACCCTCCTTCCAAGTAAAGAGGAGCTGAGTGTCATCCGCATATGCGAAGACTTTTGCACCCAGCTCCTCCGCTAGGTAGATCAGGGGGGTAACGTAAACGTTAAAAAGCAGGGGGCTCAGAGTCGAGCCCTGAGTAAGTGTGGGCGGATTTTGCGGATTCGCAATCCGCGAATTTGCGTATTTGCGTATTTGCGTATTGCGAACATCCGCAAAATCCGCGAATTCTCGCGGATTTTGCGGATTTTTTTTGGGGTGTGTGTTCGCACGGGTTTCTGCAAGTTCGCGAGGGTTTTGTACAATTTCGCAAATTGCGAACTTACTTGTCGGGTCGCCAGTTTTGCGAACTTGTTGTTTCTACGTGCCCAGCCTGTTTGCAAGGCTTTCTTCATCACTGCCACCCTCTGTCACCACTGGCACTCTCTTTGTTCACCCATGCCACCCTCTGGCTCACCCATGTCACCCTCTGTGTCATCACAGCACCCTCTGGTTCACCAGTGTACATTATTGGGGCAAAGCAAAGCACTGCCATCCTCTGTCAACACTGGCACTCTGGTTCACCCATGCCACCCTCTGGCTGGCACACCCATGCCACCCTCGGTGTCATCACAGCACCCTCTGATTGACAAGTGAGTGTACATTATTGTGGCAAAGCAAAGCACACCTGCTAAGTGCTTTAAGTTTTGCAAACAACAACACCTTCCCTGCCCCAACTGACATTAATGAAGGCTGGCACCTGCTTGTCTGCTCCCTTTCCTTTTTGTTGCAATGTAAATTTTTTTTAACAGGATGCAATGGCATACTTGTAACTATTCTGTGACTGTCAGAGCAGGGTCACCCAATAGTTGCAAGTAGGCAACCGGATTCTGGAGGGCCCCTTCAGGAAGCACTACAGGGAAATGGTTACAAATGATGAGCTCGAACTTTTGCACCTGCTCGTTGGTTTTGCTTTTGCAAAACTCGTTTTTCGGTAATTTCGCCCTATTCGCGAGGCGCGGCGTCGTGCGAACTCGACCGTGTAAGACGCGAACTCGTGCGAGTTACCCCAAGGTTGAGTACGGGCGCCGCCATTTTGTTTACGTGACGTATTTCCGTTTCCGCCCGCTATGTGTAATCTCGTGGAATGAGCGCATTGCGAATGCAAGTTCGCACGAGTTCGCGAGAGAAATCGCGTGCGAACTTACTTACGCGCACGTGATCGGGCCGCCATCTTGTTTTTCATTCATTCCTATGTGTCTGGGCATGGTGTTTCTATCCTCTATATCTCTGCCATCTTTTGCTTGCTTTTAGATTTTTTTTGATCTATTTAACTTTTTTTCTATCCCTCTAGTTTTCTAGGTCTAAAATTTTGTGTTTTAGGCTACTTTTGTTTACTTTTTAACTACTTTTTTAAACTTTTTTTTTCTTCTTCCCTAGTTTTATTCTTTTTCATTTTGTCTCCTTGTTCCTAACACCTGCCCAGACCATGGTGAAGAGAGCTGTGAAGCAGCCCAAGACGGGCCCCGCAGCCCGTGCCCGGCCCCCGTGTGGCCGGTTGAGGGCGGAAATGGTGGTGCCCAGGGAGATCTTCAGCCCTGAGGAGGTGGGCGCACTCGTTTTTTATGTACAGCGCCGCCTCCCTAAGACCATCGCGGCAGGCGGCAGGATCGCTGGTGGCTACACCAACCGCCAGGAGCGACGGAAGCGGTGGGAGCAGGTGTGCCGGGCCCTGTTTCACATCTCGGGGGTCCAGCGCACCTATAATCAGGTGACCCACCGCTGGACCGATATCCTGGACCGAGAGCGCGACCTGCTCGACGCGCTGGGAGTGGAGGTCCCCGGACTTGGTGAGTAGTAGTAAAAAATTTTTAATCACTCACTACTCTTTTTCTCCTGCTCTGTGTGTTATATTGCAAATGTTTGCTTTAACTTTTTTACAAAGAGCAATAATGCTGCCGATTACATTGATAGGAGAGGTGAATTAATATTTCAAAATCTTCTGTGCATTTCAGGTGCACTGCTCTCCTTCTCTGTGGCGGTGCCACTGCTTATTTGTTTTCTATTTTGTGTTCATTTTATTGGGCTGAGTAATGTATGAGTGTACTTTACAGAACTGCGTAATGCTAGACACAAAGGGGCAGATTTACAAGCCCCTTGCGCCACATTTACGCTGCCTTACCTGACACACAGCGACGTAAACGTGGCGCATCCCTGTGAGTCATGTACAACATGATGCATCTAGGGAGATGCGCCACGTTAAGGCCTGGGCCTGCGCCACAATGGGTGCGTTCCCACGCAGGGGGGGGAGGTGGGAGGTGGCGGTCAGGCAGCTGTGCGCCTCGCAAAAGTGCCTGCGTGAAATCTACAAGATTTAACGCAGGCACTTCCGCGACGCTGCTACGTCAATTCTTTATGCCTGCTTGCTTGAAGCAGGGGTAAGGACTGATGCGATATGTTGAGTATTGGGCAGCCCTGAGCATTGCTAGAGTTGCATCGCGCCTGCGACTCAACTCTAGAGGTGCGCCCTTCTTTCGTCATGAGATGCGTCACGCATCTGCCTACCCTTGCGCCAGGGTTTGCCGCATTGTAATTGCAGCGCATCTGCTGTGACGCAAGGTTAGTTTTGCGTTAAGCATTTCTTCTGGTGCACCTCTGGAGGTGTGCAGCCCAGAACTCGTAAATATGCCCCTAAGTGTCAGATTAGCAATTACCTGCGCATCCCTGCAAAGTGTGCGGCACGCCAGCACCACCCATGGTGCGCCGTATTTACAATGCGGCACACCATGGTCCCAAAACGTCACCGAAGCGTTACGCATCGGTGGAGTAAAGGCGGCTCATTGATGGAGTTGCGTTGCAACGATGGCGCAGCTCCAGCAATGCTGCGTCAAGCCTTACGTCTGCTTCATGCAGGCGCAGGGTTTCAGTGATGCATCATTGTCCTAAATGACTGATTGAAATTTTATATATTCCCCATAGCCACTTTTAGCATGCGTTCCTACGCAGGAACGCCCTCCCTTGCGCTGGAACGCTCCCTTATGGCGCAGGGCTTTAGAATGGGATGCATCTCCCATATGCGTCACGTTGTTAATATACACCACACCATGGCGCCTCTCTTGTTGTGGCGCTGCGTCACAAAAGTGACGCAAGAATGGAGCAAAAGAGCTGCAAGGGGCTTGTAAATCTGCCCCTAGAGTAGAGGCTCAGGTGCAGTCCTTCTTTTGTAGCCCTTTTTTTGGCTGAAATAGTTGGTTCTTGTTCTTTCTAAATGTTTGATTTGGTTGACAAGGACATCGACAAGCAGCAATCATCAATGTTTTCTGTTCTTTCTTTCATGTTGTATGTCAGGTCCGCCCAGGGGCAAGCGGACGGAAAAAGAGGATGCTGTGGCTCCAAAGGAGGAGGATGTAGGCCAGGGCGGCGAGTGCTCCTTTGCTGGCCCCAGTAAGTTTTCATTTAAATATAGAGGATCTATTGTTGTCCAAGCGTTCTTAATTTAATTTTTTCGAAATAGTGTTTAGATAAGAGCAAAATCCATAATACTACTGTTGCAGGGACAATTCTCCACAAACCGAACTATGGACACCAAAGACCAGAGTAATAATATTTCAGAGTGGCGTGTTTGGCACACTGTACAAACCTGGTAGTGTCAGCGGCACGGACTCCTCCTTGCAAAAATTGCAAAACTTTTCGCTCAGTCACTCTAGTCTGGAGGACAAAAACCACAGAGTCTATTCAAGTTTAAAAGCTTTATTAAAAGTTAAAGTAAACACATATATTAAAATAAAGTTAGCTGGAAATGGAAAAGTGCTTGGTGCTGAGTTGATGAGTAATGGAACACATTTCTTGTGGTCGAGCCGAGCTTTCACCTGGTTTGAAGTTGATGTTGCTCTTGTCCTTAGAAGTCCAGTTTCTGTCTGTTCAGAGAAAAATGGTGTGTGTTAAAATTAAGCAAGCATTCATCAATTGTGACAAAAAAGTGCAGCAAGACAACAGCCTTCCCTGGAAGAAGGGACATTTTTACTTTAGACTAGAGTAGACAGTCAATTACTTTTTCTGTTGTTTTCACATTCTTCATTCCTAGACCAAATACTAGTGAGTGGTGTAATCTAACATTCTTAAATCTACTTTGTAGGTGGAACATCTGGTGGCGGGGCCAGCTCTGATGTGGTGGTGGTGATCGACTCGGAGTCCGAGGACCACTCTGGGGAGGAGGCGGCGCAAGAGGACCAAGAAGTACAGACTGTGAGGAAGGAGACAGTGGTGGTGGCGGGTACAGGTAAGCTGGATCATGGTACTATCTGACTCTTAGATAGCATATGATGTGTATCTACAGAGAGTAGACGGTCACTGGATGAACTACGAACATACTATGAAATGTTTCCAGGGGGGGTGCAACATCATCACCATCTCCTGAGTCCTACTCCTGACATGATTGAGCACAAGTATTAAATACATTTTTTTTTTAAATCTAACACGACATAGAGCTTAAATAAACAAAGAACCCCATAGGGGGAAGAGAAAAATCTTGTGCGGCACCACAGCAGACGACCTGGCAACTACATTAAAACAGAGGGAAAAATAAAAAATTGCCAGAAAAAAACAATTCAATCTAAATCAGGAGGATGTGGTTATAGAGCATGGGTCCTCACAAACTTTCTCTCGGGGCCAAATTGACAGTGTGGTTTGTGGCCAAGGGCCGCACCGAAGGGGGCAGGGTCAGTGGGGGAGAGGGGTGGATCTAGAGCAACAAAAAAAACTATGACCATGAGGTTGAACTCATGCCCCTCTCTGCGGACGCCCATGATACTGGCCTGAATAGTTTTGTACTGCGCTGGCTAGTTGCTAGTTGTACTGTGACACAACTTCCTGCTGAATCATTTTGTGTTAATCATATTCTTAAAGAGCATTGGTTACAGATTATGTCTTTCTTTCTTCATATAGTTGGTCATACTAGAACAACAAAACCTACAAGGAGTATGCAGGCTGTACTGGCCCGGCAACGGAGGCTGGATGCTACTGTTGCCCAATATCGGCGGCTGGTGGAACTGGAGGGGGACGACACACAGTCGAGTACATCAAATGGGACATCTGCATCCTCCTCCGTGACCCCACGTTCTGCCGGTCATCGCAGTGCTCCGGCGAAACGGAGCCGTGCTGTCAGACGCCACCGCCGAGCAGCAAAGGCTGCCCCTCATAGTACTGTAAAGGCTCGCTTGCGCCGTGCAATCCACCGAGTGTGCGACCTGGAGGCGGAGGTCCGCAAATTGAAAGAGTACCAAAATTTGGTGGAGGGCCTCCGTTTAGATCACGCCACCCTCCGGGAGCAGTACGATGCCCTGGCCCTAAGGCATGATGCCCTGGAGGCCAAAATCAACACCATGCATCCCTAGAGTGTCCCTTGCCCTTTTTTTAGTGACTTTTGGGGGGTGGGAATTGGGAGTTGGGGTTTTTGGGGACTTTTGAAGGACTATTTATTTGTTGGGGTTAGGGAGGGTCTTGCGGGAGTTTATTTTGTTAGGGATATAAAAATGCACTTTTTCAAACTTTATCTGAGCATACTTGTTTTTTACTACTTTTGAGCCTGGTGGGTGGTGGGTTTGCAGTAAGTTCGTTTTACTGAACACTGTCATCGTGTTGGTTCACGTGTAATTGGCCAAATGTTTTCCAAAGTAAATGCCTTTCACAGAGTTTGTTAATTCAAGAGTCCTAGGACTTTACTACTAGTACCACTGTCACTCTATCACCTCTCCTAATACTCCATTATACTACCTCCCATCTAAATGAGGACTCACTACTTCCAGTCCCTCTTTAGGGGACTCGTCAACGTAAGTTTCTTCATTGTGCAGAATCCAGGCATCAGCATTACGGGAAACAAATGGATAGGGTGAGTCTGGAGGAGGAGGATAGACGACCAGGACTGAGTTGTCAACTAACTGTTGTGAACCTGAGGAATGCTGCGGCATCAAAATCAAGACAGTTCTGCTGATGGGCTTGTTGTTTGATTGGGTGATTACAGTTTTGTTGTGAATGTGATGAAGCACTTGCTAAACAAAGAAAGACAGACACACAGGAATAAAAGTGAATAAGGACGAAATAATGAATCATTGACTCATTTTCAGAACTCGCTGTCAGGGAAGCAGAGCTCGTCCTCAAACTCTGCAAATTGAGTCGGTAGTACTTCTGGTAACTGATGAAAACTTCCCTCAGGTAGGTCGGTGTCCTCTTCTTCCTGCGTGCATTCTCGTACTTTGTAATCTGATGGTATGAAGTGCTGGTTCATCTTTATCATGGTGAGCCGCTCCACATTTGCAGGCAAGAGGCGGGACCTTTTGCAAGTCACAATGCCACCAGCAGAACTAAAAACACGTTCTGAAGACACGCTTGCGAGTGGGCAAGACAAGTAATTGATAGCCAGGTTGGTGAGATCTCGCCATATCTTTCTTTTCCCATGCCAATACGCCAATGGGTCCTCAGTAATATTGACCGCTGTTGAGTCATCCAGATAGGCCTGCACCATTGAAACAATTTTCTCCCGGATTCCTGTACTTTGCACTTCTGTGTTCTTTCTGGGACAAGGAAACCCTAGCTCACTTAGCCAATCCGCTTCAGACATATCGCCTGTGACTGGTGCAGATGATACGGTTGCTGGTGTGGTTAACGGCTCAGAGGAAAAGTCACTCACTTCTGTCACAGGCACAGATGCAGAAGTGTTTTTTTGGGACGCCTGATGGCCTGCTGATTCACTAGTAGTACTGTCTTCAAGTTCTCCTACAGTTTCCTTCCGCTCTCTTTCAAAACGAATGGCTGACTGAGCTAGCCAACCTTTGTACTCTGTAACATCTGATGTTTCAAAAGGAATTATTACTTTGCCAAACAATGGCTTTTTGTAACGTGGATCCAGAATAGTAGCACAAATGTAGTGCTGTTGTTTCTTGATATTTACAAGCCGTTTATTGCTAACTAGGCGTTGTAATAATCTCTGCGCCAACTCATATGCTTCATTCTTTCCAGCATCTTTTAATTCTGAAGACACCACATTGACTTGGTGCTCGAGCTTCAGCAACAATGGGATAGCTTTGCTCAAAGAACAGTCCTCCCTGCTGAAGTCACGCGTGAAGACCTCAAAAGGACGAAGCATGTCTGTCAGGCTTTTAACTAGCTGCCTTTGCTCCACCGGTAGCATCATTTCTGTCGTATCACCACCCAGGTTGTAGAAATACTCATTGACTACTGGAACCAGCTCATGCAGACGCTCAAGCATGTAGAAGGTTGAGTTCCAACGTGTTGCCACCTCCTGGGTAAGTGCTTTCACTGGCATTCTACGTACATTTTGCTGGCGCCTCAGCTCCTTCCGGGCCTTAGAAGAATGGTTGAAATGTGTGCATATTCTTCTGCAGATGGTCAGTATTTTGTCGACTGCAAGTTATTTTTTCAAGAACTGTGCACGACAAGGTTCATACAGTGCGCCAAACACGGCACTCTGAAATAGTAACCGTTCTCCATGGCCTTAACTACATTGCTGCCATTATCAGTAGAAACATAACCAACCTTGCAATTTCTTGGGGGCAGCCATTGCGAGACCTTTTTGTTAAAGTCATCCAAAATGTTGGCTGCAGTATGATTTTTCTCCATGCCAAACATGGCTAATGTTGCATGTTTACGAGCACCCTTAAAAATCTCGACCAAGTCACCACCTGCATTTATCTGTTGTGCAACCCCTGAAAAAGAGACCCAGTGTGCAGTGATGCACATGTAATCAAGGGCTTGGCAACTGGTCCACATGTCTGTTGTCAGGTGTATAGTGTGAACAGCACTCTTCTGCAAAGCTGCCCCAACCAACTCAAGCACCTCTTTATGTAATGCTGGAACAGCAACCCTGGCAAAATAGAACCGGCTAGGAACCTTCCATTTAGGGGCCAGTGTTGCCACGAGTTCAAGAAAACCCACATTTTCGACAAACGAGAAAGGGAGAAGGTCCACCGCTAGCATTTTAGCCAGCTTAGTGTTATACAGGCGTACAATTGGGTGGTTGCGTTGAAATTGCGCATCTGAGGAGAACATTTTTGTAATGGTGCGCTGGACAAATTTACTGGATGATGCGGATGCCTTCTTCGACCCACTTCTGCTCAGTGTTGACATTTTCCGCATTGGTGTGTCTCCCAGACTCTCAGTGTGTCTCCTATGTGTTCCGGAGGGTGTGGTGCTGCCAGGGGTACTGGGTGCAACCGGACAAATGTCTGACGCTTCTTCTACCTCCCCGTCATCTTCAGATGAAACACCTAGTATGGGTATATTTTGGCCACTTGCCCTTTGGGATTGCTTTCCCTTGATGTTTGCTAGGTGCGCAAACCATTCGACAGCGTGCCTTCTTTGAAGATGACCTATCTGGCCTCCGGTTCCATAGTTGGTACCAGTCTTACCACGGCTAACTCTAGTCTTACAAATGCAACAAACGGCTATGTTATCATACTTTGCATGGACACTAAAAAAGTTCCAAACTGGGGACTGGAAACTTCTGGTTTTGCCGCACGAGATGATACTGCCAATGCCAGATGAAGCAGTGGTGGATGAGCCTTGCAGACATCTACTGGGTTGTGCAATTATTGCAGCAACCCTACTTGAGGGAGTCGAGCTGGATGGAGTCCCCCTCTGGGGAGAAAATATGGGAGCTGTAGGTTTTGTTGAACTTGTTGAACTACTTGACTGCGTTGGTGGTGCTACCAGTGCCACGTCGCCAGGGTCACGCTCAGCATGACGTCGGGATAGGGTATAAATGTCTGTCTGCTGCATGGCCGGTGTGGCTGGAATGACGTGTGTGATGACTAGGTCATTGCTGTCATCCTGTTCATCAACATCAGAATGAACCACTTCATCAAGTCCGGCGTTCGGATCCATAAGTATGAGCTTTCCGGGGCCCTTCCTTTTAACATTTGATACCTTTCGCAGCGAGTGGTGTGCCTCCCTCTCAGACGTCGGAGATGGTTGCCAATCTAGATCCAGATCATCTGATGAGGCGGGGCTTGAAGAGGAACTTCTACACACACTCCTTGATCTTTTCCTTGCTGGGGAGCTGGGAGAAAATGAATCATCAGGAGGAGTGCCTTCGTCTTCCTGACATGATACCCCGGCTCCAAAGTCAATTTCCTCCTGTGCCCCTACTCCTGGAAGAAGAACCATTGTGGGCACTTGCACCGCTCCATGCGCCGCTACATGGGCCTCTTCACTGACCTCTACTTGCAACTCTCCATGGACCTCTCCTTCTCGGCCTTCTCCTTCTCGGCCTTCTCCTTCTCGGCCTTCTCCTTCTCGGCCTTCTCTTTCTCGACCTTCTCTTTCTCGACCTTCTCCTTCTCGGCCTTCTCCTTCTCGGCCTTCTCCTTCTCGGCCTTCTCCTTCCTTCTCGGCCTTCTCCTTCTCGGCCTTCTCCTTCTCGGCCTTCTCCTTCTCGACCTTCTCCTTCTCGACCTTCTCCTTCTCGACCAGCTCCTTCTCGACCTTCTCCTTCTCGGACAGCTCCTTCTCGGCCAGCTCCTTCTCGGACAGCTCCTTCTCTGACAGCTCCTTGCGCATGTACTTGTGCTTGTACTAGTAGCCCATGCAGTTGTTGTTGCGGCTTTGGTTGTTGAATAGTACTTGTGAGATGAGTTACAACCTGTGTTGATGGTGTGCTGCTACTTTCTTGCGATGAGCCAACATCACTGGTCGTTGGTGATTGAACCACTAAACAGGCTACCTGTGCAGCACACATGGTGGGCCTTTGTTTTTTCCACAAAAATTTAGTGGTCGAGCCACCAGTCTCCTTGGTAAGTGGTGCCACTTGCTTCTTCTTCTCCTTAGTAGAGACATCTTTCTTGCTAGAGGAGCTACGGGCACCTCTTTTTGGAGCCATCTTCTTCAGATGTCGGAACAGCAGGCCGCAGCAGGACTTCTTCCTGGCACTGATGCTCAACGATGATGCGGAGTTATTGACTTTGTGCACCTAAAAGCAAACGAAGACAGAGGAACATCAGTAAATATATGTTGCATATGTAGCGCTTCAATAAATAGTTTGCAAGTAGGCATTTATGAATACACACGTGCACACCACACAATATGGAAATTTCAAAATTAAGAATTGCTAAATTTTTGGGAAACAGGAATTTAACATTGATCCAAGATAGCACACACACAAAGGGTTATAGTTTCATGTACCACTGACTCCCCCTGGGCACAATGGGTGAAAGCAAGGCAAAATGGGTGCAGGCCTATGGCACAAAGCTCACTGCCTGCCTTCAAAATGGCCACTTGACCCCCATCCACATGGCCAGGACCATGCCTCAAAATGGCCCCCACCAACATAGCCAGCCCCCAACCCCTACTCCAAAAAGTAAAAAAACACAACACCAATCAAATCACCACAATCCAATGCCATCCATCAAGTTTCAGAAGGTTTATGCTGCCTGCTTGTGGTTTTCTGGTGCAGAATTGCAATTTTTGCAATTTCGCGAGTGCGAGGTTGTTGCTTCACGACGCGAACGTGGCGAAAAACCAGCAAAATCCGCGAACAGACCGATTCTGGGCCCCCTGGGCATGATAAAATCACAGCACACTGGGTGCAGGCCTATGGCCTAAAGCACACAAACTGGCTTAAAAATGGCCCCTAGACCCCCACCCACATGGGAGCAGGCAATAAAATGGCCCCCACCCACATGGCAAGCCCCCAACACCACCCCAAAAAGTCGTAAAACATACAAATATCACCACAATCCAATGCCATCCATGCCCTGGCCAGAATCATGTTAAAATTCAACAAAACAGTTGTATCATGCATGCACCCATAACTAAGCCTGGTAGTTTCCAACTCATGTGCAGAATTGTAATTTTTACAATTTCGCGAGTGCGAGATTGTTGCTGCGCGGGACGCGAGCAGTGCGAACACAGGCACATTTTTTTTTTAAAAATCCGATTTTCGCCTGGGCATAATGGAAAAAATCAGAGCAGACTGGGTTGCCCTAGGACACAAAACACACTGCCTGACTTCAAAATGTCCGCTTGACCCCATCCACATGGCCAGGACCTGCAGGACCATGCCTCAAAATGGCCTCCCACCAACATAGCCAGCCTCCAACCCCACCCCAAAAAGTCGAAAAACACACACAAAAATCACCACAAACAAACAACATCAACTTATCAACTTACTTGTGAAATCAAATTTCGAATCCAAAAGTAATCCAAAAGGCCTCAAAGCCAAATCTCCAGCAGCATCCACAAAAAGTAATCCTTCCCAGTCAAGATCGAATTCAAAGTGGCCAGGAAATGGACTAAGCAATGGGAGGAGCTTGCTGGACAGGAACAGGAAGTTGGAGACTGGGCCACTTCCTTCACCCCTCCCCAATTGTAATTTTTGTAATTTCGCGAGTGCGAGATTGTTGCTGCCCGCGCCGCGGACCGCGAGCAGTGCGAACACAAGCAAAAAATCCGCAGCGCGCGGATTTGCGTATTTTCGCTACATCCGCGATAGTTCGCGGATTGCGAATTTGCCGAAAATCCGAAAAATCCGCGAGCGGAACGGATTTTGCGCCCATGCTTAGCCCTGAGGGACTCCGGTGGCCACTGTGCGGGGGGTGGAAGAGAAAGGGGGCATCCAGACCTGCTGTGTGCGATCTGCTAGGAAAGATTCAAGCCACTTCCAGGCCTGCCCGGACACGCCAATGTTGGAGAGCCTAGAAAGGAGTAGTTGGTGGGGGACCGTATCGAAGGCGGCAGAGAGGTCCAATAAAATCAGCACCGCTCTGCCGCCCCCGTCTAAACACTCCCTTATGGCTTCTGATATTTCCACAAGAGAAGTCTCGGTGCTATAAGAGGCTCTAAATCCGGAGCAGGATGAAGGACACCTGATGACTCAACGAAAGTGGATAGCTGCCTAAAAACTGCTTTCTCACAAATCTTAGCCACCGCCGGAAGTAAAGAAATAGGGCGATAGCTGCCAGGGATGTTAGGATCTAAGGAGGGCTTTTTCAAGAGTGGTATAAGTTTGGCCTCCTTCCATATCCGACTTCTAATTTATGATTTAGATAAGTATTGTAGAGATATTTTTTCTAAGCCACGTCCACTAACTTTGCATGTTCTCAAAATAGTTTTTTTTGCCATTAATAAACACCCTTTTTCATCTGCTCAGATTTTAGCCATATATGTTCAAGCTCAACTGCAGTGAGAGTGCTCAAACCATGGTAAGTAGGCATACTTCCAGCACCTTAGTAGGTCTTGGTACACTTTATAGAGCACTGTCAGAGTAGGGTTGATGCAAACACAGTCCAGTAACGTATCCGCATTAAGGCTACATGATCTTCTATTTTAGCCATGCCCAGTTCTACTCTCAATGCTGCCAATAGCGTTCCTGTGCCTAAACAGAGTATTCATCTTAAAACTAAGGGGTAAATTATCAAGAACGGTGTTAAAAGTATTGCCGGTTTAGCGGCAGAAAAGTGCCGCTAAAATGGCCATAATGGGCTTGATAATATGCCCTGGAGAATTCCAATAGAAGCCCAGGTTGACACCAGAACCTGGGCTTCTATGGGAATTAAGACACAAAAGGGGGGTCGAATGGACTGTTATTTAACCAGGTCCAGCATACATGTCCGAAATAACAATAGAGCAAAACCAGTATGCAGTTCCTCACAGTGAGTGCAGGATATGAAGTGTTTAATGTGTAATGTTCGAACACATCCGTGAAGTCTGGATGGTTTGGAGAGGGAATCTCTCATTCGGAAAAGGACCCTCACACACCCAGCCAGCTAGGTGTCTTGCTTCATCATCGGGTCTGCTCTTTATCGGGTCGGCGGTGCAATACCCGATCAGGCACCCGTGATGGGGCCTACCTGGCGGAGATCTTTTTTCCTTTTATGCCGGTGGGTGAGGTGCGTTTGAGGGCCCTAGGTGAGTGTAGGTGTAAGTGGAGTGTGCGTGTAGTATAATAAAATAGGGTAGGAGGTTCCACTCAAAACAATTTTAATTACTGCAGCACCTATCCTAGTTAAAAATATACAACAAAGATGCGTATCTTCACTCTAAGGATGTGGAGTATACGTGCTTGTGAATTGAGGTCAACATGTTTCTCGCCGTTCAACCTATTCAATGGCGATTAATCAGGACCAGAGGGATCTACCTACACTTTTTGGTAGTGGTCAAAAGGGCAATTAGAGTGTATAAGTGACCACCAATACAGCACCCTAAAAAGTGGTACCTAGTAGATCATATAAACACAACCTGCAAGTAAAAACAAGAACAACATTAAAAATAATGAAATATGCGTAACTCATTATTCTCAGTGGAAAGGAGAGCATGCACATTAAAGATACCTGTTTGTCGTGCTCAAACAGTGCTGGAGAACGTGAGTGACAATTGGAATGCATAATGTGAGCACACCGTGTCACTACAAATGGTATGGGGTAAAGGCAACAACAGAGGAAGGGAGCAGAAATCAAGTAAACTCACCCTCATGGGGTCACAACTATGTAACAGCAGTACCGGCTTGTGTAGACACTCTATAGTAGTGTCCTGCTAGAGAAGATGTGGACAAAAAGTAAACAGCATTGGTTAGGAAAAGATGGGCAGAGAATGAATCCCAGGTGAACTAATGACAGGACTCCACAAGGCAGCGATTGCTCATAGGTATCCACGTGGTCGCTGCCGGTATGTCCATCATGCAAAAGTATAAAAGATCCCCTGCTGAGGGGACACAGTCCGCCAGAGCGCCCCGGTGGCGGTTGCACAGGACAAGAAGTCAACTCCGTGCGGAGAGTGAGAGGACCCGGCCAGGTCTGCTCTCAACTCGCGTACGTAGAAGAGAACACCCCATCCCATAAAACAGCAGCAGTTGCTATTCATGACGGAGACTGCACCAAGTGGAGGAAAGTACGTGCAGTCATTTGGGGGGGACATATAGAAGTCACATACCCCCGGTCCGAGCGAGTCAGTTAAACATTAGACGGCATCACATGAGCTCTCCCCAGTCCCTATGACAAGAGTGCATCCCTTCCCCCCGCGTGTGGGCAGGTGCCCGCTCAGTTGAAAAACAAAGAGTACCAAACATACTCATACCCAGTGGCTGAAGTACTTACGCGCTGTGCTCAGCCCAGGGTGAGGATCCTACCCCCACGAAGCCGGTCCGGGTAGAGTGAGTACGCTCCCGGTGCCTCCATTAAGTATCTGGGATCTGCTTAGCTGTGGGGGCGGGACATCCGGTGGAAATGACGGAACACCGCTGGGAAGGCTGGTGCGCGAAAGGCAGACCGGGTGCCATGTTGGAATACCCGGAAGCAGCATTACACGGGGCAATGATGACAGAATACTTCAGAGCAAACATAGGACCTAATGGCCTTATTGTTAACAATGTCCCTCGCTTGTTTTTGGAGGACACCAAGCTCAAGAAAGAATGGTCCCTAGTAGCGCGGAAATGCACTAGGGACTGGTTGATCCTCGTCATTAATACGGCTTACTGGATCGCCGATGCCCTTCTTATTAGGATACAGACAGCAGAGGGTGCCATCAAGGACATAGTTCAAATGGCTGCATATAAGAGCAAACTGGCAGAAATCAATGCAGAACTAGCAGAGAACCATGAATACCTGATGAAGCAAAAGATCTCTAAGCTTCAAAAGGACATCCAGAAGTTCTCAACTGAGAAAGTTTACCCATACCTTAAAACCGATTACCAAGCAACTACCACAGGATATTCTTCAGATGAGGGGTCCACTTCATCATGCAGAGGGTCATCAACTAACAGCGACTCTAGCTCTGGTAGTTGGAATAATAGGAGGAATCGGCAGTTCCAACCTCCGGCGTATCCACCATACAACGCCCCCCATTACCAGGAACCCCCCTACTCGCAATACCCGATGTACCAACAAGGCCCTCCACCCTTCTTTCCTCCCAGGTCTGAGCCACCTTTTTTAGAAAGAGGTTGGGGCAGAGGAAGAGGTCGTAGAAGAGGGCAAAAAAGAGTCCAATGGCAAGACCAACCAACACGGTCAGTGGAAACCAGGAACACAACAAGGGGGAAGAAAAACTAGTCATTAACCTCTCCCTAAGAGCCCTGACTGCCACTGAAGAAAGAGTATTACAAAAGAGATTAGGCTTTGTCCCTACCCCCAAAAATGACAAATTCTGTGATGTATGTGAATTACAAGGTTTCTTCCGGAAAATCCGGCTACAAGCCTTTTTCCAAGACGAGGCTCCACCCGACACTAATGACTCTGTACTGCACAAACCCTCTACATTCACACCTACAAGCAGCATGGTCACCAACGAAGTGCTGGCTTTTGAGCAAGCAGTACTAAACGATCTCAACAGTTTGACCACCACTACTGCCTTCCACAACTTGTCCAATGATGAGACTGCAGCCATTAAGTTTCTGGCAAATGATCCTGATATTACTATTAAGCAGGCGGACAAGGATGGTACCACAGTTATCATGTCCACTCTTGATTACAATGCGGAATGCCAGAGACAACTGAGTGATAGAAAGTATTATACGCCTATCAGAGAAGACCCCACACCTAGGTTGAATAAGGTCATCTCCACCATGGTATTTGCAGCAGAAACACAAGGGTGGATTGTGAAGAAGGAAGCAGACATCCTGGTAACTAAGGAACCGATTACCCCCTACTTCTACTGCCTTCCCAAAATACACAAAAAGTCGTCCCCCATTCCAGGTCGTCCCATAGTATCAGGGATCGGATCACTACTGGAACCACTATCCAAATGTGTGGACCATTTCATCCAGCCTTTGGTCAGGGAAACTCCATCCTTCACCAGGGACACCACTGATGTCATCCGTCTGATTGAAGGGACTCAGCATCCAGATCGGGTAGACCTCTTGGTCACTCTGGATGTTGAGGCCCTTTATTTACACTAATATCCCCCAGAGGGACACACTGGAAGTTATTGAAGATGCTCTGGTCAGCAGTGAGTGGAACTCGCCCACTCCCGTACCCTTTGTACTCGAATGTGCAACACTAGCACTGACTGAAAACTTTTTTGAATTCAATACCCAGCTTTACCACCAAACACAGGGTCCATCAATGGGGAACACGTTCGCGCCGAGTCTGGCGTGTATGTAAATGTCAGCATTCGAGGAAAGAGAGATCTTAAACCCCAGAAACCCATATTTGAACAAATGTGCTTATGTGGAAAAGGTTTATAGACAATATCTTGATCCTCTGGACAGGTGACCACAATAAATGTGAGGAGTTCTGAACCTGGATCAACACCTTAAACCCATTCTTAAGGTTTACCAACACCATCTCAGATAAGGAGATTCCCTTCCTTGACCTCCTGGTCAGGATTGAGGATGACAAGATCTCTACCACCCTCTATCGGAAGACTACTGACAGAAACAGCCTTCTACTATTCAGTAGTCACCATCCGAGGACCCTGAGACAAAATTTACCCTTTGGCCAGTTCCTTTGAATTAGAAGGAACTGCAGTACATTGAAAGACTACAAAAAAAATCTAACAAATTTAAGCAAGACCTGCTACAGAGAGAGTATCCCAGACATATTGTAGAGACCGCGTGTAAAAGAGCCCAAAATAACAACCGCGAGTGCCTGTTGAATGTGAGGACCAAAGTCCATAGCCCTGCAATCACGTGTGTCACTACCTTTTCCCCTGACACTAACAGAATTAAGAAAAGAATCCGCAAACATTGGCATATCCTCAACACAGGCCCTTTAAGCTTACCCGTTCCAAGGTTCGCATTTAAGAGAACCAACAACATCAAGGACATGTTGATTAACACAAGGCCCAAGAAACAACTAAGAAAGGGGCAGTTGACACTTTGGTCCCTTCCTCCAGTCACAGGACACTACCCGTGTGGTTCAGGTGCAGTTTTCCACCTCACAATAGCGACCAAAGAAGTGAACTTCGCTAATGGGGTCCACTGGAGAATGGCCACCCATACCAACTGCAACACCTCCAACTGTATCTACATCATTAAATGCACCTGTGGTCTACTGTACATCGGTATGACCACCAGACCGGTAAAAGTATGCATTATGGAACATAGGAGCAATTTTAGATGTCAGAAAAGCAACACCAAAATGACCACGCATTTCAAAAAGGGATGTATGACATTACAATGCATGCTTTTACCACGCATGCTGTTACGACGCAGTTTTTACAACGCATGCTGTTACAACGCATATCGCTTAGGGGTGCTGGATAGTGAATAGTTTAATTTACTATTCCAACTCCAGTCCCCGTGGATAGTAGGGAAGGTGTTGGATAGTAAATTAAATCTATTCCCTATCCTAGAGCGCCCCCCAGCGCAATGTGTTGTAATGACATGCATTGTAATGGTTGCGTCGTAAAGACACTGCGTGGTAAAAGTTGCATTGTAAAGGATGTTTCCCTTCAAAAAGGCTCAACATTCTCCTGATGCATTTGAATGGGGGGTTCTGGAAGCACACCCGGGGCTATCTAAAAATGCGTTGTTCCGCGTGGAGCAACGGTGGGTCCTACGATTAGCCTCTGACAGGTCAGGATTAAATGAGAATATTCCCTGGAGTCTATTGACTTGAAAAGACCGTTGACACACATCCAGATACATTCATCTTAGCGTCAAAGGCAAAAACAACCTTTGTCCCTCTACACACACAGACTGCGCATGATGTATGCTACTGGTCACTGTCTCCCACGACTCTGTGCATTGACATTTCTGCACTTATGTCTAGTCACACTGATACGGCCCATGTATTGTGTGTCTCGTATGTAAATAGTACCCTCACCCTGGACTCATACATCACTACAACCTGATAATCTTCCTAGTTTAAGCATGCCTGGGACAGTCCATCTGACATCCACGAACCACCCTTACCATCTGACACCCGTGCCCGTCCTATCCCTGGTCGATTGTTACTAGACTGGCCAGATTATTGTTACACCCTCTCTCCTGGATACCATCTTGGTTACACCATTTCTTGGGCCCGCTCCATACCCACACCCTAACCCGCACCTACACCGGGGTACTTACATGGATCCTAGGTCCTCTGGCCGCAACTTGCATTGCTTGTGCTGCTTCCGGTTATTCCAACATAGCGCCCGGTCTGCCTTTCGTGCACCAGCCTTCCCAGCGGTGTTCCGGCACTTCCACCAGATGTCCCGCACCCACAGCTAAGCAGATCCCAGATACTTAATGGAGGCACCATGAGCGTACTCACTCTACCCGGACCGGCTTCTTGGAGGTAGGATCCTCACCCTGGGCTGAGCACAGCACGTAAGTATGTGACTTGTTTATGTCCCCCGCAAATGACTGCACGTACTTTCCTCCACTTGGTGCAGTCTCCATCATGAATAGCAACTGGTGCTGTTTTATGGCATGGGGGTTCTCTCCTACTACGTACGCGAGTTGTGAGCAGACCTGGCCGGGTCCTCTCACTCTCCACTCTCCATGTTTCCCCTCAGCAGGGGATCTTTTACCCTTTTGTATGATTGACATACCGGCAGCGACCACGTGGATACCTGTGAGCAATCGCTGCCTTGTGGAGTCCCGTGGTTAGTTCACCTGGGATTCATTTTCTGCCCATCTTTTCCTAACCAATGCTGTTTACTTTTTGCCCACATCTTCTCTAGCAGGACACTAATATAGAGTGTCTACACGAGCCGGTACTTCTGTTACATAGTTGTGACCCCATTAGGGTGAGTTTACTTGATTTCTGCTCTCTTCCTCTGTTGCTGCCTTTACCCCATACCATTTGTAGTGACACGGTGTGCTCACATTATGCATGCCAATTGTCACTCACGTTCTCCAGCACTGTTTGAGCATGACAAACAGGTATCTTTAATATGCATGCCCTTCGTTCCACTGAGAATATTGAGTTACACATATTTCATTATTTTTAATGTTGTTCTTGTTTTTACTTGCTGGTTGTGTTTATATGATCTACTAGGTACCACTTGTTAGGGTGCTGTATTAGTGGTCACTTATACACTCTAAATGCCCTTTTGACCACTACCAAAAAGTGTAGGTAGATCCCTCTGGTCCTGATGAATCGCCATCGAATAGGTTGAAAGGCGAGAAACATGTTGACCTCAATTCACAAGCACGTATACTCCACAACCTTAGAGTGAAGATACGCGTCTTTGTTGTATATTTTTAACTAGGATAGGGGCCACAGTCATTAAAATTGTTTTGAGTGGACCTCCTACCCTATTTTATCATACTTCACGCACACTCCACTTACACCTACACTCACCTAGGGTGCTCAAACGCACCTCACTCACCGGCATAAAAGGAAAAAAGATCTCCGCCAAGTAGGCCCCATCACGGGTGCCTGATCGGGTATTGCACCGCCGACCCGATAAGGAGCAGACCCGATGATGAAGCAAGACACCTAGTTGGCTGGGTGTGTAAGAGACCTTTTCCGAAGGAGAGATTCCCTCTCCAAACCATCCAGACTTCACGGATGTGTTCGAACATTACACATTAAACACTTCATTTTCAATCTTTATTCGGTTTAAAAAACCTTATAAGATACAATATATTCAATCATAATACATCATATCACAATTTAAATAATAAAAAAAAGTTGCGGGTGGCTAAAAATATACACACACTTCCTTTGCATATATACATAGAATTCAGTTCATTTCCCAGTTTTTTCCACTTAGGGGTGACTTGATCTTAGTTGGCCCCTCTATGTACAAGAACACTGAATAAATATACAAATGGTAAAACAATAAATTAAACATCTGTTTTTGTTAAAAAAAAAAATACACCAGAACAATAGAGCAGGCAGCACTTTAGCAATTAACAAGTGACTCAGTAACATGAAAGAAAGGCTAGCCTATTTCCTTACGTTTTTTGGTCTTTCATTTTCCTAATCAAGGCCACGCATAAAAGGAAACGGCTCAGGCTAAACACAATTGGTTGAGCAGTGTCTCCCTTAAAAATTCTTAATCCAACCTCGATTTGACGAAAGCCTAACTTTTTACAGATTGGCTTTAGCCATTTTTTCCTGGCTTTAAGATATGCTGGGCATATAAACAAGACATGGGACACATCCTCTTTCAGCCCCATCTCACAAAGCTCACATATATCGGAACCAACGGCCCCGACCAACCCCTTATTGCAGTTCCAGCTAGATGTCCTTTCTTTTAGTTGCAAGATACCATACCGGAACTTTAGGTATAAGCTTTTGGCCAATGGAGGGTAAATTTCATCCATGAGGGGCTCTAATTGCATTGTCACCTTAAATTCGAAAAATTTCGAGGTTAGAGTCCCTGTTCTGGGGTTTAATAGCGCTGAATCTCTAATATAATCCCAGTACCTTTGTTTCAAGATTCTTTTTGAGCTATTTGTGAGAGAGTCAGGGTCAAACCAAAAATCACTTAACCCTAGTTTTTCTAGCCATTTTTTGACGTACTCTAACCATGGCAAAAGCGTAATATTCCTTATGGTTAATATCTCTTTCAGTGCTTCTCTATAATCAGTCAGCTCCTCAATGGACCATAAACGGACCCAATAGAGCAGCGGGCGAAGAGAAGCATAGTCATCTGTACGTCGAAAGTTAAGGTCCCATAATACGGGTGTCATTGGTGTTGACCCCGGTATCCCTAAAAGTTGTCTAATAAAGGAATTTTCCCTCACTCGGAAAGTATCCTTTGAAGCATAAGCCCAGAGATCCGCGCCATAAAGTGAGGATGATTGCACTTTATACTTAAATAGTTCAATGGCTGGTGAAACTGCTTTAAAGTGGCTATTCTTATGCCTCTTTATAATCGGACACTGGTTTTGAGTCAACCTTAATTTTGAGCTCTCCAATTGTGTTTTCCATGTTACTTTGCTATCTAAAATAATACCCAGGTATTTAAAATTGGGGACTTCTTCAATAAGTTCATTATTTATCTTAAAAACTTTGCTAAAACCTTTGTGGGGGTTAATTGTCATAACTTTTGTTTTTGAGGAATTAATTTCTAATTCCTTGTCGTGACAATACAAACTAAATTTATTTAAAAGACTTCATATCCTGCACTCAGTGTGAGGAACTGCATACTGGTTTTGCTCTATTATAATATACTTCTATGGGAATTCACAAGGGCATATTTTCAAGCCCATTATCACCATTTTAGCAGCAGTTTTCTGCCGCTAAACCGGCGATAATTTTTAACGCTGTTCTTGATAACATGCCCCTAAGTTCTTGGTGAGGGCAGGATTTTCTTATAACCCCATATTTCAGCACCATACATACTTGTTACCAGTGCTTTTGATTTATAGGTGGTCAGAGCCAACTTGACTAAGCGGTTGTCAGTTTTGTTTAGAAATCTACAAACTTCACCTCCCTGTTGGTTCAGGGCAGGGGTGCAACTAGAGCTACATTTCGGGGGGGGGGGTGGCTAATAAAAATTTTGGGGGTGACTAATTCTTCCAGCAACATGTCCTTCTATAATGTAACTGGTGTTAATGCAAATTTCCTTGATACCTTCTTGTGGAGTTCAAACTATATAAAACTGCACAAAAACAAAGCCTAAGGTTTCTTTTCAGGAAATGCCTACTCCCACTGTGGCAGCAAAAGGAATTTGCAACTTTCAAGAATAGGCAGAGTGGAGAAGCAGGGGCTCTGGGAACGGGTGCAAAAACAGCAAAGCCTCGGTAACAAGTAAATGGTCATTTAAAGACCTGTGAAGTACTCAGTGCAGCTGCAAAAAGACGGACGCCCGACCAGCCAGCCCACAGCAGCTCAAAAACTGCCTGTGTGTGTGCCCGGGCAGCGGTCTCAGCCTGAGCTCACACACACATGACTGGGGGCGGGGTCCGAAGCCCTTTGAGCCCTATAGGCGTTGCAAGCCTGGTTCAGGGCCACTTTGCTAATTGTTCCTCCCAGCTAAATTGGAATCTGAGGCGCATTCTCACATAGTGAAGGTGAGCTTGACTCAGTGGCTGATGTTTATAAACTTGTTTTTTCCTTTATTGATGGTTAATTTCTTGTTCCAGCAGAAATGCTTGCGGCCCAATGTTAGCCGATGTATTGATTTTTCTGTTTGTGCCATAAAGTAGAACAGGTAGTCTATCGTTCCCTATCTGTGGCACATCTAAATTAAGATTGGTGAGGGTTTTACATAATTCTCTTATATGGATGTAAAAAAATGCCGTAGCAGGAACACATCCTGGTCTTACTCTATTATATATTTCAAATTAATCTGCACACTCTACATTTGTTCTGTACATTGCTCTCGCTTTACTTAATGGGTCAATTGCAAATCTGTATTGACTGAAACTCTAGGGGGCAGATTACCAGCCCCATGCGCCACCAGTACATCCCTCTTTTGAGGTACTCGTGGTGCATGTGACTGCTCCATATTTACAAGGACAGGAAAAGCCACCCTAGTAGCTTTTCCTGTCCTTGTAAATATGGCCCCTTTACACGCAGCACTTTGCGTGAAAGGGGCATCCCGTGGGTCTTGCTGTGTGTGTTCCCACGCATCACCCATGGAACAAGACATATTTCCAGATTCACGAGGAATCGTAAATCTGAAAATGCGTCTGAATGCTACGCCACCCTAGGGGTGGCAGAGTGAGGCGCAACGAGGAGAAATATTTTCATTTCTCCTCGTTTTTTCCTCTTTCACTGCATGCTGCATTCTACAGCACGCATTGAAAAAGGAAAATGTCTGTAGTGATTGTTTTTGTGCAGGAAGGTGCCCCTTCCTGCACAAAAACAATCTCCTCATGACGCAGTCATCCTTGCACCATGGTGCAAGGGTTCCTGCGCCGGCGCATGGCAGCAGTTTGTGCACCAGCGCAGGGGAGAACACACGAATGCGACATATTATTGTAACTATGTTGCATTCCTGTGCTTCCGAAGTACCGCAGCGTGGTGCAGCCAAAGTGCTTGTGTTGCCCCCTGCGGCACTTCCTTGAAAATCTCTCCCTAGGAATGTAGGGGCTTATTTAAAAGTCATGATCCCATGTGAAAAGTGACACACCGCCCAGGCGGCTCAAGGGGCTTGTAGATAAGCCGCGTAATGCCTTGGAAAGTTAGCTGAATTCTTAGAAACATCTTGTAGCGTCCCTGAATTTTGAACCCCAACAAGCCCAGGTGGTTGCATTTTGATGAACAGTTTATGTGAAAGCAGAAACATACTCGCGGTGGTATGTTCTGAGGGTAAATTCAAGCATACTTGAATTTACTTTTGCAGTTCCAGAAGACCTTTGTTTAGGAGACCAGAGTGACTGAATGAGATTTTCACCTACACAAAGAACTTTGAGGCAGATTTACAAGCACCTTGTGCCACTTTTTTGTCATTTTTAACATGGAAAAGTGACGTTTGGGTGGCACAAGGGGCTTGTAAATAAGCCCCTTTGAATGGAGGGCCCAGTGCGCTGTGTATGACAAGCTTTTGTCCTGGGCACTGTAATGAATGCATGAAATTGTACACACAGGGGCTTATTTACAAGCCCCTTTCGCCACTTTCGAGTAATTTTTAACATGGGAAAAGTGAAGTACGGGTGGCGCAAGGGTCTTGTAAATAAGACTCTCAGTCTTGCGTAAGGAAACATGATGTAGGAAAAGAAAAAATTGAGCTGTAAATTGAATTACGGTAAATTCAATTGTATTTGATGAATTCAGAATTACCTTCAACCACAAGGTGGCGCTGTGGCACTAATCTTTCAAGCGTCTACTGCAAATGATTGTGTTTGAATGTTATGTAGGAGTTCGAAACTATTTACTTTAAACATTATATAGTATAGAATGGACATAGGCAGTGGCCGCGAACATAACACATGGGCAGATAATGTAATAATGTAACATATCTTGTGTGCACATATCTGTGTTGGTGTATATACCTGATCAACATTCCCTCTAAAATGCTACAGGTCTCATTAATGAGACTTCTTGCCCCTGTGGAACGTCACTTTTGTGACGTTCCCTGGCGCAGAAGCCTGCGTGATATTTATCAGGGAGCACTAAGCCACTTTGTTTTGGCTTACTGCTGGCTGATAAATATCGGCCTCTTTAACGCGGTTTTCAGCGTAAAAGGGGCATGCAATGGGTGTTGCTGGGGGCGTTCCCAGCAACAACCATGGCCTTTTGCCAGTGGCCCAGATTTACGAGAAATTGTCAGTCTGAGGCAGTGCCAAAAACGTATGCCTCCCCAGGGGAGGCGTAAGGGAGGCACAACGAGGAGAAATATCTTTATTTCTCCTCGTTTTTCCTTTTTCTATGTGTGCTGCATTCTGCCCATCATGCGCCGGTGCTGGGGAGAAGAAAAGGAATGCACTGCATCTGATAGATATGGCGCATACCTGCCCTTTTCTTTTGCCGTAGGGCAGCGCAGCAGGAAGGCCTGCAAAGCTGCCCTACGGTAAAGCCTCATAAATTAGGCCCTAAATGACAATAATAATAGTGTGGCTCCTGCTGCGCTATCATTGTCATTGCTGGCTCACCCAGCCTGCCATTGGAGGGGAGCAGTGACCCCACCATGAGGAGCACCATTTGTGAGTGTACCGCCTTGTGGTGTGGCTCATTATTCTCTTATTCTCCCTCTGCGAGTGGTGCTGTCCTGGGGCAAACTAACTGTTTGCCACTTCCTGCGTGACATATACCCACTGCACTCTGGGCGTCACTTTAGGAACAAAATTATAAATTAGCACTGAGCCAATATATATATATATATTTTAAAGTAACAGTTTTTGGAGCTGCCAAGTTGGTCAAACCTTACTCTGTTTTCTATGTGTTTGTAAATTTTTCTAAATTGGCCAAAAGTATCCTTCCCTTTAAGATATCTTGCTGTATTTAAGCTCTGCTGTTAATGTCATCACCGGTGATGTGTGTTGTTCTCAGGTAATTACCTCAGTATACATATTTAGAATAACTGAATCAGGAAGACAAGCACAATGGAAACAAAAATATCAGGAAAATTATGGAAAGTTATTAGATACTAACAGTTTTGGTAACAGAAATAAGAAACTATACATCCCAGATATCAAGTCCCGGATCTAACGTCACATTGTGCATTGCCACCCTGCTGTGAGATTAATCAATCCTTATTTAAAATCACCAACAGTGCATCGCCAATTGTTAAGATCCCCCATGTGTGCAAGCTTCCAGCCCTACTGGAATATCTATGGGCCAGATGTAGGTCGGTCGGTAACGGCCGAAAATCGGTATTTTCGTCCGTTACCGACCGGTATATGGGTGACAGGTATGTAGGGGGCATTATTTTAACAAATCGGTAAAATTACCGATTCGGTAATTTTACCGATTCGGTAAAATAAAAAATCGGTAAATTTACCGATTCTGAGGCACCGAGATGTAGGTGGGACTCTTCAGAGTCCCAGAGGCCTTACAGAATCGGTATTTTACCATCAAATCCAATTTGATGGTAAAATACCGATTCCAGTGTGCATGCACATGTGTGCATGCACACCTATGCCATGTGACAGGCAGACCTGCCCTTAGGGCATGTATGCCTGCCACATGGCACCCGAGCCTGTTTTGGGGGTGCCAGAGGGTGTCAAAGTGACACCCCCTGCACCCTTGTGCAAATCGGTATTTACCGATTTATGGGCTTCAAAGCCCATAGGAATGAATGGGCATTACCGATTCGGTATTTACCGAATCTGTAAATACCGAATTCTTCAGAATCGGTATTCCAGCACATCTGGAATACCTACATATCCACCCCTTAGATTTACCGATTTTTAATTACCGAATCGGTAAAATTCGGTAATTAAAAATCGATAAATCTATTTTACCTACATCTGGGCCTAAGTGCTTTGTGTGAGTCCATTTGGTTCTCCGAGGCACTTTATAACTCAGGCTTGTAAACTAACTGTCCTGATGATGATCCTACTATTGTTTTAAAAGGATTGAAATGTTGTTGACCAATGTAACAAGCATTTACAATGCATCGGTCTCGCCTTTGCAAAAGTTAGAGCTATTGCCATTGTAAATGACACATTTTTATTTATGTGTTGGTTTTGAAAACAGATAAATAAATGGCATTGTCATTTACAATGCCAATAACTTAATCCCTCGCAAATGCGAGACCTATTGCATTTGCACCCACACACACACAGAGAGCCACACACACACAAACACACAGAACCACACACACACACACACACAGAGCCACACACACACACACACAGAGCCAGACACACACAGAGCCACACACACAGAGCCACACACACACACACACAGAGCCACACACACACACACAGAGCCAGACACACAGAGAGCCACACACACACAGAGCCACACACACACACACAGAGTCACCCACACACAGAACCACACACACACAGAGCCACACACACAGAGCCACACACACACACACACACATACACACAGAGCCACACACACAGAGCCACACACGGTGGTGGTGGATGTGGAGGTGGATGTGGTGGATGTGGTGGTGGTGGATGTGGTGGTGGTGGATGTGGTGGTGGTGGTGGATGTGGTGGTGGATGTGGTGGTGGTGGATGTGGTGGATGTGGTGGTGGATGATGTGGTGGATGTGGTGGTGGATGTTGTGGTGGAGTTTGTGGTGGATGTGGTAGTGGATATGGTGGAGGGTGTGGTGGTGGATGTTGTGGTGGATGTTGTGGTGGATTTTGTGGTGGACAAAACAAAACCAAACGACTGATAGGAGGCTAAACTCTAAGAGAGTAAACTGTGCCGAGGGTGAGGATATGGTTATTTAATAGAAAGAAAGGATGGGGAAATAAACAAAAGCTTTAACTCAGTAAATTTTTCGTGCACGGTTTTAGGAATTTAGTGCGGGAGGCTTTTTGAAATTTCATGCAGTTTGAAGATATGAAACTGTGGCAAAACATTTACATTTCGGCTCACATACTGTTGTGTTTGTATGTCTTACCACCCGCAAATGTGGTACCCAAGCACCAATCCCAAAACGGATCGCATGATACACCAAGTATTTAAAACCATACAGACGAATGCCTGCCCTGCAACAAAAACTTAAATATAAACTTGCACAAAGCACTTAATTAGGCATGCAAGTTAAAGAATGAAAAATAATGTCTTACTGAATAAATAATATAAGGTGGTTAGGTATTGTCTGCTAGATGTCAAATAAAAAGCACGCAAATGAGGCAGATGACATGCATTTAAACATAGCTACCTTAAAAAACTATAGAGATATTAAATGTCTCAAATGAAGGGCACAAAGTCCCCTTCGCAAAATACTGAAGTCACAAAAAAGCAGAGAACAGGAAATAGAGGTAAAGAAAATTCTCTCCATCATCAATAGTCATGTAAAAACACTACTTTATACAATTTATATGGTTCATTATATTAAAAATGTTGTCTAGACTTAAGCTTGCAACAAATAAACAAAAAATCCCCACTCTGGGGAAAATGGTCACAAAAATATGGTATACTGGGTACATGAGCACAGTTTTAAAGCAAGTGTCCGACATTTGTAATTACATTTGGTGGGACTTTCTGTCCATGTTCGCTTACCAATGCCTTTCTAATTTAATTACACACCACTATGAAGATACTTCACTGGCCTCATGTTATTAGATGGAGGGCCTTAAAGTAGGGACAAACAATACGCAGCAATGTCTTTCAAAGGACGAAGAGAGTGGCCTCAGGTGAATCTCAAAAAAGGATGCCTCGAACAGGGAGTGGATAAGCATAATGGGAGAAGGTATTCAATCAGTGTGAGGTAAATGAAAATACTAACTCAACTAGACGGAAAGCATTCTCAGATCACATCAGAGGTTAAAAAAACAACAACAAAAAACACCACCAAAAGTAACCGACTCGACCAGAAAGCATGTTTCAATTGTGCTATACGAAATGCAGGTGGGCTTGTGTAAGCATACTCTCAAAACAAGCTGCAATTTCACATAAAGGATCACCAGTTGCCCTGGCTGTTTATATGGCAAACTTTAGCGCACTGGACAGAGTCACACAAGCGTACATGTACATTCAGGCTACAACTCAAGTCTAATGAACATATTTTTGTTGCACTTGTTCTCACCTATAAAAATACACCCCCCCCCATATGTTTTACACAGACAAGGACACAGCATAACCAACCAAGATAACACAGCGTGCCAATTGAAAACTAGGACTTGCATGTAACTGAGTCTGCTTCTTGGAAAGCAGGGAAGAGTCGATCCTGCGAAAAAGAAGGAGAATGGGAGAAGGGAGAAAGAGACAAAGCAACAGAGCAGGGAGAGAGAGAGAGAGAAAGTGACAGGTAAGGAGAGAGACAGAGATCGGAAGCAAGGGAGATAGCGAGCAGAGTGCGCGAGGAGAGGGGCGTAGGGAGAACAAGGCAGCGCAGAGGCTCAGCGAGGGATGGACGGAGTGAGCCCTACCGGTGCTTGGCTGTGGAGCGCGGTGGCCGCGGGACACTTGCTGCGGGGAGGGGGTGGAAATCACGGCTCCAGTGGTAGGCGCAGGGAGGAGAGGCGTGTGCCCCTCATGGGGGCCGTTCAGACCACGTGGCAGGACCGGGGGTAGTGGGCACTGGAGCCCTCCTCCCCGGGAGTCTGATAGAGCTCATTGTGCGGCATGGAAGCTGGGCACAGAATGACACCGCGGGAGGTGGGGCGGCTCAGCGTCCATTTAAAAAAATAAAAACACGAGGAATGAAAGGCAGCTCCGTCCTGAGTTGGGAGCCAAACGTCCATTTCAGAGCCATTAGGAGCAGATTCTCCCCCTCCCACCCCAATCACAGCTGAGCCAACAGGAGGAGGAAGAAAAAAAAACCAAGGGAAACACGAGGAATGAAAGGCAGCTCCGACCTGAGTCGGGAACCAAAATGGATGTCAGAAGCAGGCCAACCTGTGACTCCGGAAGGCAAGAGAAGAGCGCTCCACACCACCATGTTTCCCCGAGGTCCAGCAGAAATACCTCGGAGAAAAGCACAGTCATTTTCGGATTCGGGGCGTGTTTTTCTTTCTCTCCTCTTCCCATTGGCTGGAATGTAAAATTCCAGCCAATGGGAAGAGGAGAGTGAAGAAACTAAAAAACACACCCCCGAATCCCAAAAAGACAGGGGTTAAATGGATAGATGGCCCTCTCCTCTAATGGCTGGCCTCCGTTTAGGAAGCCAGCCAATGGAGAAGAGGGGCGGGTTCAAGCCCCGCACTGAGAAACATAAGATCTCGCCGGCGAGACTGCGCAAACGCAGCCTAGGCAGGCCGAGGCCTAAAAAGCATGAACATTAATCCATTGTGTTAAAAGAAGTGCATCAACTGTTTCTACTAAGCTTGTTACAATTTAATTTTTACAAGCTACTCTTGTCTTGCCTGAAATGCTTTTATCTTTATGTACCTGTCATGTGGTTGTGTAGGATGCAGGACTCCGTCCCACTATATTGATGTGCTTCTCTTATTTTTTGACTTTATTGTTTCATTAAATTGAATGTCGGCTGGACACTCTGAATATAGCACTGATTCTAGTCTATATGTATCTCATCTACTTTTCTTCGTTTAAGGACCATTGTTTCAATATAAAATTGCCACCCAAGGTCCCTATCTATCTTGTGGGTTCCCTTGTTCTCTTGAAAATATACATTAAATTTAGGGTACAGAAAAAAAAATTGGGTGATGCTGAGGAAGTCCACCATTTATTAAACTTATTAAATTTAATTACAGAAAAAACTTGGGAAAGTAAAAAAAAAAAATATTGAAAATAAAAAAGATAAATGATAAAATGTGGTGTTAGATATCATATTCAGTGGTACGTAATTAATGTGAGAGAGATGTTTCAATCAATCAAGAGGTACTTGTATAGCGCAGCTTGTCACTCGTGAGGGTATCCAGGTGCTGAACGGCAGGTCTTGAGTCCCTCTCTGAAGTGGATCAACAAGGGTGAAGTGCGGAGGTGGAGGGTTTTCCAGGACTTGGCCACTAGGTGGGTGGTATCTGAGCAAGGGGGTGGTGTGTGGAGCGGAGTTTTCCGGAAGGTCATGGAAGATTAGGTGGATTTTCATGTAGGCGGGTCCTTGGTCATGGAGGCCTTTGTAGACGAAGGTCAGAAGCTTGAATTGGCATCTTTCCTGGATGGGGAGTCAGTGTAGTTCCTTCAGGTGCTGGGAGATGTGAGCCCTCTTGGGCCAGTTGAGGATCAGACTGGCTGCTGCATTCTATGAAGCAACACATGGTCAAAACCTCCTCTACCTGCATCACTATCATTAAGTGGCTTAGAAAGATAATTTGGATGCTTCCTCAGGAGACACAGAAAACCGTAGTCCAGGCGTTAATTACCTCTAGACTGGACTACGGCAACGTTCTTCTCCTGAGGGCTTGCAAAGAGGTGACTCGCAAACTACAGACAGTCCAGAACATGGCGGTCCGGCTGCTCTGTAAACTCCCTAATAAATCCTCCACTTCTATTTCTCTACGTAGCCTGCATTGGCTCCGTATTGAAAGCCAGACTAAATTCAAGGCCCTCTGCTTTATGCACAGAATTAATGCAGGTCGGGCCCCACTCTACCTTAGCACTTTAGTTCACCAGTACTGTCCACCCCGCACTCTTCGTTCATCCAATCAGCATAGGTTCCAGGTTCCTAGGGTCAAAAGAGCCAGAATGGGGGGTTGCTCCTTCTCTTGTCTGGCCCCCTCCCTCTGGAACTCTCTTCCCTTATCTTTGCGTACTGAACCTTGTTATCTCAAGTTTCGCAGTGAGGTTAAAACTTGGTTATTTGACCAATAATCCCTTCACCGGATCCTTTTCAGCTGGTACCCTCACTGCATCTGGTCCCTAGCGCCGGGAAACCTCCGGGTAGCTGTGCGCTCTATAAACTTAAATATAATAATAATAATAATTCTGGATTGTCTGGAGTATTTTAATGAGTTTGGTGGTGGTGCCTGCCTAGTATGCATTGATGTCATACAGTCAGCTGGTGATTAAGGCCTGCGTCACCATTTTCCTGGTGCTGATGGGGAGCCACTTGGAGACTTTACATACCATGCAGAGCATGTGGAAGCAAGCTGAGAACACTGCTTTGACCTCATGTTTCATGGAGAGTTTGCTGTCGAGGATGATACCAAGATTGCTGGCTTGGCCTTTTTGAATGGGGGTGGGCCTGGAGTACTATGCCCACCAAGAGTCATTCCAGAGGGCGGTGTGCCTGCCAAACTTCAGAAATACATTTTTGTCCATGTTGATCTTCAGGCAGTTGTTCTTCATCCATGCTGAGAAATACATCATACAGTTGTGGAAGTTAGTCTTCATCAAGGTGGAGTCGGCTGAGAGTGAGAGGACGAAATGGGTCTTGTTGACATAGGAGTTGATGCTGATGTCATGCGATCTGTCGATTTCCGCAAGTGGTGTAATGTATATATTGAAGAGGGTAGGACTGAGGGATGAGCCTTGTGGGATAATGCAGATGGTGAGCTTGGTTGGTGAAGTGCAGGGAAAGAGGCAGGCTCTCTGGGTGCGCCTTGTGAGAAAGGATGCCATTCATCTGAGCACCTTGAGGAGTGATTCTGATTTGGCACAGTCGAGCAATGATTCTGTGTGGTGGGAGATTGTGTTGAAGGCTGCGGAGAGGTTGACCAGGATCAGGGCGGCTGACTTCCTCTGTCGAGTAGGATGCGGATGTCATCTGTTGTGGCGATCAGGGCTGACTCATTGCTGTGGCTGGCTCTGAAACCTGATTGGGAATGGCCCAGCAGTTTGTTTCTCTCCAGATTTTTGGTGAGTTGGAGGTTGATGGCTTTCTCCAGGACTTTGGCTGGACACAGGAGAAGTGAGATGGGACAGTAGTTCTGGAGATCGCTGGGGTCTGCAGAGTTGAGGAGCATCTCACCTCTGCGTGTTTTCAGGTGTCGGGAAAGGTGGTTATGGTGATGGAGAGGTTGAGGTGGTGGTGAGTTGGTGGCTGATCTCATCACTTCCGAGGTTGAAAAGACAGTGAGGGCATCGGTCAGTAGGTTCTCAGGAGTGGATGGAGTTCATTAGAGTAGTTGTGTTTGGTGTGCAGAGTTGTTCCCATGCTGTGAGCGAGTGATTGGCGGTGGTAGTTGGTGGGTTGGGGATCAAAGTTTCTGGTTATGGTTGCTATCTTGTTGTAGAAGTGGTCGGCGAGGGCATTGCAGAGTTCCTGTGAGGAGGGGATTGAGTTTTATGTGGCTGAATTGCAGGTGAACTCTCTGAAGATGGTAAAGAGTTCCTTGGTTTGGTTGGTGCTGGTCTTGATGGAAGTTGTTGAGGGCCGATTTGAAAGTGGCTCGGTCGGTGTGGCTCCTGCTGGTGTGCCATCTTCTTTCCAGTTGTTTGCATCTGCGCTTTGACATGCTGAGTTCCGGGGTGTACCGTATGACTCTAATGGTAGGTCTGAGCATTTTGACTGCTTTGTTGGGAGCGACTTGGTCGGTCGCACTGGTGATCCTTGGGCTGAAGTTCTCTGAAGCCTGGTCCACGTTGGTGGTGACGTTGGGCTTTGTGATGCTGAGATCATCAGTCTACTGGTGCTGAGTGACCTTTGTCCAGCTGCAGAAGGGGGCACTGAGACATGAGTGCTGAGGTGTGGCTATATCTGATTCTGTGGCCAGTTTGTGGTCCTGGCTATCTGTGTCAGAGGGTGATTTGAAGGTGGTTATGTTGGTGGTGTAGAGCTGGAAGTTCATGTGTTCCTTGATCAGCATGGTTTTGTCATCAGTGATGGTGCAGGTGATCAATTCCTTGCGAACAATGGCAATGCCACCTTTGTGTCTGTTGGTGCAGTCGCAGTGTTTCAAATTATAGCCAATGGGTTTTGCCGAGGCGATATCTGGGGCCAATGTGGGGGTGACTGTCTCAAAATGTGAGAGGTGACAGTACAAATGTAGGGGATAGGGACAGTATCACTGTAGGGTGGGTGGGTGTTTCTGGTCTAGCTGTTGGGTATTTTTTGGTGTTCTAGCTCGGGGAAACTCCATGGGAGTAACCAGGCGCTCTATAAGCTGTAATTTGTAGAAGTGTGTGTGGAGTGGCAGCTCGCTCGTTTTTAAGCTCCCGTTTTGTATTTCTTTTGCAGTTAATTTAGGATACTTAATCCTCGTTTTTAAATTGCCTGACCCACTTACCCCCACCTCTGCCATCCTAGCTTGCACCCTAATTGGTCAACTCACCGCTCTTTGCGGGTCCTTCGCCCTGTCTCGAGGTGGCCATCTTTGTTGAGGGGAAGCAGCGCGCAGTCAGTCCTTTCTCTACCTTGCTGGTTCAGTATAAAGGTAGCCATGCCAACGCGCAGCGGTCACGCGCAGCGGGGACGCCGAATTGACGCCGGAGTTACGCCAGAGTTCAGCCCGTCTGTGCCCGTCCGGGCCCAGACGGGCCCAGGGCCTGTCACCATGCCCGACTCTTTGCCATCTTCTACTACCAGGCTCCGATATGGGAGGGACGCTCTTATCGCCTTACGTCCGTCCCACCCTACTATTTGTAGATTTGCACAGGTGGGAACCTTTCCATTTCTACCGTGTAGAGCCTGTTCCTCCGGCCATAATTCAGTGGCTGTGATATGTGCTCTCTCCATGGCCTTACTTAATTGTCGGTCTTTGCCGAGCCATGCCATTGAAATTCACTCACTTATCCTGGACCACGAGCTCGATGTGCTGTTTCTCACGGAGACTTGGCTCTCCCCCAGTTCTGGCCCTGACATGGTTAGAGCACTCCCTCCGGGCTTTCACATACTCCACCTTGATAGACCTAAAGGGAGGGGAGGAGGAATTGCTATTCTTTACAGAGACACGCTCGCTTGTAAGATCCAGAATGGAGGGGTGACTGAATGTGAGAGCTTACAGTTCTCCCTTCGGTTGTCACCTACAGTGTCTTTGGTAGGCTTGTTGATTTACCGCCCTCCTGGACCCTTGGGTAGCTTCCCTAACTCTCTTTTAGAAACTACCGCACTTCTCGCCTCTTCTACTGCCAACTTTGTGGTCCTCGGGGATTTTAATATCCATCTGGATGACCCTACTAACACCGCGGGAGTCGATCTGATCGACGATTTCAACTCTTTTGGAATCAACCTGGTCAACTCGGGCGCGACTCATGAGAAGGGCCACCTGCTCGATCCTATACTTTCTAACTTGGACCATCTTATTCCATCTCCGGCTCTTGCCATGCCTTGGACAGACCACTTTCTGGTGTCCGCGACTTGGCAATTTGATAGTCCAGCTGCGGTAGCCCCAAGGGTTCACACCCTGGAGAGAGCCTGGTCGAGGCTCCCAGTTGACACTTGGGTGGCACACCTGGAGGCTACGCGGCCCCCTCAAGGAGCTGATCCGATAGTCGGTGATGCGAATCTACATGCTTGGCTCGTGGATTCTCTGGACACCCTCCTTCCCAAGAAGAAACAACTTACAAAGGGGAAGAGAGTGGGCTCGGCACCTTGGTATTCGTCGGAATTGAGAACCTTGAGGAAGGGGTGCAAGAAGCTAGAGCGGTCCTGGAGGAGAGACTGGAGTGAGGCGAGTCGTAAAGAATACCGTACGGCTCTGAGCAGGTATAAATCCGCTATACGGGTGGCAAAATCAAGATTCTTTGAAGAGCGTATAGGTTCTGCGGCCAACTCTTCCAAAGAGTCATTCAGGGTTATTAAGGAGCTACGTAATGCCCCTGAACCCCAGGTTTTACACGAGGACCCTCGCAAAAAATGCACAGAACTGGCCTCGTTTTTCAAAAGAAAAATTGACAACATATTGGCTTCCCTCCCCCGGCTAGGCGAGGTCCCCTCCTTGGTGGACAATTCCAGCTCTCAATCTATGATGCAATCGGTGGAGATGGCCTCCCTGGGTCCGGTCACTATGGAGGAAGTTCTGGCGGTTCTGGGCTCTATGAAGAGCGGCTCCCCGAAAGACCCAGCACCTATTAAATATCTCAAACAGGTGTCCTCTGCGATTGGCGGCCCTGTGACGGACCTGATAAACCTGTCCCTCGCCCATGGGGTAGTCCCCCCCAGTTGGAAAGGGGCGGTGGTTAAGGCCCTTTTGAAAAAGCCTAACCTCCATCCCGCCGATCTCGCCAACTTTCGGCCTATCTCCTTGCTGCCGGGTATCAGTAAGGTGGCTGAGAAGCTGGTGAACAGGCGCCTCTCGGACTTCTTGGAAGCCAATTCCCTCCTGGGCGATTCCCAAACGGGTTTTCGTCCCGGTCAGGGGACTGACACTGCCCTGTTGGCGGTCGTGGAGAATGCTAGGAGCATGCTGGATTCGGGGGGATCAGTGGCAGTGATCCTCCTGGACCTCAGCGCTGCTTTTGACACCGTGGACCATCAGGTGCTTCTCCAACGGCTGTCAGGGGTGGGGGTCACGGGTCTGGCCCTCAAATGGTTCGCTTCCTTTTTGGAAGATCGTTCATTTGAGGTGTGGGAAGGCCATGAAAAATCATCTTCAACCCCTCTCCAGTGTGGTGTGCCACAGGGCTCTTCATTGAGCCCTACCTTATTCAACGTTTACATGGCCCCCCTGGAGAGTGTGGTACTGCCGCTGGGTATTAAAATCATCAGTTATGCTGATGATACTCAGCTGGTGGTAGGCCTCTCCCAGTCGGCGCACCATCCCGACCGGCTGCACACGTGTCTCGAGAAGATCTACACGTGGATGTGCAGCTCAGCCCTAAAGTTAAATGGCTCCAAGACGGAACTGATGCTGCTGGGGAACTCCTCTCCATCTCTGTCCCCCAGCAGCTGGCCAGACTGTCTGGGACCGGTACCCCCCCCCAAACAGGAGATCAAGAGCTTGGGGGTATGGCTGGAGCAGGACCTATCGTTTAAAACTCATGCCAAAAAGACTGCTGGCGTGTGCTTTGGCCTGCTCCGCGCAGCTCAGAAGATTCTGCCCCTGCTCCCAGTGACCACCCGAAGGCTTCTCATCCAGGGACTTATCATCTCGCGGCTGGACTTCAGCAATGCGTTATTCCTGGGTGCACCCGAATCTACCCTGAATAAACTGCAGCAAGTGCAGAACGCGGCGGCCAGGCTTTTGACGGGTCTTCCCAGGCGTCAATCTGCTCGCCCGGCGTTGAGGGCATTGCACTGGCTCCCTGTGAGGGACAGGGTGAAATTCAAGTCACTTTGTATCGCTCACAAAGTTCTGCACGGGGTAGGCCCACCTATTCTGGAGGAGATGGTCCAGCCTTACAAGGCCCCTCGCTCTCTTCGCTCTGACCATCAACATCTCCTTCAGGTTGGCAGGGTGAAAAAGGCAAGAACGGGTGGCAGAAGGTTTTCAATAAATGTGGCCTCTTTGTGGAACTCGTTGCCCCTACAACTGCGCTCGGAAGCTAGCCTTCTTCGGTTTCGAAAACTTTTAAAAACTTTTTTGTTTTCTGTTTAATCCCTTCATTCTCTAGTAGTGTTATGTTCTGGTAAGCGCTGGGATGCCTATAGGTAACCAGGCGCTATACAAAACTCATAATAATAATAATAATAATAATAATAATAATAATAATAATAATAATATCCCCCACGTGCCTCATGAAATCCCTTACACACTATTCACTGTTCTATACACTCTTTGAACCATCCACAAACTAAGGGGCTTATTAGGATAGCGGATTTTCCGCATCCTCTGGGCCGGCGGAAGCCACCGCCGGCCCGGAGGATGCGGAAAATCCGCTGCGGACCCACCAAAGACCCACCGCCACATTAAGATGGCTGGTGGGTCCTGGTTTCCGTCCGCTGCTTTTCCACCGCGGTTGGCTTACAACCACGGCGGAAAAGCTCTAATATGGTGACGGTGTCTCTCAGACACCGTCAGCCAGATTAGGATGGGATGGGAAACATGCTTTTCCGCGGCGGCTTTTCCGCCGTGGAAAAGCATGTGTAACTTCACTTCGGGGGCCCGTTGCGGGCCCCCTAGGTGAAGTGGGGGTGGGGGGTGCACATGGGGGGTACCTATGGTACCCCCCTGCATTTGTATGCGGAAAGCGGCAGGCACCGCGCGGTGCCTGCCTCTTTCTGCATACAAATGCAACACCTGCATTTTTTACATTGCTGTGGGTGCAGCTTGAAGCCGCACCTGCCGCAATGTAAGTAATAGAGGATGTGACCGCCAGGGTGGCGGTCACATCCTAATCGTATAGGAGGGAACGCCGCAGCCCATGCGGACGTTCCCTCCTCCTCAGTGATCGCGGACGGACGAAAGTCCGTCCGCGATCATAATCGGCCCCTAAATTACTGAACCCAATCACATGTGACAATGTATACTTTATTACTGTTTTGGTATTTATACAAAAACACAATTAAAATCCTAAAACAATGGCATCTTAAAAATTATATTCGCAATTTGAAAGTAGAGCCTTATATTTTCTAGTATTGGCCTCCAGTTCTCAATGTCTGTATAAATGTGATTCACCAATAAAAACCTATACGTTAAAAACACATATTATCACAAAAATCACACCACCAGTATACAAAAGATACATATTCGAATCTGGCCTGCGGCCACCGAAATGTAAAAAAACATGTAGTTGTTGACGTGGCGTTTCAGTGGATGATATGCAATAAAAACCACCTTCTTCAGGACATTAACTTTGTGACAACAATCATCTGTATAATTGCTGTCTACAGGAAGCACTCGTGTATCAAGAAAACACTTCCGGGGTATGTTCCAATTCTTTCTAATAACTCTCTCTTAACACCCTTCCATGTTTATTCAGAATCCTTCAAAATCACACTCCCACTGTGTTTGTAGAACGAAATACTCCCTTTGCCAAATCTCACATTTTAATCGTGTCTCCTTGCGGACCTCAAAAGGTGCTTGGATTCAATTAATTACACCAGTTGCGCTGCATAATGAGCTTCTCAAACTTTTTAATATTCTCGTCAGCAAGATCAGGCGTTCTGCTTCCTTTGCTCGAAAATATATGTCCCTACTTTCAAATTGTGAATATAATTTTTAAGATGACATTGTTTTAAGATTTTAATTGTGTTTTTGAATGAATACCAAAACAGTGATAAAGTAAACATTGAAACATGTGAATGGGTTCAGTAATTTAGGGGTATATTATCAAGGGGTTTATCTCCGCTTTTTTGGCTTTAAAAGCCAAGAAAGCGGAGATAAAATTATCTCCCTATTACCAAGCTGTCGCTAACACCAGTTAGTGACAGCTAATAGGAGATAGCGACCATCTTGGGCCCCGCTTTGCATGTCAGTGATATTTATCACTAATGACATGCAAAGTGGGCGTGCCAAGATGTTAGCGACTGGAAACAGTCGCTAACATCGCTATCTCCTATTACCAACTTTTGGAGATATTCGCGCTAAGCGCGAATATCTCCAAAAGCTAACACCTGCCCTGAGCAGTTCTTCACCATGTTATCCAATGGGAGGTGGATAACATGGCTAAGAGCATTTGCTCGATAATGCATGAATATCGCTGACTTTTCAGCGATATTCATGCATTGCGGCCGTTTTTTATCGCATTTGCGATAAACCTTGCTAATAGCAAGGTTTATCTGCGATAAAAATCGCCGATGTGCGGCGATAATTTTTGTCTCTAAACAAGTTAGAGACAAAAATTATCGCTAGTTGTTGGTAATATACCCCTTAGTGTGTGGATGGTTCAAAGAGTGTATAGAACATTGAATAGTAAGGGATCTCACGAGGCACGTGGGGGATACCATTTCAATGTTGGAGTGAGCCAGATCTCTGTAAGAAAGGTCACATCAGGGGCGAGGGTGGATAGGGTGCCCCAGACTTTTGTGGTGTGTTTGCAGAGCTATCTGGCATTGATGAGGAGGCAGCTGAGTAGTTCCGGGGAGGTCTTGACTGCTAGGGGTGGCGTAGTGCTGGTTGCTGTGATAGTGGTCAGTGCAGATGCTAGTGTGGAGGTAAATCGGCAGTGGGTGCAGGTGAATGGTCCCTCTGTGGAGCGAGGCGATGCGAGTCAGCAGTTGTTGTTGCGTCCAGGGTCTAAGGACCGGTCTGCGGCGTGGTATCTGTGGGACTGCGGAGGCCCAGAGTTTTCAGCACTGGGCATGGTTCAGGCACCGATGGGCACAGACGGACTTAGCTTTGGCACTTGTGGTGCAGCCTCGCAGTGGCTTCCATAATTGGTCCTGGGTGGTGGGAGGGGCTGACAGAGAGGTGGGAGGGCAGTAAATGGGAGGAGAATGGCAGGTGTTGGGCAAAATACAGGACAAGATACATTTCTTCCTTCTTAGCATGTAACAAAATGTGCACAAACAAAACGCTCTCTGTTAACATGGTATTCTTGAAAAACTGCTGCTAAAGCGGCGATAATTTTAACCTTGTTCCTTGCGCGGGGACACGCCGGTGTGCGTAACTCAGCGCTCGGTGTGCGTAACTCAGCGCTCGGTGTGCGTAACTCAACGCCGGTGTGCGTAACTCAGCGCTCTATAAATGCCCCTATTATTATTTATAATATGCCCCTCCATTATATAGCCAGAGTTTGTCCTGAAACTCAAGTGCAGATCCATCCCTCCTGGATTTATGTTGAACACGCGATTAACTGTGTAGACTAAAGGGAAGAACATTGAAGTTAAAGGAGCACATAAATAATAGGGGGGGGACAGACATTCACCCAAAGAGTTAGACCACACTCTGTTGAAGGAATGCTTGTTGGTTATCATAGACACCAGAAGCATTGTGGGAGTGTCTGGTATAGGTACATCTGAGAAGTGTCTGACTGGTAAAAATTGCCAAAGGTTTGCAATAATATATCTGTGGCCCTTCATAAGGTATCTGGCTGTCGTGCTCTTTGTAAATGTTTGTACACTTCATTGTGTGTCATTCAGCTATATGTGTTTAAAGTATCTTGTGATGTGCCCCACCACTAACACAGCAGCCTTCAAACCTTTCAAAGACAGCGTGAAAAAGAAGCCAACAGAGCACATAGAAGAGAATGGGATGTCTTTCACCATACCATTATTTCATTAAGTTACCTTTGATTGAGAAATGGCCCCAAAGGAACAACAAAACAAACTGAGGAACAACAACTTACTTATACGAATATTAAACGACTAAACACTGAATGACAACAGTGTAAACACATATGAATAAATGTATACCTTGTCACACAAAATGAGTATCAGTTTCAGAAAGCTGAAGTAATGCAAACTGCAGAGCTAGTTGAAGTAAGCAACACTCAGTTGGTCCCCACTGATATATGTTTTAAGAGATTTTTGCAGTAGTTCCTGAATGCTGTCAGAACATTGTGCAATCCATTCACACGACCCATTAGATAAAAATAAAAAAAATGTATGTTTACCATTGTTGTGTAGAACAAGTTATGTCTTTCTTCTATGACCCATGCCAGTATTCTTCCTCAAAGTGCAATTTCTAAAAACGATTGTCCTATCTACAGCAATGGTTCTTGAAAGTTTTACTTCTGTGAACTCCTACTTAATCATGACTGGAATCGAGGGACCCCATTGAGCCATTACCGGAAGCCAGGGATCCCAGCCTCAGCATTTTCGATAATTTGAACAGTAAAAGAATACACAACAATACTGAAACAAGCTTTCATCAAAAAAATAAATACACATATAATGAAATATTTAATTTAATTCACGAATAAAAAAATATATAACTTTTGATTTGAATGGGAAGGTTGGGGACTTTTTCTAAATTCAATTGAAACCATTCATCACCCATGCCCTTGCACTGTTCCTATGAATCAACCTTAGATACTCACTTAGGGACATATCTACTAAAGTATCACTAAATGCAGGGCAGCAAGCAGTTGCTGCGCTGCATGAAAGACAGAGAGAGTAGAAATGCCCCATTAGTTATTAAGACATGGCGCATCTCTACACCCTGCTAGAGCTGGCACACTATGTGCTGCTTAAATGCAATACAGGCACAATTGCATGATGCTGCAATGATGCCTGCCTGCATGTAGTGGGTTATTGCTAAGATGATAGGGTTATGTGACATTTTAGAAATATGGAAAGTGATTTCCCGTAATAATGCTCATATTATGCTTACTTTGCAGTTTCTATTATTTTCTAGGCTGAAAATTGCTATATAAACCCTTGAAATTGAGAGTGACCCAGATTCTTTTTGAGTCTTTTCTAAAGATGCTGTCTCATTTCCTATTGATTTGCACATTTAGGACTTAGTCCAGGCACCTAATGTTTGCTCATTATTGCATTATTTCAGTAATTTAGAGTATTAATCGCAATTGACTTTTTGATTGATTTCAATGAGATTGCCTCTGCATTCACATTTTACTATTTTCTGCATTGTACTTAAAACCTTAATAATTTCTGATATCAAACTCTCTTTTCGAGTCAATCCCTTTCTGCACAAAAACATACCTACTGACAACACAGGCAACCATGTACCATGGTGCAGGAGTGCCTGCCTTGGCACTTGGCAGGACGTTATGCACCAGCACTGGGAAAAGTCAGGAATGGGCAGTACAATGTAAAGTATGATGCATTCCTACCCTTTCCTTATCATGCAGTGCAGTGAGGTGACTATCTGCGCTGCATGATATCATATTAGAACATTGGAATGTTAGGAGCTCCATTGAAAACAATGGAGTAGCGCCGGTCTTGTAATGGTGGGTATAAGCTCGGAGCTCAAACATTCCAATGATTGTCTTTGAGCCTGAGGGAATTTCAATCTCCTCAGGCACACTGAAGCCTTTGTTTTGTTAGGGCATTCTGCCCTCTAGTGGCAGAATGTCCTAATCGCCTTATAGCCCTTTGTATCAGGGCTATACCGGCTATTAAGGTCCCGCTGCCTTGGTAAAGACGCTGCAGGGGGCCTTTAATAGCCGGTATAGCCGCTATAATATATATGCCCGAAAGTATTGATGAGATACTCAAGTATGCCAAACACAGAAGTGACTGTTTTGATGTGAAACAGAAAAACATCAAGGAGAATTTGATGATTTTGTAGACGAAACAGATTCAGAGAAGTGGTAAAAATCAGATGAATTCATATAAGGATGTTTTGCCATCTGCAAGTTCCTGTGTGAGTGCTAATTCAAATTTTGGAATGCAAGGAGTTGGAAAGAGGAGTGATATGGTGCTGGCAGAGCCCAACGTAGGAGTAGAGGTAAGTGTAGACAGATCCCAGATCAAATCCAAAAGAATTTTGTATACTAGATGCAACAAAATGCAAATCAGTCAAAGGCACAGGGCCCGATTCACAGAACTAACTTAAGACAAAATCCTAAACTTACTACATTTTGATATTCACAAAAGGCACTTACTCATCAATGAGTAAGTGCATCCTGTGAATACCAAAATGAGTAAGTGCCTTCTTTGAGTGCCTTCTGTGAATACCAAAATGAGTAAGTGCCTTCTGTGAATACCAAAATGAGTAAATGGTAGTAAGTTTAGGATTTTGTCTTAAGTTAGTTCTGTGGATCGGGCCAACAGTTTTCTGCCCCAGCCCAACAGATGCCTATGCAGAATGTGCAGAATTCATGGCAATTTCATATGAATATGCCTGTTTCTCCACTGTTGCAGCAACAGATGAGAAATAAAATGCCATACAACCCAGGGTTTCAGCAGAATTCATTTATTCTAAACAATGATTTTTCCCAGTGTTTACTGGGTGCAACAAATTCACCATGACAGTGCCTGATGAGGGAGGAGGATTGCATGCTTGGTGCAGCCCTGAAGATACACCAGAGTGGCTCATACATAGATGGTGAGGTGAATGACTACCTCGTATAATTTGTAATGACTCCTGGTGCGACCAGCTCTATGATTTGTTCCAAGGAGTTCCCAACCTACCCCTTTCGGCAAAAGAAGTCAAAATTGTAGGAATAAGCGATAAGCAGATTACTAATCAAGTTTCAGCAAAAGTTCCAGTGAAAATAGCGTTCATGAAAATGACCACCAATTAGTATTGTGTGATTCAAGTCCTGTTAATTTACTTAGCAAAGACTCACTTTGCAAGATGAACTTTGCAATATAGTGCACAAGGATGGTTTCACAATCGAAACTCGAGATGAAAATTCAGTAGTTAAAATAAAATCAAAGAGTTAAGAGCTCGTTTGCTGCCGGTTCTTATAAAAGATACCTTGCCTCTTGATTTAAGACACACAGATAAAGAAGAGGTATGGGAATTTACAGGTAGAGAAATAGGAGTAATAATGAGTGCAGGACCAGTTACGATTATGATCAAACCAGATGCAGTTTATCCTATAACTAGACAATAAAAGCTTTCATGAGAAGCAACGATGGAATACCCATCATACAAAAGATGTTAGAGTAGGGTATTTTATAAGAGGTGCTTTGTAGTCCTTGCAACGCACCTGTGATGGGTGTAAAAAACTGAGTGGAAAGTGGAGGGTGGTCCAAGATCTTAGGCAAATAAAAAGATTGGAGTTACATGTTTTACAGTGGCATCATCTCCTGCTGTGACCTTGTTGCAAATTCCAGTGAATGCAGAATGGTATACAGTCATTGACATATGCCAAGCATTTTTTCCATCCCATCTCATGAAGATAACCAATATCTTTCCCCATTCCGAGTTCTCATTAAAGTTTATGTTCAGTGTTGAATCCCACAGTGGTATACAGAAGCCTATCGACCTTGAGTCAGATTCTAAAGAAAGATTTTGAAGGTTTGCAACTGCCCTGTAACTCAGATATGGTGAAACATATTGATGACCTTTTAAGGCATCAAAGACAAAGGAAGATTGCAAGTTGGATACAATTGTGCTCTTGAACATCTTGCTGACAATGGTCATAGGGATTCACCTACAAGATGCAGTACTGTAAAAAAGAAGTGATTTGGTATGGTACCACATTAAAAAAGGGGCAATGAAAGTGTCCAAAGAACATGTTTCTGCAATCCTGAAAATGAATCTTCCAACTACTCAGAGGGAAGTGGGGATGTCCTCCATAAAGGTTGGCTACTGTTGTCAGTGGATTCCAAACCTTTCTCGCATTGCAAAGCCTTTACTGAGGCTTACTCACAGTGACGTAGAAGATCCGGTGCCATTTGATGGTGAATGCATGAAATCCTTCCTGGAGCGCAGAGAGAATCTTTGTATTGCACCTGATCTTGGAATGCATAATAACGATAAGGAATTTGAACATAACTGCTACGAAAAATAAGGTGTGCTCTCCTGTCCCTAGTTCATAAACATGATGAGATAAAGTGGCCTGTCGCTTACTCTCCTGCTACATTAGATCTGGTAACCACAGCTCCTCCTGATTGTTTGAAGCCTGTAGCAGTTGTTTGCCAGGCAATTGAACAAAATGAGCGAATCTTTATGGGCCATACACTTATTGTGATAGACCCTCATTCAGTTGAGATTTTGCTGACTCATACATGAACTCTGTATCTGACTAATAGCCCCCTTATGATCAAACAATACTGATAGGTGAGAACATTTCAATAAGAAGGTGCAGCACCTTAAATCATGCACCGATTCCAAACAATGACAAAGATAAAACTAAAGATCTGACTATGATTATACCAATGTAACAGAATTTTGTACTCCACTTCCTGCCAGACCATACTTCACATGCCCAAATTAGGCTAGAATTTTGCCTGTTTTCACAGCATTTGATGTTAAAGGCACAATTCTTGGCCTATTGTTTTAAATCCAGGCAGGAGAAGATTGACACACTAAAACATGTAATTTAGAAAGTAATAAGCAACCCCTTTACAAAGTGACATAGCTATCTAAACCTCACACTGGATGTTTTGGAGGCCCGAGAGATCTAGGGGCATATTATCAAGACAGGCAATAAAATGATCGCCTCTTTAGCGGCAGAAAACTGACGCTAAAATGGGGATAATGGGCTTGATAATATGCTCTATGGAAATCCAATTGAAGCCCATGTTAGATGTGATGGAGATCTAACCTGAGCTTCAATTGGAATACCATAGAGCATATTATCAAGCCCAATATCGCCATTTTAGCGGCAGTTTTGTGCCGCTAAAGCGGCGATAATTTTATCCCCTGTCTTGATAATATGTCTCCTAGTTAGGTGACCTTCCTGTGACTCTACTGTCAAAATGTCTAGTGAAACAAGGAAAACTATTATCGAGGGCACAAGATGAGCAGGCCCTAACGAAACAGACTCATGGTGCTTGAGCAGTAAAACTGTATGAGCCAGGGGTTTTGCTGATCTATCTCTAACTACCGTTTGGTAAGGCAGTGGAAAAAACATTGATGAGATTAAGGTTTGGTTTAATTCCCTTAAAAGCCTACTGGTGTGGCGGGAAAGACTGCAAGGATACTAATAGACAATGCTGTTTTTGAACAAAGGAAAGTAATCCATGTCCCACATCCTGTTTATCTGTGAGGAGCTGCTCATGCTACGAAAGTTATGGTTGCATCCTATATGGCATACCATGTTTGAGAGGTGAATCATCTCAGTTAGTGGCTCGATTTCTAAAATTGATCAAATATGCCTTAACAACTTTGCAAATGGGATGGACTTTGATGGAAGAAAGTTTAGAGTATTGCCGCTGTATACCTTAACGTAAAGATGCTGCCTATATTTTCTGGCCTCTTTGGGCATGGGCATGGGACACCTATTAAACACTAATCGAAATCTAACCCAAAGTAAAGTTGGCATTGGGAAAATGGCCTTGCCTGTCCAGTAGTATGAGGTGAATCTGAGTACTTTATGGTCTTCAGGAGTACAGATGATAATATGACCAGTGCAGGCCTTTTAATTTAACATGCAGCTACAAACCTTGCACCTTACTCTGGCCTCAGAACTGGACGGAGGTTAATAGTGCACCTTATGGTCTTCTGGGGCTGGTTTACAAATATGGTGCATTTTTCTTGATTTCGCTGGGCACAAGGGTGAATGATCAGCCCCCTAGCACTGCCCATGGGCCAGCAAATTCCTGCGAAAAATGGTGCAGCTTTAAAGCTGCCACTCTGTGGGGGATATTCTCAAGAACGTGTGATATGTATCACAAAATTAGCTTAACGCAACTCTGCACATCGCAGTTCATCGCGGGAAAATAACGCCGTGGTAACTTTGTATTCTCACACGGCGGTACCATGTGATAGTCTCAAAATAACGCTTCAAATGACCGCGGTACAATTAACGGGACGCAGTAAAAATGTGAAACACGAACGCGAAAAAAGTGGTGGTGAGGCCAATCGCGATACAAAAATCCGCGATAACCAGCAACAGGCCTGCAATTCCCACGAGTCATGCAGGAAAATGCTACCATAAAAACAGAACAAAAAAAGGGAAAATAAAATAAACTGTGTAGCAACATGGATGCACACGGACCGAGTGCAGAGGTCAACACAAACCCCGCAAGCCCCACAAACCACCAGCAAGGAACCTCGGGGTCGGAGAAGGCCAAGAAGAAAAGGAATAGGAAGACGGGGTTCAGTCGACAGGAAAACTGGATCATCGTCACGGAGGTGACAGAACACTACCAACAACTGTTAGTCACCTCTACTGTGTCATTGGCAACACAAACGGAAATATGGCTTTCCATCGTGAGCAACGTGAATGCAGTCGGAGTGTGAAGGAGGTCAATGGAGGATGTCAAGAGGTGGTGGCATGATGCGAAAAGCCAAACCAAGCAGAAACCTGCTGCCAACAGGAAGGTAGCAACGGAGACTGGAGGTGGGAGTCCTGCCCCACAGGAGGAGCTGGAGAAAATGGTGGCCACAGTTATCAGTGTGGAGACGGTGCAAGGAGTTGGGAGTCCGGACACAGCTTGATATGACCTGAAACAACATCAACAGGGTGAGTAACGACCAGGAACTGGGTGGACGGGGGGAGATGGGCACAATTGCACACATTCACAACGATGTGTAGCACACTGCACACCCACAATGACCCTGGATCATGTTCCTGATCCCCGTGGCACACTGCAGCACACATACAAACACCAAGTAGGCCCTGTCCACCATGTGCCCAAAGGGGTCCCCCCCACACATCAACAATCCCACAAACAACACATGCATACAAGCGAAAACCAGCAAAGATGCATATTTGTGAGCCACACTGACAATGCAAGTGACACTACATGACGATCAGCATAGCTGCAGTACAATCATCATGACATTGTGCACGCCACTACACTGAAGTGGCTGAGTGTGGACCACATACGGAAAGGAGCAGGTCACACTCTGACACATCCACGTGCAAAATCGACCCCTGGTGTCAACAATACTTCTGCAGATAAATAATGCACAAGAGTACAATAACTGTCCAAGAGCACAAATTACCCAAGTTGCCAACATCTCAGCACCGTAAAAGCACAAAAGTCAAAGGCACACCACCTGAAAGGGAAAAGTGGCAGCAAAATCACAGCTGCAGGGGCGACTCTCCCACAAGGCAGCACACACACATAGCATTAACAGCACATCCATATTGACGACAATGTGGGACAAAGTGCAACACTTACACTGCAGAACAGAGGACACAACTGGGTCCGCTTGTGCGTAGAAACTGGCCAATCACATCTGACATAGCAGAAAACTGTGAGATGAAAATGTACGTGTACAACCTCACACCCGTCATGTAGTGCAAATATCTACTGTCCTGCATCAAATAGTCAGCTCCTCCCAAACAGTCACAATGTACATTGTCACACAGTCTGTATGTAAACTTGAACAATGCGCCAAAATACATGTCAATACAATGTCAAAATGCATCTCCCCTTCACATTGCAGAGGGACAAACTACACCTCCAGCAGAGCAGACCAGACAACTCATCAGTGATGCTGAAAAGGACCTCCACACCTGCAATACCAACAACCTACAACAGCTCATGGACATCTTAGGCAACCCACCTCCAGGAGCAGGGCAGCCCAGCTGCATCGAGGAGACCCCACCGCCTGCACAGACCACACAGCAGGAAGCACCCACCACCACGGCTGGCACCCAGCACCTCACCGAAGTACACATCGCATTCCAAGGCCAGATGTTAGACAGCCAGCAGGAGGTGGCCGAAGAGGTGCGGATGGGGTTCGACCTCATGGAAGCCGAACTAGATCACATACGTGGGTGTCTAAATCCCATCAGGTACCACTTACACTCCCCAAAAGAGGCCTACACTGCGACAGAGACACATGCATTTGCACATCTCCAGTACTGAACTACGCCTAGAGCCCCGGGATAATCATTTACACCCCCATGCTGGACTTGCGTACGCCGGCCCAGTCCACTCCTCTTACATATTAAGTGGAAGACAACAAAGCTATATGTCCAAGGTCTCAACCGCTGCTTGCTGTGACATGGTTGAGTCTGCTGTACACAGCACAATGTAATGTTGTAATGCCCGGGGCCCTTATGCATACATTATGACCACATGGACACACTCAGATATTTTGTGCAACTGGCTACGGGCACGTGCGCCCGGCACCTTTATTGCCAGGGTCTCATGTACAGTGACGCCTGTGCTGGATGTGGTTGGGGTGAGCGTAAGCCAGCCCTCAGAAACAACTGAGAAGCATCATGGTAGTAGCCGGAACAAGTACAGAGGTCACCCAATATGCATTCAGAAGTGCCTGTGAGTTGCAGTGCACTGAGGTTGGGGCACCAGAGCTGAGCGTGCTCATGTGAATAAATTGTCTAGGATTGTGTCCCTTCAGGATATTCCTGCTGTAGCTGCAGTGGGGTGTGTTACACCTACATTATCTTCCTCATCATCGTCCCTGGTCTTCCACACTGCCTGAGGTGACATTGTTGTGTGAGCTGTCCAACACAAAACTCAATCAGAAAGGTGTGAGCAACTCTAATAGTTTGGCATTAAGACTCTTTCGACTCTGACAGTTGTTGGTTGAATGTGGTCCTGGCGGTAATGGCGTGTGCATCCTGCGGTGATGCAACATCCGGGCAGGTCAGGACTCGATTTTATGTGTGAGCCCTGGTGGACCGCAGTTGTTGCCTGTCAGCAGGGGCACACAGCCACGTGTAGTTGGCTTGTGATGCACAGAGCTAGTGACACTAGAGCAGTTATTGGTAGTGTTCAATCACCTCCGTGAAGATGATAATTTTTTCCTCCGGACTGAAAGATGTCTTCCTCTTACACCTCTCCTTGTGTGCAATGATATGAATTCTGCTGTTGAGAAATCAAGATTCAGTTCCAAATGTGTGACCTACTGGACCACAATATGGGCTGAAGACAGTAGTCAGCAAGGGACCACAGACATGTGTGGTTGGAATGCTATGCACAGAATTGGCTGGCACTACATTGAAGGGAGTAGAGTGATCTCAAACGTCCCATGAACATTTTAACTCGGCCATCAGGATATCAAGACTCAGTTCCAAATGTGTGACCTACTTGACCGTAATGTAGGCCGGAGGCAGCGGGGGATTACGTCAACGAGAAAGGAGTACTGCGGGCCAGTGTCGCGGAGGCTGTGATGGTCTGAGGTGGCTGCCAAGGTCGCAGGCCTCACGCTTGGAGCTTGCACCGACATGTGGTGGGTCCTCTTTGACATACGCCGGTGTCTGCAGGTGAGCATTGAGGCCTGGGTGCACAGGGGCAGGCAAGACGGGTCTAGGGACCAGTGACCTTGGGTGCAGCAGGCACACAGTATCACAGGCAATACCGCTCACCGCGTCGGATGAGAGTCACAACCCTGGCAGACACGTTGGCCATTCTGGAAGAGAACCATGCCCACTGCTATGTGCTTTTTATTCACACCCCTACACTGGCCAGGCATACGCAGGGCCAGCCCACTCCGCTCACGGTTACAGGGGGGGACGTAACAAACTACATTTCCGCAATCTACCCCATTGGCTGGTGTGACATGGTTGCGTCCTCTGTCCAATACACTCAAAACACCAGCAGTGTATGTGTACATGGATATGTCTGTGGTCTGCATACTGCAGTCTGGCAGCACATCCACGCCACACTTGGCATTGTGTACATACTCATTCATGGGCCACTTGCCTCCTTCGCACATGCCTGCTTCCAACCTCTCCCCACATTCTGCTATTGTGTGGCTGAAGTGCCATGCCGTTGATGGTTCATGTACATGGCTAGCCCAGGTTACCACAGTATGTTGTGCTGTCATGTCTGGTGGGTGGGCATGTTGTTTGGCATGTTGTATGTGAGTTTCTAACATCTGCATTCCCAGAGTTGTGAGTTGTATGATTGTGAAGTTGGCGTGTGTGGTGTGTCCATATGGTACTTACCAACAGCAGGGCATTTCTGTGGGTGCCATCCTGGAAGAGCCAGTTGATGATGCACTGTCGGAAGATGTAGGAATCATGCACACTGCCTCTGTATTTGGCGACAACATTGGTGAAGAGTCCCCGGTGGTCTACTGTTGTCTGCACATTGATGGGATGCGTGTGCTTTCTGTTGCTGTAATTGTGTGCAGTGTCAGCAGGGGGCTGTAATTGTGTGCAGTCAATTGCCCGCAACACATGCGGGAAGCCAGCTTTGGCATAGAAGCCTTGCAAGGTCTCCAGCTGTTCCTGCGCAGTGTGGGGTAAGTGAAGGTACTGGTGTACCAAGCTGATGATGGCATCCAAGACAGTTTTGAGGAACTTTGATAGGGCGGCTGTGAGACTGCTCCGACTCTGGCGGTTGTTGGTTGGAAGGTACCAGAGGCCAACAGTTGCAGCACAACCAGCAGATTTGTCTGCGGAGGGATGTTGGTTGTCCGCTGTGTTGGTACCGTCAACCTGTGGGCAATAATGGTCAGGATGCGGAGGATGGTTATCCTTTTGCGCCTATAGTGGGCAACCACATCCTCTGGTATTGGGTCTGTGAGGCTGGTGCGTTTTCTGAAGGTCCGCTGTCTTTGTCTGCGCTGCCTCTGTGGTAGTCTGGGGGGGGGGGCAGAAGGTCCGGGGAGGGGTTGCGGGCCTGGGGGTGATGGCGGTGGGTTTTGTGGCCCTCTTGGGTGTGCGAGCTGCATGATCGGTATCTCCGTGGTATCTGTTCTTCAGGTGTGGCTCTGGGCTGGGCTCCCTTTTCTGGTTCAGGTTGTCATTGGACTTTACACCAGGTAAGAGCAGATGTTAAATTTCTGCTGCTAAAGCACCTTATTGCCTATTTTGTGATCTTATCACCGATCTGGCTGGCCATTGAGAATATCGCAGCTTTTTGCACAGGAATGCCTACTCTGCAGCTCATTAGCGATAGTTTCCGGTGCCATCTGACGTACGTGGTTCTTCGGTAGAAGATCGGTCCGTCGTTCATTTAGATCCTAAATGCGCACCATGTCAAACATTGTTGTTTACTTTAATGTACAAATAGGGGTAGGCTGCGATATCATAAGGGAGACTGGATATAACTAATATAGGTCCCCTTTCCAGTTGTTCCAAATATTTGAATTTCCAGAATTGAAGCCTCTTTTTGCTTTTCCTTTTTCTTTCACATGAGCACTAGCTTTTCACATATTTCTCTCTCACTGATGATAACCATGAAAATATTTTGTATTGAAATAACTAACAGTGTCCAATTTAATTAGTTTCTTGATATGACTGAATAAACTTATGGTATTAATACAATCCATTTTTGAAGTAGCTTTCTTTTGTGGGCCTTTGATCTTTTTGTGCCTATATATATAGAAAAAAAGTTCTGTTAAAAAAGCTGTTTGAAACTACAATAGTCTGGGACCATTGTTTTTCTGTACCATATGAGACTCATGGGTTAGTCGATGGCTGGCAGGCTGTAAACCCAGCAACCTTAGGATATACATATTTCTCTAATCCGCATCTGACGCAGGCCCGATTGGATTATGTGTTTATGTCTAATTCCATAAAATCAAATGCCAAATAGAAAAACTACCACAGGTTTTATCTGACCATAACCCATTAATATGTAGTTTAGAAATAGACATGGCTAACTCCAACACAAGGCCCTGTACATTTGAAAGATCCCTACTTTCAGAAATTGGATAATGTACATATATGAGTCAATGGATAACACGGTTTTTGGGAGACAATCTAGGGAGCACCACTATTGAAATTGCTTGGGATGCCATGAAGACTGGAATCAAGGGCAAAACGTTAAGGTATTCTTTAAACCGTAATAAACAAGATAAGCTTTCTATGAAAACTTTGCAGGATAATATTGGGGGGCGGCAGAAGAGGAATTGTTGATGGCAGTGAGAGGTAAGGAGGATCTAGAAGGTGTACAGAGGCAGGTCGCAATTGGTAAGGCGGAAATTATTAATGTATATACTGATAAAGCATTAAGTAAAGCTATCGCCCAGAAAGAAGCGGGTTATGAACTTAATGAATAAATTGGACATCAGTTGGCGGTGCGAACAAGACAGCAAACCTCGTTAAATATAATTTGAAAGATAAATGACCCGGTGATTGGCCAGACCACGAATCCAGAACATATAAGAGAGGCTTTTGGGTGGCATTATCACACTCTATATACAGCAAATGTGGGCAGTGGGCAGAGTGAAATTGAAAAATATTTAGATCTCATCCCTTACAGTTCATTTGAGTAAGAGGATCAGCAATGTCTAGATCGTCCACCCGACTGGGAGGATATCTTAACGACTATTAAGAGCTTGGCTAATGGGAAAGCGACAGGAACAGACTGTATACCGACCAACTTTTATGCTGTCTTTGCAGATCAGTTGAAAAACACTCTTACGGATCTAATGGTACATATATTTAATGGTGGGCGACCTCCAGGTCATGGTCACGTGCAGAAATTGTGAATTTTTTGAAAAAAAATAAGCCATCTGCACAACTTGGATCATATCGCCCAATCACATTAATTAATGGTGATTCAAAAATATATTCGAAACTGTTAGCTAACAGACTTGCACCAATCATACATAAAGTCATCTTGGAGTGTCAGCATGGATTTATACCAGGGAGATCCACTATAGATCATATTCAGAGGGTCATCACACTGTTTGACATCACCAATGTTGCAGGAATCTATGGCTCTGATGTTATTGGATGCAGAGAAAGCCTTTGATAGGGTCTCCTGTCAATATTTATGGGCTATTTGTCTAGGATTGGAGTGGGGGATATTTTCATTCAGGCAGTCAAGAGGCTATATCTTGATCTAACAGCAGCCTTAATGGTCAATGGCATATTATCTAGGGAATTTCAAATCTCCCGGGGCATGAGACAGGGCTGTTCCTGCTCCCGCTCCTATTTGAGATCTATATTGACCCATTCATTCGTAGATTAGAAGACAATGCTCAAATTCCACCTATATGGTCTCTAAGACCTCGGCCTACGCAGACGATATCGCTCTGGTGACACAGACCCAAACACAGCCATCATAGCTATTGAAGAAGAGGCTAGACGTTTTGGACAAGTCTCAGGCTATGCACTCAATCAGGATAAAACCCAGGTTGTTTTCAATGATAAGGCCAAGATGGCCAATATACAGGTTGTAGAAAAGGCCACATATCTAGGTATCTGTATCATCCCGGCTAGATAGTCTGGTCGAGGATAATTGGGAGCCCCTTATGCTTACTATTCAAAAAGACCTTCAACGCATTAATAACATACACTTATCCATTCTAGGAAAGTGTAATGTTATTAAAATGCTTTTCTTCCCAAATATTTTATATCTTTTCAGAGCAATATGCCTAGAATTTACATCATCATGGTTTAAGACAATAGAGCAGATTTTCTCTATTTCTCTATTTGGGCTTACCCTCGATCTCGACGAGCCTATACATTTCTTACTTTACCAAGGGTTAGGGGAGGGATGGCACTCCTGAATATAAAGTAAAATTATTGGGCATCCATTTTAACATATAGTCGAGAGCTATTGCAGATTAATCATGATGATATACAGACAGATAAAATGCCATTTCTTTTTGAACTGATGGTGGGAATAGAGACAAGGGGCCCCATTAGGATGGCGGGCAGACTTTGTCCGCCCGCCATCTTATCGTGAAATGGGACCAACCGCCATAAGGGCGGGGGTCCCATGGAGGCTATTAGGATGCGCCCGCCACAGAGGCGGGCGCATCCTGCATTCCTGTCATTGTGGCGGGCAGTGCACTCAGCACCGCCCGCCACAATGCCCGGAAGGCATGTCGTGCACTCCCATGCACAACATGGCAGGCACCGCGTGGTGGCTGCCATGTTGTGCATAGAACTGCAGGGGGGTACCATAGGTACCCCCATGTGATCCCCCCACCCCCCAGAGTTCCTGGGGGCCTGCAACGGGCCCCCGCAAACAATCCCTGAATGCCTTTCCGTGGCGGCAGGCATGTATCCGCCTCCATCCTAATATGGCTGGCGGTGTCTAACAGACACCATCACCATATTAAAGCGGCAGACTTTCTTTCCGTCCACCGCGGTCCCCCCGCCATAGTAATATGGCGGGGGAGAAATGGGTGGTGGGCGGGGAAGGATCTCGGGCGGATCGCAACCGCCATGCGGGCGAGGGCGATCCGCCCGATATCCTAATGGGCCCCTGAGAGATAACATTCGATTTGTCTATAGTTATAGAGGTATAAGGTATCTTTTGTAGCATGATGTATCTATATACATGCTTATCCACTCTGCCTGTTATGATTCTAAAAGGTTAAGTTAAGTTAAGTAAAGGTTTTAATTTCTCTCGTACTCTACCATTATGAAATGAGCCGAAAACCACACTGACGCCATCTTTGCTTTGTCCGCGTCAGGCCTGAGCGGTGGTCACTTGCTATCCTCCAGTAGTCAGTAGGCCCTGTTAGTTGAGTTATAGAGAGCAGCTGAATGCACACTATTCTTTCGCTATCCTGAGACCCAAGGTCGCATCTGGCTTCAGAGGTGAGAAGCGCATTCCTGAAGGCGCTGTGCCTGCGCTCCCAGGCACCGGGACGAAAGGGAGTCACCCCTCCTGACCTCCCCCAATAATAGCAAGAAGCCGAGTTTTGATCTAATCCTGTGTACCATATACGGTCTTTCCTTAGAGCCTGAGAGCCAAGTAGTACTTTTCCATGTACGGTGACTTCACGTGTGGATCTGAAGGTATATATGCAATGTATTGACTGTAAGCTGTCAGTCTTCTCCGCGCACCTGATGGGTGGGGATGAGAGAGGGTCCTCTATAGAGTATTTTGTATAATAAACAATTGACTTTTCTTCACTGGCGACTGACTGACTATTTGGTCATTTGGTATTGGGGCTATTGGTAGGTATAGCCCCTTATGTTATTTTTTATGGTACGTCAGTTGGCGACTCTGGTGGGACTCCGAGTTTGGGGTCGTCCCCCCGTAGCCGGGGAAAGAAGGACAAAGAAAGAGGAGCTCTGTCGAGGGGATGGACTGACTAAAGATTCCGGCTTACTCCGCTCTCACGAACAGAGAGCCCCAGCTGCTAGTGACCCTTCGCCGGAGTCCTACGGGCATAACCCAGCAGCTGACTGTGTTAGTCTTCAGGAGTTGGCAGTGGAGAACATGCAATCTTACCTGTGTGCACCAGGTGATTGTATTGATTTTGGTGTCTTGGATTACGCTGTTGAGCGGCGTTTTGGAAGCAGTTAACTGTATTGGATTTGGAGGTCAGTGTACCACGGAGAACTTTGGAGGTCTGACGGGGAGGCATTGTGGCTGCACGGGCAGATGCTCCATGGACTTGTTTGGTGAATAATAGAGATTTTGATTGGACGCCTTGGTGTGGCACTTGTGGTGCGCACCCGGCCGGACTGCTCTCGGAAAAGCTCGCGGTTGTACCTGGGTAGCCTTTAGGACATATCTGAAGCGACGCTAAGGCAGCGGGCTTATTCAGAATAGTCCTGAGGGTGAACCGGGAAGATCGGGGGATGGTCTGTAGGTCGGTCCGTGGTTAATTCCTGTCTGATGGCCTTTTGGTTGTCTCCGGGCTGCCTGATTTTGGTATCTGTTGGTCTGGTGATTTGAATCAACGAGTTCTCCATGAACGGGAGTCGACCGGCTCCGTTCCTTGGTTTTGGAAAAGGACATGTCATTTTTTGAATTTGTATGTTTTTGTTTGCTTTGTTCTGTGTGTATTCTGTGGTGAAAGGTTAAGAATGTAGGAACATGCCCATGTTTGAAAGATTGTTTTCTTGAATGTAATTGAATTGCCAGTGCATAAGGATGTCGTGTTTTAGCACATTGTGTTTTGGGTGTTGTTGCTGCCGAAAATGCGTGCGATTGGATGAAAGTCAGCCTGCCCCGCCAGAGGGTAGTCTGAGTTTTGATATGTATGTTAAACATGGCATTTCACCTATTTTGTTTAATAATCTGTGGCATAAATATACCAAGGATAACGTGGAACTGCAATGGCCTTTAACCGGGTCATTTGATGAGAAAAAGATACAGTATTTACAGGATCGATTATTTGCAAAACGAAGTCGGCAATCAATGTTCGACTCTTTAAATATGTGGCAGAAAGAAGCAAAGCACAGGCGCATTAGGGAGGAGAAGCTATACAAAATGAAAGGAGGTCAGAAAATCACACAGAAAGCTATAGCATGTGATAAAGAACAGACTGAGAAAGGCATTGACTGTACGAATAGGCAATTTAGGTTACAAGTGGATAAGAGCTATGCAACTTGAACAGAACCTGAGGATGAGATAGAGGATTTATTGGATGTGCGCCCCGCCACCTTATGCTCCCCAGCGCATATACCCAGTGGTTTCTCGAACTACTGCCTCGGCCCCTGCTGCCTCGGCACCGGTCGCATCTACTTCCCCCGCCCCTTTGAGAACTACTCACGTTTCATCATCTTCGGCACCTGGAATGGCTACTCTATTAAATTATGCGTTCTCATCTCCCGCCATGTCCCCGGTGGTGCTGGATTCCCCAACTCCGGCTTGGCCATCGCTGTCTGCAAGTTCGACCCCTACCGTAGCTGGTTCAACTCCTTCTCATATCCCGGGAACTCTTAGTGCGCGGCGATTGTATACTCGATCAGCAGTGGGGTACGATGAAAGACGGCTGGTAGTGGATCAGGCATCTCAGTGGATACGAAACTCCAATTATACTATCAAAGATATATGGAGTACTCTTAGAGATTATCAGCCGGTTATGCAGCAGTACGCTTTGGAAAGTATGACTAACCGTTTGATTTCCCTATGGGAACAGTGGGGTATATTATCAAGGGGTTTTATCTCCGCTTTTTTGGCTTTAAAAGCCAAGAAAGCGGAGATAAAATTATCTCCCTATTACCAAGCTGTCGCTAACACCAGTTAGCGACAGCTAATAGGAGATAGCGACCATCATGGGCCCCACTTTGCATGTCAGTGATATTTATCACTAATGATATGCAAAGTGGGCGTGCCAAGATTTTAGCGACTGGAAACAGTCGCTAACATCGCTATCTCCTATTACCAACTTTTGGAGATATTTGCGCTAAGGGCGAATATCTCCAAAAGCTAACACCTGCCCTGAGCAGTTCTTAGCCATGTTATCCAATGGGAGGTGGATAACATGGCTAAGAGCATTTGCTCGATAATGCATGAATATCGCTGACTTTTCAGCGATATTCATGCATTGCGGGCGTTTTTTATCGCATTTGCGATAAACCTTGCTAATAGCAAGGTTTATCTGCGATAAAAATCGCCGATGTGCGGCGATAATTTTTGTCTCTAAACAAGTTAGAGACAAAAATTATCGCTAGTTGTTGATAATATACCCCAGTGTTTCCCGTACGGGAGAGCACCTCACGTTTTTTATGACATTCTGGATCGAACACATAAGTTTGAGTTAGGACAGGAAGATGTGTACAGAAATGTTGAGATTCTAATGAGATATAGAGAATGTTTGCATTTGAAATGCCCAAATTGGGACTCTCAGCATCCTATGTGAGAAGTCCATCCTATTTATCATCCTGAGATACCGGAGTTAAGAGATGCCAATGATCAAGTAACTGGAGCACGTGTGGAGGCACGATTTCAGGAGCAATGGGTTTATACTCCTTGGAAAAGGAGTGAGGTCCTTTCTCTGACATCTCAACTTCCGGATCCCCGAAAGAATCCCACTGCCTATTACAAAGAGCTCACTGAGGCTGCTTCTTTGGCTGTAATGACTCTGGCTAATATGAAGTTATTTTTCAGTTTACTGGTTCCTGTGTATGTGTGGCGCCAGGTGAATGACCAGAATCATGCCACCGAATTAGGGGGGACTTGGGAGGAATTTAAGGATTGGGATCGGGACCGGAAACCTGGCGATAAACCTAAACCGGAGATTCTGGCATTACCAGGTCAGATCATTGCGTACATGCATTCTTTGATCCCGCCCCGAAAGGTAGACTGGGATAAATTAACCACTTGCCACCAGAAGAAGGAGTAGAATGTTTCCGACTTCTTTACTCGGTTCGAAGGGGTGTTCATTGATTTTAGTGGACAAGACCTGTCAGTGGAAGGTGGTACACGACTGTTTGTTAATCATTTTGTGACTAATCTGTTACCCGAAATTTCTGCACGGCTGCAAGCTGCAGAGAGTACTTGGACCACTTCTACCCCTTCGGTCATACTAAGCATGGCTCAGCATTATGAGCACAGGGAAAACGAGAGTAAGGACAAGTCAGAAAAGAAAACAAAGGATCTTAAGACTCGAGTGTTGTTGCAGCAAGTAATTAGGGGATGAGGCAGAGATGGAGACAGCAGAGGGTTCCTCCCGAGGGGGGCCGGAGCAGGACGAGGCGGAGGTCCAGCTGTTGCTTTGGGAGTGAACCAATGTGCTTATTGTAAACAGGAAGGGCATTGGCGAGCTCATTGTCCTTTGTTACTAGCAAAGAATGGAGCAGTGAGGGGAAGAGGAAGAGGTCGAGGTGGAGTGGATCGGAGTGATATGAGAAGAGAAGAGATAGCACACTGTGCGTCAGGAAGAAATTGCTTTGATAATCAGAGAGGAAGGCAGTATTATAATGAAGACTGCGTGATCGACGGGACTGATGGGTATGTTTATACATAGGATAGCCACGGACAGAGTGGGGGCCAGGTGTCCGTACCCGTTGATCAGCAAGGGCCTTATGTCAGGGGGCAATTAATGGGGACTACTGAAAACTTTCTAGTGGACACGGGTGCAATGAATAGCTCTATTGCTCGTTTGCTGGTCCCAGGGGCTGTTCTGTCCGGGCAAAATAACGTTTCAGTAGGATTCTCTGGAATCCCGGTGGTGAGCCCCATCTCTAAACCTATCCCGATTACTATAGGTCCAGTGACAGTGGATTCTCCGTTCTTGCTGACATCACATTGTGGAGAAAATCTACTGGGACTGGATTTGCTAAAAAAAATTGCATGCAAAGATTCATTGTTCCCATGATGGTGTGTATGTGACTATACAATCGCCAGGCAAGCATACTCGACAGTGTTTTGCTAAAAACGAATCCCTCCCTCCAGAGTTTGCTGCTATCCCATCAACGTTGTGGGCGACTGGAGATACCGATGTTGGTCTTATAAAGATTCCGCCTGTCTCTATTACTTTGAAGCCTAATGCTCGTTTACCACGTATCCCTCAGTACAAGATCTCACCGGCTGGTGAGAAAGCTCTATTAGCTATTATACAGGACTTCATTGACAAAGGTTTAGTGGAGGAAATGGTCTCTAATATATGCAACAGCCCCATATTACCGATCTTCAAGAAGGCTCCTGCTGAAAGCGATCCTGATTATGCTGATACGTATCGCTTTGTAATTGATCTGCGAGAGATTAACAAAATAGTGGTACCACAATATCCGGTGGTTTCTGACATCACTACTATCCGCACCAGATTCCCCCCACTGCCAAGTATTTCTCAGTGATTGATTTGAAGAATTCTTTCTTTAGCATTCCGATCCACCCTGATAGGCGTCATATTTTCGGCTTCTCCTTATCTGGGCGCAGCTTTATATTTTCCCGCGCTCCTCAGGGGTACACTGAGAGTCCTGGTATCTATAGGCAGGCTTTGAAAGTAGTATTGGATGAATTAATTTTGCCCCCAGGGAATGTGCTCCTTCAGTATGTAGACGATGTGTTGGTGGCCTCTGACACAGAGGAAGGTTGTAAGAAAGCCACGGTTAAATTATTGCCTCACTTGGCAGTTAACGGTAATAAGGTATCCCTCTCCAAATTTCAATATTGTCAACAGGAGGTGACCTACTTTGGTCATCTACTGTCGAAAGAGACTAACTCCTGAGTGTGTGGCTACTATTTCTAACATGTCTGTACCTCGTACTCAGCGTGATGTTCGTGCATTTCTTGGCACAACCTCTTACTGTCGCCAATGGATTCCCAATTTTTCTCTTCTTACTAAACCTCTCCTGTATTTACCACTAAAGATGTGTATGAACCTCTACCTTGGACCGATGAATGTCAGAAAGCTTTTGATTCTTTAAAGTCTGCACTCTGTTCTGCACCTGTCTTAGGAACTCCTGACTACCGAAAGCCTTTTGTGCTTTATGTACACAAGGTGGACGGTTGCTCGCTTTCTGTGTTAACACAAGGATTTGGTGGTAAGCAAATACCTTGTGCTTATTTTTCGGCGGTGTTGGATAACATCGCCAGAGCCCTTCCTAGATGTTTAAGGGCTACTGCTGCGGTTGCGGTGGCCATTCGACAGTCGGAAGGACTTGTTTTGAATACTGACCTCACAGTGATGGTACCGCACGCTGTGGTTGTATTATTGAACAAAACAAAGACCCAGCACCTTACGAGTGCGTGTCTTACTGGATATGAATTGACTTTGTTTGCCCCTCATATTACAATCAAAAGGTGTGCCACTCTGAATCCAGCCACATTACCACTCCTCCCTTCGGATGAGCCAAACAATGACTTACATGATTGCATGTTTCGAACTGAAGAAGAGATGAAGGGATGGGTAGACCTCACAGACACTCCTCTATCTGATCCCCAAGGGGAACTGTATGTGGATGGCTCTTGTTTCAAATTACCAGATGGCACAACGACAGCTGCGTATGCGATTACCACTCTAGTCGAGGCTTCTCGAGTACCCTACCAGTCAGCAAAGGCAGCTGAGTTAGTGGCATTGCTGCAAGCTTGTGAGTTGAGCAAAGGATTGAGAGTAAACACTTATACTGATAGCCAATACGCCTTCGGCATTGCTCATAGATTTGGCAGGTTGTGGGCGGAGAGGGGTTTCCTCACTTCTCATGGTCAACGGATACAACATGGCCCTCTGATTCTACGATTACTGACTGCTCTGACATTGCCAGAGGAGGTGGCTGCAGTCAAATGTAGCACGCGCAAGGCAGTGGTAGATGGGAATGCCTTTGCTGACCAAATAGCGAAAGAAACTGCTAGATTTAAAATGTCTCCAATGTATGTGAGCTCTGCCAGGTGGGTGGAGGAGGCAGAAATGTTTGATAACACTTTGGAAAGTGTCCGAGAGATACAGAGAGAAGCAACTCCTGCTGAACTGGCCAGTTGGGAGAAGGAAGTGGGAAAATTAGATGACAATGGTTGTTGGATTGATTTGAGTGAAAAACAGAGATGGTTCCTCCCCAATGCACTAGTTAATGCTGTAGTAACAATGGCTCATGGCACAGCACACGTTGGGGCAAAAGGCATTTGTGCCTTGTTGGACCGGTTGTGGAATAATCCTAATATTTCAAAGACTGCTGCTCACCTAGTTCAGTATTGCATGGTCTGTCTGCGACACAATCCTGGAGGCAGGGAACCTTTTCTTAGTGGAAATTTTGCACCCCATCTTTGCCATTTGAAGTGCTCCAGATGGATTATATACAGCTGGAACCCGTGAACAATCGGAAGTATGTCCCGGTTGTGGTATGTGCTTTTAGTAAGTGGGTGGAAGCCTACTCTACCAAGTAAAACACTGCTCTAGCGACTGCCAAGGCTTTGATTAAGGAATATTTTCTCCGCTATGGATTACCTAGGGTGATCTGGACAGATAACGGCGGACACTTTAATGCAGATCTTATCAGACATGTTTGCAAAGGGTTACAAATTAAATAAAAATTCCATGCTGCCCGACGCCCCCAATCAGCAGGATTGGTAGAAAAGTATAATGGAATCTTGAAGTTGAAATTGGCAAAAATCCAAGAGGGCACCGGGCTGAAATGGCCCGATGCCCTGCCCTTAGCTCTGATGTCCTTGCGCATTAGTCCACACTCACGATCAGGCTTGTCACCATATGAGCTCATTTTCGGACGACCAGCTAATGTTTGGGGCGTTCCAAGACCTAGAACATTTCGAGAAATTGATTATCCTATGATGACAGATTATTTGTATGCTTTGACTAAAGATCTCCATCAACAGGTATCGGCAGTATTGAGGCCCCTGCCGGAGGGTCCCGGACATTGTTTGGAGCCAGGACAGTGTGTCCTCGTTAGAAATTATCAGCGAAAATCTAGCCTGGACCCTAGGTTGTCAAAGCCTTATCAAATTCTTCTGGCAACGCGGACGGCGTGAAGGTGGATGGCAAGCGGCATTGGATTCACGTTTCACACGTGAAACCCCTGCCTCTCCTGCTTCCTTTTGATCAACAAAACAAGGAAGGAGTTCTGATCCAGGAGAGCGAGCGGGTACCTCATTTTGTTCCTTTTTCCGACGCCCAGGAGGTTGGAGAAGGGTAAGGAGAAGGAGCGTTGGGCACGAAAGGGGCTTTGTCATCTGCACCAGTAATTGCCCCGGATTCTGTTGCTCTCACAGTTGCACGAGAAGTTCATGATACTCCAATTGCTGCGACTGTATCCCCTTCTGTTTTGTTTACTGATCAGGAAATACCTAGCCATGATCGATACAACCTGTTGCCCAGAAAACAACATGATACCCCAGGTGAAGATGGTAGGAGATAGGGAGAGACTTGAGCAATAGGGTTTGCTAGAATCTATCTGGGGTACTGAGCGAGACACTAGACTGAACGCTTTGAGATCCTGGAACATTGGATTGCTCTGTTCAGAAAGAAAGACTAAAAAGAAAAGGGGCCCAGGATTGTGGTTTTCTTCCAGAATTATGTGGAATGTAACTCCGGCGTGAGGAATTGCCTTGTGTCTCTTATTGATGAACTATAGGAGCCTGACTGTGAGGCTCTAGACGGACACAGGAAAGAAGCACCCTCTGGCAGGTTGGACTGCTTCGCTCCAGTTTTGTTTTGGACTTTTAGTTAGCATGTACCCTTTTGGTCGTTTTGTTCCTGAAGAGGAATGCCCCCTTGCACCCCGTTATTGCCCATATATGTCCCTGTGTTTTCTTCTTGGACCATGCATGTGAAAGTAGCTTTCGTAGTCACAGTTGCAATTTTATTGATTATATCATTGAGTATATTTGTGTATTTACAGTTTCGTCATCCTATGCACATCATATTGCGAACAACTACCCCGCCTCCTGAACACTTCTTTTTTACCCTAACCCCGCATAAAGAAAGGCATCGTCAGACATATGTTAAAAATGTATTTGTTGAAATGCTGCACCAGACGCATAGTGCTACTAATGTGACAAATTGTTGGGTTTGTGGTCTTCTACCTTTCGTGATGCACAGGCATGATCTATTCATTTTATTACCTTTATCATATTTGGGAAGTTGTGAGGCCTGGTTTAAGTTGATATGGTTGATGTATATGCATTATACAGTAGATACTGCTCATTATTCCAAGAGGGATTACAAGATGATTTTGGCCTATATCGAAGTACATCAGGGTTTTGACCCGCAGAAGAATGATGGGGAGGGGTCATTGGATCCGAATGCCTGTATGAACCAATATTCTGAATATGAGAATGTCACTTGGTTGCAAAATGAAATACTTGATTTTGCAGAGTTTATCTTTACCCAGTATTTTCAGAAATTTCAAGACAGAAATGTTGCTGATGACAAAGCCATCCCAGTGCCCATATTGAATAGTACTTCAGCATTTTGTGTCCAGGGAGCAGGACACATCTCAGTAGGAGACAGTCGGTGTAATTATACTTATCGGCTGCGCACCTTTAGCAGTCCACCATTGTTAACACCTCCAAATATATATTTTGTTTGTGGCGAAAATGCTTACACCTGGCTCCCCCGGGGTTGGACAGGCCGCTGTTATTTGTCTTTTCTGTATCCACCAGTCTATATAGCCCCCTCTAACTATCATAAGGATCATCGATTAGATGAGCAGGGTCTGTCAGCAGTTCGAAACAAAAGAGAGATCAACACTACTGAAATAGATCAAACTCATACCCCTGAACAGCACTTTATTGATATCGCAAAGGGAATATTTCCTATCTGGGGCCCCATCATAACGAGCAAAGAAGTAAGGCATCTGTCTAGGGTAGTCGAGAGGGTAATCAATACCACTGCAGGAATATTTACCAACTTAACCGTGGAGCTTCAAGCTACGAGACTCGTTTAGCTTCAGAACAGGATGGTTTTAGATGTTATTTTGGCAGATCGAGGAGGAGCATGCCGCGTGATAGGCAGTTCCTGCTGTGTATATATCCCTGACTCCGCCCCGTCTGTTCATTTGGCCATCCAAACGTTACATCGTTTGGCTTCTGAAGTACATGCAGATACTGGTACTTGGTCCTTATCTGGGTGGTTCTGGGGTCTGTTGTCCACTTGGGGATGGAAGATTTTAATGATATTGGCAGGCATAGTAGGTGTCATCTTTACCTGTTGCCTTTGTATGCATTGCGGGCCTGCTTGCTGTTCTTACTATGTTGCAAAAATTACTTCCTCTGTAACAAGTTCTCCTCCCACTATAGCAAAGGCTCAAATGGTCCAGGAGGAAATAAGGGATATTATGCAAATTGATAAGGGCCTCTTCGAGTTTCTGGCAACCACTGAACATGGCAACCCTTACCCCGCAGGGATCGTGAAACAGATCAGGTTCTTTTGCTCAGTCACTCATGCTTACTTTGTTCTCAGAGAAGAATACAGAGAATACACATGGGGAGTTTTCAATATATTTATTGAAGTAACGTTATTCTTGCATCAACTAGATGTGCTGTGATAATCAGTATACAGAAGCATATGAAAGCGATTACAAGCACCAAAAGAGTAAATAGTAGATGCAGTTCTACCATTGTGCTAAAACAGTGTATATATGAAGGATATAAAACAAGGTAGTAATCAGGCATACTTTACTATGCAAACCCTACTCTGTGTGTACCTAGAGTGTTTGTAGTTGTGAAGTCATAAATTCCCCCAAGGGATGATCCAACCCCATTACCTGGCAGGACAGAATGTATGAGCCCGTCTTGGTAACAAACTGGACATCCCATCACGAAAATGTCAGACCACTGCATGGTGAAGTCTCAGCATGCAGGGACCATCTGTGTCAGCTGAAGTGCCTCCTCTGCTAATCTTTTGGGATGCTCATTATTTATAATAGAAAGCATCCTTGTGATGTACGCATAGATTAGCAATGTTATGGATACGTGGATTGCCCTGTCACCCTTTGGATGAAGATAGAACTACATTTGAACATTGTGCGTAAAAAGGCCGTGTACATGGTGGTCGAGGCATCATGATAATGTTATGCGAAGCTAGATGTGTAAACAGAAATAGTTTCAGAGAAACAAATCCAACATTGTCACGCAGGCAAAAATGTGTAAAAGGTCACAGCAGAAATGATATGGTGCAAAATTAGGACAATGAAAGAAAATGTGCAGCTTTGTTACTTGGGCCTAACTCGGGTGCATAACACTGCCTGGCTTAGGTGCATACCCTAGCCAACCGGAAACCCCATTTCTAACACAGCCAATATGGATTACGAGGGCTACACACTTCCGGCAATTTTAGTCACAAAGGAACTTGAGGAGAGGATTTGGCCTATCGGCTCGGGCGGTTGACCTCGAATCTGGGGAACCGGGTTCGAGAATCGGCAATGACGCTGAACATCCTGTGATTCTGGGCAAATCACTTAATCTCCCCGTGCCTAACAAAAATGATTGTATCCTCATGTAACGCAACTGGTGCTAAGTAAAGCACTCTGATACCGATAACCGGTCAAGTTCGCGCTATATAAAACTCTGTAAAAAAACCAAACTTCATGACATTCTCTAGTACCCCTCCACGCAATGGAACATACATTTTGAGTCTGTTAGAAGCAACATAGCAACCTATAGAGATATCAGTTGTGAAATTCTCATATGTCTGGTGATGACATGGTCACCATGGGCAATCACTAAGCAGAGCAGATTGAAAATTCTGTACTCATGAAACTGCGGCTATCAGAACAAGAATCAGAACCATGTTACGCAGATATATGTAAATTTGCTGTTGTTGAATTCAATACAGACAACACTAAGTGAACTCATAGAGTTGCAAGAGAGGGTACCAGCGGATAAAAATAAAAGGTGCAGATGCTAGCATGGACAAACTCATATATGAAGAGACAATATGGTTTGGATCTTAAAAAATACTGGTAAAATTCAGAAGTGTAGCAGAAGATTTATGGCAAGATTTATGCCAGAGAATTAACCAAGGTAAACGCTAATTAGTTACTGTGAGTCACAAATGCAAATCAGCACATCTATTTGCTAGACTTCAGGCAGACTTCTTAGACATGCCTGTCTATAGTGGGCTCACATATATTCTTGTGATTATGTGCTTGTTTGATAAATGAGTTAAGGACTATCCAACCAGGAGATGTGATATTATGACTGTAGCCAAACCCCTGTTGAGAGAATTAGTAGAGGTTTGGCATGCCAATTTCTATTGAGACAGATTGAGGACCTCATTTTAAAAATGAAGTCTGAAAATGATTACATACAGCTTTAGAAATTGAGGAAAGATTCCACTGCAGTACTGACCAGACCAATACGGTCTATTTGAGAAGATGATTTACACTATTCAATCATGGATTTATAATGTGTGCCAAGTCACCCGTGAGAGTCTCAAGATGCTGGAGTTGCCACCTGTTATGCTGTGATCTGCTCATTCAAACAGCCAGGTCTTGAGTCCTTTTCTGAATTGCTGGAGCAATTAGATGGTCATGAGGGGCAGGTTGTTCCAAGTTTTGTATAAACACAAGAGAGAGTAAGGGAAGTAGGGGGAGAACACTCCCGGTCCCCTGGATCGATTATTTGTAAAACAAGAAGGGAGTTTCCCCAGGACTAAATGTCCCAGTGAGTGACACGGAGGAAGAAGCAATTTAGAAAGAAAGTTTTTCTTTCTTTAGAAACCCCTCACTCACCACCCTGGGTGGTGACATGCTTCATCATCGGGGTCCACCCAAGCGGCCGAGTGCCACTCGGGTGTGCTTCGACTCCTGCGACTGCAGCGGAGCTGGTTTTTGCGTGACAGTGTGTTCAGTGAGTGATTTTAAAATTATCTTTGTGATGATCCCTAACTTTATTCTGGAGTCACAAGATAGGTTAAAAACAGGTGTGACACTCAGTTTATGGTTAAATTGACCTACAAGTATCAATAAATTAAAGTGAAGATTTTGGTCAACATGTTTCTACCTAGTGTTGCTATTCGCAAGGTATTCGTCAGGACCAAGTGTGAAACGGTAGGTCTACGCACGCTAAGGCGTACCCTTTCCTGATTCGCTGAAAACCCGATCGTATACTCACTATAGGGCACTCTTACAGCACTCTGTGTGCGTTTAGAAGCTTCTGAAAGAAACAAAAACAGGGAGATTGCAGTATTTGTATGTACATTCATCAAGTGGTTTTATACTCTCCTTTGTTGCTTGAGCTTGTTTCTACAATCTCCGTGAATCATGCCATTTTTTTAGCAACGAGTGGTGGATGACTTGCAATAATCCTGTGCATAGGACCAGTGGGTTAGTCCTATCTAGTACTATACAGTAAGACAACAGAGTGTGGCATGCTGTCTAGGATGGCACCCGTTGACGAGTGATTGTGCGGGGTGCTATCACTCCATTGGAGTATTTTGTTACATACCCACAATTAAGCTTATTAGCGTGTGGGTGTCATTCCAGCCCGATTAACTCATTGGGCTGTGCTTGTAGTTAAGATCGTGGTGATTGTGGCATGCGTCATCACGATACACGTATACCCTGGACGGGCGCATTTGCATAAACATTATGAGTGAAACCAAGGCAAATCACATTGCACTTACAGCAAATTTGTTGTACAAAAGCCTCATGGATACATTGGAGGGGCGGGCTGTTTGAACATTCTGGTAAACAAATAAATAGCAAGTGCTGGGTCAGAAAAATCCTAACTTTACCACTTTAGGTATTCACAGAAGGCATTTAGGAGTCCTAAAGAAGGAGTCCTAACTTTACTACTCCTAAACTGAGATAAATCCTAATTTTGAGACTTTCGGTATTCACAGAAGGCATTTAGGAGTCCTAAAGTTAGGACTCCTAACTTCTGTGAATTCCGAAATGAGTAAGTGCCTTCTGTGAATACCAAAATGAGTAGGTGCCTTCTGTGAATACCAAAACGACAGTAAGTTTAGGATTTTTTCTTAAGTTAGTTCTGTGAATCGGGCCCGTTGATAGGATGCCGATATTCTTGATTTTCATATTGTTGCTGCGCTATTTCTGTTGGTCAATATTCTGACCTTCGTTATTTTGTCAGTGATTCTGTTGATCATAGGTGTTAGGTCGGTTAATAGAAGGTTATGTGTTTGTTGATGTATGCTGGTCCTTCGAATTAAAGGGCTTTATATGTATGGGTCAAAATCTTGAATTGCACCTCTTCCCGATCAGAGTAGCTTCTTGAGTTGGCGTGTTATGTAGGTACGTCTTGGGAGGTCAAACAGGAGTCTCAGCGCTGAGTTTTGTAATATCTGTAGTCTCATCAAGTGGCGTGTGGTGATCCCTACGTAGAGTGTGTTCCCGTAGTCCAGCCAGCTATTTACGCGGGCCTGCATGACGGTCCTTCTGGTGTTGACTGGGAGCCACCTGAAGATCTTCTGGAGCATGCGTAGGGTGTGGATGGAGGCAGATTAGACTGTGTTTAACTGATTCTTCATAGATAGCTTGCTGTGCAGTATGATGCCAAGGTTGTGGGCCTGGTCTGTAGGATTTGAGTTCAGCAGACCACCATCGGTTGTTCCATGGCTAGGTCTTGTTCCTGAAGATGAGGATTTCCATCTTGTCCATGTTGAGCTTGAGACAAATGTCCTTCATCCAGTCAGCAATGCTCAGCAAACATTTTTGAGAATACAGAATACAGTTGATTGAAGGAAGGAGATTTATTGGAATAAAAGTGTAACGACCCCCAGAGGCCAACCTCTCAGCTCTTCAGCCAAGCTTCACTGGTGGAGTCTTCAATCCAGATTCCAGCAGTAGAACCTTGTTGCTAGGAGATGGTAAGATCACATACAAAGTGTAATTGAAAACATAACATATCGCCTCATCTAAGGAAAACAACATTTTTATAAGATTACGATATATATTAGGAGTAAAATATGATATAATATCAAACAATAAAAGATTAACCATATATATAATCTTCCAATTTCCTTGGTTGCAGTTTAAGGCGTTCACTAGGAACTCTTCTATAAACATCAGTGGAACTGTTAACATCACCAACATTTCTTTGAAACCAATGCCTTACTTCAGTATCACTGCATTTGACAACTCAACACGTGTTCCACCATTTGTCATCTGACACCTTGATAGCATTACCCTCAACTTTTATGATCTTCCTCGGTCTAGATAATTTGGAATTCCTTTTCTTCACTATGTTACCAGAACATACTCTTACAACCTCGCCTTCAGCAAATTCTCTTTTAGCTTTCCCAATCTTACTGTTATGTCTTAGTTGGTAAGAGTCTTGATATTTTGCAACTTTAGAATGTACATCTTCATCCTTTACATCTTACTTGCCACTCCTACCCATCCATGCTGGTACAGCTACTGTACAAGGAACACTCCCTTTAAGAAGAAAAAAAGGAGTTTCTCCTGTCACAGAGTGTGGAGTGGTTCTGTAGTTCCATAACATTTTTCTGACCTTTGACCTCCAACATATATTCACCAATATGGCAATTAAACACTCTCTCCTAAAACTCGGTTGAAGTGTTCAACTAGACCATTTCCCCAGGGATGATAAACAGGAGTTCTCAAATATTTGATACCCAATTTCTTGACAAAATCTCTGAACTCTTGTGAAATAAACTGCAGACCATTATTCGTTAGGATTTCAGCAGGGCAACCTTCGATTCTAAAAACCTCCTCACAGGATGCAATGGCATTACTGGTCTTGAGTTCACTGACAAATCCGCCCTATCTCCTTTGTTATTTAATCTCTACATGCAGCCCCTAATAGCCTCTCTCTGCAAATCCTCGGCTACAATCTTCAATTATGCGGATGATCTGCAGCTAATTTTTCCTATTGACACTTCCCTATCCTCTTGCACTAGCTTCCAAACTACCATGCTTGATATATCGGAATGGATGTATAACAGTCAGCTTAAATTAAATCCCACTAAGACCGAGCTTGTGTTGGTAGGCGTGTCAGCCAACCCATGGAATGCCAGCTTTTGGCCTTCAACCCAGTCAACCGTCAACTCAGTGAAGAGCCTTGGCGTAGTCATTTCTGGTGATTTATCCATGAGGCCTCAGATAAACGCTGTCACATCATCCTGCTGTTTCCACCTGCGTAGGATACGTAAGATCAGCAGGTTCCTCACCAGAGATGCACTTATACTTGTCATCATGGCTCTCGTTACATCCAGAATTGACTATGCCAACACTCTGTATGTGGGAATCCCTGCTTACCATCTCCACAGGTTGCAGCCTAGTTTACCACTGCAGTACTGACCAGACCAATACGGTATATTTGAGAAGATGAATTACACTATTCAATCATGGATTTATAATGTGTGCCAAGTCACCCGTGAGAGTCTCAAGATGCTGGAGTTGCCACCTGTTATGCTGTGATCTGCTCATTCAAACAGCCAGGTCTTGAGTCCTTTTCTGAATTGCTGGAGCAATTAGATGGTCATGAGGGGCAGGTTGTTCCAAGTTTTGTATAAACACAAGAGAGAGTAAGGGAAGTAGGGGGAGAACACTCCCGGTCCCCTGGATCGATTATTTGTAAAACAAGAAGGGAGTTTCCCCAGGACTAAATGTCCCAGTGAGTGACACGGAGGAAGAAGCAATTTAGAAAGAAAGTTTTTCTTTCTTTAGAAACCCCTCACTCACCACCCTGGGTGGTGACATGCTTCATCATCGGGGTCCACCCAAGCGGCCGAGTGCCACTCGGGTGTGCTTCGACTCCTGCGACTGCAGCGGAGCTGGTTTTTGCGTGACAATGTGTTCAGTGAGTGATTTTAAAATTATCTTTGTGATGATCCCTAACTTTATTCTGGAGTCACAAGATAGGTTAAAAACAGGTGTGACACTCAGTTTATGGTTAAATTGACCTACAAGTATCAATAAATTAAAGTGAAGATTTTGGTCAACATGTTTCTACCTAGTGTTGCTATTCGCAAGGTATTCGTCAGGACCAAGTGCGAAACGGTAGGTCTACGCATGCTAAGGCGTACCCTTTCCTGATTTGCTGAAAACCCGATCGTATACTCACGATAGGGCACTCTTACAGCACTCTGTGTGCGTTTAGAAGCTTTTGAAAGAAACAAAAACAGGGAGATTGCAGTATTTGTATGTACATTCATCAAGTGGTTTTATACTCTCCTTTGTTGCTTGAGCTTGTTTCTACAATCTCCGTGAATCATGCCATTTTTTTAGCAACGAGTGGTGGATGACTTGCAATAATCCTGTGCATAGGACCAGTGGGTTAGTCCTATCTAGTACTATACAGTAAGACAACAGAGTGTGGCATGCTGTCTAGGATGGCACCCGTTGACGAGTGATTGTGCGGGGTGCTATCACTCCATTGGAGTATTTTGTTACATACCCACAATTAAGCTTATTAGCGTGTGGGTGTCATTCCAGCCCGATTAACTCATTGGGCTGTGCTTGTAGTTAAGATCGTGGTGATTGTGGCATGCGTCATCACGATACACGTATACCCTGGACGGGCGCATTTGCATAAACATTATGAGTGAAACCAAGGCAAATCACATTGCATTTACAGCAAATTTGTTGTACAAAAGCCTCATGGATACATTGGAGGGGCGGGCTGTTTGAACATTCTGGTAAACAAATAAATAGCAAGTGCTGGGTCAGAAAAATCCTAACTTTACCACTTTAGGTATTCACAGAAGGCATTTAGGAGTCCTAAAGTTAGGAGTCCTAACTTTACTACTCCTAAACTGAGATAAATCCTAATTTTAAGACTTTCGGTATTCACAGAAGGCATTTAGGAGTCCTAAAGTTAGGACTCCTAACTTCTGTGAATTCCGAAATGAGTAAGTGCCTTCTGTGAATACCAAAATGAGTAGGTGCCTTCTGTGAATACCAAAACGACAGTAAGTTTAGGATTTTTTCTTAAGTTAGTTCTGTGAATCGGGCCCGTTGATAGGATGCCGATATTCTTGATTTTCATATTGTTGCTGCGCTATTTCTGTTGGTCAATATTCTGACCTTCGTTATTTTGTCAGTGATTCTGTTGATCATAGGTGTTAGGTCGGTTAATGGAAGGTTATGTGTTTGTTGATGTATGCTGGTCCTTCGAATTAAAGGGCTTTATATGTATGGGTCAAAATCTTGAACTTCACCTCTTCCCGATCAGAGTAGCTTCTTGAGTTGGCGTGTTATGTAGGTACGTCTTGGGAGGTCAAACATGAGTCTCAGCGCTGAGTTTTGTAATATCTGTAGTCTCATCAAGTGGCGTGTGGTGATCCCTACGTAGAGTGTGTTCCCGTAGTCCAGCCAGCTATTTACGCGGGCCTGCATGACGGTCCTTCTGGTGTTGACTGGGAGCCACCTGAAGATCTTCTGGAGCATGCGTAGGGTGTGGATGGAGGCAGATTAGACTGTGTTTAACTGATTCTTCATAGATAGCTTGCTGTGCAGTATGATGCCAAGGTTGTGGGCCTGGTCTGTAGGATTTGAGTTCAGCAGACCACCATCGGTTGTTCCATGGCTAGGTCTTGTTCCTGAAGATGAGGATTTCCATCTTGTCCATGTTGAGCTTGAGACAAATGTCCTTCATCCAGTCAGCAATGCTCAGCAAACATTTTTGAGAATACAGAATACAGTTGATTGAAGGAAGGAGATTTATTGGAATAAAAGTGTAACGACCCCCAGAGGCCAACCTCTCAGCTCTTCAGCCAAGCTTCACTGGTGGAGTCTTCAATCCAGATTCCAGCAGTAGAACCTTGTTGCTAGGAGATGGTAAGATCACATACAAAGTGTAATTGAAAACATAACATATCGCCTCATCTAAGGAAAACAACATTTTTATAAGATTACGATATATATTAGGAGTAAAATATGATATGATATCAAACAATAAAAGATTAACCATATATATAATCTTCCAATTTCCTTGGTTGCAGTTTAAGGCGTTCACTAGGAACTCTTCTATAAACATCAGTGGAACTGTTAACATCACCAACATTTCTTTGAAACCAATGCCTTACTTCAGTATCACTGCATTTGACAACTCAACACGTGTTCCACCATTTGTCATCAGACACCTTGATAGCATTACCCTCAACTTTTATGATCTTCCTCGGTCTAGATAACTTGGAATTCCTTTTCTTCACTATGTTACCAGAACATACTCTTACAACCTCGCCTTCAGCAAATTCTCTTTTAGCTTTCCCAATCTTACTGTTATGTCTTAGTTGGTAAGATTCTTGATATTTTGCAACTTTAGAATGTACATCTTCATCCTTTACATCTTACTTGCCACTCCTACCCATCCATGCTGGTACAGCTACTGTACAAGGAACACTCCCTTTAAGAAGAAAAAAAGGAGTTTCTCCTGTCACAGAGTGTTGAGTGGTTCTGTAGTTCCATAACATTTTTCTGACCTTTGACCTCCAACATATATTCACCAATATGGCAATTAAACACTCTCTCCTAAAACTCGGTTGAAGTGTTCAACTAGACCATTTCCCCAGGGATGATAAACAGGAGTTCTCAAATATTTGATACCCAATTTCTTGACAAAATCTCTGAACTCTTGTGAAATAAACTGCAGACCATTATTCGTTAGGATTTCAGCAGGGCAACCTTCGATTCTAAAAACCTCCTCACAGGATGCAATGGCATTACTGGTCTTGAGTTCACTGACAAATCCAACTTCTGGCCATTTTGAGTAATAATCAATCATTACAAAAGCATATTTCTCAGATGCTCCAAAACCTACAACCGGCCCACATACATCAATAGCTAATCTTTCCCATGCCTTCTCTGGAAATCTCATAGGTGTTATGAGAGAATCCCTCAATACATTTGACTTATCGCTACACATACAAGATATGCATTCTCTTACAAACATTGCTATATCTCCATCCATATTCGGCCACCAAAAATCCAATCTGGCTTTTCTTTTAACTGCAGACATTCCTCCATGACCTTGTGTAACAATTTGATCAACTTAAACCTCAATGATTCAGGAACAACTAGTTTGTCACACCTTCTTACAACTCCATTAACAACAGACAAATATTCCCAAACGTTTTTGTACATTGAAATCTCATTGTCAAGCTTCCACTTTGTCACGCCTTCTTACAACTCCATTAACAACAGACAATTATTCCCAAACGTTTTTGTACATTGAAATCTCATTGTCAAGCTTCCACTCTTACAACACTGGCAACATTTTGATTACTTTCACTAACTTAGAACCCGCAGATATATCTTCCTTCCACTCATCTTCACTTATAGTTTGACACACGTCCTCAATGTTTGCAATAATCCACTCTTCATCTTCACTGATGTATTCCATTTTGTTTGACAAAGGTACACGTGATAAACATTCAGCATTCACATTTTTCACTCCAGGTACATATTTCAGATCAAAAGAATATTCTTGTAAACTATATATCCACTTTGCAATGCGTGGAGTAGCCCTACTCGCACCTGCAGTAGTGAAAATGTCAACCAGTGGCCTGTGATCCGTACAAAGTTAAAATTATGTACCCCAAACATACACACGGAAATGTTGTACTCCCCACCAACAAGCTAGAGCTTCTTTTTCAATAGTGGAATATGACATCTCAGCACCTTTCAATGTAAGTGATGTGAAAGCAATAACTCTCTCCTTGCCATCATGCTCTTGCATCAGTACAGCTACTAAACCATAACCACTTGCATCTGTCACAATTATAGATTTGTCTTGAGGATCAAACGACTTTAAAGCAGTAGCAGTATTTACAGCTTTCTTTCCAGCATCAAATGCGGATTGACACTCCCTTGACCATTGAAAAATTCCACCTTTCATCATGAGTTCTTGTAATTGATGTACTATTTCTGAAAAATGATGTACAAATTTTGCATAATACTCGGCTAAACCGAGAAACAATCTTAATCCTTGCTGCGATCCCCGCCGGCTATTACATTCTGCAATCTAATCGGCCAGCTGGGAAGGCCGGGGGTGGGGTGGCAGCCATCATTTGCTCCCAGCATATTTTTACAACCTAAGCTAGTGCCGTGATCCCCAAAACGGAAAGTCTCATTCTCAAATTCTCCTTTTCTAGGTCCTCTTTCATTTGTGTTCTTGTGTACAGACCCCCCGACCACATGCCCTTTTTTCCCTCAACGGTTCGGCGAGCTTATCTCCCAACTTATTATTAACCATGCTAAGGTTATCATTATCGGAGATTTCAATTACTGGCCCTCCGACTCCCGGGAGAGTCGCCTCTCGGAGGAATTCTCTGATTTTTTATCAGGTTTGAATTGTTGTCAATATGTCAAAACACCCACACACTGCAAGGGTCAAATCTTGGACCAAGTGTGGACGGCTAATCTTGAAATTTCGTCCCCTATAGTGTCCCCTTGATCTTGGTCAGATCATTGTTTTATTTCTTTTTCCCTTAACCTGACTATTCCCAGTTGCCCCATCCCTATTACTAATTTCTCAGCACGGAACTGGAAGAGAGCCAATCTGGTGGAACTTCAATCCATACTAGCTTCCACAGTCCCTCCGACCTCTGCCTTGGTGACCTGCCAGGCTTCTCTTCTTGAACAATGGCTGCTGTCTGCCTGCAATATTGTTGCCCCGCTGAAAACTATAAAATCCATGCGCCCCCATGACGCCCAGCGGAGGTTTACGGATCAACTAAAGCTGGATAAACTAGCTTTACGCCAGGCTGAGCGCCGCTGGAGGCGTAATTATGATCAACAACTCAAAACTGAGTTTGTGGATTGCCTGAAAGCCTATAAAAAATCTATCTTGCTGGCTAAGACAACCTACTTTTCCCCAAAAATTATGGAGTCTGCCTCTAAGGCAAAGGATATCTTTTCCATAGTAAATGAGCTCTCTTTGCCAGACCGTGTTACTCCCCAACCCCAACTGACACAGGCTCTGTGCGATTCCCTCAATTCCTATTTCTTTGACAAAATTATTACCATTAAGAACAATATCCCCTCGCCTTCATCCTCTTCTCCTCTTCCTTTACCTCCCAAAAATCCCTGTTGTCTGGACGTTTTTCCTCCTATTTCCCTCACGGAGTTTTATTCGCTACTACACAAAGTGAGCTCCGGCTCCCCCAATGATTGTTGCCCTCCCCAAATCCTTAAGGAAATCTTTCTGGCCTGCCCTGACCCTCCACTGGCACTACTTAACAACTCGTTGGCTACTGGGGTGGTTCCGGACTCCTTTAAACAGGCAGTAGTGATACCGATACTAAAAAGGACCAACGCTGATCCTACGGTCTTGAGCAACTACAAGCCCATCTCCCTTCTTCCCTATTTACGTAAAATTCTGGAGACGTATGTCACTCGCTGCCTGAGTGCTTTTATTGAGAGCTCGTCTTTTTTGGATGCCCAGCAAGCCGGTTTCCGGCCGCTCCATTCTACCGAGGCGGTCATCGTGGCTGTGATGGATGCCTTGAGAAAGGGCGCCGACAATAACATCTCCCAGGCACTTGTCCTATTGGATTTGTCGGTCTTTGACATGGTCGATCATGCAATATTAATCGACCGTGTCAATAATGCCGGCATCTCTCGATTGGGTCAGATCTTTTTTGGATAAGCGATCCCAGGCAGTGCATCTGTCTACCTCCTCCACTTCTCACTCCCCCCCTATCCTGCGGAGTCCCACAGGGCTCCGCCCTATCTCCTTTGTTATTTAATCTCTACATGCAGCCCCTAATAGCCTCTCTCTGCAAATCCTCGGCTACAATCTTCAATTATGCGGATGATCTGCAGCTAATTTTTCCTATTGACACTTCCCTATCCTCTTGCACTAGCTTCCAAACTACCATGCTTGATATATCGGAATGGATGTATCACAGTCAGCTTAAATTAAATCCCACTAAGACCGAGCTTGTGTTGGTAGGCGTGTCAGCCAACCCATGGAATGCCAGCTTTTGGCCTTCAACCCAGTCAACCGTCAACTCAGTGAAGAGCCTTGGCGTAGTCATTTCTGGTGATTTATCCATGAGGCCTCAGATAAACGCTGTCACGTCATCCTGCTGTTTCCACCTGCGTAGGATACGTAAGATCAGCAGGTTCCTCACCAGAGATGCACTTATACTTGTCATCATGGCTCTCGTTACATCCGGAATTGACTATGCCAACACTCTGTATGTGGGAATCCCTGCTTACCATCTCCACAGGTTGCAGCCTAGTTTACCTTCAGCCTAAACATCAGCACGTCTAGCCGCTGTTGCGGAGCCTGCACTGGCTCCCGGTGGCTAAGCGTTGCACCTTTAAACTTCGTTGTACGATTTTTAAAGCTCTGTCTGATCAAGCTCCCGCCTTCATCTCTTCCAGCCTGAAGCGATATGTGCCCCTTGAGAGATCTCCGCTCCACCTCACACAACCTTCTAGTCATTCATAAAATCAAACGCAAAAAGCACGGTGGTCTCTGTTTTTCTTTTCTGGCCCCCAAAATCTGGAATTCCCTCCCGACTGCTTTCCGACACTGCCCCACCTACGATTGCTTTCGTAGGATGATGAAAACCTTCCTCTTTCAGTCAGCGTTCGAGTAACCCCCGTTCCTGCCTTCCGCATTTGTTATGAGCGCCATGAAACCGTCTGGTGACCGAGCGCGGTACAAATAATTTTAACATAACATAACATAACATAACAATGGATCTTTATCCTGTGGCGCTGGAGCCTTTTCCAGGTCTTCTACTAAATTCAGCTTTGGTTTGATACCACTGTAAGACAATGTGTGTCCTAAATAATCTACTTCTAACTGACAAAATTGACACTTTAACAAACTAATGGTGAGACCGGCAGTTTCCAGTTTAGTTAGTACTTTTCTCAACATATCATAGTGTTCCATTTCGTCCTTCCCCCATATTAAATGATCATCTTGGAATACTAATACATTCTTCATTTCAATCAAAATTGTCTGCATTATTCTCTGAAACACAGCAGATGCTGATGATAGACCAAAAGGCATTCTGATAAATTGAAATGCCCCTTCAGGTGTAATGAAGGATGTTAGGTGCCTTGATTCAGGCATTAAACATACCTGGTGGTAGGCACTCGACAAATCTAAAGTAGTAAAATATTTTCCACCTGCGACACTAACAACATTTCATTTATGCGGGGTAAGCGATATCTATCAACCCAAATGCACTCATTCAAGTCTCTTAAGTCCACACACATGCCAATTTTGTGATTGGGTTTGTGTGAAATAACAAATGGACTTAACCATTCGGAAGCCTCTATAGCTTCTTTTATTTTCTTCTTGCATAATCTCTGTAACTCATCTTTGAATTTTCCTTTTACAGCCATAGGAACATAGGGGCCCATTAGGATGTCGGGCGGATTGCCCCCGACAGGCTGGCGGTAGCCACCGCCAGCCTGGCGGGGGCAATCCGCCCGACATCCACACTCGTTTTCCCCCCGCCATATTAGTATGGCGGGGGGGACCTCGGCGGATGAAAATACCGTCCGCCGCCTTTCCGCCCCGGCCGCAAGGAATAATATGGTGGCGGTCTCTATCAGACACCGCCAGCCATACTATGATGGTTGTTTTAAGGTGCCTTTCCGCGGCGGCGATGCCGCCATGGAAAGGCATCGGTCTTCACTCTGGGGGCCCCCTGCTGTACCCCAGAGTGAAGAAGAGGTGGGGGGTGCACAAGGGGGGTACCTGTGGTACCCCCCTTCATTTGCATTTACAAAGCGGCAGGCACCGCGCAGTGCCTGACGCTTTGTAAATGTAAATGCTGAAATGCATTTTTAGCATTGTGGTGGGCGGTGCAGAGAGCACCACCCGCCACAATGCTAAATATACAGGATGTGCCCGCCACTGTGACGGGCACATCCTAATACCCCCCATGGGACCCCCGCCCTTATAGCGGGCGGACTTTCTGTGAAATGCTAGCCAGTAATACATCAGACGCTTAGTGGAATTGACCTTAAGATATTTATTTATGTTAGTGGTAACCTTGCGACCTCAGCCACAGCCGCCTTATCATCAGCTCGCTCTCTCTCCTCCCGGCGCTCGCCTTGGAACGCTGGTCGCGGTGACATTCTAAGTGATGTCACCGTGAGCAGCTCCATTACACGCGGAGTCGCCGGGGGGAATTGCAGGTGGGAGATACCACACATCCCCCTCCCTTACGGAATGAACACATGAGATATAACAACGCAACAATACAGCAAAATACTACATAATGACATATTGATCGAAATGTCTGGGGGGTCTGGTCACTCTCCTGCTAGACCTGCCACTTGGGTGGAGGAATGGCAACAGTCCCTTAGTGTTAGAACTTTTGCTCTTCCCCGCATCACTCTTCCCCCCTCCCTCACTATTGGAATCATACCCAAGAGGGTGAAACCTCACTACTCTCCCCAGATTCCAGATCTTCCCCTCTTGAGTCTTCACGGCATTCTTGAACAACTTGGTGATTTTGGTTGGACTACTGTATCCTGACCAGCTTGCTCTACCAGTTGGGGTTCTGATCTTGATGCTGTCCCCTACTTTGAATCCGGCCTCACGCGTAGATTTCAGCTGGTCATACCTTTCCTTCCTTTTAGCCATGGCTCCCTCTTGCTTCTCCAGGCTTCTCGCTTCTTTTGAGTGGTCTGACCATCCCTTGTGCCACCCCATCCACCCAGGGGATAGTTTGGTATTGGGTATCCTTGCACGGAGCAACTCGAATGGGGTGACTCCCGTTGTTTGGTGTGGTGTGAACCTGTACGCTTCTAACCGCCTCCATGCTTCTTCTTTCCAGCTTATGCCACTGGCCTTGGCCAACTGTATGCTCTCCTTGAGGGTCTTGTTAAATCGCTCGACCATGCCATTCGTTTCAGGGTGATATAGAGCGCACCGTTTGTGTCCGATGCCTTTCTCTCCAAGGAAGTCTTCCATTTCTTTTGAACACAATTGTACCCCATTATCCGTGAGAATGCTACTGGGTAGCCCTTCCCTGATGAATACTTCTTCCAAAAATCCAATGACTGACCTAGTCGTGACTTCACTTACTAGCTTTATTTCAGGCCACCTGGAATGCATATCCATGAGCACTAGGATATACGGCGTGCGCAGCTCTCCAGACAATGGGCCCACGATGTCCAGTGCCAACTCCTCCCAGGGTCCTGACGGTGGCGGCCTGCATACCATTGGGGGTGTAAGTTGCTTCAAAACCTTGTCACTGTTGCTGCACGGTATGCAGTCTCTGATTTTCCTTTCTGTGGCCAGGTCCATGTTTGGCCACCAATAGCTCTCTCTGAGTCTTTGTTTTGTCTTGGTGATGCCCATATGTCCTTCGTGGGCTATCTCGACTAAGTTGTCTCTCACCGATGCGGGTGGCACTAGTCTTGTCCCCCTGAACAGGCACTCGTCTACTATGGACAGTTCATCCTTGACAGCCCAGTATGGTTGCAGAGTTTCCACCTGTTTATCTTCGTGTTTCCACCTGTTTTTTATTCTTTTGTACACCTCTTCTAAGATCTCATCTTCCTTCAATGCCTTTCTCCATGTTTCTTCTCCTAGTGCCTTCTGGATGGCGCAGACATTCTCCACCTGAAGTTCATCCGTTTCATCATCTGCCTTCTCTTGCCTCTCTCTCGCCTCATTCTCATTGACCAGTCTCGACAGACAGTCTGCTGCAAAATTGCGCGTTCCCGGGACATACTCGACACGGAAAGTGTATTCTTGAAGCCCGACCACCCAGCGCCTGATCCTACTTGAGATGGCATCCAGGCCCTTTTTGCTGAATACTTCCACCAGTGGCTTGTGGTCAGTACGAAGAGTGAACTGTGTGCCCCAAAGGAAGTCTCTGAATTTCCCCAATGCCCAAGTTACTGCCAGGGCCTCCTTCTCAATCACCGAATAGTTGTTTTCGGATTTCTGGAGTGACCTTGAGGCGAAAGCTATCGTTTCCTCTCCGTCCTTGCCTACTTGGGTGAGGACTGCTCCCAGTCCCTTGGCGCTTGCGTCGGTGGTGACCACAGTCGCCCGGTTGGGTATGTACGACTTTAAGCTGGGGGCTTCTGCAAGTGCCCTTCTTACGTCTTCAAACTCCCTCTGACACTCCTGACTCCAGTTGAACTCGGTCCCTTTCTTTAGCAGTAGCCTGATGGCGTAAGTCCTTCCTGCCAGGTTCTTTATGAATTTTCCGTAGAACTCCAACATCCCCATCATTGACTTGATTTCGTCCTTGCTCGTCGGAGGCGCCAGATTCACGATGGTGTTTTGTAGTTCAGCTTTGGGACATATTCCTTCAGCCGTCACCTTGTGTCCCAAGAAATCCAGTTCTGCGCAGCCAAACACACACTTATCCCTTTTTACTGTTAGTCCTTGTGACCTGAACCTTCCCAGTACGCGCCTCAGCCTTTCATCATGTTCTTCATGGTTTTTTGCAAATATGAGCACGTCGTCCTGGTAGCACATGACGCCTGGGATGCCATTCAGGATGTTTCCCATGAGTCTCTGAAACACGGCGGCCGCCGAGACTAACCCGAAGGGCATCCTTTTGAACTTGTACGCACCCATGGGTGTCACAAATGCCGTGAGTTCTTGTGACTCTTCGTGTAGCTTTATCTGGAAGTAGGCCGAGGTGAGGTCGAGAGTGGAAAACACCTTAGCTCCCTCAAGCATGCTCATCATTTGGGTGATGTTGGGCAGAGGGTATCGATCAACCACGACCTCCTTGTTCAATGCCCTCAGATCGATGCAGAGCCGAACCGACCCATCCTTCTTCTTCGCGGCCACAATGGGTGCTAACCATTCCGTCGCCTCCACTGGTTCTATGACTCCAGCCTTGCACAATTTCTCTAGTTCAGACCTCACTTCTTCTTGGATGGCAATGGGAAGCTTCCTGACCTTGGCCACGACTGGCTTTGCGTCCTCTCTCAGTTTTATCTTGTGGCAGTAGTTTTTTAAGCATCCTAGCTCTTCCCTGAACACTTCCTTGAACTCAGTCACAACATCTGTCTTGTGCTCCTGTATTTCCTGTACCAGGATCTGGGGATTACTATTAGGATTGAGGTAGACCCCTAACTCCTTCTGTGCTTGCCACCCCAAGATGTTATCCCCAACCGTGGACACATACACTTTAGACACAGTTGTCCTGTTCCTGTATTCGATTTTACTTAGGAAATAGCCTTTCATGGAGATAGGGCGACCGACATACCCCCCAGGCCTCAAGTCCATTCTTCTCAATACTATCTTCCCCTCGGACACACGAGTGAATTCTCTTGCGTTGATAATAGTTATCCTTGAACAGGAATCGAACAATGCATCTAGCTCTGTGCTCCCCACTTTTATTGTGTCTTTTGGGCTGCTGACCTGACCCTCACCAACTTGTACCACTATTTCTTCGCATGTGGCGTCATCAAAGCTTTGGATCCGCAACTCTTTTACCTGTACTACAATTTCGTCACATACTTCGTTCGTCCTGTCTCTACTCTGCCTACCAACCCCTTGCCCACTCTTGCAATACTGCTTGAAGTGACCTTTCTTGCCGCACTTATTGCATGTAAACCTGAGGGCGGGGCACTCTTTGTCATTAGCAAGATGTCCCTGCTTGCCACACCTATAGCAGGTGCCCTTGAATGTTCCTCCCAATCTGCTCACCTTCTGCTCTCTACTCGCTACCTTCTGCTTGCAGGCGCCGACAACCACAATCACCTCACATGCTGCCCTGACTCCAGCCGCATTTACAGTCCGACACATTCACTGTTAGTTGGATTCTACACAGCGCGCAATAGTCAGTTGGCAGGCGTACCTTACTACTAGTAATGATGCCGGCAGGAGCTTTTCTTCCTCTGTTCAGCAGCTGCTACCACGCAATGCTTGCTGCACCATAAGCTGTCAGGGATCGTCTTTTCCTCCTTCAATTACGCTTCATGTTTACAATTTCTCGCAAATCCGTCCGCTTAGGGGACATTAAAATACTACTATCTGTTCCTCGCGTGTTGAGGTCGCAAGTCAGATCCCACCCTCGTCGCCAGTGTGAAATGCTAGCCAGTAATACATCAGACGCTTAGTGGAATTGACCTTAATATATTTATTTATGTTAGTGGTAACCTTGCGACCTCAGCCACAGCCGCCTTATCATCAGCTCGCTCTCTCTCCTCCCGGCGCTCGCCTTGGAACGCTGGTCGCGGTGACATTCTAAGTGATGTCACCGCGAGCAGCTCCATTACACGCGGAGTCGCCGGGGGGAATTGCAGGTGGGAGATACCACACTTTCCTAATGACACCCCTAGTGTACCTTATGTACCTTTGGTTTGGCATTGTTTCTCAATTTAATCTGATGTTGAAATCCCTTACGGCATCCCAGTTCTTCCTTAAATAGATTAGGAAAATCTTTAACCCATTTGTTGTTGTTGGGAATATCTGTTAACAACACTTGTGAAGGATGATTAGGATTGAGAATATTGTCCAAATTATTTTGTTCCTTACACCCCAACAAACATTTTCCAAATTCTACCACATATATTTTTGCTATGGTTTTCGTGTTTTGTATTTTACATTTGCATTGAAATATCCTAAAACTGGAAGCTTCATACCACAATACCATTGTGGTTCAACATCAGTAGGGATCAACTTAACAGACCCCAATTCTTGCCATCTCACTTTGTCTATCAAAGTAAAAGGAGAACAAGAATTTGCCCACATTTGTACAACCTTACTATTGATAGTTATCATACACTGGGGAGGAACATATGCTTCTGAAAGACTGTCCTGCAAAGAATTGGCATCTCCAAGAACCATTACCTCTATGCCAAAATCATTATCTATTGATAGGTCAATGATTGAATGCATTATCATGGAATTATTTATGGTGTTCACAGATTTCTTTTGTTTCACAAATTCATTCGATTTACACACTCTTGAAAAATGACCAATTTTCCTGCATTAATAACAACAGCTTTAAGCAGCTGGACAATGAACAGCTTCTGCATTATGTCTATTGCTACCGCATCTCTAACAAGAACTTTTATACACGTCTTCTTGTTTTTTTACAAAAGTTTTGTTTTCTTCACTTTCTGTTTTCACAATTTTCTTGGTGTTCGAATCCAATACACACACTTTATTGGGATCTCCCTCACTTCTTGTTTTATTTTCAGCTAACTCTTTTACATATTGTGAAGTATTTTCGATATATGTAGCAATTTCAATTGACCTGTCTAGAGAAGGATATTTCAAGTCTAACATTTTTTCTTGAATTTTCTTATTATTGGTCCTGTTTGTAAGTTGGTCCCTGATAATTTCATCTCTTAATCTTTAAACGTACATGTTACCGCTAATCTTCTTAAAGCCGCTACGTATTGCTCAATTGTTTCTCCTTGTTTTTGAGAAAGGGAAAAAAACTTGTGTCTTTCTACAACTAGACTCAGCTTTTTTCCATAATTATCAGCTAATGCTGATAAGGCACTTTCATACACATCTTCACATCATCGTCAGAAGGATCATCAACATTTCTAGCACTAGGCTGGAAGTTGGCCAAGGTGCTTAAAACTCTTCTCCCTTCCACACCCAAACTAAAGTTTTAAAATAGCTAACTTCCTTCTGGCTATAAATACATCCCCACCTATAGCCTCTAAATATGTAATAAATGATTCTTTCCAATCCTCCCATTCCATGCAGGGAGAACCTGAATCTTGTGAAAATGTAGGTGGAGGGGGAATGGACTGCGCAGCCATCGCTAATTAAAAACTTTAACTTACAGTGTAGAGCTTTATAAAAGCAAAATTCCCAACCAATAATATAAAAAAGTGATCCACAGTACAAGTGATGTAGTCTGCTCAACCTCCGAATAGTCATTACTTCCTCATGCGTGAAATAATGTTCACTCACCAGAAGCCTTGAGCTTTCTACACTGTTGCCAATAATTTCGTAACTCCGATGTTGTAATCTTGCCAAGCAGATTGAATAGACCTTACTACGGCCTTCAGCTAAAATGCAATTCTCCTATGAAGAACAGCAATAGGCAAATAACACGAAGAAAATTAAAAATGGCGTCACGGAGCATGTACGCAGGTCATGCAGGGTCTTGCTGGTTCACAATACCTGTACGTCACCATCCAATGTGATGTCTGCACATTCTTCGTACATAGATCCCCACACATCATCTGGATTCACAATGCCGGCTTCTCTTCGGCTTTCCGTGCTCAAATCTCGCTCCCCGGCTGCACTGTCGTTGCTAGGATGCAGAGGTCCGCGTCAAGGTACCAATATTGTTTCTTTTTGAACAGCAACTGTCTTTAAATATATACCTTGAAGATTAAGCAAAATTGGTACCTTTTCCAAGCAGCAAATCTTCATCTTCATCTTCATCATATGTAGAGCACACTACACGCATCACGATGACCAGGCTGGGGGTCCCAAAAGCATTTAGATTTTTAAGGAAATCCCCTTCAATCCATAATACTCCAAAACAGCACCTTTAGAGAAGATGCATGTCCTCCATGGTTGTCCATCCCATCCTTATCACCATTTTTGAGAATACAGGACACAGTTCATTGAAGGAAGGAGATTTATTGGAGTAACAGGTAACGACCCCCAGAGGCCAACCTCTCAGCTCTTCAGCCAAGTTTCACTGCTGGACTCTTCAATCCAGATTCCAGCAGTAGAATCTTGTTGCTAGAAGATGGTAAGATCACATACAAAGTGTAATTGAAAACATACATCATTTAAAGTTAGCTCTAATGGTGAAGTCGTCGTCTTCAGCGTAGGAAATTATGTTGGTCAGGGCCGTCATGTATGTGTTGAAGATGGTGGGGCTGACTGATGATCCTTGGGGGATGCCGCTGATAATCTTCTTGGGTTTCGAGGTGAACGGTGGAAGACGGATTCTCTGGGTTCTTCTGGTGAGTTATGAGGTGATCCATTTGAGGGTATCTCCTTGGATTCCGATGAGTCTGTTCATCAAAATGTGGTGAAAGATGGTATCAAAGGCAGCTGACGGGTACAGGAGGATGAGGGCTGTTGGTGTGCCGCAGTCTAGGAGGGTCCTTATGTCTTTGGTGGCTGTGATCAGGGCTGTCTCAGTGTTGTGTCAGGCTCGGAATCCAGATTGAGAGGGGTCCATGAGGTTGTTGTGTTCCAGATGTTAGGTGAGGTGCTTGTTGACTTCCTTCTCTAGAACCTTCATTGGAAAGGAGAGCACGGAGATGGGCCTGTAGTTTTTAGGTTCTACTGGGTCGACTGATGGCTTCCTCAGGAGGGGCCTCACTTCTGTGAATTAAGTCCAGACTTAACAAGGTGTGTGCCCCAACAATAACCTTAAAGTCACAGTTGCACTTCATCTTGTTTGATGAACATTAGAAGCATTCCAAACAAAAAGACTGGTCTCTCGCCTCATGAGAGCATCACAGTACCTGTAGACTCTATCAGCAGCGTCAATAACTGCCAACATCATATTAGATTATTGTCAAGCTCAGGCTGATATGGTGAAATCTGTCTCTTTTCAGGTGAATTTGACAACACCGTCAACAAAAGAAGTCCAGTGCCAAGCACTTCAACGAGGAGACTGAATTCTGGTGAAGAAACATGTCTGGAAGAATTACTTGGAGCCGTGGTGGATGGGGCCACACCAAGTCCTACTTCTGACAAATACGTTGTAAAGTGTGCTGGTATTCCACAGTGGAACCATGCAGCTCCCACTAGGAGATTAAAGTCTGCAGATGAAGAAGTGGTGACAAGAGCCACAGATTCACAGAGTCAATCTCAAGTTTGGTGCATGTATGCAGAGAGGGAGAGAAGAAGATCATTGTGAAAGTCCAGTTTACAGATTAGCAAATTATTAATCAAGAAGAAATGGTGTTGCAAAGAAATGAACAACAAGAAGAAATAGAGACTGATGTTTAAGTTTGTGAAAAAGTAAAGCTGAAAATACGAGTTTCAAGACCTCCCCTAGGGAAAGCGGTTTACAGTAAGCCAAGTTGCCGATGTCAATCAATCAATCAATCAAAAAAGCTTTATTCAACCATGATAGTAACATTCATAAAAGCACAGAAGGATACAATAACAATGACATTTCATGATAAAATTTAGAGATTGACACCGCACTAAAATTGCAGGTTCACAAAACATTAACATTTTACACGTTAAAAGAATATATACAGAGTTAATATCCCACTTCCCCTCATTAGAAATACCCTAAAAAACCTCAAATGTCATACTTTTCCTTTGCTGAAGGACCTTTTTCAAGAACTTTGCTACCCTCTAGGCCACATGGTCATTCTCTAATAGTTGTAGGCGAATAATGGCTTGGCGGCATTGCCTAAGACCTTACTGTTTTAAAAGTGGCAATAACCAAACTTTTCTTAACTCCGAATACAGCTTACAGAAAAGAGTTAAATGGATAGTAGACTGCTCTGAGTAGGTATCGCAGGGACATGAGGGAAGGGGTCTTGACCAGCCATTCATTTTATGTATGGTCACTAATCTGTGAATTGTGCCCAATCTAAATCTTATCAGGAGCAGCCTATCATAGCCGCTAAGTACAAATTGTAGATATGGTTCCATGCCCAAGCAGGTGAGCCTTATCTGATGTTGTATAACAGTGGATTTAGAGACTTCGCCTGCTGCTCTTAATGAGCCCAACCGTTCCAGTCCCTCTTTCTTCAATGCTTTTCTAGAAATCTGAGACATAGAACTGGGGTTTGTAAAATAGTCTGAGTTTTCTAGGTCATTCATAAAACTGCGATGAACCTGACCCAGGGGATCTTTAAAGCCCCTCCAGACTAAGGCTATCATGCAGGATCTCTCTATTTAGATGAGTCTGTTCATTAGCCCATATCCTGTGCCAAAGAAGAATTGACTCCAATTTAATGAGGTCCACAAAATAAGGAAGACCTAATTCCTCGTGGCACACGAAGGAGGACCTGCCGTGGGGGACTGAGAGGATGTACCGACGGAAAGTATTTTACACAAATTGTAGGGGGATGGTTTGGCGAAACCCCACACCCCTTCCCCATACATTGCAGCTGTGATACATTGTGCTTTATAGATTTGCAAGAGTTCCCCAGGCGGCTTCCTGCCCAACTTCTTTGCGAAGGTAGCAAGGGCACTAGTTGATCTTAGGTACCCTTTTGTACTTTTTTGTTTTCCTCAGTAGAAGATGGCATACAGCAGATGATGTTAAATGTTTAGCCTATTTTCCTCATAATGATATTACTTATTCTAGTTGGTTTAATGTTATGCTTAATTTCCCAAGGTTGATATGTTTCTCACAGAAAGTCGTACAGCTAGACTTTCATCTCAGGGTACCTTTGTGAATCTAGCCTGGTAGATCTGGTGGTCTGTAGTTGGAAGAGGTGGGTAGCAATGTCAAAATAGGGACCCTTACTTCTTGTCAGGGTGAGGGGAATACACACTTTGGATATCCCCTGCTCACCCCCTTGGTACCTTGGTACGAGCAGAAAGGCTTATCAAAGGCAATGTGTAAAGTATTTGTACCAACACTCACAGTAACACAGTGAAAACACCACAAATTGTCTCCACACCAGTTTAGAAAAATAAAGTATATTTATCCAAACTACACAAGACCAAAATGACAAAAATACAACATACACAGTTCAAGAATATGATTTTAAAAGAGTTCGAGGGTTTGCATAAAAATAAACCACAGTTGCGTCACATTTAGCCCAAAGTACCTGTAGATGCGATAAAAGTTCCAAATGCTGCAGCGTTGAAATACAAGCGATGCATCACTCCTGATACCATGGGGAGGCGATGCGACAGCCCCGCTGGACGCGGCGGGCGTGTTGCGACGAATATGGTCTGTATGGGGAGGGATGCGATACCTTGTATGGTTTTCGGTGCACAAGTTCGGTAGGAAGCGTCTCGCACAGGCACTATGCGACGATCTTCAGGAGGGCGATGATCTCAGGTGCAGCGGCGATGCGCAGCACAGCGTCGATCTTCTCCTCTCGCAGCCCCTCGATGCGATGGCTCTACGACGATGTTTGCAGCGACGTGATGCGGTCCGCAAGCAAGCGGTGCGGCGATCTCACCCAGCGACGACAGGCCCTGCAATGATATTCACAGCGATAGGAATCTTCCCGCACCGTGTGGATGCGTTCCGGAAGCGAAGGATGTGTCGGCGACGATCTCGATCTTTGTGGCGGCGGGAATTTCCTCGCACTGTCGGGGATGCGCTCCGCAAGCGAGCGATGCGTGAAAATTGCAGAATGTCTTCTTTTCTCTTTGTCCAGCTTCCCAAACAGCAGGCACAAATTCCAGAGGCCCCACAATTGGATAAAGCACTCTAGGAAGGGCAGAACTCTCTCGGCAGAGTTCAGGGGGAAGCTGGGAGTGAAGTCCTTTTGATCCTGGGACTTCTTAACAGGAGGCCAGCTCTCCTCAGGGCCTTGGAGGTCTTTCAAGCAAGGGGACACAGCACACAGCAAAGTCCTTCCCCTCGCCTTGGCAGCAAAGCAACTGCAGGTCAGTCCTCAAGCACACAGCAGGACAGTCCTTCTTCTTCAGTCTTCCAGCTTTCTCCTTGGCAGAGGTTCCTTCTTGATTCCAGGATGATCTAATTTTCTGTATTCTGGGTAGCCCTTTTTATATCAGTCTTTCCTTTGTTCTCTAGAGGCAGAGAGGCCTTGGCCTGGTCAGAACCAGTTTGGGTCAGTTCCTGAGCACTTTATTTTTCTGTCTTCTCCTTTCCTTTCAGAGAGAGGGGCAGGGTTGTCAGCCGCCCAATAGGAGGTGGAACCAGCATTGTGGAAGTCAGGCACAGCCCTATTCAGGTCCAGGTTCTATCCCCTCCCACCACTCAAGATGCAGATGCAGTCATTCAGCCCAGGGCTGACTCATCCGCTCCCCCAGCCCCTGTCACTCACAAACAAGACTGCCAATTTACAAACAGGCCAAGGCACACAGAAAGGTCAGACAAGACAACAGCCACTTAGAAAGTGGCTGTTCTCTTGTCCGACCTTTCTGTGTGCCTGCACCTGTGCTGTTCTCAAACACAGGATTTCAAAACCATCTGTCCTAAATGATGTGTAATTAAATTCTGAGTTCATGGATACCAGACTTTAATTTTCCATCTTGCTCCTATGGGAAGATATGCAGGTAAACATTATACACAGCATTCCCCATTATAGCCTATGGGCAAGACAGCCCTCTCAATAGTGAAAAACGAAAATGGCTGTAATTCACTAGCAGAGCATGTCACACACACTAGTAAGTAAAGTAAAGTCCACATTTGTAAAGCGCACAATCACCCGTAAGGGTCTCTAGGCGCTGGGGGGCCATCGGGAAGATTAAGCGAGCTATTGCCCAGAGTCACATGGTGCTGGGCTAACCTGCCGCCGGAGCCGGGGATCGAACCGTGGTCCCCAGATTCCAGCGTCAGTCGCCCTGGCCGCGGCGCCACACCTCTTCCCTTAAATGCTCTACCTTTCATATACACTGCACCCTGCCCAGGGGGGTACCTAGGGCCTTCTATAGGGGTGTCCAATGTGTACAGAAAGGGAAGGGTTAGGCCTGGCCAGTGTGGACACTGGCCAGGGCAGCATGGCAGTTAGCAACTGCACCCAGGCACCGCGGTGGCAGGCCTGAGGCACCATTTTAGAGCTACTCGTGTGGTTGGCACAATCAGTGCTGCAGGCCCACTAGTAGCATTTGAATCACCAGCCCAAGCACACTCAGTGCACTTTACTAGGGACTTCTTGGTAATAAAAATATGCCAATCATGGATAACCAATTACAATAACAATTTACTCAGGGAGCACTTGCACTTTCACACTGATCAGCCGTGGCAAAGTGCCCAAAGCATCTAAACCAGCATAAACGAAACCCAGCACAGCGTCAAAAATACAGGAGATAGAGGCAAAAAGTCAGGGGAAACCACGCCAAAGATGCCAGGTCTAACAGAGCCTCTTGTATTTATACTTTTTGCTTGACACTGCATATAGCAAGATATGCATTATTTACTTTTTATGACATAACATTCTCCAAGAACTCACTGGAGGAAGCCTTTTGTTACTTTCCGAGGCTATTCCTGCTATTATACTGTGTTATTCTCTGTTGTTCATGTACCTAGTTTGATCTGACACCGCCGAATGACATTCATTCATAAGTGGGAAATCCTTATTCATATAATTGGTTAGTGCTAAGAAACTAGGGTTATGTGACACTATAGAATTGTGAAATGTGATTTGCCACGATAATGCTCACAACATGCTGACTTTTCAGTTTCTTTGACATCCTATGCTGAAAATGGCTATATAATCTTTTGAATTTGAGGGTGAGCCAAATTCTTTTTGGGGTCTCTACTAGGGATGCAGCCCGATTTTCTATTGATTTGCTGCACATTCGCGACTTAGGATTGTACATGTTTAGAGATGTTGCTGCCCCTGGAGACACCTCTTGCATTTCCAAGACCGAAATACATTGCAAGGTTGACGGACTGGTCCGTCAACATGACAGAGCCATACATCAAACTTACAACTTTTTATTTTATTTTAAAAATGCACCTAAATTGGGTCATCTGAGGTGTAAGTAAGCAGTGGAGAAGCAGTTGCTTTCACAACATTCAACTTCCACCTGGCTCTAAATGAGGCGGGAGGACCTTCAGGTTTGCACAAAGGGTACTCGGTCTCTATTGCAATAGAGTACCCTTTACTCCAACATTTAAAACAGTCCCTTAGTCCATTTACCTAATTTTTCCTCATTATTGTATTATATCAGTAACTGAGAGCCTTTGTTGGCGTTTAATTCTTTGATTGATTTCAATGAGATTGCAGCTGCAATTGCATTTTTCTATTTTCGGTATTGCACTTACAATCTTAATAAACCTTCATGGTTTTGTCTACATTTCTGTCTCAAAATCCCTTTGGAATCAGTGCTTCCTTATTGACTGTTATTTGAAATGCTCTTCTGAATCTTACCTAGACACTTTACCTCATAGTTCTTGGGCTTACCACCGGCCCTGACCCCAAACCCACTCAACACAATCATGGTGCCTATATGAGCTATCGCGCACCCACTTGGGTATTTGAATTTCCTCACAGGAAATGGGAAGTTCCCCCGAAGCATTGAGGCGGATGGATTGAAGAACAGGTGAGGTACAAACTTTGCAAAACAAATACCATATATAGGGCCAGATGTAGGTCGCCCAATAACGGTCGGTAACGGCCGAAATTACCGAATTTCGGCCGTTACTCACCGGTATTGGGCTTTTTAGATGTAGGTGGCATTTTTTTAGGATTCGGTATTTTACCGAATCGGTAATTTAAGAATTTGGTAAAATACAGAATTCTTAACATACCGATTTGGTAAATTACCGAATCCAGAGTGTAGGGAGCACTCAAGTCGGTGCATTCCTCAGTTAAGGATTCGTTATTTACCACCAACTACAAGTTAGTGGTAAATAATGAAAATCTCTGAAAAAGCCTTTTTTTTGCTTTTTCAACAGTGCGATGTGGCAGACACACATGCCCTTAGGGCATGTATGTGTGCCACATGTGCACCCATACACAATTGAGGGGTGCAACAGGGTGTCAAAGTGACACCCTGCCACCCTTCAATGTGTTCCCCTGGTAATTGCCATTCATTCCTATGGGCCTCCAGGCCATAGGAATGAATGGCAATTACCGAATCGGTAAATACCGATTCGGTAAGTACCGAAACTTACTGGTTCGGTAATTTTTAACGTAAAATTACCTACATCCCATTTACCTATTCTTAAATACCGAATCGGTATGATTCGGTATTTAAGAATAAGTAAATTGAGATTACCTACATCTGGCCCTGAATGAGAAAGAAGGCAGGGAAGATGAGACAGTTGAGCAAAGAATGTGAAGCACAATTTATGTTTATCATTGACCAGTCTTTTGCAAAACTGTTACACTACGTTCAAAACTTCATTATGGAGAAATAGATTGCTCTGATACTGGTAGTGAAAATTTGACTACATAACCACCCGGGTCCTTAGATAACTATGGCAGAAACTTCTACATATAAACTATTGAGATATAACCATTTTAATGGAAACGTAAGGGGTGGTATAGCCCACTTTCTCTTGGACAGTTGAGTTTACTAACAGTGAATCACCCAACCTCTTGAATTGCTATCTTATCATAATTAATTGTCAATTTTTGGCACAGTAGTTTACACCCCTTGTTATTAGTATGAGCAGGCTATAATGAGTAGTGTGCCTCTTTGGGTATTGAACTACCAGCTCCTCTTCTGCTTTACTCCAGCCAAATAATTGTGATTGATAAATCACCACATTGTGAGTTTGTTTGTGAAAAACATAAAAGTTTGTTGAGCAGCCACCCCTAAAACATGGTGGCCTCTCAACAAACTCTTACTCTCTACAGAGGAGCTGCAGAACCCACTCACTCACCCTCTCTCTGTTCCATTTTTCACTCTTTCACTTCCTAGCCAACAAGTATTTCACCCCAGCCCTCTTCTGCCTTGTTAGGTTCTAAATAGCAGCCATGATTAATGTACAAAGAGCCCAAGCCTCAGTGTTGCTCCATCTGCTTCTCCAATGACAATTACATCTCTGCTGTCTAGCAGTGGTGTCACAAATGTGTCATATGTGCTAATACAAGAAAGGAATATGGGCGCTCCTCCAAAAAGACAGCAATGATAAATGGGCAGTGAGCAACAGTGGTGCTGTTCCTTCTGCACCAATGACAGCGGTTCCCTTGCCGTTTCTCAATGGTATTGGTGTAATGGGCCAAATGTAAGCAAGAAATACTTCCTTTCACTTTGTTTGGTCGGTAAAGTGTGCAATGATGTCCCATCACACACAGAATGAACAGAGGTGAGTACAATTATTATAGTTGTTTCAGCCACTGATTTATGGCCTGAACTGGCACAGCCTCAATACCACATGTTCAAAACGTTTACCTGTGTGCAACTTTCCTTGTGTTTCATCAGGTCGCCACCCCGTTCCACCACGGCTTGTGCCGCTTGCGTGGAGGGCATTCCTGACCTTTGGCCCAGCCCCCGAGGGCGTCATACTTCCGCCAGAGGCGGGACCGGTGCCTATTTAGGTAGCACCATAATCTCCCGCGCACGGCGGGCCGCCGGCGGGTCGCCAAAGGCGAGCCCGTCTGCGCCCGTCCGCTCTAGTTTGTCGCCAGTCGCCCGGACCCTTGGCCGTCAGGCAAGCGAATGGCCCCTACGCTCGAGAGGAGCTGAATGCCATTGGGAGACAGGTAGTATGTACGGCACATTCGTGGCACCCCTGCTCCCTCTGTGCACAATACGATCAATGCAGCTTTAAGGCCACAGAGATCAGTCAGCTGCCAGTATCAGCAGCCTTAGTGGCTAAGTTCTCTACAAAGTTAAGCATAGCGAGCCTTAATTTTAGGTCATTAGTGAAACACCATGAAGACGTTCACGAGTTCCTTACAGATCACTCCCCCGACCTCCTATTCCTGACAGAAACGTGGTTAACCGATGACACCTCCGCTATTTCTGCCCTGGCTCTCCCTCCAGGCTACTTTATACGTACCCAGAATAGACCCATGGGAAGAGGTGGTGGCATAGCAGTGATCTTTAAAGATAACTACTCCTGTACCCTCAATCCTACAAATATAACCGGTTGCGAAAGTACGATATTTAAGATACGGGTTTCTGACACTTTTACCCTTACGGGGCTCCTGATTTATCGTCCTCCTGTATCAGCTAGTGCCTTTCAAGAGTCGCTGGTTTCGACTATCTCTGCGCTGGCCCTACAATCAGCAAACTTCAGTGTACTGGGGGACCTCAACCTCCATCTTGAGTGTTGTGACTCATCCACTATACTGAAGTTTCTGGGCGATCTGGAGGCCTGCCAGCTTAACCAGCTAGTCAAGGGGCCATCGCACCAGGCAGGCCATTTATTAGATCCGGTGTTTACGAATATACAGTAAGCCTCTATTTCCACTCCTAGCCCCCTCAGCTGGACCGATCATTTTCCGGTCCTCATTTCAATCAAGATTCCAGCTAGCTGTAGGGAAAATCCCCCACCCCTGCTGCGGAGGCGCCCCTGGAATAGGCTAGACAATGTCACGTTCGATGCCAGACTTAAAACCTCCTGCCCAATTTGGCCCAGCAACCTGGAGGAGGCCGATACAGCCTACAGGGAGTGGATAAAAGAATCACTTGATCATTTCATTCCGATGAAATGCTCAAGGCCTAAGCGTGGCCAGTCCCATCCGTGGTACTCTGAGGCCCTTACAATTAAAAAAAGCAATGTAAGCAATTGGAGCGCCTCTGGAGGAGATCATATGACCATCTGGCCAAAATTAACTTTAGAGTAGCCACTAAAGCTTACCATAAACTTATAAAGATGTCTAAAGCCAAGTATTACACTGATCTGATCAACTCCAGCACCAACCGCTCCAAAACCATCTTTGCTTTAGTAAAGGACCTGACCAAGGCCCCGGAGGGTACAGGCAACTTGATAGTGTCTGACGCACAATGCGAAGAGTTAGCTTGTTTCTTTGTTGACAAAGTTAAAGGGATCTACAACTCCCTGACCTCAGACGGACTCACTATGAACCCTAACTCCATCATAGGTTCTAATGATCTTCCATACTCACTACAATCTCTTCTGCCCATTGAGCAGATTGAGATGGAATCTTTGATCAAAAAAGTAAAGTCCGGTTCCCCGGAAGATCCCGTCAAGCCGGAATTGTTTAGATTATTCCAGGATTCCATTCTGTGCGAGGGGCAGGCGCTAATTAACAACTCACTTCAGTCAGCCATCATCCCCACATCCTGGAAACATGCTAAAGTTGTCCCCCTCCTAAAAAAACCTTCACTGGACCCCACCAGACCGGATAGCTTTAGACCCATCTCCTTACTTCCGTACCTTACTAAGGTGATGGAGGCTCATGTGAATTCCATTTTGACTACCTATTTGGAGTCCAATGGAGTTTTAGCTGAGTCTCAAAACGGATTCGTGCTAAACATAGTACAGAGTCTGCTTTACTAGCTGTCACGGAACATCTGAGGGAGGTGCAGGACCAGGGTGAGACATCTACTCTGGTTCTGCTGAATTTGAGCGTGGCCTTCGACACGGTCTCCCACAGGATCTTGCTTGAGAGACTGTGGGAGATCGGAGTCAGGGAGAGTGCCTTGGATTGGTTCGCGTCATTTTTATCTGACCGTTCCTTCCAAGTGCACGCCCCGCCGTACTCATCCATCAAACACCCCCTGGAATGTGGGGTCCCGCAGGGTTCTGCGCTCAGCCCCACATTGTTCAATGTGTATGTCCGCCCCCTGGCCATGTTAGCCCGGGAACGCAAGATTAAACTAATATCATATGCGGACGATACACAACTCATTTTCACCCTCTCTAAAAACACAGTGGCTGACCAAATCAAATTCCAGGAAGATATCTTGGCTATATCAAACTGGTTGTCGCAGAACTATCTCCAGTTAAACTCTTCTAAAACGGAGATACTCCTTATAGGTAAAGATACACAGAAATGGGACAAACACTGGTGGCCCCCTACATTAGGCCATCCCCCTCCTCCTAAGGAGGTTGTTAAAAATTTGGGCGTGATGTTAGACAACTCACTCTCCTTGGAAACCCATGCTAAGAGAGTGGCAGGTACCTGCTATGGTCGCCTACGCTCTCTTAAACCCATTCTCGATTTCTTTGAGCCCTGCACCCGTCAGATTATAGTCCAGGCTTTAGTCATATCCCATCTAGACTACTGTAATGCTCTCATGCCTGGCTCTAATCTGACAGTGATAAATAGGCTACAAAGAGCCCAGAATGCTGCTGCCCGTATTTTGTTTGCACTACCTAAAACCTGCCATACCTCTCCTATTCTCCGACGTCTGTACTGGCTGCCGATCAAACAACGCATCCAGTTTAAAATGTTATGTTTAACCCACAAAATTTTGTATGGTACTGGCCCCCAAACCCTGCAGGGACTTTGCTCCCTCTATGCCCCCACGCGTGCCCTCCGTTCGGCAGATTTTTTTCTTGCCCGTACGATTAAGATCCGAAGGAGTAGAGTTTGTGGCCGCTCTTTCAGGTATCTGGCCCAGAAGCTGTGGAATTCAATCCCTCTAGGGGCTCGGACCACTGCTAACCACATGCTGTTTCGTAAACAGATTAAAACCTGGTTGTTTTCTTCCATTTAACTCATCTTCACCTGTTGCGTTGTTTTGTTCTCTGGTATTTCCACAAGCGCTGGGACGCCCCGTTGCTGGGGTAGCTGTGCGCTATACAAGCAGATTTAACATAACATAACATAACATAACGTGGAACTCTCTGTTTTAAGGAAATCCCCCCATTCTAGAACTTGAGCATGCCATCGACTCCACGGGTTGTGTGCCAGATTGCAACACATATTCCTTGTAGATCGAAGTAAAACTGAAGAGCAGTGTAATTGTTGAAGTTACAGTACACTGTACATACAATTAATGGCAAAGGAAAACAAAGGAACTAGTAAAAAGTTTAAGTTATAAAACTCATATACAATTAAAGCAGAACAGTATAAATGTATCCAACAATATATTTGTCCAAAACAAGTTAGGCACACATGATGGTTGTCCAACAGAAGACCGTGCCTCATGAGGTAACATAATCATGCAAGTACATATATTTCTTAGTCTTCAGTTACAAAAATTTCTGTGCATTGAATTCCTGACCTCATACCTATCCCCATATCTAATTTCCCAAATCTCTCCAAACACCTTTCTACATTATGCTGCTGTTGTTGACACATTTCCTACATGATTGAGATTCCAAATTCTCCCCTCATTGTTCTTTACCACATTTCAAAATAGTTTTACAACTGCAATGGTTTGGAGAGTTTAAGTCAATCACATGCCACCAAAGCTTTGGTTACTTGGGTTTCTTTGATCTGAGCTTCTTTGACTGCTTCACTTTTGTAATGCAGCTCTTTCCATTTTTTCTCCTTTTTCCAAACTTTCTCTTTCCACACATCATAAACTGCTGGGACTTAGGGCTTGATGATGATAGCAGCCGGTCAGACCGCCGCCTGGTATCGTGGTGGTCAGGAGACCACCTGACAAGCAGGCAGTGGTCCAACCGCTGCATTAGGATGCACTGGGCTGGTGGTTGCAAAGTGCTCATTTTCACTGTGGCTGGTGCTGTAGCCAAGGAAAAGGGCAGCAGCACAAGAAGCCATGAAAATGAGCACTTCCTGCAAGTGCATGGAGGTGCGTGGGGGCACTAAATGTGCCCCGAAGGCCTAGTTACAGTGGCCCATGACTGACAGCCTTCCCACCATGAAAAGGCTGTCGTAAAGCGAATTCGTAATCCTGACAGCTGCTCCTGCCTCTGCACTGTCGCAATTCGGGCCTATGAATCTGAATGCTGCCCCGTCGGGATCAGTGATCCTGGCAGAGGAGGCAGTCTTCCCCCCAACTGCGGTGGGTTCGACCACCAGTATTTTAATCCAGCTGTCAAACCAATTGGCTGTCAGCGGGCGTACTGACATCGACGGCCTATCAGTGTCAGTCCACCCGCCATCATAATAAGGCCTTTAATTTGATTACTCATTTCCTGCTTCTAAACAGCTTGAAAGGTGTTCCGTTCCCATGTGGTTACATCCTATACAACACTTACACTTCTATTCTATTTCGCAAGTTTTCTTTGCAATGGATTGGGCCATTAGACTTCAGGTCTAAACTCACGCTTCGGGTCTCTGTTTACCATTGTGAATTGGGCCTTTAGACTTCAGGGGGCATACTTATGAGAGAAGTTGTGTCGCTCTTGCACCATGCAAAATAGTGCAACAATGACACAAGTCCAAAATGCAATTTATGATACTACACAAGGCCACCTTGTGTGGCTGAGTTGCTTGATAAATCTGGAATAACGCGGTGCAGTGCAAATTGCTGCAATGCATTGCTTTGCTCTGGAAAGGCGTTCCATGGGCATTGCATGTTTTTTTAACCTTTTTCCAGATTTACCAGAACTGGTAAACTTGGGAATGTGCCATAAAGATACACCTTCCCATGGGAGGCATCATGAGGAGAAACATCTTATTTCCTCTTTCTATGTGTGCTGCTTTATGCAGCACACATAGAAAGAGGAATATGCCTCTCAGGATTTCCTACAAAAAAACCATTCTGCATGCAACACAGGCACCCTTGCAACCTGGGGAAAGGCTGCCTGCATTGGCCCTAGGCAGCTTAAATGGCATAAGCTTAGGGACAAGGGCAGGAATGCACCATATTCTTTAAATACAGCGCATTCCTGCCCTTTTCCTGTGACGCAGAGCATCAAGGTGACTTGCGGCGCTGCGTCACAAACTCAGAAATATGCCCCCAGGTCTAAACTTAAACTTCAGGCCTAAACTTAGACTTCAGGTCTAAGTTTACCTTTGTGAATTGGGCCCAGATAATCTAGATGTCACTTCTTGTTGTTTCTTTTTTTAGAAAAACGTGTACATAGTCAAGGCACTCAAAAAACCAGACACGTCAGTAAGAGAAAAACTGAATGTTTGCCCAAAACAACATGCTGTTGCAACAGAGGTACTAAAACGTTCCCTCACGCTCATTAATGGAAAACAAAACATTTCATCACCATAGTCAATAATGTGATGTACAACAAAAAAGTTCCAGTTCTAAATAGTATCCTGTTCATTGTTATCTTCTGCTTCATGAAGGTGTGGCAATCACTGTAAAAGCTCAGTGCTCCAATACGTTACTTATATTAAGGGATACATTTACAAATACGTCATGTAATGCAGCTTGCTGTGCTGCATGACTGGGAATGGAAAGGAATATAACGTATTTAAAAGAATACAGATCATTCCTGTCCATGTCCCTGAGCTTGCTCTGTTTTTGCTGCCTAGCACCAACGCAAGCACTGTTGAACCATGGTGCAAGGGTGCCTGTGCTGCATGCAGGATTGTTTTGTGCAGGGAGGGGCTGGGCTGTGCTGAGCAGGGCTCCCTGGGGCGGTGGAGATCAGGGTACTTTGGTCTCTGCTGGAGAGTCTGCTCCAAATTCGTTATCTGGAGTTGCAGGTCATCCACCCGCTGAATGTTTTCCTGCCATCCATCATGGTGATGCTGTAGCACTGTTCTCACACACAACACCATTTGTATGTAGAATGTGCAATAAGTAGGATGAAGTGGGGTCCTGGGTTGAGTTTTTGGAGAATATGTGCATTTGGCGGTGGCTGGAAGGTCAGAGCATTTTCCCAATCAACAAATTCTCTTGTAAAGTCCTTGAATGCCAGAGTGGATGAAGTGAGCTGAATATGTCGGGCAGATCATGAGTGGCATATATAGTACAAGGTGGTGCAGAGCATCGTCCAGCAGCGGGGAGAACCCTGGTTAGATCTTTTCACCACATTTGAGAAAAAAGTTTTGCTTATAGCATTTTCTGCAAGAACATCTGTTAGGAGATACATTCCAGCTGAAACTGAACACAGGGCCCCTGGACAACTTTCTGCACCTGCCTCTCCTGCCCAGAGTTCTTAAGAAGATCATTAATGACCTGTTCCAAGTTATCATACTAACTCCAGACTGGATTGTCTCAGCAGCAGAATAGGCTGTTTCACCCAAATCTGCACAATCTACACCAACGTGTGGAGATTAAGCTTTGGCACCTTACTGCATATGATCCAGCACCTCAAGAGGTCAAAGTCGTTATTGCTGCTAGGTGCGCTTTCACAAAACACAGAGTAAAATGTGTGACCTGGTGTGGGTGTTTGCAAGACTGGCAGTTTACAAGCAAGGGTTTTCTTTGTTTGTTTTATCTTTGGACCAGAAAAGTGTTGCAGTGGGTACTATTAAAGGATATTTATTGGCCATTCGGCCTTTCAATGTTTGTCAGAATAGATAGATGTCCTTAGTTACATCACATAGTGTGATATGATTTATAAAAGGTTTGACATGTATCCTGAATTAAAAGTCAATTTTCCTTATTGTTATTATGTCTGCTCAGCCTGTGAATGAATTTCCAGCACTTTCAGAGTACCTGAACTACACCACTGTTTTCCTGGACAAGTAGGGATTGAGGAATTGGCAAAAGTCATGACTCCCTACCATATTGGGCGTTCCAACACTGTGCCAGAGTTCTTTGCTCCCCACTGGCCCTCAAAAGAGGAGGAGACGCTTCATAGAATGGACCCCAAAAGGGCTGTATGGTTTTATATTGATCGTACCAAGAACCATTGAGTGGACATTCAACTTTTTGTGGGTTTCTCTGGAGCAAAGAGAGGAAAAAAAGACCCTATTGAGGTGAATAGCCTCTGCATTAAGCTCTTCTATGCACAGGCAAGAAAGAAGCCCATGGAAGGTCAGAGAGCCCGTTCCACCAAGTCTAAGGCTGCTAGCACTATCTTGGCTTGTGGAACTCCAGTCTTTGACATCTTCCAGGCTATGACGCAGGTGTCACTGCATCCTTTAGTGAAGCACCACTGCCTTGACAGCCAGGTCTGGTGGGAAGGGCAGTATGCTTGCTTGGTCCTACAAGATTTTCTGGTTTGCGTCAACTTCACAGATCCGCCTGCCCTCACATCTACCCACTTTATGGCATGGCATCTTTTTAATATCTAAAAAGGTCTAGAGTTAGTATTCAGCACATTGGTACCAACAATTCTTCACGCTCCATGCCTAAAGGCATACAAAGAGAAAAAGACATCAAACTGATGTCAGCATGCAGGGGTGGCATGAGAGAGCACTGGTGTCAAATGTTTCCAGATCCAGTCTGACACCTGCAGTGTATCTGAAGGTAAGGCATTTATAGATGGATAGCATATTCACCAGAAAGAGTGTTGCTGGAGGTAAATAACTTGTTCTTCCCTTTTGTCTTACTTGCCTCTCACACTTCACTCTCTCCCCGTCGCACTCCTGCCAGTGCCATACCCTCCTTCTTCCACTTCTGTTCTTCACATTTTTTACACTTACTGAGGCTCGACTCAGAGCCTCAGGATTCTTTTGGGGTTGGAGATTATTTTTTGGCCACGTGTGTACCCCACTCTAAAGATCTGGGGGGATCAATTTCCTAGCCCCATAACCACAATGGCAATGTCTTCTAATTTCTATCAGTCCATGGCCTGCACTCAGCCACTTCTATTGTGACATTATTGGCTCTTGCCAGTCAGCTAACCTTACATGCAAATGCTTCTTCCTATGTATACATATAAACAGTTCTCAAACCATGCCTGTAAAAATCCTGTCCCTAGAGTAAACAAAGCATTAAAATTTCATAAAAGGAGACAAAGTACACAAGTAAGCAATGTATCACTCTCAATGGAAAACAAACCTATTCAGAGACTTGCCAAACATGGTGACATGCACATGGATATTTCAATCTGTCTTCTCAACATGGGAGATTGCTGTCATGAAGCTACATTATTTTTTACTTCATCAAGGCTCAACAAGATTAAAGGGGCCATACAATGCAGAAAAAAACATTCAGTTGTCTTTATGCTGTCCTGCATCTATACCAGTCTCAATCAGTAAGCACTCCAGAATGTCTCTTTGTACGATGAAATTAGCTTGGGTTTTGAGACTTATTGTAGCATGGCTGACTTGCTAACCACTCTAATAAATATATGCAAGCCCAACTCATCACAAATTTCAGAAAAAATTGCACATGGCCTATTGGCTGAAATCATAAATGGCAACTGCCACTAATGTGCGTAGCTACCATCAGCCAGTTTCCTATTCTGTAATGTTTTTATTTGAGCCCATCTGTGAAGCTGAAGGTCTCTAAATATATTTTATATTCACTGAAAAAACAAAAGGGGTGTTATAAAAAGGTGAAAATGTCAGTTAAAACATACCATTTTAAATGAGAAAAACCCCTCCATTTCACCAGTTATAGTTATCTCAAGTAACTTATAATTCATGCCGTAAAGTCAATGCACAGTGTTGTCATTAAAGATGCAATTTTAGATGTTGTTATGAGTGATGTAATATGTGAGGGGTATTAGCAGGCGCGATTTATAGTTACTTTCAAGTACAAGTTATTGTTACTTTAGATAGCTATAACTCATGAATTTCATTGGTTTTGTTATTTTAAAATGGTATGTTTTAACTGACATTTTCACCAAAATATAATGTCCCTTTAACCTTTGTTTTCTCAGTAACTCTCTAGGATTTTGTTGAATACCTAACTATAGCTGCCACTTTAACCTTTGTCTTTTTCAGTGAATTTCAGTTTTTTTTAATGTAAGTCACTGTCAATGTATAAAAAGCAGGCTTCTTGGTTTGGTCACCGGATCACTGTACATACACATGTATATAAGTAAAAGCAACATTAAACATGTGTCAGATTCTTTCTTCAAGCCACGTAATGCAGCAATAGGTCGAACCGCAAGGGTCTATGCATTCTCAAGCTGAAGAGAAAAAGCCCCAGCTCTGGAAATGTTCACAAATATCAACAACATTTCCTGGGATCATGCTCTATAAACCCAAGAAAATACTGTTTTTCTACCATTTCCGGGGTAGAAGGAGCGGCTGCTGTTCTTACAGCAGGCCCCACCCTACACTTACAAAAAATGCTAGTTGTGCCCCTGTCCATCTTGGGTCACCACCTTGCATTAAAATATATTTAAATTAGCCCACAAATAATACTATTGGGGGCTCCTTCCTAACGCAGTGATAAATAAAGGAGCAACTCTGGCAGCTTATTTAATATGCTTTTCTGTTTTTGTGTTTTATTATTGTTTTTATGGGTGGACCACCCGGGACACCCAGAGCTTATTTTTTATTAGGTGCTGCCGGGTAGTGTGTGTGTGTGGGGGGGGGGGGCGGTTGGCCAGGGTCCCCATACCTCCTGTCTGCTCCCAGCATCTGTTTTGGATACCGGAGGTTGCTGGGTACTTTTTTTTGTGGGTGCTGAGGGGCACCCACATCTTTAAAATAATTTGGGGGCCATGGAGAGAGCTCAGCACCAAGTGTTACCCCACTCTCCGTCTGGTAGCAGATTTTCACTCTGCTTCCTCAGCAGGAGGTGGGAGCCATACATCAAACCCAAGGGGACTGGGTCAGACATTGGCATAGGGATGGGATCTCTTTACCCCTTCCCCTGAATTTAAAAAGCGGCCCCAGGCCCTGTGGTCCCCAGGGCCTCTCTGAGGCTTGGGGAGATGGGCACGCCCCATCCCCTAAATTAAGTGATCAGCCTGAGGGATGGGGCCTCCAAAAGGCTCTGGGAGAGAGGCTGCACACACCTTCCCTCAAAAACAAATATCTTGCTGATCCCAGGGGTTCTGACCCGCCCAATGGTTTTTTTTCTCAAAAAGGGCAGGAATTAACAGTAAAACGTTCTGAAAAAAAAGTTTTTAACCCAGGAGCTATCCCTACCCTGCCACTTATATTGTTTTTAACCTTTTTGCAAAACTGGACTGAGTCTCCAAGTCCTATAATAGCAGCTGCCACATCTTTAATGATGTATTGTCAGCCAATCATATAATATCTTTTGATCTGTTGAATCTGCTGACTCTCCACTTAGTGATGTATACAAAAATTTTGAACCTAAATGTCTAAAAGTTTATGGAATTATAGCAAATCACAAAAAGCACACTTCTGTGCCGAGATCTAGCTTTCTGCTAAATTTGGTGTTATACCATTGAGCTGTTTTTTTTGTGGAATCAGTGTTAAATTTTCCTATGAAGGATTGCATGGGGGAAAAAGGTGTTTTGGGACCCCCCCTTCTTTCTCACCCCTTGCTTGATGGATCACCACGATACCTTCCAGTAAGGAGCTGAGATGGATGAGAATTTTTTTTAAAACAGTTTTGCGAAACAACGCTAAAATGATAAGCATATTTAAAAAAATCTATTTCCTTTGGAATATAGTCCTAACTACAACTACCCGGTGGCAACCACCACTGGGTAATATATTCACTGCAAAAACAAAGGTTAAAGTGACATTATAATTAGGTGAAAATGTCACTTAAAACATAACATTTTAAATTACAAAGACACTGAAATATATCAGTTATCGTTATTTCAAGTAGCTATAACTCACGCCCCCACCATACACAGTGTCATCTTCTATTATGTCATTTCAGATATCATCATACAAGTTATCAATTATGCCACAGAACATGTCATAAGTGATGTAATATGTGAGGTCATAAGCAATGCATGGTGAGGATGTGAGTTATAGTTACTTAAAATACTTACAGGTCGTGAGTTTCAGTGTTTTTGTAGTTTAAAATTTTATGTTTTAAACTGACATTTACACCTCGCTATATCGTCACTTTCACCTTGGTTTTTTTCAGTATATTTCTGAGGCTTTAAAAAAAATCCAAAGTAAGATATGATTACTGATGTAATCCAGGAGACAGAAGCGATTGTAGATAGGAGGTTTAATGAAGAACAGCTTGTACATCCACAATCTTCAAGAGACAGACTTACACTGCCTAACTCCCACATATAGAATGTAGAAGCAAGAAAGAACCATAACAATTCTAATGGAACAGAAAGGAGGAATACTACACATCTTCCCCTTTTGAAAAAAACAAAAACAAAAAAAAAACAGATTAGTGAATGTAATCACGCAATTTGATAGGAGAAAGTTTAACACGAGAACTTCTCCTTAATGCATCATCAACAGACTGTTCAACAACATGCCCAGTAACTTTATTGTCAACATTTACATTAGAAGTATTATTTAGAGGACCACAATCATTAATGGGTAAGTTAACATCTCCAATTTGAGAATCAACATTCACAGTTTGTGGCTCACACCCAAAAGTGTCTAACATGGCTGAAAAAGTTACATCATCTTCAGCATTTGAGCTCAATTGCGAATTTACCTTAGAATCCATAGCTTTACACAAAGAAACCCTTATAAAATTCCAGATTTTACCACCTTCAACTCTTACAGCCTTAGTAAAAACCCCAGTAACCTTACACGGGTCAGACCATTTATTCCATGTATTGCCAAATGTTCTACCAAATTTTACACGCACAAAATCACCCACTTTAATTTTCCGACTGTGAATGACTGAGCCAAGACAGTTTCTCTTCATCCTTTCCTGATATGCCAACACCTTGTCCTTGACTTTAAAAATACCAAATGAATGCTCACAAGGAATTTTATTTTTAATCTACCACGGTAACAGTTTTGAGCCTGGTTTCCTACCTCTTAACATCTCAAATGGAGACAAACCCGTAACGGAATTTGGAGACACACGATAAGACAATAAAGAGGCACGTAGTGCTTCGCTCCACTTTAAATTGCTTTTAACAGCAAGTTGGATGGACTCTTTAATTATTCTATTACAACGTTCTGTTTGACCATTGGCTTGTGGATTATAATTTGACACTTTTTGTGTACAATGCCACATCTTTCAAGGAATGAAGTAAATTCTCTGCTAATAAACTGTGGACCATTATCTGAAACAATTTCAGCAGGAATGCCCTCTCTACAAAATACGTATACCCGTGGTCCTTAGCCACTTTTTGGGTCCCCCTTGTTTTTCTTAAAAACTCTCTACAAAATACTTCATCCAAGAATTCCACAACTTGAGCTGAACCTATTTTATTTACTACTTTTAATTCTGGCCATTTCGAGAAGTAATCAATCAAAACCAAAATGAAAACATCTTTGTAAGATGACAAATCAAGAGGACCAATAATATCCACTCCCAATTTTTTCCAAGGAGACGTTAAAAATTCAATAGGTGAAACACCAACAGCTAATGGCTTAACAGACTTGTCACTCAAAGAACAAGGCGAACACGAACTGACCCATTTATCGACCAGACTATCAATACCTGGCCACCAGTAAAATTCACATATACGCCTTTTTGTACTAGACATACCCATATGACCCTCATGAGCCATTGAGATAATTTTCTTCCTCAAATCAAAAGGAGGAACTATTTTATCTCCTCTTGTTACAAAACCCTGGTCAAACATAATTTCATCTTTTATCTTATAAAATGACAAAACATCACCAGACAATTTGCGTTCCTCAGGCAAACCGTGTTGTAAGTAAGTCACTACATTTGATAAACCAGAGTCTTTGTACATCGCATCTCTCCATTCAGTTTCTGAAATAGTACCAGACAATTTGTTGTTACTTTCGCCATTAACATCCCCAATAGAAAACACAACATCAAAATCACCATGGACACTGGAAACTTGCAAATCATCATGTAAAGGCAATCTAGACATGCAGTCGGCATGTACATTCAAGCGGCCAGGAACATATTTCACTACACACTGGAATTCTTGCAGCTTCGCAGCTAAACACGCTAAACGCGCTGTCAACATTCTACTACCACCAGCAGCTAACATGTTGATTAGAGGCTTGTGGTCGGTTCGTAAACGGAATTTTGTTCCCCAAAGAAATTGTCTGAAATGTTCAACAGCCCAAGTGCAAGCCAACAACTCTTTCTCAATAGTGGAGTAATTGTACTCGGCACTAGGGAGAGTCCTCGAGGCATAGGAAACTACATACTCATCACCTCTGTTCCTTTGCATTAACACAGAACCTAAACCCACATTGCTCGCGTCCACACATACAATACATTCTTTACCCATTTCAAAAGGTCGTAAAAATGGAGCATTAAGAATCTCCTTTTTCAGCAAGTCAAAAGCAAATTGTTGTTCAACATTCCATAAAAACTTGGCATCTTTTTTCAACAGTAATCTCAACTAATGTACTTTTGATGAGTAATCTTGTACAAATTTACTGTAAAATTCTGTGAGTCCTAAGAAAGACACAAGTTGTTCTTAACTAGAAGGTGCAGGAGCTTTGAGTATACTTTGGATATGATTAACTTTTGGCTTAATACCTTGGGAAGAAATTTCGTGTCCAAGATATTCCACTTTACTCTGTCTGAACTTGCACTTTAAAAATTTCAAAGTTAAACCTTTGTCTTGAACACATTTTAATACAGTGTCTAAATTTCTGTCATGATCTTCAATATTTCTTCCAAAAATTAAAATATCGTCCTGAAAAGCTATGGCTCCCTCACAACCTTCTAGGACTTCTTTCATGAGTCTTTGAAAGACTGATGCTGCACTGGCTAATCCAAAAGGCATGCGGCAAAACTGAAACATACCTTCTGGTGTTATAAAAGTAGTCAAAAACTTAGACTCTTCATGCAAAAGTACCTGATGGTAAGCACTTGCCAAGTCTACCGTGGAGAATACACAAGCACCTGAGAGAGTGGAAATCAACTCATGTATATTGGGTAACGGGTGCCTATCAACCCAAATCTCTTGGTTTAAACTCCGAAGGTCCACACATAGCCGAAGTTCTCCGTTGCTTTTAATGGATAAAACCACTGGCGAAACCCAAGGAGAAGATTCAACAGGTTCCACTATCTTCCTGGCTACAAGATCAGACAGAATCACTTTTAGCTTATCACGATACGCTAGTGGCACATTTCTAACCTTGTGCCGTACAGGAATAGCTCCTTCCTTGAGAATAATGCGATGTTTACAATTTTCGAATTTGCCTAATTTGTCGGTGAAAATAGCAGGAAACTTGTTTTTTATAAGATTGGTAAACTCATCAACCTCAGGAGATATGACATAGACAGGTTGTGAAGCATTGGGGTCAAGCTTAATACCTAATTCATGCTGGTGGGGCCAACTGAGAATTGATGCGCCATTAGTAGCAACATAAACTTTACCTTTAATACTCCTGCCTTTAAATGTGATGTCTGCCCACATAAAACCAACCAAATCGATTTTATGACCAGTGTAACCACCAGGTTGTACATCTGGTGGTGACAATTTCAAAGAACCCCAAAATTTGTTAAAAATGTCCATGCCTATAATACTGTACCATGCACAAGAATCAATAAGCATGGAAATTTCTTTGCCATTAATCAAAATTATAACTTTTGGAAAACCTTCACATTTGGTGTCACCGACACACAACAAACTATTAATACCAAGACCATCAACAAGATCTGATTCTTCATCAGTCAGTAAATTCACTTTTTGAGAAGACCTACACATTTTACTAAAATGGCCTGAACGTTTGCATTTAATGCATATTTTGTTCCAAGCAGGACAACCTCTGTAGCTCAATACATGATCGACACCTCCACACCTGTAAAAACTACTTGGTTTCTTCTTTCAAAAGGTTTAATATCCCTTCTAAAACTCTCTTTTTTATTGGGAAGAAACTGCGGTTTATTAGGAACAAACTGTGGTTTTTTAAAATTGGGAGACTCCTTCACTATCGAGACTTCAGGAATCACCACTTTATTTTTACTTTCCTGACCTCTGATTTCACTTACAAATAATCCAGATTGTTCAATACCTTTTGCAATATTTAACACATCCTTAAGAGTAGTTTCAGTTCCCATCCACAAACGTTCCTGAATTTTCTTACTCTTAGTTCTCATCATAATTTGATCCCATTCCATTTTAGGATCACCAGCTACAGGTAGAAAATGTGCAGGAGAAACAATTTTGTTAGACATAGTAGAGAGTACTGTACAATATCAGTGCTTAGATAAATAATAAAACACAATATGTGCAGAGTATGAATAAAAGAAGCTTAAGATAACTACATTACACACATATGAGCAAAACAACTAAAAGAAAAAAAAACTAAAATAAAGGAGGTAGTCACCGATGTCTATTTTGAAGAAATGAAACGTGGTGATATGGTAAATCAGTTTCAAAAAGACAAAACCACAGGTGTACTGCTGTGCGCATTGGCGTTTGAAATTGTGGTAAATATAAATATCAGATAGGAAAGTTCGTGAAAGCGCTGCCGTGTGCATCAGCGATTATGCGGGACGCTGCGTGATGCGTGATGAGACGATCAAAGTTCTCCGCGTACTGCGTTGGACTCACCGATCTGATGACTGATGCAGGAATGGAGATTCTGAGCGTGCGGGCCACACGCGATACTACACGCGATACCACACGCGAGGCAGAAGAGAATTCAAATACAAACACAGTACTCGGCAATCAGGTGAAGTCAATTTTGAAAGTTAAATAGCAGAATTTCTACACAGGAAATGCTGGAACGTTCTTCAGTATTCAATACAGAAACGATGCAGATAAAAAAAAACAGACAACTTTTATAGCACTTAAAGTGCAACAGCCATTAAAAATCGTAAAGTTTCAAAAAGTAAGTTCCAGGAAAAAAAATATATCACCCGCTGGTGCAATTAAAGCACATCCATTAACGAAAGACAGGCGCAGGTGCAATCAATATACACTTAATATAAATAAATTCCTTCAAATATACGTGAACGCTGTTTTCAACGCTTCCTCCAGATTTCAACTTCTTTTTAAAAAAAAAAACATTGTCCAAAAGATGGTGTTTTTAAAAGAGATCCCAAAACGTTGCCAAAATTATGATGTAATCCAGGAGACAGAAGTGTTTGTAGATAGGAGGTTTAATGAAGAAGAACAGCTTGTACATCCACAATCTTCAAGAGACAGACTTACACTGCCTAACTCCCACATATAGAATGTAGAAGCAAGAAAGAACCATAACAATTCTAATGGAACAGAAAGGAGGAATACTACAATTACCATACTTAACTATAATGTCAATTTAACATTTTTTTTCCCTTTAATTTCATTACAAGACTGGAGGCTACCATTATGCATATTTCTTTTAATGCTAACTGCAAGCAGCCACTTAGAAGCAATACATCATAAAGTGAAACAGATCTAGAATAGAATCTTCCAGATGTACAATAGCCATGCACATAGGATAATCTGCCTCTTTTAAATGCGGCTCTAGGCAGATAAGTACATTTTCTCTTCACTTTTATGTATGACCTGTATCTTCTAGAATGAGGAACTAAATGTGTATGTATGTTTTCTCAACTTCACTTTTATGTATGTTCTGTGTCTTCTAGAATGGGCAACTACATGTGTATGTATGTTTTCTCAATTTAATTTGTATACCTTTCTGAATAGACTTGTGCCCTTTTTAACTTAATTTGTATACCTTTCTGAATAGACTTAGGCCTCTTTGACCTCAAACTCTTCTTCAATTTTGGCTCACACCTAACTGATTTCCGATTTATGGAAATCCTGCTGCCCTCTGACCCCAGATGAAGAACATAACATAATCCTCTAAGGGTAAGAGAGCAAGTAATACTTTTTAATTAGAAACAAAGAAAAACTATTGTGGTCACAGACTAAAATATTTGTTTTTCTGACTCATAGGATAGTGTCATCTGTTCCCATTTTAACCTAAAAAAACTTAAGGCAACGAAAGCTCCTATGGTACTTTAAAGAAAAATACAAGGTGAGCTGTTATGTATAAACCTGTTAGCGGATTAACTCTCTAAACAAGGGAATTAGATTCCTTGACCCGTGGTTTACCCGTATGTCATTCTGGTCCTTTTTAGAAAACTGCAAATAAATCTCCTAGCTTTGAAACCGATGAGACAGCATCTATACAGCGGTGAACAGTATTGTCCCTGTACATCTGTACAAATTTAGGTAAGAAACTGAAATGTATAAAAAGTTGTCTCCATAAAATCATAGAAAATTAGTGCTCATGACTAATACACCAATTTCTTAGAATAGGGAGCAAATCTGAAGTAGTGTGACATACATGGAGTTCTTCTACCTTTCCCTTCTTCTACTATTTCTATCCTATGACTCTCTGTATTTAATAAATAAATAGGGCCTGTGTTTGAGTAAAAGCCCTAAGCAAACGCAAAACACTTGAAATGCTTAGAATGTACTAGGTTAATGGATGAAAAGAATCACGTGTACCATCAGATCTAATTACTTGATAGCATTGTTTGATGAAGGAATATTATACAAGAATGTCGTTGCCCAAATGTGCCAACCTTTGTGTTTCGCCAAATAATTGAATTCTGAATAAATCCATTTCTGTGTTTGCTCGTACATATCAAAATATATGCTTAGGTATGAAAAACTGTATATGCATAGGTGTAAAAAATCTGTATATAAGGCGGTACATCATTAATGCGAAGAAAATGTTTATACCAATAGAATGTTTAGAACATACTAAAACTAGTACAGTTATATCATTCAATGACAGAAGGTGTAACAAGTAAACTACTGTTATAATCTTTTTTACAGAAATTGGATGGTTTAAGTCCCGATGAAGGCATATTTTATGTCGAAACGCGTCGACCGGATGCCACCTCACCTCCTTTTTAATTAAATTGTCTTGTGAATATACATGTATCAATATACAATCTTTTATCAATTCTGATCAATGCACTGTTTTTTACTAAATCCTTTTTAATCAAATTAAAAATGTATATTTTCTAAAAACTGCACTAGTTTGTTTTGTTTAATCTATTGGTCATTGCTCTAATATATGCCTGGGATTGTTACTCCACATATATTGTTTACCCTGTCCCAGGATAATTATCCGTATCAGGGGGTCCTTGTTGCTAACACAATATTACCCACGGTTATCCGTGTGGGACTGATCTACAAACTTGTATGTTAATTTATCGCCTCGATACACCTATGCACCCCTAACTGTGTTTTCGCGCATTGTCTCTGTTTGTATCTTTCTCATTCCTTTCGCTATCTACTTCCCTCCTAGATTCCAAATGGCTCACATGGAAACATTTGGTTTCACGGATGAGGACTTTGCCTTTCTGGTCGGTAATACTGCACCAACCGGCTCTACCTCTAATTGTATGTCAAAACCACAAAGTAATAGTGATTTATTGAAATTGTCAAATCTGAAAAAGAAATTAATAAGGATTGAAGCTCATGGAGACTTCATGCTGAATTATTTAAAAGCTGCTATTATCCCGTTAGGATTACGGGTTAGGAATATCCCGGGACTATTTGTAGATGTAAAATCTTTCCTACATAAGTGGAGCATGATAGCGAGTAGGTGCTCCAGGGACCTAATGATTTTGATTATTTCCACTTCTAAAGAGATAGCTTCAGATATAAAAAAAGAAATTGAAGAACTAGAGAATAAAATTAAAACCTCCACAGTTATAACGGATGCTGAAAAACAACTTGAATCCCTAAATAAAGATATTTTATCCTTTGCTGAATATCTCACTAAAAGAAAAGAAGAAAAGTTCACAAAGGATAAGAGATTCTATACTATAGAAAGAGCTTATCCCTATTTAGGAGATAATTTCTACAAATCAGATAATCAACAGGGAGAAGGAGGCTATAACCAACAGAGAATAAACAACTTCTCTGACTCTTCAGACCCTGAATCTGAGAATGAACAAAACTATCATGAGGATGGTCATTACAATCCTCAAAATGGCCGTAGAAACCTACGCCAACCTTTTTTAGGGTACCGAGGAGGGAAACGGGGACGGCAGAGAGTACGCTTCCAACCGTCATCCCGGGGACATCAAACATACCAACATCCTATGGAAGCACAGCCCCAGCATTACCTGGAAACTCGCAGCAGGCAGTACCAGAGACAATGGATGTGATACCGATTTTTAATCTCTCCAAACATAACCTAGAAGCTTCAGATATATCCTTACTTTCAAAGGGTTTAACATTTGTCCCTCATGCCAATGTAAACTTATTCGAACTCTATCAAGATATATACTCCTTCTTCAGGAAAATAAGACTAAAAAATTTTTTTATGGACAAGACTGAATTGGAAAATGAGAATTTCTCAAACAATATTGTAGCATTGCCCTCCACCTTCACACCATCACTGGACCAACTCGGTCCAGAAATGGCGATGTTTGAAAAAGTTGTTCTGACAAGATTGGATCAGGCCTTGAAATATGTTCCTAAATCAAAATACAACATCTCTAAAAAGGAACATGACTCCCTACTTAATCTTAAGAACAATAAATCGCTAATAATAAAAAGCAGCGAGAAGGGAGGGGGCATCGTTCTGATTGACTCCAACACATATGAAGAAAATATGTTAAAAATGCTGAACGACCAGTTGTTTTATAAAGAAGTTAGAAATAACCCTACAAATAAGTTAGTTAGGAAGATTCAGCAGGTGACAAAGAGAGCATTGGATGAGGAAATAATAAATAAAAAAGAGTACGAATTTCTGAATAAATCACAAGGCAAATTAGCATGCATCTATGGTCTTCCCAAAATGCATAAGGACCAACAAAATCCACCATATCGACCCATAGTATCAACTATTGGCACCCCAACTGAGGCTCTCTCGAAGTATATAGACAATATACTGAGGCCTTATATACCATTTTCTCCATCGTATATTAAAGATACTGGAGAAATGATTGCAAAGGTGGAAAATCTCCAATTCAATAGCAACAGGGATCTCCTAGTTACGCTGGACGTTGAAGCGTTATACAGTAACATCCCACAAAAAGGAGCTCTGGATGCCACCATGTGGTTTATAGACTTACATCAGATACCCTGCAACAAGCAGTTTATCTATGAGTGCCTGTCTATAGTACTGCAGGAAAATGTCTTTCAGTTTGGAGACCGCATGTATCAGCAAACGAAGGGCGTAAGCATGGGGGCAGCCATGGCTCCTTCAATAGCTAATATATATATGGCTCTTTTCGAGGCACATAATATACACAATGAGATGGCCCCTTTTTACGAGTCTGTTTCCCACTGGTATAGGTTCATTGATGATATCTTTTTCATCTGGACCAGTGGGGAACAGACTCTGGGAGAATTCCTGGAATGGGTTAATCTTGCAGACGAAAATCTGCGTTTCACTGCCCATGTCAACACCTCTGAAGTTGAATTCCTGGATATATATATCCGGAATAAAAACAACACGTTGGAAGTAGACCTATATTCGAAGCCCACAGCAAGGAATACCTTGCTTCATTTTTCGAGTTATCACCCTAGGAGCCAGAAGGATGGTATTCCCTTCTCCCAGTTCCTTAGGGTGAGACGAAACTGCACCAACATCAAGGACTACGACAGCCAGTCTGTAAAAATGAAACAAAAATTCCTCGATAGAGGATACCCTCATCGTCTGGTACGTGAGGCTTATAAGAGGGCCCGATACTATGATCGTGATGCCCTTTTGAGATCAAAAAAGGAAGTCCAGGAACCAAAATTAGTGTGTGTCACAGGACACTCAACACTAAATGCAACGATCAGGCAGATAGTTAATGCCAATTGGCATCTATTGAACCTAGAACCGTCTGCCCCAAAACTCCAAAAACCGATGTATGCACATCGAAGAAATAAGAATCTTAAAGATTTTGTAGTGAGATCAAGATATACTGGTACCTCTGAGAAAATCCCATTTGTACAAAAATCTATACAGGGAGCAAACCCAGTAAAGGGCACTTCGAGATGTGGTTCGTGCCAGTCCTGTGATGGTATTATATCAGGGCAAAATTTCCAACTTAATGGACACAATATAGTGGCAAATGATTTATGGACATGCAACACCAGCAATGTTGTTTATTTGCTCATGTGTCCTTGTAACTTAGGATATGTGGGCGAAACTGCAAGAACGATTAAAGTTAGGCTAACTGAACATAGGTCAGCGATCAAGACTAGGAAAGTAGCTGCCCCACTTACTGCGCACTACTCAGATTTCAATCATGCCCCATCAGAGATACGGTGGCGCATATTGGAAAAAATACATACATCGAATACCAAAGGAGGAGATAAAATAAGAAAAAGACGAGAAGTCTTTTGGATCTTTTCTCTTAAAACCTTTAGTCATGGCCTGAACAGTGATCTGCCCTGGCATAATGCAATTCTATGAAAATGGCGATAAATGAACACGTAACCAGAACCTTTTTAGAAAAAGATACTGCATATAGATAGGGCCTTCCCCTTTAAGAACCTAGGGTCCACGCTAACCAATGACATCTGTCCTTATAAAAGAACTCCCGAATTGCGAATCGGGGTTGTTCTCTCTGAAAAATTTGACCCATCGGCAGTAGGTCTTGACTCATCGGTGCCCCCGTGTAAACTTCAGGTAGGAACCGGGTTTTGCCGTGTATTTGTTAACGGATGTGAATTTAGCCGCCTGTAATACTTGGGGTATAATTAGAACCTTGCACTTTTTTTAGTAGGAGTGACGTGCGATGGTAATCTAAAAAGACGGAATTTCATGACGTCTCCGCCGTAGACTCCAGGTAGGAACCGCGTCCATCTTGGAATCATTAACTGACCTCATTTTAGCCTCTTGTAGCAATTGGGGTAAAACTAAAACATTGTACCTTTTTATTAGGAGCTACGTGTGGGGGATACCTAAAAAGACAAAATATCACGACGTCACCAACGTACACTCAGAATTAAGTCACGTGGGGAAAACCGGATTGTGTAAAATTAGGTAAGCGGTAACATTAGAATGCAAGTTTGTTGGCACTTCGTTACGGTGCAAGCTAAATATTTTCGGAGTAGTTGCGGTGCAAAATTTTGATAATGTAGACGCCCAAGACCTCCTAGGTGAACCGGTAAAACTGAGTGCTGAAGTAGACAAATTAACAAGCCACTCGCCCTTTCTCTATTTAGGAACCGGCAACAGTAGAATATAAAAGAACATAGGACTTCGGTGCCTTGTGAAATTGTTAGCTCTACCTACGTAAACGAAGTGGTACCACGCAGCAATATCATTTCAAGATATTTAGGTAAGTGGTAACTGTATACTGGCCAGTTTCATTTTTATAAAAATAAAAAAAAAATAAAAAAAGGGGTACACGGAGCCACGGCTTATATTGCTGCTTATTTATATCGTCAGGACCTTATTCCACACACTGGTGGCCGTGTCGTGGTACCAAACCGTTTAAATGACCCCAGATGAAGAACATAACATAATCCTCTAAGGGTAAGAGAGCAAGTAATACTTTTTAATTAGAAACAAAGAAAAACTATTGTGGTCACAGACTAAAATATTTGTTTTTCTGACTCATAGGATAGTGTCATCTGTTCCCATTTTAACCTAAAAAAACTTAAGGCAACGAAAGCTCCTATGGTACTTTAAAGAAAAATACAAGGTGAGCTGTTATGTATAAACCTGTTAGCGGATTAACTCTCTAAACAAGGGAATTAGATTCCTTGACCCGTGGTTTACCCGTATGTCATTCTGGTCCTTTTTAGAAAACTGCAAATAAATCTCCTAGCTTTGAAACCGATGAGACAGCATCTATACAGCGGTGAACAGTATTGTCCCTGTACATCTGTACAAATTTAGGTAAGAAACTGAAATGTATAAAAAGTTGTCTCCATAAAATCATAGAAAATTAGTGCTCATGACTAATACACCAATTTCTTAGAATAGGGAGCAAATCTGAAGTAGTGTGACATACATGGAATTCTTCTACCTTTCCCTTCTTCTACTATTTCTATCCTATGACTCTCTGTATTTAATAAATAAATAGGGCCTGTGTTTGAGTAAAAGCCCTAAGCAAACGCAAAACACTTGAAATGCTTAGAATGTACTAGGTTAATGGATGAAAAGAATCACGTGTACCATCAGATCTAATTACTTGATAGCATTGTTTGATGAAGGAATATTATACAAGAATGTCGTTGCCCAAATGTGCCAACCTTTGTGTTTCGCCAAATAATTGAATTCTGAATAAATCCATTTCTGTGTTTGCTCGTACATATCAAAATATATGCTTAGGTATGAAAAACTGTATATGCATAGGTGTAAAAAATCTGTATATAAGGCGGTACATCATTAATGCGAAGAAAATGTTTATACCAATAGAATGTTTAGAACATACTAAAACTAGTACAGTTATATCATTCAATGACAGAAGGTGTAACAAGTAAACTACTGTTATAATCTTTTTTACAGAAATTGGATGGTTTAAGTCCCGATGAAGGCATATTTTATGTCGAAACGCGTCGACCGGATGCCACCTCACCTCCTTTTTAATTAAATTGTCTTGTGAATATACATGTATCAATATACAATCTTTTATCAATTCTGATCAATGCACTGTTTTTTACTAAATCCTTTTTAATCAAATTAAAAATGTATATTTTCTAAAAACTGCACTAGTTTGTTTTGTTTAATCTATTGGTCATTGCTCTAATATATGCCTGGGATTGTTACTCCACATATATTGTTTACCCTGTCCCAGGATAATTATCCGTATCAGGGGGTCCTTGTTGCTAACACAAAATCCTGCTGCCCTCCACTCTCCGCCCTACCCCGGACCTCACATTGCGTTTCCACCCAATAATGGGCTACCCCGAAATACAGACAAGTTGCGAACTCATAACAAAAATCAATAATTACAATTCAAATTAAAAATTAAAAATCTTTACCCCGTCTGTAGTTGAGGGGCTACCTGGGCAATGCAGTAAATCAACAGCTGATCGCTCACAAGCATATCTGATGTCAGGAAGTCTGGAACTCGGACACTCCTGTGTTCAGCTGCTAACTGTGACCACAAGTACTCAAAAGCTATTTTTACACCAAAAACCTCACTTTACAGTAAAGGAGCATGACATGTAAAATACCTGATGTAACAAAGCAATGATTTACATAAGCACCTCTAACAAAGCCTTCATTTACATAAGCTCCTCTGAACCTTACTAATAAGTCAGATTGCCTGACTTCTAGCCATCTATATAGATCACTAAGTATAAAGGAGAATAAAATCTAACATGTCTGATGTAGAACCAGATGGTCTTGAGGTACCTACCCCTAATATCAATAATGAAGAAATGAAAACAAGAGATGTACTCCTGCATGCGCAAAACACTCAATCAGGTCATGTCAACCAAAAAAACCTTAATTGAGGAAGAAGATGGCACTATTGAAACCCAGAAAGGCCAAAGCGGGGAATGCAATTAAAAAAGGGGGCAAAATATTAAAGAGAAAGAACAACATTGAAAGAGCAAGCCCCATGAGCACATTGGTAGGTCTAAGCACCTCAAATAATTTGGGAGGTCTACACACCTCATCATATAAAGGAGGTCTAAGCACCTCAAACTATAAGGGAGGTCTACGCACCTCAAAAGTATCAGGTGTCCTTAGCGACACAACCTATCAAGGTGTCCAAAGCGTAACACAATATCTAAGTGCTCGTCATGATACACAAGACCTTGAAATTGAACCACAAGGGGACCAAAACATGAACAGGTTGGATGAATATATCCTTGACCTAGACCAGAATGATCTAGACTTCCAGAGTCCCCTATCAGAGGAAGAGCTCCCTTCATCCTATAAAGAAATTATAACCAACCCACTAGGTGAGGAGATAGTCTCTCCACATAATATCAGACAACCGAGGAGCTCAGAATGGTGGCCCCAAGCTCCAGTGGTTCAAGAAAAGGTATGCCTGACACCCAACCGTGACCCAGAATAAATCAAATTCCTATTCAAACTGGGTAGAGACCCCAGGAAGGGCATAAAAAGGTCACTGAAGTCCTGCATGATTGATGTTTTAGGCCCGCTGACTAGAATAATTGATATGGCGTAAGACAGCCACATTAACGGTACCCCCGTTAGACTTAGATCTACTAAACTAAGAGGATAGAGTAAGAAAACTCTGGTCCTATGAGGGAATGCGAATGCAGGGATAAATGCATGCGACGAAGAGTAGTCCTTACCAAGATCAACCCTAAGTTGAGCGACATGGCTGACAAAGAACCCTCAACAAACCCCAAAGGACTCTTATTTGGAGAGGGCATGATCAAGATCTTAGGCAAATATGTTGCAACCTTCACAGCCCTAGACAAAGCTCAGAACAGCATGCGGCGAGTATTGGACCCTAGTGCTATTACCAGGGCCGGCAGAAGGTGCTGCTCTACTGGCCGTGTCTAACAAATGCACTACTAGAGACAATGAGGATTAGGTTGACTCAGTTTTGGTTTTTACAGACTTGGAAAACAATTACATAAGACCCCTGGGTTTTAGAAACCATTCAAGGCTTTAAAATAGAATTTTCAAAAACACTGACACAACACTGACACAATCCTCACCCCCAAGAAACCTAGTACTGATCACAGTACAACAGATAATAGAAGAGGTAATGTCTATGATAGAGTAAGGAGCAAATATATAAGTACCATGGGATTGTATAAAATTTGTAAGCACTCTCTGGTAGAGAAAAAAGACAAGGGTTGAAGACCAGTCATAAACCTGAGAGAACTGAACAAATCTCTCATCTACAGACACTTCAAAACGGAGGGGATCTACCTCCTGAGAGACATGCTTCTAGAGAAGGACTGGCTAGTGAAGTTGGAATTGAAAGGCGCCTACTTCACAAAAACCATGGCCTCAGAGTTCCAGCCATACATCCAAATCACATGGAACTGTTGTCTAGTTCAATTCCAAGCTCTCCCCTTTGGGCTATATTCTGCTAACTTGTGTTTCACCAAGGTAATGAGAGCTATAGCATCCTTCTTGAGAGAAAGAGGGATAGGACTGATAGTCTATCCCAACGACATTCTCATTATGTCCCAGCACCACTCTCAGATTCTTCAAGACCTGAATACAGCGGTAAATCTCTTAGAGAGCCTTGGCTTCATAATAAACAAAGAAAAATCTATCATGACCCCCTCAAAATCTCTAGAATTATTGGGAATCACTGTTGACACTTTTGCTACTACCCAAGAAGAAAATCATGAAAATAAGCAAAGAAATACGACTTGTATTAAATAGAGATCTCTTGTCACCGAGAGAACTACCCAGACTGCTGGGCCTCCTATCTTCCTCTATCCAAGCTTTCTTTCCAGTACCTTTACATTATCTGGCCCTTCAAAGAGTGAAGGCAAAAGCCCTCTGTGCTGGACTATGGTATGGAGACAAAGTAACCCTAGACCACGAAGCCAAATCAGAACTGAACTGGGGGTTAGAGAATCTAGATGCCTGGAATGGCAAAGCCATTTTTTGAAACTCCTCAGAACTCATTCTAGAGTCAGATGCAAGCCTTCATGTCTGGGGAGCGTGCTTACAGAACCAGAAAACAGGAGGTCTATGGTCCTATACAGAGCGCTCACCCCACATTTTTTTTTTTTTTTTTTTTGAAAATCTGTTTATTAGCATAGTAAGCAAAGCAGTTACAGAAATTACTAGGCCCAGTAGGAGGCAAGGTAATACAATTGTGTGTCTGCTTAGAACAAATAACTGCATAGGTCTCTTGAGTTTTCATTTTGTTGATGACTATAACCGTTGCAATTAAACAAACCCCGGTCAAAGCAATCCCTCCCCCACCCTCAACCAACCCACCCGACACTCTCACAATAAAAATATGTCTGAATGATCATTAAACTGGGCCACCCATGGTGCTATAACATGTAGCATCATCTATCTGCACACATAGTTGGAACGAGGCAGAGGTCAGTGAATTGAGGGTCCCCGCACCCTATCGTAGCGCACCACAGTCAGTGATAGTGCATGAAAGTCCGGCTAAGGACACATTTATTCTAAAATCGGCGAGCCACACGTATCCCCGTCATCCCCTTCATCTCCTGTTTCAAACATTCCCAGAGTGGCAAACCAGTCCAGCGAGATTGGCGTTTTCCGCAGACCTCTGTGTTCCTCTCGCTGCAGTGCCTCTCCCTCAGCCTTACCCCATCGTACCACTTCCGCCTTCCATAGTTCAGGGTTGGGAGGTTTGGGTGATTTCCACCTCATCGTAATGGCACGCTTCGCCAGCAACAGGGCCAGGTCCGAAAAACGTGCCGCCAGGGTTCTGGTGCGTTGTGAGGGTCCCAACCCCAGTAATGTGTATTCTAGTGTAGTAGAGCTGGACAGAGCACCCGCTCTCTCGAGTGACTCATGGACCGTGGTCCAGTAATAACCTAATTTGGGGCATTGCCACAGCATGTGCATCAGTGATGCGTCTTCGGTGTCACATCGGGGGCAATTGCTTTTCGCATCAGGGAACATCACATGTATGCGGTGCGGGGTCAGGTAGGCTCTATGTAGCAGCATCAATTGAATGAATTTAAACTTGGCGTTCCTTGCTACCTTCTTGGGAAACTGTAGTATACGCTCCCACTCTTTGTCCCTCAGGGGCCTACCAATATCTCCTTCCCAAGTTTCCCGGAGTGGCGACAGAGCGAGTGCCCTCCCCTTCCTGATGCTAGCAGTTAGCTATCGTGTCAGGTGGGCACCCGTGCCCATTAGGTAGTGCATTGTGATGAGAGGGTTTGTAATAGGTTCCTGGCCCTCAGGGGACCACTTATGTGTTATATAATGGCGAAGGCCAGCGTGTAGAAGGAATGTGCCTCTAGGAACTCCATGGGTGGTTCTAAAATCTTCAAAGGACAACAGGTGCCCCTCTGCAAACAGGTCACCCACATGCGACACTCCAGCATCATGCCATTGCTCAAGCGAGTTCGCCGTAAGAGTTCCCGAACCCAGCGGGATGCCCAAGAGCGGGATTGTGGGCGCATAAGATGATGTGTGGGAGGTATACTTTAATGCCTTCCGCCAGTAAAGTAACGCTGGTCTGAGTAGAGGTGGGGTGTCTCTCGGTATATCCGAGTTGGGCAAAAGCAATGTGTGTATCCTTCCCATTTCACGTGCCCCATCCGCCATATTGATCTCCTGAAGGTTGCGACCCGCCACCCAGAAGGCCAGCCATTGGAGCTGACACGCATAGTTGTAAGCTCTAAAGTCCGGCAGGCCCATACCGCCGGCGTCAGAGGGGAGCTGCAGCTTGGACAGACCTATACGTCTGCGGCCGTGCCCCCATACAAGTTCAGTGAGTAGAGTGTCAAGGGTCTTGAATGTCGCCGCTGGGATCAGGTACGGCAGATTGGTGAAGTGGTAGAGAAGACGGGGGAGCATCACCATTTTAGATATCGCTACTCTGCCGGGTATTGAGAGTGGCAGTGTGAGCCAGAATTGGATCTGCGATTTCAGTGCTCTGATGGCCCTCCCAAGGTTACCGTCAATAATCGTGTCAGCTTCCCTATAAATCTGCATCCCCAGGTATCTGAAGGTGGTTTCAGCCATCTGGAACTCGTGGGGGGCGAAGGGCAGGGGGGTAGTCAGGCCTGTGGTAGCAAACGTAAACCCATAGGACTTGGATTCGCTTATGGTCAGGCCAGATATCGTTCTAAAGTCCTCAAAGACCTGGGAAACAGGGCTCAAGTCGCCCTTCAAGTCTCGGAGATACAATATAATATCATCCGCGTAGGCGGACACAATATGTGCCGCCCCATGCTGTAGAATGCCATACTGGGGGGCCATCAACCGGAGTTTACAGAGCATAGGCTCGAGAGCAAGGACGAAGAGGAGGGGGGAGAGTGGGCAGCCCTGCCTGGTGCCCCGTGAGATAGCTATAGGGGCTGATATATGGCCGGAGGTACGCACTCTAGCTGTGGGGACGGTGTACAGCAATCGAACCCAGGCGAGGAATTCAGGTGGAATCCCAAATTTAGACAACGTGTCAAACATATAGTCCCACCTAAGGGAATCAAATGCTTGCTTCAAATCTAGGGATATGCAGCCTTCAGAGCTCGTGTCCTCCCGGTCTCCGAGCATAAGCTGGGCCAATCGCCTGAGATTCATGGCCGTGTTGCGGCCCGGAACAAAACCACATTGGTCCGAGTGGATCAGCTGTGGTACGTATTGCACGAGCCTTGACGCCAGCACCTTGCTCAATATCTTGGAGTCAGTATTGAGGAGGGACAGGGGTCTGTAGTCGGCCATATGTAGCCCTTCTTTAGCGGGTTTTAAGAGGGAGGTGATTAACGCCTGCATAGACGATTGTGGTAGGGCGGTAGTCCGTAGTGCTTCCAGATAAACAGTGTGTAACCGGGGGGCCAGAAGGTCTATGTACGTTGCATAAAAGTCGGCCGGTAGGCCATCTGTACCGGGGGTCTTGCCCTTTGGGAGAGCTCGTATTGCCTGCCTGATTTCAGCAACTGTAATGGTGCGCTTCAGGTCTTCGGTTTGCCTGCCAGTGAGTCGAGGTAGGTCCAAATCCCTCGTGAAGGCCTCGAATGCCACCTCGGGAAGGGGCTGTGGGGGGCTGTACAGCGTGGTGTAATATTCCCTGAACGCCGTGTTAATCCCAATTTGGGTGGTAGTTGGGCTGCCCGTCTGGTCTAAAATTTTCAGGATAGGGTGACTAACTGGGGAATCCCGTAATAGGCGGGCTAGAAGGGGACCAGCTCTATCTGCCTGAGTATGCTGCCTATTCGTGTATTCTCGATAGTCTAGGAGCCTCAGGTCTTTTAGTAGCTCTGCATGTCTGATGTGAGCCTCTTGCAGTGGTGTGAAGGGTGCATTTGTGCCGGCAGCTTCATTCTCTAGGGATGCTAGCGAGCCCTCCACCTCTTTCAGTTGATTGATTACCTCCCGTTTCCTGCCCACCCCAGCGGCCATTGCTGCCCCCCTTAGACAAACTTTAAAAGCGTCCCATTCCACTTGACGGGTACTGGCTGTGTTCACATTTGTGGAGAAGTAGGTTACTATAGCATCGGACAAGGAGGCCCGGAATACCGAGTCTTCAAGGAGGTCTGGAGACAATCTCCAATTTGGGATGGGGGCCAGCCGCCTGCCCCACTGCCAGGTGAGTTCTACGGAGCTGTGATCGGACAGAGTTTTCCCCATGTGTTGGGCCTGAACAATTGAATCCGCTACGGAGCGGGAGCAGAAAATATGGTCAATTCTGGTGTGAAGCTGGTGCGGCGGGGAGAAAAAAGTGTATTCCCTCTCCTGTGAATGTGTGCTGCGCCATGTGTCTGTCAGGTCCCAGCCCTCGGCCCACCTCGTAAGAGCATCCGCCTGTTTCCTACTCTCAGCTGCCTGTAAAGGGGGATGTGACCTATCTAATGAAACATCGAGCACAGCATTGAAATCACCCCCAATAAACCAGCGATAATCAGCCCAGTCTGCAAGTACCCCATTCACTGTTAACAAGAACTCCGATTGATTTGAGTTTGGCGAGTACACACATCCAAATACAACAGCATCCCCATCCAACAGCCCCCGCACAAATACATATCGGCCCTCATTATCGATTCTTTGCTCTAACACCTGGAAGGGGACAGAGCCACGGAACCAGATCGCCGCTCCCCTTGAGAACGCAGAATAGGAGGTAGCAAAAAGTTGCCCCCTCCATTTCTTGCGCAGTTTCACAGTTTCAGCAGCGTTCAAATGTGTCTCTTGCAGGCAAGCAATATGTGTCCCCCTGCGGTTAAGCTGGGCCAAGAGTCTATGACGTTTCTGTACTGCTCCCATGCCACGCACATTCCAGGTGCACAATTGGTATTTATTAAGCGGCCCCATAACCATCTGTGTGATGCGGCCCAGGGAAACACCCGGGTGCCCATGTTAGTTCTGCTTTGCAAGAATGTGAGAGTGCCATGAGAACAAGTAACCCCTGAACAAGAAGGTCCCCAAGCCAACGTGCCCGGGAGCCAAACCATGGTGCCCAACGTGGGCACAAGTCAGTGAAGTTCGTGTGCATACCGGGGGGTGGCAGGCCTCCGTCGACTGTTACTGAACGGCCTGCATGGGCTAGTTAGCCCTCAACAAAGTGGGTCCCCCATGCAACCCACCATCTACGAAAAGGGGGGGGAAGTTCAGGTATACGTTACCACCCGGAGGGGATCATACTCGCAGCAGATCAGAACTCCTCTGCCATCTGGGCTGTAATCTTCGGAAACAGCGGCAAGCTGTCTACTGACCCAGACACCTCCGTGTGGGTGTCGGTGGTGGCGGTGTGCCCATCTTCAAGGGCTTCCACGTTGTGAGCTGCCAATGCCTCTTCTGTTAGCTGCTGTCGCGGAGTTGATGACGAGTGACCTTCCTTTCGAGTACTAGGAGAGTGCGCCTTCGCTGGAGGTCCGTGGAAAGAGCGATGTTCCGAGCTGGGAGCGTTGTTCCGTCAGTCCGGAGGGCCTCTGCGGTCGCTGCGGTCGTTGCGGCCGCGATCCACAAACGGGTCCTGTGAGGTCGGTGTCGTCAGAGTGACTTCCATCCATTCCTCCGCCTCCTCCGGGGAGTCGAAGAAGTGAGATTTATTGTCGTGTAGAATTTTAAGCCGTGCAGGGAACAGAAGCGCATATGTCATATTCCTGTCTCTTAACTTGCGTTTCACACCCATGAAGGTGGACCTGGCGCGCTGTACAGTGGGCGTGAAATCAGGGTAGACCGAAATGTTCTTATCTTCAAAACGTATCGGTGCTTTCTCTCTGGCCGCACGCAGGACAGTGTCGCGGTCTCTGTAGTGGAGGAGGCGCGCGATCAGCGGACGAGGAGGTGCCCCTGGTTTGGGGGGCCGTGGCGGCATCCTATGCGCCCGTTCCACGCTGTACAGGGCCGTGAGGTCCTCTTGGCCCACCAGCTTCCGCAACCAGTCCTCCACGAATTGGGTGGGGTTCCTCCCCTCGCTTCTCTCCGGAATGCCCAGTATGCGGACGTTGTTGCGGCGCGCTCGTCCTTTGGCATCGTCCACCCTGTCCCAAAGTTGTTTAAGCTGTTTTTCCACGCCCTCCAGCTTCGCAGAGTGTTCCGTCTGTTGTGGCACTAGGTCATCCAGCGCCAACTTCTGCTCCGCCACCCGTTCCGCCAACTTGTTATGGTCAGCCTTCAATAGGGACAGACCAGTCGCCATATTGTCTATGCGCGATTCCAGGGCTTCGCGCGTCGCGCGTATTTCATTGAGGATAAGGTCCAACTTTGCGTCCTGAGATCCCTTGCCAGTCGGCGGAATAATGTCCATATTGGAAGAGGCCAGTGGGTCCTCGGAGCCCGTGGACTGCAAGTCCGCCGCAGCGCCCTGGTCATGAGTCCTGCCCCTGTGTTTGCCCATGGCTCTCGTTAGCAGGGTGGCGCTGTGAAGGGCACAGCAGACTGCCGTTGCCCACTCAAGTGTCAACTCAGGACGCCGGACCGCGTCCACCGAGGGTTCAAGGAGTGGCGGTCAAAGGTGGCAGTTGTGTAGATCCCAGGGCTGGCAGTGATTGCGTGGGGTCCTCTGAACGTGGCGTTGGTATCAGGAGGGACGGCGTCCCACTGGGGGGTCCCGCGGGCAGGTGCACCCCCGGTTTCCCAGAGGACAGACGGAGGGAGGTAGCCGGACCACAGCAATTGCCAAGCGAGTCGCTAACCCCCGGCAGGAGCGTGACATGTGACCGGACCGGTGTGCGGTGGCAGGGCTGCAACGTACGCGCCACTCTTCCTCACCGTCGATCAGGGTTGGTAGTCTGGTGTCTGCTGCCCGTCGTCCGCCGCGAGGTGTGCCAACTCCAGCCGTGCACCACCTCGTGCGGGGTCTCCGCACCGGACCCGCCGGCTGGCAAGTGTAGGGTCCAGTAAGATGCCACAGCACAGGCCCGGTGACACTGTCCGTCCCGGCCGCGGAAACAAGATGGCGCCGGCAGAAATGTGCCTCAGGTCCGCAGTGTCCGGGGAGGCCCCGGGGGAGCCGGGCCCACAGTGCCGAAGGCAGGTGACCGGTGCCGCACGCCCCGCAGTCCCGGCCAGCGCCGTAGGGAACAGGCGTACCGGAGACTTTGCAGGCGGGCGGCGAGCTGGCAAGCCGGTCAGGGGGCGCCCTCGCGCGATCCGCAGGCCCCCCAGCAGGGCGGCTGGACAGTGCTCAGCAGCAGATAGGGAGGCAGCAGGGTCGCCGTTGGAGCAGAGCGCCTCGTCGTGCCCCGCGACCTCGGCCGGTGTCCGTCACTGCACTCGGCGCTGGGTCCCGATCGGACCGTGCCAGCCGCTATGGGTAGTCCGGGTAAGCCAACCACTCGAGCCCGGGGCTTTCCAGAGTCCAGTAGGCCGCAGCCAGGGTCGATGTTGTAACGCGCCCGTGAGGCGGGCTGTGTGGGTAAATACCGCTCCGCTTCAAGCAGCACTCCCCCGGGGGCCTCCGGCACAGAAATCAGGTGGGCTGCAGGTGGGGGTTTCAGGATAACTAGCAAGTATCGTGGGCTACGGACGGAGCTCAGGAACTATCCGTCCACCATCTTAGGCTCCAGGCCGAGCGCTCACCCCACATAAACCACCTAGAGTTATCTACTGGTCTTTACGCGCTGATGAGCTTCAAACAATCTCTACAAGGCAGATTGGTTATTCTAAAAATGGACAACATATCAGCTGTGGCATGCATAAATTGCTCACGGGGTACAAAATCCTCAGACCTATCAAATCTAGCCAAAAAACTCTGGATGTTCTCTCTAGAACACAAGATAGCCCTAAAAGCAGCATACTTACCAGGAAAAAGCAACATCATGCTGACTGAAATTCAAGATTCCTCCTAGACCACAGCAACTGGAAACTCAACGTGAAAGCCTTCAGAAATTTAAATCAGTTCTGGGGTCCTCTGAAAGTAGATCTTTTCGCAGGACATTCCAACTGCACAAATATTTCAACTGGATGCCAGACCCCAGTGCTCAAGGAGTCAATGCCCTTCTCCGCCCTCCCAGGCGTGGTTTCCTACGAGCTTGGAATTAGCCTGCAAAATACCCTTTCCACTTCCACCCGCAGAAGGCCTTTAAAGACATCATTTGGAAGGGAACATCCCCTAGTCCAGACAGGGACTTTGAACCTTCTTGCCTGGAAAGTGTCAGGAAACCTAATTAATCACAGATCTTTTGAGACAAGCTGCTACACTTCTAAAGAGTCATGGGCTCCTAGAACCCACTAGATGATATAGCACCTGAAGAACTTGGGTATGCTGGTGCCTGGAGAGGAACCTGGATTCCGTGAAGGGTCATATTGTTCACATAGCAAACTTTTTAGTTTAACAATATGAGAGAGCGATTACTTATAGATCAATTGATTGCTACATATCAGCTATTTCAGCAGGCCACACTCTAATAAATGGCAAGACCATAGGGAAAAATGCCACAATATGCACAATTATGAAAAGTATCAAACTAAGGAGATCACCTAAACCTAAATATGAAACCCAATGGCATGTTAAGTTACTACTATACCCTTTCACTACCTGACCTGAGAACAGATACCTAGATAAGAAGAGACTTTCCATAAAACTAGCATTTCTTCTCTGCTTAATCTCCTGCCGTAGAGTATCAGACGTTAAAGCGCTAGAAGTAACTCAGAGTCTATGACACATTTGGTGTCAATTTCGAGATTATTAAGAGAACTAAGGCTATATCAGATACAATTTTCAACACAAAGTTTTACGCATGCAAAAAACGTGTGGTAGATTGTATGAAAGAATATGATGCAAGAATGAGCGAACATCATGCGAATGGTGTTAACCAATGACTTATCTCTTTTGTGAAACCCTTCAAACCCATTACATCAGCTTCTATAGCAAGATGGGTTAAATATGCAATGCAATCATCTGATATTGACCTAAAAATGTTCCAGGCACACTCATAAGGGGTGCTATGGCTAGCGAACCACTTTGGAAAGGGGGTAAACTAGATTACATTCTTAAAGTAGCTATATGGACAAATTCTAAAACTTTTGCTAAACACTATTGTAAACCTATTAAACATATGTCAGATGTAGTGTTACTAAACTACCACATGTATGATGTTAGCCTCCGGTCTTGTAATGAAATTGCGATTCTCCTAATAACATGACAAGAGAATCTGGATTTCATAAAAGACACAGAGGCCAACAATATCCCACCCTTCCCCTCCCATAGGTGGATACATGAATTACTGAACAATAGATGCATAATTTACGATACAACCTTTATTCAATGTATTGCTGAAAGTTTCATACAACCTTTTTTTAATGGATTGTTAAAAATTTCATATAACTTGCCCGCTTTGATATTACACCTTTCTCAGTTACATGATAACAGAGCACTTATACCCTTTCTTATTTCAGATAACTCAACATAACTGATTCATCCATACTGCTGTTTCCGCAAGGAAGATGTTCACAAAGAATTAACTCTGTGTCCCCTTCATTCAATCATCATTAGTTCTATCCATTTGGAGTGCACACAAAAAATGAAAGAAAAATCTACACAGAAGACTTGTCTTATTACCTTGCATTTAAAAGAGGCAGACTATCGTATGTGCATGGCTAGTGTACGTCTGAAAGATTCTATTCTAGATCTGTTTCACTTTATGATGTATTGCTTCTAAGTGGCTGCTTGGAGTTAGCATTAAAAGAAATATGCATAATGTTAGCCTCCGTGTCTTTAATGGAATCCAGATTCTCTTGTCATGTTATTAGGAGAATCTCAATTTCTAGTTTATTTTTACATAAGGAAATATTTCATTACCATATGTAACTATGCAACATTTCTCTTCACGTTGCAGCCACCCAATCAGAGCATGAGCTCCTGTGGGACTCGCAGAAGCTTGTCGCTCCCGTGGGATCAAGATGCCTGATGGGAAAAGAGGCTGTTTCAGTCCATCAGATTTCTCTATTATTTAAAGTTGCGTGCTTGCAGGACTCCGGCAAGAGTACAGCGAACCCAATCGTGCAGATATACATACATTTTGAAGTTTAATTTCTCAAAACCTACTGAACGGAATTACACAAATCACAAAAATCACACTTTCTGGGTAAAGATCTAGAATTCTCTCAAATTTGGTGCAATTCTGCTCAGGCGTTTTAGCTGTAGCACTGTTCAAACAGCCCCATTTATACTGAAGGAATACTCACGACGAATCAAGAACAGTTAATCTGCACTTTTTTATATAAACTTGACTGTACAGTGGTAGTCGATATGCTGCACTCCATATAGTTTCAGGTCGATTTTCTGCCCTCGATATTGTAGTAGAACACCTACACATGTACGCGACAGCAGTCACAAGAAAGCAAAGCTTTCAAGAATATCATTGGAAATTCATCTATTCCAATGTGCCACAAACTGTATCACCAACAGTTATTTCATGAGACATCATCCACCTGTTAATTCCTGCAGCGACTGAGTTTATTAGTTTGTCAAATATTCAGACCCTTTGCCTTATTTCAGACACTTGAAGGGTGAACTCATCAGAAATCTTCGTCACAACAGACGTAGCAGCATATTTTGCTCTCCAGAGACGGCGCTTTTAAAATGTGACCAAAATTGTTATTTTTTTCCAAGCTACGTAGACCTGAAACAAACAGCTAATCGTGACTCGCGTTGCCCTGGTGGTGCTATGAACATCTGCAGTCTCTTTGGGACTTAGTGCTACAGTTTACATATTTTTTTCCAATTAGAGCAAAACAGCAATTGAAGAGAGGGATGTATCATTAGCGCGCGCCGAATGGTTTTCCCCTTGTACCTAATTTGCTGGTGGGACTGGGAGCGCTGCTAATTGTTCTTGCTAAGCATATGAAATGAAACACAGGTAGGTTCCACCTGGGACCTCCAAGAAAGCTGCATCTGTTTCTGTCACCCAAGTCTAAACTGGTGTCTTCTGCATTTACATTTAGCAGCAGAGAGCTGCGTGCCACTTCCATCCATACATGCTTCATCTGAAAAAAAATCATTACAAATGCTTATTTGAGTTAGCATAATGGTCAGTCAGTTAAACACTTGCTTCTGAGATCTGGGGGCACATTTACAAGCCCCATTTGCCACCGGAGCATCACTTTTTTGACGCTCCAAAGGCGTAGCGCCATTTCCCATATTTACAAGGTGGCGCTAAGCCACTTAACATGGCTTAACGCCACCATGTAAATATGCCCTTTTTTGCCGTAGTCCTCTGCGGCAAAGGGGCATGCATTGGGTGTTGCTGTGGGTGTTTCACCTCAACATGCATTGCTTTTTGACGCTGCCCCAGATTTACAAGGTTGAGGCAGTGCCAAAAACAGTGCCAATCGTACGTCATGGGTTCCCAAGAGTTAAAATGGCAATTCATGGAGAAAATTTTTATTTCTCCTTGTTTTTTGCTCTTTCTATATAGAAAGAGCAAATGGTCATTAATGATAGGTATCCCTTCCTGCACATAAACAATTGCTCTTGCAGCACAGGCACACTTTCAACATGGCTGCAGGGTGCCTGCACTGGCGCTAGTCGGCTTTTTTTTTGCCAGTGCTAGGGGAAACACAGGGGCGCCGTATTCTTGTGAATATGGCGCATCCCTGAATTTTAACCTCATCGCTGCGGCGCGAATTCCACCGCAGTGCTGAGATTCCAATCGCGGGCGTGGTCATGACGGCTCCCGGCCGTCATCAGCACACGCCCACTGTGACTCATGACGGCCGGGAACCGTCGTGAGCATGGAAGAGGTTAATAATGTTGGAGCACTGAGCTGCTGCATTTGGCGCAGGTCCGCTCTCTGACATGTTTTTGTAAATATGCCCCCTAGTATGATACACAGGTCCAATTTAGCGTTTAATCCTTCTGAGGTCAATACAATGGTTACTGTTTTACTGTGTAAAGGCACCACCTACTGTTTACAGCTCACTGTGGAACAGGAGGCAAAAAGACCTGATAAAATCAACCTGTTATTATTACAATATCAGCCACCTATTTTCATTTTTTAAATGGCAAGCATTTCTGAAATATAAAATATTACAGGGTTGTAATGCCACTCTTCATCCTAAGTCATACCACAGGTTCTCTCCAGTTATCTTCAGGGATATTAGGGAGCCTACAGTGTCTGACCTGTGTGCCTGATCAATCCTCTGGGAGTAAACCCAGAATAATTGCCTCTGGATTCTTTGGTGTAGGGCTACCACAATCGCCTTAATAGAATCCCTCCCCTCCCCCAGTATTTTGTGATTCGAGGGCAAGCACCACATACCATGACTGGGTATTCTCTACTCACACACCACCTCTACCATCTGTTGGAATCACTGCTATATATATGGCTGACACTATCCGGTGCCAGATACTACCCAGTCATATTTTATACATGGACTCCCTATGTTGGAGTGATTTAGGGGTATATTATCAAGGGGTTTTATCTCCGCTTTTTTGGCTTTCAAAGCCAAGAAAGCGGAGATAAAATTATCTCCCTATTACCAAGCTGTCGCTAACACCAGTTAGCGACAGCTAATAGGAGATAGCGACCATCATGGGCCCCACTTTGCATGTCAGTGATATTTATCACTAATGATATGCAAAGTGGGCGTGCCAAGATGTTAGCGACTGGAAACAGTTGCTAACATCGCTATCTCCTATTACCAACTTTTGGAGATATTTGCGCTAAGGGCGAATATCTCCAAAAGCTAACACCTGCCCTGAGCAGTTCTTAGCCATGTTATCCAATGGGAGGTGGATAACATGGCTAAGAGCATTTGCTCGATAATGCATGAATATCGCTGACTTTTCAGCGATATTCATGCATTGCGGGCGTTTTTTATCGCATTTGCGATAAACCTTGCTAATAGCAAGGTTTATCTGCGATAAAAATCGCCGATGTGCGGCGATAATTTTTGTCTCTAAACAAGTTAGAGACAAAAATTATCGCTAGTTGTTGATAATATACCCTTAATGTTTCCTACTCTGTCTGGCCACAGTGCTATCCACGCTGTTTCCTACTCTGTCTGGCCACAGTGCTATCCACGCCTCCTCAAATATGTCTTTATTATCAGATTTCACCAGTGTCACGTAATTCCAGTAGGAGATGGCGAAATCTGCATTTTTCGATTTCACGTAATTACATGAAGTTTCTAGAAAACGACAAAAAATTACACAAAAGGCAAATCAATCATTAGCATTATATTTGAGCACAAGATGGGTCATTGAGTACATTTTTTATACAAGGGCACATTTCGTTAAAACAAAAATTGTGCAAACAACACAATTGTGCAAACAACAGTTGCTCGCGTTATAGTTATTTGCGGTCTCCTGCGCTATAATTTTGCCATGAACTATAGAGCAATTACACCGTGCAATGGTCATTTTTGAAATTTCACGTAAAAGGCGCAATTCTAAATTCCCCAAATTACGTGTATTAAGCTGGCATAATTTCAAATTCGCCTATGCTAAATTCCACTTATAGGTAGAGTCAGTGAAGACAGTATGGGATAAATGGTTGAGATGATCCCTTTAATTCTACAACCCGCTTACTCTATCTCAATAAGTATTTTTTGTCTCATTGCCACTACTACTGTATTGGTAGTTGAAGTGTCCAGTGTTCCAGTTGTTAGTATCTAAATCTTTCACTGTCAGGGAGGTTATGTGTTTTCTTACAGTCTGTGGCTAGGGCGCTGGACCACGGAACTGGGGATCTGGGTTCGAGTCTCGGTAACGACGCCAAAAACCTCCTGTGATTCTGGGCAAATCATTTAATCTCCCCGTGCCTAAAATGAATGCGTGTCCTCATGTAACGTAACTGGTGATATGTAAAGCGCTCTGATACCCGATTCAGTTCGGGTCTAGTTCGCGCTATATAAAACTCTGTAAAAAAAAAAAATCTCCTCTTTATAAAAAAGGTCTTCTATCACATATCTGTCTCCTTCCTGCCACTTGAGAGGCGAGCAAAAAGTCAGGGTTGTGATTAATACGTATCTATGGTGGTGGCTCTCAGGTAAGACTCCTGAGCAGAGGAATCATGTCCCATGTAACCAGTAGTGTGTGTGGTAGTTATTTAACTGTAATTGGGCCTAGTGGGTCTGTTTGCTTTGGGTAGACATAAGATGCTCTAAAGTTCTCTCCCTATAACTGCCCTGTCCATGCCGAGCCGGTGTTGTTTAGAATGTTTTTGCATCTATTCCCCTAGTAACCAGAATTTATCAGCCCTATAGAATTCTTGGACAACCAAGAGGCTCAAACCTCCTTTCATATTTGGCGTGCTTAAGAGTTTAGTCGATTGACTTGGGGGGGGATTAATATGCCAGATAAAATCCAACATTTGTCTCTTGAATGTTGTTAACAAGGATGTATCAATCTGCATTAACAAAATCTGAAAATATATATTACAACTTTGCCAAATGTTAATTTTTAGAGCCATTATTTTTTGTGTGCCTGGCTCAAGGTGTTCACCCTGTGCCCCAGCACCTCCCCGATCTCCCGTAGGACCTCAACTCTGATCAGTAGCAAGGAGTTTAGACGCTTAAGGGATAGTATGTCACCATCTGCAAAAAAAGCTTTTGTTTTTCCACATCCCCAAATTATCTCCCCTAATTGTGCTGAGGCCTTTATATCTATGTCTAGTAGAATAAGCAGAAGTGGTGATAGTGGGAGTCCCTGCCTCTTGCCCCTTACTAGATTGAACCGGCCAAAGAAAACCCCATTACCTTGAACTCTAGACTTGAGCATATTGTGCAAAGCTATGGGCATTTTAATAAAGCCCTTACCAAGACCAAACTTCCATATTGCTTATTTAAAAAGGGTCAAGCTCATTCAGTCTAACGCTTTTTCAACCTCCAGCAATATTAATGCTACTATCTTCCTTTTGGTGGCTTTTGCTTCAAGGTAAGGGGTCCTCCGAATAATATGGGAGGTCTAACAGCACTTAATGAACCCACTTAGTCTTTATGGACCAAACAGAAATGAATCTCTGACAGCCTGGTGGGTCTCCATGTAGATATTCTTGTTCACATTCAGCAGTACTATTGACTGGCAAGCCCTGTGTTCTTGATGATCTATTCTGGGCTTAGGGAGCACCCCCTGCATTGTTGTCCCTTTCTGAGTCTGAAATGGATTACAAGACTTTCTCCAAAATCAAAGGTGCGGAGAAAGTTTAGCCTGTCTAGATACTGTTGTTGTCTTTGTAGAGTTTCTTGGCTTTTTGTATATAAAGACTCATAATATGCTTGAAATATAGTAGCCTTGCATCTTTCACCATATGATATTTGTGATGTTGGTCTTTTAACCTCAGAATCTGTGTGTGATCCACGTTAGCATTTAATGCTGTTGCCATTATCCCAGACTCAAACACCATCAGGCATATGCATCAAGCAAATAAATAGAGAATCTTTATTTGCAAATTTTAGGGACTCGCAAATAAGGAATCGCTATTACCTAAGCATGATGCAGATAGCGAAAAAATAAAGAATCAGTAAAAATCACTAAATATATTCGCGATTTTAAAATAAAGAATCGCTAATACAGCAAACCTACAATTAATGAGTCGCTTTGGGAGCAGGCTGACGACCTCATAACTAGGAAGTCAATCAGCCCATGCTGCATTCTGTGCCCAGAGGGAGTGAGAGCAAGAAGCAGAGTGCTGGGGGAGAGCTTCAAAAATACAAGCTTTGTTCAGCTGACACCTGCAGAGAGCAAAAATGGACCAGACAACATCAGAAGAGGGTTCAGTGGCCAGGAAGAGAAAGTTAAAATTCAGTGAGAGGGAACTAGACTGCCTCATTGAGGAGGTGGAAAAGAGCCAAGAAAAGCTCTTTGGGAAGTTCTCACTGAAAGTACCTGAGGCTGAAAAAAGAAGAATATGGAACAGGATTAAGAACAAAGTAAATGTTGGTGGGGTGACACACCACAGTGTAGAAGATTTAAAGAAGAGATGGTACGACCTGTGTAGCCGTGCCAAGGAGCGATTAGCACAGAGGCTGAAGGAGGCTAATGGTACTGGAGGAGGAACTTCAACAGTCCCAGACAACACAGCCCTGGGGGACCTGGTTGAGGGCTCTATCCAGCCAGAAGCAGTGGTGGGAGTAACGCAGCTGGATACATCCGGGGCGGCCAGTAGTACACAAGATAAGATGCATTCAAATATAAATATCAATGAACATAGTAATTGTGCACATTCTGTAAGTAAAAGCCAAAGTTACAGTAATTAACTCCAGTCCACATTTTACATAGAGACCGAAATGCATTATGGGAGTTGTAGGCTGCTTAGCCAAATTGGTAGTCAAAATCAACATTGTAAGCCAATATTTCACAAAACTGTATTACAGTCAGTGATTATAGACAGTGAGATCTTAAGAGTAAAGTAATTTAAATGTGGCACAACATTAGCACCAATACAGAATAATATTGCACTGTTTCAAACCACAGATGCTGAAGAAGTAGACACTGATGACAGTGAATGTGGAGACAGCACACAGGCGACTGCAAAGGCTGCTGTGTCGACACCTGTGACACCACCAAGCATATCCAAGGCACCCTCAAGATGCAGGGCCACAGTCACAACTCTGCAGCCAATGGAGACAGATCAGTATCCTGAAACAGCTCCTGAGACAAGCCAGCCTAGTGTGAGCCCCACAACTACATCTCAGGCACAGGTCCGGATGAGACGAAGACGCAGGTCAAGAGCCCTCATAGAAGCACAGGAGGCACAAACTCCAATTGTGTGGGGTGGCGTGGAGTCCCAGATGATGAGGGTGAAGCACCTGCAAGCAAGACATATGGGAGCTATAAATATGCAAATGACAAACATGAATAAGAACATATCAGTCATGGCCGATTGTGTGAGGCATCTGACTACAGCAGTTGTGGAAGGCAACAGACAGACAAACACAACACTGCAGGAGCTGGGTCGTGTGATGCAGGAAGGGGACAACACACAGAAGAGGAGGCATCGCCAGTTCATGATGCGCTTGGCTGGCTATACCAGGTCAAACAACAAGTTCTGCAACACCACTGCACTGCTGTCACATAGGTCGGAGGCAATGCAAATAGATATGGGCCATTGTTGTGGGGATGTGGCCAGGGCACTTGGTCATATAGCCACTGCCGTGGACAGATTTAGGCTGGTACTGATGAGCTCAGCAATGTTACAGGGGATCTGGGTAGTGAGGAGGCATCCAGCCTTAGCAGCATGTCTGCGCCAGTCAGCACTGGCAGGAGGTGCAGTACCCGTAGGTCAACACCTACTGTTGAAGCCATGAGTGATGATGCAGATGCAGGCAAAAGACGTTTGCGTGTGCGTGGGAGGAAGCGCTAAACAGAATTATACTTCTGGATTTTTTCCATGGTGATGTAACCATGTCCAAGACATTCATAGTGACTGTGTACGAAGTCCAATATGCATTTCATTTGCCCTTTGGTGCATGCAGTAATTGTGCTATTAGGCACAATCTATGTTTGGCTAGACACCATTACCTGTACACGTGCAAGTAAACACATTTCAGTTAAAAAATTAAGTGTTGTGTCTCATCATTACATACCTCAGAAATAATGTTGGGTGATATCTGCACATTTCCTTTGCCCTTCTGCTGAGCTTGCCAAAAGCGCCTGTTGTGGGTGTGCCGGGGGCTGGTTGTCCTCAGTGTCTGTCACCTCTATGGGTACGCCTCTCTTTGTTGCTATATTATGCAACATTGCACATGCAGCCACAATCCTACAGCAGGTTTCCGGCTGCTACAGCATCGCTCCTCCAGTTTTGTGCAGGATACAAAAGCGATTTTTGAGCAATCCAAATGGCCGTTCGATCACATTACGTGTCCTGATGTGTGCTGCGTTGTACCTCTGCTCTTGTGGGGAGACTGGGTTCAAGTATGGAGTCATGATATAGTTCCTCACCTACAGTATGGTAAGCAAGTGTCAGTGTCAGGTATGCATTGCCATTTCATACTTTAGTCATGTTGATAATTATATTTTTTTACCTAGCAGGTGTCCTTTGCCAAATTTCCCCCTGAGCAGACGTGTGTGAATGATACTATGTCGAAAGATGTATGAATCATGGGTGCTCCCAGGATATTGCGTTACAATGTCGGTTATGATGTTTTTAACATTGGACACTGCTTGAATATTGAAAGAGTGATACAATTTCCTGTTTCGGAAGATATACTCATTGTCTGCTGGGGAACATATGGCAATCTATGCATCCGATCACATGTGGAAACTGTGCTACTTGGTAGAAGTCAAGTTTTGTTTGGTTCAATTCCTATTGGGTTGTGGGGAAGGTGATGTGGTTGTGGATCACAGTCATCACGGAGGCCAGGAAGGATTTGAAGAGCCGTGAAAGGGAGCTTTGCGATACCCCTCCAGCTACTGCCACTACCCCCTGGAAACTGCCTGACGCAAGTAGGTGCAGGCAACATAGCACCTGGACATGAGTTGGGATGGCATGGGTCCTAAGTGTCTGGCGCTGCATTAGTGGTTCCAATTCGGCTATTAAGTCAAATATCATTGCGGGGTTCAGCCTGTACTTATCATATATTTCCTCTCCTGTTTGTCCCAACAAAGTGATGCGCAGTCGGAAGATCCTCTCCTGTGTTCTCTTTATGACCTAGCCTGCTGCATGGATCCTCATCCTCCTCGCAAATACGTAGAGTGCTGCCATTGTGAGAAGCCTCTATTACCTCACAAGTCAGTTTAAATAGCCTTCTGATGGTTTGCAGCTAAAAAGATATTTTTTTTACCACCTGATTGTGATTCCCCCTAATCTGCACTTGCAAAATATCAATTTTCATGGAAATCACTATTTGTGATTTTACATGCATAGTATTGCGAATTATTTTAGCGATTCTTTAATTGCCATTGCATTTTTGCTTATCGCTAATAAGGAATCGCAATATCTTGTTTCCCTATTTTAGCGATTCTTTATCTTTGTGATTTTGTTATTTTTGGTTGATGCATTTGGAAATGCTACAAAGCGCTCGCAAATAGTTAATCGCTATTTTTGCAAGCACATTTTAGCTTGATGCATGTGCCTGCAAAGGCCTTGGTGTCAGAAGTGTTATGTCTTAAATATACTGGAATAATGTTTAATTGGCCTCTTATTGCTCTCAGGTGACTTAGAGATTGTTTGACACAGCCCAATCAGGACTTCCTCTCCTAAATTTATTTTTGGTTTTAACTTGTTGCAAGTCTGTTGCCTGTTCCCTTTAGGGTTTGTTTGTGCTGCTAGCTCAATAATTTTCTATTAATTACTGCTTTAATATCATTCCATGCAATCACCTTAGGTGTCTCTGTGTATCTTTGATTTGCATGCATTTTTGTATATTATTGCTCTGTTACCAAGTCCCTTAGTAAATATCCACCCATTCACCAACTCCAGTCCCTCAGAGTTCTGGTCAAGATTGTCAAAGTGAGGAATGTGGTTTTTGGTACGAAATCATAATCGATCAGTAGCCCCCACTTTGTGTACCATGTCCCCTGAGGTATAGATTTTATCTATCCTAGAATATTTCCATGCAAGTAGTATGTATAATCATGTTGCGACAGATGTAATTCTCACATGCCCCATTTCTACTAGGCTTTCCGACACCTATTCAATGTGGCTTAGCAATAGCCCATTATATCTGTTTCTTTGCTCCCTCTTTAACAAGGAACACTCTCATATTGTCTCCTTTAGCTCTAATCTCAAGGTCTTCACATTTTTTGGACTGAGAGAATATTTGGTTGTTTATGGTTTTGACATTCAATTTCTTTCTCCATCGTGTGTTAGCAGTGTTGCCATCTACTTCAGCATTTACACTCTTTCTCATAGTTGATACACATGTTTTAAATTCAGGCAGGACATTCTTTAGGCTTTACCTGATTTCCCCTCTTTGGCTGTCTGAGGTCCTCCTTCCACAACTGCCCTATATATCATTATAGCTCACTGTAGCTGGCTATACCAGCCATTAAAGGTCCACTCCAGTGTTAACGGCCTGAGCTGAAAGTGAGGGCCCCACCTCCTCTCACATCGAGCCCCCCTCCCCTACCACCTCCCCGCCACCCCCCACATCCAGCCTCCCACCCTCCATCACCACCCCCCTCCTCTCACTTATAGTCAACCCTCCTCCGGCTACTTTTCCACCCCACCCCCTCTCACATCGAGCCACCCCTCCTCCTCTAACACCACAACCCCCCCTCTTCCCCATCTAGCCCCCCTCCTCCTTCGCCACCCCTTCTCTTTGCACACCTAATCCCCCCTCCTCCTTTACCACCCCACCCCCCACATCTAGTCCCCCCTCCTCTTCTCACATCATCACTACCCTTCCCCCCTCACACCTAGTCCCCCTCCCCCTCTACCACCCCCCCTCCTCCCACACCGAATCCACCCCCCTCCGCTCACATTTTCACCCCCCTCCTCTCACACCTAATCCTCCCCCCTCCTCTCACATCTTCACCCCCCTCCTCTCACACCTAATCCTCCCCCTTCCTCTCGCATCTTCACACCCCTCCTCTCACACTTAATCCCCCCTCCTCTCACATCTTCACTCCCCCTAACTCCCTCCTCATCTCAACCCCCCTCCCCTCACTTCTACTCCCCCCTCCCATACCACTTTGTGTCCCCCCTCATCCTATACCACTTCTAGTCCACCCCCCTATACCACCCCCGCACACCCGGTCACTCCCCCACACCATCTCAATTATTACCAAACAAATGCCCTGCACTGAACCCCCTACCTCACCTCTTCTCCCTCCACCGCCCTCCCTTACCTCCTCTGTTCCCACCCCTAATACATACCCAACACTCTATCCACCTCCGCCCCATACTCTTTCCACGCCTTTATCAGTTCTCACACCGTACCGAGTCAAACCTCCTCAACATATACCTCGCCCTTCCATCCCCACCACTACCGTTCCTAACTCCATGCTGGACAAGATTATGTCCACCCATTTCCAAATTAAAGATTAGCTACAAACCTTCAAAGAACTATTTGCAAATCAACTTAGACACCCCTCTCCACCCGATACCCTCTTATACCGCAAATCCTCCACCCCACCCACACACTCACACAAGCACAGCCCCCCTCACTGGACCTCTATCCCTGCCCACAACTCTTCCACCTGACCCATTTGATGCATCAATCCACTGACACGGTATGACATACACTACACTACACTCTACACTCCTACGATACCGCCCCCATGACCCACACAGCCACCACGTACCTCCCCATCCCCACTATCCATTCCAACCCTCACAGGCCCCTCACTCTAAATACTAGAGGCACCATCTCTAACAATCTTACTAAAGTCACCCTCACTTTGGACCCCTCCGCCTCCATCATCACCCCAAGGCTCAAATGCACATTACTTAACTGCAGATCTGCCCCCAGACACGCATCTGACATAGCCAACCTCATTATTGCACGTGACCTTGACCTTACCATACTCACCGAAACCTGGTTAACAGAATCCTCCTCCCCCTCATGGACATTCTAGTTCCCCCGAACTATCACATCATCAGATTAGACAGAGCCGGCTAGACAGGAGGTGGAATAGCATGTATTCACTGAAGTAACCTCTCAGTAACCAGAGCTGTCTCCCCTACATTCTCCTCTTGTGAACACATCTGCCTCGACGTCAACAGTGAGGGCAATCCAGTATGTTCTCTACATATTATTTACCACCCTCCAGGAGACAACCTCACCTTTACTGAACACCTCATGGACATGATCACTACGAACTCGGGTCGACATATGACACAAATATTCCTTGGTGACCTCAACCTCCACTGGAATGATCACAACGACGCGGTGGTCAACAGTCTCAAAAACGTCCTCAACATTCTAGACCTCACCCAAATCTGCAACAGCCCCACTCACGACAAAGGCTCTATCCTTGACCTCATCATTTGCCAAAGGTGGCACCACCCAACTAGACTCAATCCAACCCTGTGACTGGTCTGACCACCACATTATCACATTCTTCATCAACAAACTTGTGAAACTTTGCCCAGCCCAATCGACCAAACCCAAGACCTGGAAAAGGGACCTGAAGAAACTTAATCCCAACTCTTCACCCTCTCCCAGCTACAACCTTCTCCTGCCCCCCCACAGGCAACAACGATGTTCAGTCCCTCACCGATCATTATCTCAAGTCAATGACCACGATAATCAACAAAGTTGCCCCCCTTCAGTTAAAAAGAGTCTCCTCCAAAAGCTCTAAACCATGGTACGACGGTCCGCTTAATGACGATAGACGAGCTCTGAGACAAGCTGAACGTAATTGGAGCTCTACCCCGTCAGCTATGCAGCTCAATACACTTAAGAAAAAAAGAAATGCTTACTTCAGGAAAATCAAAAGATCAAAAGCTGACTTATTTAGCCATCAACTAGACCAAGCAAAAAACCGACCAAAAAAACTCTTTGAAATTATCAAATCTCAGTCCAAGGACGTTCCACAACGACTACCTAACACATTCAGCATTCTACCGTCATGTGAGGAATTCTCTACCTTCTTCAATCTAAAAACAGTTGACATCAAGAACTATCTCCTCATTGATCAAAACATATACTCCAGCCCCACAGCAAAACACCCATCAAACTAAAAAACAATGCTACCTGGTCATCCTTCGATACTTACACAGAAGATTCTATAGGCAAGATCCTTAGTACCCTGAAACCCTCCAATCACCTATCGGACCCTCTACCTGCAAACGCTGTAAAAGATCTCAGCCCTTGGCTTCTCCCGCTCTGGACCAAAATCATTAATAGCTTTCTTCAACAAGGATGCATCCCGGACTCCCTCAAAGTGGGACAAGTATCACCCATACTACAGAAACCTACAGCCGACCCTACTGGCCCTAATAACTATCGCCCTATCTCCAACATCCCTAATTTAGCCAAATTGCTAGAAAAATGTGTTCACCTCCAACTGACTAAACACATCGATCACTTTGACCTCCTCAGCCGACACCAATCCGGCTTTCGTGCAGGCCACAGCACTAAATCAGCCATGACACACATTATTGATTACGCGCTTCAAATTCTTGACCAAAATGGTACCTGCCTCCTCATCCTACTCCACTTTCCTCAGCATTCGACATGGTCAAACACGAGAACTTACTTGATCTGTTGAACACCAGAATGGGTCTCTCAGGGACTGTACTCAAATGGTTCACCTCCTTCCTTCATAACCGGACTCATAAATTCAAAATTAACAACACCATGTCCAGCCCCGTTCCAGTAACATTAGGCGTCCCGCAAGGATCATCCTTATCCCCAACCTTGTTCAATCTAGTCATGGAGCCACTCACCGCACTGCTTCATGCCTCTAATGTGCAATTTCACATGTATGCGGACGATACCCAACTCTACCTCAAACTACAATCCCCGGAAGACATCAAACTTCTCAACGCAACGCTGAAGGACACACAGACATGGCTGTCAGAGAACCATCTCAAAGTTAATGCACTAAAGACTGAATTCTGACTAATAGCCCTCCCCCCCTCCAAAATCCCTTTCGCTCAAGACTGGCTTTAACACCTCAATGTATTTAACATCCAACCTATAATTGTAGACTCAGCAAAATCCTCAGGTATTACCCTTGACTCCAATCTCAATATGCAATGACATATCAGTAATGCAACGAAGAGAACTAATTTCCAAATCAACACCTTGAGGAAACTGAAACCCTTCCTCCCAACCAACGATTTTCGAACTACAGTCCAAGAGCTTGTTATCCCTTGAATTGATTATGGAAGTACCACCCACTGTCTACAACTGCACCATTAAGAGCCTCTATCAATGCGGCAGCAAGGCTCCTCCCTGGATCAAAGAAACGCTCACACATCTCTCCCGACTTAAAATCTCTGGACTGGCTACCTTACGAAGCCAGAATACATCTGAAAATCGCGTGCATTACGCACAAGGCCTTACACCACAACTTCCCCAGTTACATTGCTCAGAAATTGACAATCTCAGGAGGCTCAAGAGCAACAAGAAGCACACAAACTCTCCTCCTGAAACCACAAAGATTCCACAAGAAAAAAACTTACAAACGCTCCTTCTCAGGGATGGCTCCCAGGATCTGGAATTCCCTCCCCCCAGAAACAAGACTTATCTCATCCACTGCATCCTTCAAAAAGGAAGTCAAATCGATCCTCATGGCTAAATTCACTTGAATATAAACTTTGGAAATATTGTTTTTGACTGTCTATCTCTCCACTGTATTACATTGTTCTGCCACGTCGTATTTCTCTTTTGTAAAGCGCTCTGATATCTGTAAGGATCTTGTTCGCGCTATATAAAACTTTGAAAATAAATAAATAAAATAAAATAAATAAATATTAGAACATTCTGCCATACAAGAGCAGAATCTCCTGATTGAGAAAACAAAGGCATAGGAGACCGAGTGGGTTCAAATCTCCTGCTTCTCCAAAACCTTTGTTTCACTTTACTGGCTGTGAATGTTTAACTGTTGATCATTCACAGCAAGAGCTAAACTTATTTTTGTAGTTCAGTCAATCCAGTGAGACCAAGGAACTGAGCAGAATTCACCCTTCCCTCCTTCTGAAACCCTAGTAACACTGAGCTACAGAATGAGGGAAGTGTAACGGCTCTTTGTGTCTGCTGCATGGCCTCTGCCTTTGCCTTCTCCTGGTGAAGCCATATATTTTGGAGAGGAAGGGGAGGGGAAGGTGAAAGACAGAGGACATTGAAATGTTGAGCACAGCAGGCCTACACCAGTTTATATAGGTTGCTGCTACTCTATTGCCTTTAACGGAGCACTCTACTTTCCAATGATCTGATATCCTTTAATATTTCTTTTAGGTCTTTTTAAATACATGTATTTAAGTTGATAAGGAATACAAGTGCAGTGCAACAATGTAGTATAATATAATAACCAAACGGCTGAAGTCATAGAGGCGCCTGGCCAAAGTGAGAAAGAAACAGTCAGAAAAAGCTGGTGGAGAGGGAAGAATGGGTGAGGTTAGAGGGGTAGGGGAAAGATGGCTTGGGCAGTGGCACCTACGGTGGGACAAACTGATTTATCTACCTAGAGAGTTGGGTTTTGAAAATTCAGGGCACAAGACAAGAGGCAAGGTGTTCTTCCCACCCATAGCACAGGTGATATACGGGCTCATATGAAGGATCACATGTGTGGGCACTGTGCTTGCAAATGAGAGACATCATAATGTGGTCCTGATATTGATATTAATACTGAGCCAGTCACTCAAAGATGGGTCGGATCATGGGTTGGCAGTCAGAAAGGGGGCTACACCTGCAGGTAGGTCTCAAGTTTGTCTGACAACTTACTGATGAGCTTCTCGTTGAAGGATGTTTTAAACATCTCTTTCAAGCATTCCCAGTGCGTAGGTGTGACAGGTAATTGTTTTTTACATCAGTTAATTAAAACGATTACAAAAAGGATAAAATCTGTAAAAGAACTACAAATCAGTTCACACATATATATAAGTACATTTTGAAATCCCCCTTGCTTCCCTGTGTCGAAGCCTCAAGAAATGATTGCTCTGTTGTGATTGTGTATGAAGATTGCCAATGGTGTTCAATGCAAAGTTTGGCTGTGGCTATCTCTGTGGCGAGGTATCGCTGTCCATGGTGTGTTACTGCCTTTGTAAGGTAACTAGTTCTGGATTTGCAAAACATGACTCTGGGATGTGTCCAGTGATGTGTGTGGGTTTGTGGATTCTCTGATGTTGGTTCAGTGTGTCTAGACCTGTGATGATAGTTCTTGGATGGCGTCTATTAGGTTTGTCAAACCATATGTTTAGATCACTAAGGGTGCGTAGGATGGAGCGTAGTGTCATAAGGTTTGAAACTGTGTCTAGAAACATGGCTGGAAATGTTGCATTCCTAGATAGTGGTCTGTAAAGGAGGAGGAAGTTACAGGAGGAAGTTGGTGTAGGGTTGTATCTAGTCATGAGGGCCTCACATCTTTGTTGTATGGAAACATTGGTAGCTTGGTGAGATTTATTGTGTCCTTGAATATAACAGCTTATCCACCTCCTCTATTGCCTATGTGATGTTGTGATACAGTTTGAAAGCCTGGAGGAATGGCATCTTCCAACTGTAATTCAAACAGTAAGTCAGGTTGTGTGTCAATGAGTAGGTCGTAGATGTGGTGATTGCTTTTAGATTTCTTTTTTTTTAAACTCCTCCATTTTAACTGCTTTTCCTTTGAAAAACTACCTCATTCAGCTCCAGACTTCTCCTGACTACTATTGCTTCTTCACTTCACAATGCTTAGAGAATGGATTGCGGGCCACAGCTATATCTGTTGGGCTAAAAAGGCTACAAAAAAACAGAGGTATTGACAGGGACTTGGGTTTGTCCAATTGTGCAGATTATTTGGTTTAGACAGAGAGGGTTCAAGTTTCATCAGTTGCTGGCTTTGGTTAATTCCATTGTGGACTCCAGTCCTCACCTCATGATTGTGCACTGTTGTGCCAAAGGCCTAGGCACATTGACTGGGTAGATCTGGAAATCCTAATGAAAGAAACCTTTGCAGAAATGATGTTGCTTTTCCCTCACACTTTCTTGGTGTAGTCTAATATATGCCAGAGACAGTAATGGAATTTGTCAAATCAATTCTGTCCACAGTTTGACAAAGCCAGGAAACATGTTAATAAAGCTGTTTCTACATTCCTCAGAGCTCAAGGCTGGAACTATAACTACAATCTGCATTTTGACGTGCATGAAATGATGGAGTGCCCTTTAAAGATGAAGGCAACAGGGTGTTTCTAAGTAACCTGAAACTGGGAATACGGTCTTAAGGGTAGCAGCCAAATACACACAACAAATGCAACAGCTCTTGTCAGAGCCACCTTGATACCCCAAATATTGTGATTTCTTTTTCCAAAAGTTTTTTTTCCTTTCATTTTTGGGGATCCTTGCAATGACGTTGTGATTCTTGCGGACACGTTGTGAAAAGGGAAAGCAAAAGTAGATATTCAATGGCCACCAACACATCCAAAAATAATATATAAAAAAATCCATTCTGAACATTGCACTACACATATCACTAAATACATACTTCTTTCACAGCATTTTTAAACACATATCTTCGTACTAAGTTTCTTTTAAAACCTTCTTTCAGACCTATTTTCTGTTTCTGTGGTTATTCGGGACGTCGCAATGACATCGTTAACCGCAAAGATCCTACCTTTTCCATAAAGTGACAATATCAATCAATCAATCAATCAATCAATCAGAACATTTGTAAAGCACACTACTTACCCGTGAGGGTCTCAAGGCGCTGGGGCGGGGGAGGGGGGAATGCTGCTACTGCTCGAATAGCCAGGTCTTGAAGAGTCTTCTGAAGGTTAGCAGGTCCTGGGTCTGCAGTAAGAGGATGGGGAGGGTGTTCCAGGTCTTGGTGGCGAGGTGGGAGAAAGATATGTTGCCAGAGGTTGCTCTTCGGATGTGGGGGACTGTGGCGAGGGTGCGGTTGGCGGAGCGGAGCAGGCGGTTGGGGGTGTAGAAACGGAGTAGTCGGTTGAGGTATGCTTGTCCGTGTTGTGAAGTGCCTTGTGTGCGTGGGTGAGGAGCTTGAAGGTGATCCTCTTGTTGACGGGGAGCCAGTGCAGGTCTCTCAGGTGGGGTGTGATGTGGCTGCGGCGAGGGATGTGAAGGATCAGGCAAGTAGAGGCATTTTGAATGCACTGGGGTCGTTTCAGGAGTTTGGCCGAGGCTCCTGCGTAGAGGGCGTTTCCGTAGTCCTGCCTGCTGCTGACGAGGGCCTGGGTGACAGTTCTTCTTGTTTTGGTGGGGATCCACCTGTAGATCTTGCGGAGCCTGCGGGGGATGTTAAAGCAGAAAGATGAGATGGCGTTGACCTTCATTGTCATGGAGAGAGCAGAGTCGAGGATGTCTCCTAGGTTGCATGCGTGGTCAGTGGGTGCTGGAGCTGTTCCCAGTGTGATCGACCACCAGGAGTTATCCCAGGCCGAGGGGATGGGGCCGAGGATAAGGACTTTTGTCTTGTCCGAGTTTAGCTTCAGTCGGCTGTTCTTCATCCACTTGGCGATGGCTTTCATTCCTTTGTGGAGGTTGGTTTTGGCAGTGAGGGGGTCCTTGGTGAGGGAGAGGATCAGCTGGGTGTCGTCGGTGTAGGAGATGATGTTCGTGCAGTTGGACGATGTGGGTGAGCGGTGCCATGTAGTTGTTGAACAATGTTGGGCTGAGGGATGAGCCCTGGGGTATGCCACAGATGATCTCGGTGGCTTCGGAGCGGAAAGGGGGGAGGCGGACGCTCTGGGTTCTGCCAGAGAGGAAGGAGGTGGTCCAGTCCAGAGCCTTGTCTTGGATCCCAACGTCGTGGAGGCGTGTGCATAGGGTGCGGTGGTAGACAGTGTCCAAGGCGACTGACAGGTACAGGAGGATGAGGGCCGCGGTTTCTCAGTAGGGCCCTGATGTCATCGGTGGCGGCAATGAGGGCAGTTTCGGTGCTGTGGTTGCTGCGGAACCCAGACTGGGGTGGGCCCATGATGCTGTTCTCCTCGAGGTAGCGGGTCAGTTGTTTGTTAACGGTCTTCTCGATATCCTTTGCCGGAAATGGGAGCAGGAAGGTGGGACGGAAGTTCTTGAGGTCTTGGGGTCAGCCTTGGGTTTCTTGAGTAAGGCGTTGATCTCGGCGTGCTTCCAGCTCTCAGGGAAGGTCGCTGTGTCGAAGGAGATGTTGATGGCTTTCCGGCGATGGGGTGCGATGCTGGTGCTGGCTTTGATGAAAATGTGGTGTGGGCATGGGTCTGACCGGGTTCTTGAGTGGATGGTGTGTGTTGGACTTGGCCCTCTCTGCAGGGTCATTCCTGAACTTTTTGCCTTCCGCCAATATTCTCTCTGACCTGTTTTTGTTGATTTAATGAGTCTGGGCACTTCACCACTGCTGACCAGTGCTAAAGTGCATATGCTCTCCCTCTGAAAAGTGTATATTGATTGACTTCCATGATTGGCTTATTCGGTTTACTGTCAGACCCCAGTAAAGTGCACCAGGAGTGCCAGGGCTTGTAAATACAAATGCTGCTAGTGGGCCTGTGGCACTGGTTGCGCCACCCACAGAAGCAGCCTTTTAAAATGTGTCTAAGGTCTGCCATTGCAGAACCTGCATGCAGTCTGGTACTGTCATGCTGGCTGGGCAAGTGCACACACTTGCCAGCCTCTAAACCTTGCCTTTACTTCATGTGAGTCACCCCTATGGTAGGCCCCAGGGCAGGGTGCATTGTAAGCATAAGGTAGGACAAGCCCTGATGTGTGTTGCATGTCCTAATAGTGAATTACAGCCATTTTCGTTTTTCACTATTGTAAGGCTACCTGTTCTCATAGGCCAGAATGGGCTGCTGGAATTATTACACTCTATAATCCCAGCAGGCTCAGGGAACATGATAGAAAGTCAAGTTTAGTATGCCTGAACTCAGAATAATAAAATTCTTCTTTTAGTAAAGTTTATTTTAATATCCTGTGTTTGCAAATGCTACTTTTAGAAAGTTAGCATTTGCTTGCCTGACCATTTCATCCCGCCTCTGCTAGGATGTGTATCTGCTGTCTGGTTTGTGTGAGTGACAGGGCTGAGGAATTCCAGGGGACAGTCTGGGCTGCCAGGTGGTGAATGGAGGGATTACTCCCAGGTGAGGTGGGAGGAGTGCCCCTTGACTCTGAATAGAACTGTGCTCTGAAATTAAATGAAATGAAAAGGGGATTTGTAAAGCGCGATTGCTGCCCTGGGGCGTCCAAGCGCTATAAAGAAATAGTGTTACCTGCCAGACACAGTCATCACAGAGAATTAGTTGTGTATATTAAAAAGAAAAGTCTTTAGTTGCCCACGAAAAGAAAGCAAATTAGTGTTAGCCCTAAGTTGGGGCGGAAGCGAATTCCATAGCTTGGCCGCGTTGTACGAAAACGACCTGCCACCTGCTCTAGTTCGCCTGATTCGGGGGACAGTAGCCAGAAAGGCTTGACTTGAGCGAAGCTGTTTACTAGGGTGGCTGATCACCAGGCCCGTCTGCCAATAGGCTTGGTGGGAAATGCACATTGCTTTGAAGTTAATTCTTTCCCTAACCGGGAGCCAATGTAGGCTCCTGAGCCCGGGTTTTGCTGACATCCTGCGGGGCAACTGAAGCAGCGTACGTGCAGCGCAGTTCTGAATAATCTGCAGTTTCCGCAGTGTATAATCAGGTGCACCTAGGTACAGGGCATTATTAAAGTCCAGTCGAGACTGGATCAGGCCCTGAATGACTATCTGTTTGGCTTCCCCGGGTAGAAGTGGAAGAACTTTTCTCAGAAGCCTGAGAAGACCAAAGCAAGTCGCAGATAGCTTGGTTGCCTGGGTGTCAAAGGTCAAAGTCTTATGCAATCATACACCCAGACTTTTTATATTGTCTTTGGGTGTAGGTGGCGTGCCCAGGCTTGGGGGCCAAAAAGAGTCAATAGTAAGTAAGGCAGGAGGACCAAGGAGCATCAGCTCAGTTTTGTCTCCGTTGAGCTTGAGACAAGATGTTGTCATCCAACTTTTTACTTCCTCCAGACAGTTCATCAAACCACTCTGTGCTAACTAGCCGTTTTCCTGTGCGAGTGAGACCACTAGCTGCGTATCTTCCGCATATGTAATGATCTTTATATCATATGAACGGACGACCTCGGCCAGTGGTCTCATATAAACATTTAATAACGTAGGGCTCAATGATGAGCCCTGCGGTACCCCGCAGCTCAGGGGTGTACTGGAAGAAACAGTATTTCCCTCGAAGACCTGAAAGGTCCTGTTGCTCAAAAAAGATTTGAGCCAGAATATTGCCGTCCCTGATATTCCCAAGCCAAGAAGGCGACACAATAGCGTGTTATGGTTGACCGTGTCGGATGCTGCGCTCAGATCGAGGAGGACCACTGCCACTGATCCCCCTCGATCCATAATCCTTCTAGCTTCCTCAGTGACTGTTAGTAAAGCGGTCTCCGTCCCGTGTTTGGGGCGGAATCCCGTCTGGGTGGCATCAAGCAGTTGGTTTTACTCTCGAGAAAGTTCGTTAAGTGTATTTTAAAATGTTTCTCGAGGATTTTACTCACCCAAGGAAGCAAAGAGATAGGGCGGTAGTTGTTAAAGTTGCTGGGGTCTGTGTTAGGTTTCTTTAAAAGTGTGCGCACCATGGCTTGTTTCCAGGTGGACGGAACTATACTGGAGGACAGTGAAGCGTTAAGTAAGTTCATAATGATGGGAAGAACAACATGGATTACCGAGACCAGTGTGTCCTGGGGGCTGGGTCACATGGGGAGCCTGACTTTACCTGTCGCATCATCAGTTCAAGGGTCTCCTGATCTAATAAAGGAAACTGCTCCAAAGTGACTGAGGGCAGATAGACATCTTCTGACGGCAATGTCCGTACATGGGCAGAGGAGTCTGGGTTGGCATCTGTAAATGATACATAGATTTGATGTACTTTTTGGTAAAAGAATTCAGCTAGATCATTGCAGTGAGCCGCTGTAGTACGGTTGGACACAGGAGGAGGAGAAAGTTTGGTGAGACTCTTTACTATTTGATAAATTTCTTTTGGTTTTGATTTAGCCAGCATAATTTTTCCTGTAAAGTAGGCAGATTGCGAACTTTTTATCTCTTGTTTATATGCTCTAATCGCCATTCTATATAAAAGTTTTTCTGAGGCAGCGTATTCCAAGCGCCACCTTCTTTCAAGTTTTTTACAATGTCGTTTTTTCTCCCTGAGGTCCACTGAGTACCAGGGAGCGGTCTTCCCTAACCGCTTAGGAGTGATTCTACCCAAGGGAAGTGTGGCATCGAGAGAGTTCAGAATCCACTCATTGTATTCCCTGTTAGCTGAGAGAGGTTCCTCATTTAATAGGGGTCTGGAGGTCATGAGAGTGTTAGTCCACTCTTTCACTGGAAGTTTGGACCAGTTTCTAGATTTCCGTGGAATAGGAGTTAAAGAAGAAGATTTGCATATAGACCAAATAAGAGGGATCAATGAGTGGTCAGTCCAAGGAAGGCAGATAGTAGAGCCTACCTTAAGCTCAGTGCAATTACTAAAAACGGGATCCAGAAGATGACCCTTAATGTGGGTGGGGGATACGACCAATTGTTCCAATTGAAGTGCAGCTAGACCATCTGCCAGTTCCACGGCAGTACGATCAGAAGCAATATCAAAATGGAAGTTAAGATCGCCAAGCAACGTGTAGTTGGCGGGAGTAGTGACCAGATCAGCGACGATTGATGGTAGAGCCTTATTAAACTGCTTTGGAGGGCCTGGGGGACGATATATAAGAATGCCCGAAAAACAGTTCTTCGGGGAGAAATCAATGCAGAAGGACATACTCTCACAATCTGGGATAGGATCAGAGGTACATCGGCATGAGTACTGTTCTTTGTAGATAATAGCCACACCCCCTCCTTTCCCAGAGGCGCGATCTTTCCGCATAATCTGAAACCCCGGCGGTAGTGCTTGTACTACATCGGGTTCAGAATCTGGCGTCAGCCAGGTTTCTGTTAAGAAAACTACATCTGGCATATATTCCTCCAGTGAAATGTGCGATTTCTAGACTGTGTTTAGGTAAAGCCCAGCAGTTTAGAAGGAACATGTTGATATCCAGCTTTTCATTCTGGTACTGCATAGTGTTCAAATTATGTTTACAGGGAGAGCAGGCTGCAGGCAGCTCTAAAGGGTAATGGGAGTGTGCGCAGCAGGCCTCCTCAATAGGCCTCATACTAAAAAGGAGTTTGGAGCTATAATATCTTCTTAGTCCAGCAAAAGATGCAGGGGGAGTGGCCCCTGGCCCCAGCCGGCCGCGGACGGGTGCAGACGGACTTGCCTTAGGCGCGCCTTCGGTGCCCCCGCGGCGCATCCGCTGCACGGCCGGCGTAGGGTGCTCATAATATACGGAAATAAAGGGAGGGCCGAACAGCTAGTGCGGCAACCGGGACTACCCCCAATATGGCGGCGTCTTTTTCCCCGTCCCCGTCCCAGCACCTAATCGACTGTGGGGGGAATCTGCGGGGTGACGAATGAGGAGAGGTAGGTCTGCGTGTTTTTAAAATCACAACAAAATACAAAGAGAATGCAAAAGAATACTAACAGTTTTAAAAATATGACGAGAGCTAATTCTCCCGGCTTTCCGCCTCAGGAGATACCACCAAGTTCTAATTAACGCGTGTGACAATCTGCGCGATTTAAATATTGCAGATAGGGTCGGGAGGTCCCAGCAGCTAGTGCGGCAACCGGGACTACCCCCAATATGGCGGCGTCTTTTTCCCTGTCCATCTCCCAGCACCTAATCGCCACAATGATGGCTCCACCTCCTGCGGAGCGTCTGATGTCCCTGCCCTGCACCCTGAAAGAAGAAGGCAGCTTCCTGTAAACAGAGTGCTTTAAAACTGGGCTGAACCAGGCTCAGGCCCCCTGGCCTGCAAAGACAAAGGAAACTGAGTATAAGTATAGGAGCCCTGCTCCTAAGAAATTAGATCCTGTTTTACCACGAAGAACCTCTGCCCGACTAGAAGGACCAAGAAGAAACTGAAGGAGGAAAACACTGTCCCTGACCTGAAGGACTGGCCTGCAGTGGTGCCTTGCTGGGAAAGGAGAGGAAAAGACCAGAAAGGACTTTGCTTCATTTGTGCTTGAAACTATCTCCAAGAGCTTGCCCCTGAACTGAGCCCCAGGACCAGTGGATTCACTGTGCCTTCGCTCATCTTTGACCGAGCCGTGTGCTTCCTTCCCGCCGGAGCTGAGTCTGGCCGCCTTTGCCCGCTGAGAGCCCCGCTCTTGCAGAGTCGCTCTCTCCCCATCGGGCCGGGCCGCCTGCTCCCCTGTCACCTCGCCTGCTATTTGGAGCGCGTCGTGTGCCTCCTCGCCCCTCCCTCCGGAATTCTGCTTGGAGCGCGATCTATGCCCCTGATGGCCGCCTATACGTTGCAACGTACCCGGCCACCCCGCTTTGCCCTCCAACTCTTGAGAAAGGCCGCGCCGCCCCCTAAAGCGACCCCCAGTACGGTCCATACTGGAGGCCCTGGGCCGCGCCTCCCTGCCGGAAGCCACCAGCTGTTGAAGATCCAAGGGTACGCTTGCCAGTCGGCGCGTACTAGGAGAGTACAACTTGTCCCCGCCTGAGACGCCGCGTGGACTTGAGCGCCGTACTTGCAACATCTAAATAAGGTACTGTAACTTACAAGCAAGTCTACAACGGACTCGCGGTCCGCACTGTTCTGTTTTCCCCGTAAGCGCTATTCGACTCGACCTACCCAGCACAGTACACCTCGTATGCGAGGCGCGTAGAAGTCGACAGCCCTCTGTGTACGCTAGCGAGGTACGCCTCGCACGGGAGTATGACGACGCGCACCCCTTTGTAGTTCTATAGCGGTGTACGCCTCGTACCAAACGCCGCGCCTCGGACTACCGTGTCTGCGAGGTGCGTGAGGGTTCGCGAGGCTGCATTTGAGCATCGCGTACAGCGTACAGAAGCACTACGAAGCGCCCAGCAGTGAGAAACACTGCCAGAACAGAATAGAAACTTGAACCTTACAGTTTGTGGAAGCAGCCTAAACTATATGTAAGAACTTTAAAATAACACTTGCCTTTTTGACATCTTGTGGCCTCATTTTCAATCGTTATATGGTCTTGTGATAACTCTGCATAACTAAGTATTTTTAAATAAAGCCCACGTATTTTTTATACAAATCTTACGCCTGGTGTCCATTTGTGGTGGGTCATTGTGTTTACTGTATATGGTCATAAATGCTTTACTAACTTAGCGCCCTGAGGATTAGCCTTGTCTGCTCACGCCACACAACCTAGAGGGTGAGCAGGGGTTATTCTGAGGAGTAGTTCCCTTGCCCTGACTAGAGGAGAGGATCCCTGTTGGTCACAAGTGAATACCTGTGCCAACCAGAGACCCCCAAATCTAACAGTGTTCATGATTTTGATGGTGTCGTCGTCGTTTATGTTGGTCCAGGCGAGCAGGGATCAGTGCGGATGGTGGCCGTGGGGATGGATGTCTTGGTGGTTGTGGGGGTGGTCGTGACGTTGAAGCTGTCATGGATGTCAGCGATTTTGCGATGGAAGTAGGTGGCTAGGGAGTCGCACAGGTCTTGCGACGGTGGGATGTCGTTGGTGTTGGAGCTGGGGTTGGAGAGTTACTTCATGATTTTGAAGAGCTCTTTGCTGTTGTGTGCATTGTTGTCTAGGCGGTTTTTGAAGGAGGCCCTTTTGGCGGATCTGATGAGGTGGTAGTGTCTACGGGTGGCATTCTTGTGGACTGTGTAGCTGCCCAGTGTCTGTTCATGTGCCATTTCTTCTCTAGCTTTTGGCAGGTTTGCTTGGAGGCCTGGAGGTCTTCAGTGAACCAGCTGGCTTTCTTGCTGGTGTTTCTGTTGGAGGGTTTCTTGAACGGGGCAAGGGTGTTGGCGCAGTAGTCGATCCATTGTCTGAGGTTGCGGGCGGTGGTGTCGGGGTCGGTGGGGTCAGTGGGTGGGCTCCGGGTTAGGGCGGTAGTTAGCTGAACTTCAGTGACTTTGCTCCAGAAGTGGCGGGGGATCTGTTGGGTGTTATGGCGCGTGGTAGGTTTCAGAAAGGTGAAGTGGATGCAGCGATGGTCAGTACAGTGGAGTTCGGTGGTGTGGTTGAAGGACACATGGGGGCTTGCGGAGAAGATGGGGTCAAGTGTGTGACAGGCAGAGTGGGTGGGTGTTGTGACGAGTTGTCTGAGTCCGAGGATAGCTAGGTTGTCCATTAGGGTGGTGGAGTTGCGGTCATGTTGTTGGTGGAAGTTCAGGTCCCCGAGGAGGATGTAGTCTGTGGAGGTGAGGGCGTGTGTACTGACAAAGTCGGCGATGGAGTCACTGAACTGTGGTCGGGGTCCGGGGGGGTCTGTAGAATACATACATGCACACACATTACAGCAGTTTACACACTAGCGGTTTATTACTGCACACTTAAAACTCATGTTTTTCTAGTGTATTTCTAGAACAGCCATCTCTAAAATCAATTTTCTGTTTTCGCGGTGACTCCGGATATTGCGATGATGTTGCTCCCTGCGATCCCAGTGGTTGTGTTGCAAAAGAGGAAAACAAAAGCAGGATTTTAATAGCCGTCACCACATAAAAATATTATAACTATATATTTAATTCTAACCATCACAGTAGATAACTCACTAGATAAATAACTCTTTAAAAACATTTATTACTATCTCCATTACACTGCATACTAATGATTCATTGATGTATTTAGAAAATATTTTCACCAATATTTGCAACGTTGATAGTTGCGACAATCCCGCGATGGTACATGGGGGACCGTGCAGGTGGTCACCATCGCAAATATCACGCGTGATAAAAAAATACATTTTGGACTCATCATTTTTGTTGCTAACCCCTCCATTTCTCAATCCTGGGGTCAGAGTATCTCCACCCTGACCCATTATGTGGACTTTCACGCACATTTTCAGCCCCAGGAACCGTTCCCGATAGATACAATGGTGGCCGCAACTCTCTATTCAGGTTTCGACCAGCCAATCAGAGCATTTCCCTTGGCCCGTGCATTCGTGATTACTGGCAAAACAGTTGCAAAATGGGGTGGTGTGAGATCGTCTGGGCACTCTGTAGTTTAATCTGGCAGCATCGTTCATAATCATCTGTAATCTGGCCAACAGTTGTTGCGGGAGGTCGATATACAGGAGTTGCCATAGTCCAGATGCGACAATATCATAGCTGATACAGCCTGTCTGAGTGTAGCAAAAGTAAGCAGAGGGGCAAGTTTCCCCAACTATCTCAACAAGCCGACACATGTTCCCACCACTGCCGACACCTGTTGAGTCAAAGATAGCTTGGCATCAATTTTGATTCTCAGACTCTTTACAGCCACAGCCGGCTCCTGATAGGTTCCGAGCTCTTGTGGCCAAAAAAGATCGCTCCGGGGATTGGAGTCTGCAGTGACAGCCAATATCTCAGTCTATCCGGATTGATTTTAAGAGAGTTGGCCGTCATTCAATTGACAGTAAACTTAAGAATGTTTTGGATATTTGCTTGGGCAATCGGGGAGCTATCTATCTGGATGATAATTTGGGTGTCATCAGCGTAGTTATAGATCTGACACTCCATGTGGTTCGGTGCAGCTATCAGGGGCTGGAAGTAGGCGTTAAAAAGGAGGGGGGACAATGCAGAGCCCTGTGGTACCCCGCGCGTAAGTATGCCAGGGTTGGACGTATGATCAGATAAGAAAAGATGTTAGCCACTCATGGGCTGTGCCCTGGATTCCCAGCTCTGAAACCCGCGACAAAAGTTGGTCATGATTGACTGTGTCAAATGCCGCAGATAAGTCCAGCAAAACCAGGGCACATAGTTTTTTCTTGTCTGCCCTCCGTCTCAGGTCATCCAGTATGGACAGCATGACCAGTTCCGTGCTATGGTGAGCCCTGAACCCTGCCTGATTGGATTGTAAGAGGTAGTTTTCGTCTAGGTGGTGTGAAAGGGAGTATAGCACGTGCTGTTCAAGTACAAGAAATGGCTGCTGGGAAATTGGCCTGAAATTTTTGAGATTCTTCGTATCAGCCCCCGTTTTTTTTAGAAGTGGTATGACACAGGCCTCCTTAAAGTTAGCAGGGACGTACCCTGTTTTCAGGGATTGATTAAGCAGTGAAAGAACCTTGCCTTCAATCCGAGGGAAAGCCACCTTGAAGATCCTTTGCGGACAGGGGTCGGCTGGTGATCCTGATTTTACCATTCCTATTAGGAGAGACAGGGAATCATTAGTAAGCAAGGGGAATGTGGTCAAAGAATTATCAACCATAAGGGACATAAATGTTGGCATCACTGAGCACGGGAACGAGGGGGTGAGAGACATTTCCCTTACAAGATCATTGACTTTTAGTGTGAAAAAGGACTGGAATTTATTGCAGTCACCTCGATAAAAGGCGGGCTTCTTGTTCCTTCTCTTGTCTTAGCTCTTTTAGAACCTGAAAGATATCCTTTTGTGGGTGATCAGCCGCCGCAGTTTTAGCTTCATAGAATTCTGCTTTCCTAGTCAGAATATCCTTTGCATACACTGCAAAAATCGAGTGACAGTATGCCCAGGCACCTAGGTCATAAGCTTTCCGCCAGGCTCTCTCGCGCCGGTGAAGTATTTGTTTTATGTCTCTCAAAGCATCATTGAACCAGGGAGTCGCCTTTCCCCTTATCTCTTATTCTTTCCCGACGAACTGGAGCTACTATATCCATAGCATTCTTGAGCCTTGTCACCAGGGCGGAGCTTTCTTCATCACAATCTCCCTTTATTATCCTTGGAGTGGTGGATTTATGGAGAATAGTCACCAAGTTGTCAGCACTGATGTTGTTCCATCGCCGCAACACTTGTCCACTCCTAGGGTGGACTAACTGTTTGTTTAGTAAATGGTACCTGGCCACTGGTCAGATAATGGTCAGCAAAGAGCAGAAAGAGGAAAGATAAAGATCAGCAACAAGCAGAAAGAGGCAATATAGGGTCAAAAGTGAGCAGAAAGATGCAGAGTAAAGATCAGCAATGAGCAGAAAGAGGCAAGATAACAGGCAGAATGAGCAAAAAGAGGCAAAATAGAGGTGAGAAATGGGCAGCAAGAGGCCAAATAGAGGTCAGAAACGAGCAGCAAGAGGCAGAATAAAGGACAAGTGTGAGCAAAAGCAGTTAAAATAATGGAGCATGAGAAAATGTCACCAATGATCTGGTTTGCGTTTTGGCAATGTGATTGTTCCTGGTGCATCTTTATCCAGGGATGTATGACGTTACAACGCATACTTTTACAACGCCTACCTTTACATCACAGTTTTTACAACGCATGCTGTTACAACGCATAGCGCTAAGGGGTGCTGGATAGTGAATAGTTTAATTTACTATTCCAACTCCAGTCCCCGTGGATAGTAGGGAAGGTGTTGTATAGTAAATTAAATCCATTCCCTATCCTAGAGCGCCCCCCAGCGCAATGCGTTGTAATGACATGCGTTGTAATAGTTGCATCGTAAAGGCACTGCGTGGTAAAAGTTGCGTTGTAAAGGATGTTCCCCTTATCCAGAAGTATGTGATGCCAAGAATCCTCCTATAGAGACGACAACGAAAGAACAAAGAGGTAAATTTCCACCAAACAAGAGTCTTCTTCTTAACTATATGAAGTAAGTGCTTCTTTGCTTGATTGAGATGCCCTAATTTTCCTTGGCATCAAGAACTCCTCAACAAAAACAGTGGAAACGAGCTGGGGGGCCACTTTTTAAGCTGTCCATCATCCTATCAAAAGGCATGAAGACCTTTGATATGACTAAGGTGGATGGGGTCAATCCGGATACTATTCACATGATTTTCACATTTGCATACTCCTAGCAATTTACAAGGGGAACCATGGACTCTGCTTACTGTTGAGGTTTAATTTTTGTGAAATGAGCATTAGTGCCAGAATGGCCCCATGGACCCCACCCCCACTGCCTGCCACATCCTAATGGGACCCCATCCCCCAGGGTCTTACCTTCAAATTCTGGGTGCCCTGGAGCTCACCCAGGGTACCCAGCCAGCACCGTTGGGGAACATGGGGGGAGCCTGAATGCCCCCACGGTCCCTGCCAGCTCCCTGCCTCCTGTTTCAGCTTGTGGGAGGGGCGGCACATGGCCCCCTCCCACTTTCAAATCTGATTTTGGCCCCATAGAGATGGTGATCCCTGGGGGTGCCAGTGCAGCACCACACAATTTATATAATGTTATGCCATGGGGAGGTGGAGGTTCCCAGGTCTTCTAGGAAGCCCAGGAGGGTGGTCCATGTGCCCCCCTTCATTTTTCAAATCTTATATTGGCCCAGAAGTGATGATGGTCTCCGGGGATGTCAGTGCGGCCCCCCACAATTTAAATATTATATCCCTAGGGAGGTGTGGCCCCCGGGGCTTCTAGTAGGCCTAGGAGGGGGGTCCTTGTGGCCCCCTCCAATATTAGCCCCAGGTGAGGTGGTGGTCTTTGGGGCTGAAAGAGCCTCAGAAGGGGGGCCCCATGCACCCCATTCCTTTTTTTATAAAATGCTCCCCAGTCCTGGCCCTTTTAAAAAGAAGTGCAGTAGCCTGCGGTTGCTTTTTTCACATTTTTGGATCCACCATTTTGGCAAAATATTTAAAAAAAAAGTTTTGCTCTGGCAGAATCCATATGGTACCCCAGGACCAGAGCCAAGTTGTCAGGGCTTTCCTACCCTATCCCCTTTTCTATTTTTTTATGTTTTTTTCAGGGACTCAGCTGAAGCTGAGGAATTCTATATACCTCATATATTACATAACTCAATATATGTTCTATGACATGACTGATGACATCAATGCCATATCTGGAAATATATCATTGATGACAAAACTGTGCATTGCGAGGGCACGTAGAAAGTTCCATGCACTTCCCTTTAATCTTTGTTTTTTTCAATGAATTTCATTTTTTTTTGTTTAATACAAAGTAAGATAATATTACCATACCTAATATTAACATAATTTTATTCATTGTTTTTTCAGTGAATTTTTAGATTTTTTAAACAGGAACTACTATTTTAATATCACATGTATTGCCAACCACGTGCCACACATTCAAAAATAAAGTTCATTTAAAAGAAAAAAACACCCACATGTCTTTGAGTCCTTTTTGAACATTATGCAAGTTGCAAAGTGCAGCGATAGAACCCACCACAAAGGGGATCCACACTCCAGCTGAAGAGCATAGAACTTCAGCTAGGAGTGCTTAAAAAAAGGATGATACACACTCTTGGAGTCTTGTATTTAATGCCCAAGGAGACGTACAGTTTTGTTTAACATTGCTGGGGAGCTGCTGCACTCCCTGTAGCCCCCCACAATGTTGAAACAATGTTTTGTGGTGCCCCCGCCCCTTCTAAGCACATCACCAAGCTCCAAGAAAAAGTTTAAAGAACCCTTGCAGGGCATTAGGGGTTGTCCTTTCAAGGAACCGTAAATAATAAATGAACGTTTCTTAATGCTCATTTATTATTCATAGGTTTTGTATATTTTTTGGGGACACCCGGTGCCCACCCAGGATACCCAGATTCACATTTGTTGTAGGGGATTGCAGGAGCCGCCCCAGGGTACCAAGGGCCCCACTAGTTCCCCTGTCAGGATCCATCCTGGGTACCAGCTGGATCTGGCAATTCAGTCATTATTTTTTTTTATTTATGGGTAGAGGCAAGTGTCCCTCCTCCCCAAATCTTTACAAGCCCCATAGGCCCCATCCCCCAACGCCCTATTCCTATTTTAAGTGGAGGGGCGTGCAGACTCCCTCCCCAAATATCTACGGGCCCAAGGGACCCCTTGCACGGGAGCCTAATGTGAATGCCCCAGTGCCTAACTGAGGCACCCACAACACACAATATTGAGGTCTCAGGGAAGGCTCCAATGTCCCGTGGCCCCTGACTCCCCTGCATGCTCTTTTTTATATTTAAATTTGCAGTGAACTCATAAGAAAAAAAACTTTTGCCCGGGGTTGTGTGTTTGTGTGGGGGGTCTTCCTCGGACCCCCTCACCAGGCCGAGGGAAGCGGGGTATCCCTGCCATGTTCCCTCATATCTTTTTAAATATGTTTTTCTAGGAATAAGGACTGAGACCAGTGTCCTAAGATGGCTTTCACTACATCGTTGTTGAAGTGGTGTCAGCCAACCAGATCTCATCTTGTGATCTGCCAGCTCCACAGATCATCCACAGTATGAAATGTACAATTGTATAAGGATTTATCTCTCAAAAAAACTACTGAATAGATTTACACCAAATGGCATAAAGCAGACTTTCAGAACCCAGATCTAGCTTTCTGCCAAATTTGGTGTAAACCCGTTCAGATAATCCAGCTGTAGCTCTGTCTAAATTTCCTAAGGAAAATTAAATGGGAAAAACACGTTTTGGGAACCCCCCGCCCCCCCCCGACCCTTGTTCTCAGCCACTGCTTTATGGATCAACCCAAAACATTCCAGGAAGGAACTGAGGTGGATGAGGCTTTATTTTTGGGATAGTTTATAAAGATTTGCCAAACAACACCAAAGTTATCGTGAAGGAGTTCTCCAACCCTGTAGCCACCAAGAATGACATCACCCCTTCCCAAGAACTGTGTGACACCCTGGCAGACTTCTTCCATGATAAGATCAAGTCATTTATGAAAACCTGAAAACACTGCCGCCGACAGCATCAGCTTGCTCACACCCACGAACACGAACCTCGTTCACCTGCTCACCCATTGGGACCCTCTCACAACTCAAGCCACAATCTCCGTTATGAAAACCGTGCACTTGAGAGTACCCATTGACCTCTGCCCCACCACATCTTTAACCTCGGGAGCAAGACGATTGCGAGGATCTCAAGAAAGTCCTGAACACCTCCATCATCTCAGCCTCCATCCCTGAAGACTGCAAAGACGCTGGAGTAAGGCCCCTCCTGAAGAAACCATCTACTGACCCAGTAGAACCAATAAACTGCTGGCCAATCTCCTTGCTCCTCTTTCCAGCACAGGTTCTCGAAAAGACAATCAACCAGCCACTCACCGAACACTGGAAATACAACCAGTGGCGGTGCGTCCATTGGGGGCACTGGGGCGTTGCCCCACTAATGTCACGGCATTCAAATTCTTCCTTCTACTTCTCCGACGCTAATTCCAATCAGGACTCCTGATTGGAATTAGCGTCGGAGAAGTAGAACGAGGGAGGGACGCTGAAGGGGGTGGGAGGGGGCGGGGCTGGTCGGGCTGCAGCAGCACTCAGGGAGTTGAGTGACAGCCACTACTGGTGTCAGCAGCGCACTACAGTAACAGCGATAGTGAGCATGTTCAAATTTGGGCTGATCATTTTTTTGATCAGCCCAAACATGCGCACTAGCCTTTCCCTTAAGAGACCGAGGGTTGCTTCATGCCGCAGCCCTCAGTCTCTTAATGGGCAGGGAGTATCTCTGCCCTTAACCAATCCTGGCGCTGCAGGAGCAGCGTCAGGAGAGGGGTTGGTGACGTCTCCTGTTTGTTGAAGAGTGCGCACGGGACCCTGGCCCTGCAGCAGCCAGTCAAGCAGAGGCAGCGCGGACCGGTGAGTTTCCTTTTATTATATTTTAATTTTAACCCAGCCCCCAACCCCCCTCCCCCACGAGTATTGGAGCCGGATGCTTGATGGATTTTGCAGGCAGTGCCCCTGTCATGACCCCCCTCCCCACCCCACGAGTATTGCGAGCCGGCTGCATGATGGATTTTGCAGGCAGTGCCCCTGTCATGAATCCTAATATCACCACCACTTTATGCCAGAATTAGGCCACTCAAGGGCCAACCACGGACCAGATGAGGGTCATCTGAACCTATTACAGGCCGACTTTCAACCCGGGTAAATTCTGGAAAGCTGTGGAGGGGAAATGTAGGCTATGTGTAGTGAGGGAAATGTAATACGTTTGAAATGTGCATCCAGCGAAATTGGTTTGACCTGTTTACAAGGTTTCCTCCAGTCTGAATCGGTCCATGGCTCTGGGCACACTTGTGCTCACTTCTCCTGTGCCCTTTCCACATCCCCACTCCTGTCTTTTAACAATGCTGCACGCTCGTTTTTTTACCACCTACCACAGTAAGGATTTTTTGTTATTATTTCTGTGTCCTAAGTGGAGACGCTTCCTTTTTGACTAACCTTTGAGAGAACAGATATGCTAGGGTGTTATGTTTTCACTTAGTTATGAGAAAATTTCACGATTTTTATAAGCATAAATGAATTTGAGGGCTTTTCTTTGGGTCCTGGTATATTTAGTGATTACAAGGCAGCATTCTGTGTGGCTACCATAATTACATATGAGATCTTGGATATACATTTTGGGAGCAGTGCCCGGATGCAGTTTAGGAATCAATATCTATATGAGGGATGTACGACGTTACAACGTGTACTTTTACAACGCGTGCCGTTACTACGCAACTTTTACAACGCAAGTCGTTACAACGACTTGCGTTGGCGGGTGCTGGATAGTAAATATTTTAATTTACTATTCCAACTCCAGTCCCCGTGGATAGTAGGGAAGGAGTTGGATAGTAAATTAAACTATTTACTATCCTGGAGCGCCCCCCAGCGCAAGTCGTTGTAACGACTTGCATTGTAAAAGTTGCGTGGTAACAGTACCGCGTTGTAAAACCTTCGTTGTAAAGGTTGTTCCCCCTATATGAGTTATCTGCTGGGTGACCAATGTTCTTGCCTGACTGAACTTCATGAGAGTCTATAATTAAGGGGGAGTACTGCAGAAGTAACATCTTTCTCGAAATTGTCACTGTGTGTGATGTGTGTGTGCTTGGCAATGGCATTGTATTTTGTTACTGGGCCTCGCACACTTGCGACTTTGCCGTGATTGTCCGGAGTGCATTCGTTCCCGAGGCTCATGGTTACAGGGCTTTTGTCAGTGGTCCTAAAAGACTCTGGAGCATATTACCAACGATTAGCGATATTTATCGCTAACGAGGCTTAGCAACGAATTTTTTAACGCTAAGCATCGCCGGAAATTATCGCAGAGATAACTTGCTATTAGAAAGGTTTATCTCAGAAGTGATAAAAATCCTCGCGCTAACTGCCAAATTAGAGATTATCGCTGGAAAACCAACGATAATCTCTCGAAGTTTGGCGTTAGCTTGATGATAGGGGCTCACAAACTTAGCCATGATATCCACCTTTCATAGGATATCATGGCTAAGTCAGGAAAATACAAGGTGTAAAAAAAGCAGCGCTAACCGCGGTTAGCGCTGCTTTTTTATCACTAACAGGGTTAGCGAAATCGTTGATAATAGGAGAAATGTCGCTTAACAACATTTCTCCTATTATTTTTCTCTGGAACGCCCCCTTTGCATCTCATTAGAGATGCAAGGGGAAGCGTAGAGAAAAAGGGTGCTAACATGCGAATTTGCGTGTTAGCACCCTGTTGCTGATAGGGAGATTATTTTATCTCCTCTTTCTTGGCTTTAAAAGCCAAAAAAGCGGAGATAAATCCCTTGATAATATGCCCCTCTACTTTTAGAGATGGTAACGGGGCTGTGCAGATGACTGGGCCTTCTTGTGGTAGTCGGGTTGCAGTAGTTAATCCTGAGGTTGCCTGCTATTTTTCGGCAAGTGGCATAAGTACCTTTTATCTTAGCTGCCAAGTAGGTGATTTGGCAACTACACTTCTGACTTTGAGTCAATTTCTTCCTCTATCGGTTTAACCTAATCTATTTTGGGCGTTTTTATCTGACATTGACAGAATTGTATTCAGACTAATTTCCATGAGGGCCATGCTGGCAAAATGCTAAATTCACCGCTTTCTCGGTTATTTCGCAAATTCTGCAAAGATTTTTGAAAGGACGCATTTTATTGCCAGCGCCTACTAGCTAAAAGTCAGAAAATTTGCTGATGCTGTGTGGCTTGTAGACTACGGTATACATTGACACAGAAGTTCTTGTGTTGAACATTGGGGGAAAAACTGTCCGGAAAACTACACTGCATCTGCAGCACATTTAGCGCTATGAGGTAATAAGAATGTTCCACTCAGGAGGAATGCGCAGCCTCAGGTTAAACTGTTTGCCAATAGTCCCAGAAATCTTCATTTCCTACTGTCACCGGAAATCAAGGTTTTTAGCCCCAACATGAATTATATGCTCATAAGGAGAGCATTGATAAGGCCCTAAAGATGAAGACAGTAATAGCTATTAAGCCAGGTAAGTATGTGGTGTTGCAGAGAGAATATGAGTAATCAAGATTTGCGTTTTACATGCAAATTTTACATTAAATTGCTCATTATTCTATTTTATTTTAATAAAACGTTCCTACTCCTTGGACAACCAAAGTGCTAAGTGGCAAAGTATATGTGTGTGTGTCAGTGTGTGTGCATGTGTGTGTGTGTGTGTGTACGTGTATACACATGTGCGCAAAACTGCTTGTTTTATGCCATCAGAGATTCCGAGATAAGATTGATCTGCTGCACACATGTTTTGAATTGCACAGAATTATGGATGAGTGTGGAATTGTAATTTGCTGCTGAATTTTAATAATTTCTTTTTGGTGGTGGCTGCTGTGCCAAAATGAAGATGAAGTATTGTTGCTTACACTACACTTTGTGTGGTTTGTTAGAAATGTGTTTTTGAAGGACTGTCTTTGTAAATCATCTCTAGACTGCGATTCACTATAACTTTCTTTCATAATCTCTACATTGGCGTAGTGCTTTGGATTCAACACGGTGCAGTGGTTTTATGTTCCCTGCATTCAAATTGCTGTTGTGATATTGTTTTAGATGTTTAAAAAGTGCAGTGCGTGAGGTGTTCTCATCCTCCCCTCCTGTCAGCATTAGGCTGGCACTTGACATCAGATGCCCTATTGATTTAGTGCACTGAATGTGTAGCTTTAATGTTTTCTTGGTGTGGCACGTTATATGACCGGCTGGGCACATGGATACTCCTTTTTAATCAAAGGTCACTGAAAATCCTTAGCGGCAATGTCGCGGTCTGGCCACTAAGTTGATGAATGATAAACAATAGGAGTATGTTAGGATTTTTGATGTAGGTCTGCTTCCGGACCCGTGGTCGACAAATGAGTTTTTTTGCAGGGGTTACTCGTCTTACTCAGCCGTGCTACTCTCTCGCTGGCTGATAACGCACGGGCAGGGCTAGCTACATGGCTCAAAACATCTCTGGGATGTAGCACTGCTGCACTAAACACCGATTCAGATTTAACACAGGCTTTCCACTTGGTATGGGTTGATGGTTTTAATCTGTGTGTTGTACATTTTTATAATATAAATCTCACATGTATTTCATTTTCCAACCCCAAATTTACCCTGCTTTTTTTTTTTTACCGCTCTATAGGGGGGTGGCAATCACAGAGGTGTGAGCTGATCATGATTTTGGCTGGGGACTTCAGTGCTAATCTAGGCAGTGAAGTCTCCGTTTATGGTGAAAGCCCGCCCTGAGCAGGCATGCAGGGGTGTACCCTGCAGGGACAAAATCAGAGAGGTTATTACCTGTCTCTTCATGTCCCCACGATTAATTTGTGTAATGCAATAGAGATCACAGGGGTGACCTTAGTGGGAGACACAGGGTGCGGAGGGGCCAGGCCGGGGACTCAGAGTAGTTGAGACCTTCCTACTTTCTCAAATTTGCTTGAAAATGCACAATTTGTCCATTCTTTTTCAAAATTTTCTCCCAAACCCCCCATAAGGGGTTCGGGCTTGCTCTCTGTGCTCGCTCGCCACAGTGCAATTCAACAATTGTTTTAAGCCCTACCACTTTCAAATGTCACCATCCGCCAAGCTCCTGGACCCCTCTTAATCTGGATTCTGAGCCCTGATTGCAGCTGATGATGAAATCAGGGCTCCCCTGGATTGCAGTGAAATGACAGCCCTCATCTTCTTGGACCTGTCAGCCACCTTCAACACAGTCTCCCATCACATCTTGATCAACAGACTTCACCACATTGAAATCCAAGGAGACACCCTTGAATGGCTCACCTCCAATCTCACCGGAAGAAGCAAGGGAATATGTCTCCCACTGTTCATCTCGGAACCCATGAAAATATGTGGCATCCTGCAAAGACCGTGCCTCAGCCCCACCCTCATCAATGGGTACATGACCCTCCTGGCCAACACTGTCAGATTGCACAGACTCGACATCATCTCCTACACCAATGATACCCAGCTCATTCTCTCGCTGTCAGAAGACCCCTCCACCACCAAAGTCAACTTCCATTGACGAATTATGAACATCACAGACTGGATGAAGGACAACTGTCTCAAGCTCAACACTGACAAGACAGAAGTCTTTGGGAACAAAACCTCACCATGGTGGCCTGCTGAACTCGGGCTGTTGGATATGGCCCTTCTTAGGAGAGTACCCTAAACGTTTTTGCTTTTTGCTCCTCCTGGTTTTTGTTGATTCTCTTTTCGTGACCTTAGGACTTTGAGCATTTTCCCAAAGGCACATCACATACCTAGGGCCGGTACTGCACTGGCTAATGGTGAGATGCAGCTCTGATTGTACCACCCACCAGAATAGCCTTTCAAACATGTATCAAGCCTGGCAGTGTATGCCTGTGGGTACGGATTTGCACCAATGTTCAGGGTGGCATGTCTAACTCATTAGCCAAACCTGAGTGGGCCTTCCACTACCACTAGAGCACATCTAGGTTAAGACCTATGTTAAGCCCTGAGGGTTGGGGCAAGTGGTAGGCTGAAGGCAGGGCAGGTACACATGGGTGTCCCCTGCCCAGGTAGTGGAGAACCCCCAAGTGGGTTTTCGCTACCTAATAGGTCGACAATGGGAACAACACCAGGATTTTGCTGATCCTCTTTTTAGTGGCCTCAGGGCGTGAGCCACTTTTCCACTGTAAATGATGTGTGAATGTGTGCGCACCCATCCTACACACATTAGGAAATGGTGCTTACCTGATGTTTTTAAAAATGCCTCAAGCTTGCCAATGCAGGCCTTTGTGTGCTCAATTGCAATTATGCTCATGTTGGCCTTTCTAAAGCACTGACCAATCCTGAGGAGACCTTTCACTACCACAAGGACATCCATGGGGTAATTCTCAAGGAGTGAATACAGTGATAGGTGAAAAGCAGGGCAGGTACACATGTGTGGTCCCTGCCCCGGTAGTGAAGAATACCAATGAGGTTTGCTCTTTCCGTAGGTTAACATGGGGAATGGCTGAAACTACTTCAAGCTGCAATAGCGGCTTACAGTGGAGAAGCCTCATAATGTTTCCTATCATTGGTTTCACAATGACAAACCAACACCTATGGTAAAGTGGGATTTGTCAGTAATAGCTTAAAAATGCCACTTCTAGAAAGTGTCCATTTCTTTGCTCCAAACTCTTTGGGCATATATATAAGGAAAAGGCGCAGCACAGCACTGTGGCAAATTTTGCAGCACCACGCTGGGTCATTTGAAAACTCAGGACTAGGCCATATTTACAAGAATACGGTGCAAGGCTGTGTTGTCCCCAGTGCTGGTTCTAAAAATAGCTGTCCATTGCCAACACAGACACCCTTGTGCCATAGTGCAAGGGTGCCTGCATTGCAGGGATGATTGTTTATGAGCAGGAAGGTGTACCTTCCAGCAAATAAACAATCAGTAATGGTGATTTTGCAGCACAAAAAGAAGTTGCAAATCGACATTATTTAATGATTGTTTTAGTGCAGGAAGGGACGCCTTCCTGCACAAAAACAATCATTAATGGCACTTGCCTCTTTCTATGTGTGCTGCAGAATGCAACATTAATAGAAATAGCAAAAACTGAGACATAAAAGTATTTCTCCTTGTTATGCCAATCTAACGCCTGCTTTTGTATGCTGTTAGCTTTTGGTGCTGCCTCAGATTTACACATCCTTGTAAATCTGGTGCACCACAAAAAACAATAGGTGTTGCGGTGGAATGCCCACAGAAACACCCATTGCATGCCCCTTTCACACAGATACCTTTGTGAAAGGATACCATATTTACAAAGCAGCATTAAGCCATGAAAAGTGGCTTAGCGCTTCTTTGTAAATATGATGCAGGGCATTGCTCCACAGTAATGTGTAAAAAAAGGGATGTTCCAGTGACACAATTCCCATGTACATATGCCCCTTTGTGTGCCCTTTAGTTTGACTCCAGTCCACACTGGAGGATGAGAGAGCACATCTGCGCATTCCCCAGAGACAGCTATGAACAGAGAGCATGCTTCTGGAACAACAGACCTCTGCCATTTGAGGGCCTGGCTGGATAAATTGTGGGAATCATTTTTGACATTTGGCCTCTGGAAGTAAGATCATGGCCCCTCTAAAGATTAGGATCTGCATTCCATAACCCATGGAAGACAGGACTGAAATTTAGGAGGGACATCTGTGGTTCAAAGGGAAACCCTCTGAACCACCCCAAACTTCAAAGGCATGCTACAGTATAACTACTAGTTCTAGTCTTCAGCTAGTGGGGATGTGGGACTGGACATCCTGGAACTGTGTGGTGCATGCTGCCAGAGGAATCTGAGTGCACAAGAGGGTTACTGCCATTGTAAGGGACTGTGCACCCTTCTTGAATGGTTGCTGGAGTGGGCTGACTACCTGCTGATACGTGGCACCCTGCAGTGTGCTCTGAAAGGGCTTGTTGAGTGCCCCCTGTTCTCTTGTGTAGGTCTCAGGGACATCGAAAACCTCCTATGAGGGACCCACACCATCTACTTGTGGCACCTGGATAGCGGTGCCATCTTAAGTGCCCACATCTTCTGCTGGATCTCAACTGGTAGCTCAGAATTAGTCTGGAGCTAAGTATTGTGCCTGGAGATCAGGTTGTCTTGTGTGGAGCCCCAAAAGTGCTGCCCGTGTCTAAAGACCCTGCGTCATGGGGCCTCGAGGCACATACGCGTTTTGTTGGTGGTGAGCAAATTCACTGGAATGCGAGACCCTGTGTGACTTGCTCCGTCTATTGTGCGACACGCCGACTGCATGCTCATTGCATGCAGTGTCCGCTCCACAGGTTGCGACCCTCAGAGGTGGGCCCGTACCCATATTAGTGCCTCATTCTACCTTCTGTGGAACTGCAGAACTTATGCTTGTGTGTGTGACCAGAATTGTCTGGTGTGTATCGCACCAGACATTGTGCCTCATTTCCAGGGAGGTACAAAATTTGCAACTCTTCATTGTGTGTGAGACCGGAATTATCTGGAGTGATTCAGATCGATGCACACCAGATGTTGTGCCTCATTTTCAGGGAGGTGTGGAATTTGCAACTCTTCGCTCTGTGTGACCGGATCTGTCCAGATCGACTCAGCTCAATAGCATACAAGATGTATGACATTACAACGCATGCTTTTACATCGCATGCCTTTACAACGCTGTTTTTACAACGCATGCCTTTACAGCGCATAGTGCTTTGGGGCGCTGGATAGTGAATAGTGAATAGTTTAATTTACTATTCCAACTCCAATCCCCGTGGATAGTAGGGAAGGTGTTTCTATAGTAAATTGAACCTATTCCCTATCCTAGAGCGCCCCCCAGCGCAATGCGTTGTAATGGTTTGCGTTGTAAAAGTTGCGTCGTAAAGGCACTGCGTGGTAAAAGTTGCGTTGTAAAGGATGTTTCCCAAGTGCGACTTGGACCAATGCGCACCAGATGTTGTGCCTCATTTCCAGTTGGTGCAGATGAGTAGATATGTGTTCCGTGGTTCCCGGTTTGCCCAGGTACTATTTTGATCAACTTGTGTCTGACGGGGTGTCTCCTTCTTACGAGATACTTTCCTGCTTCATCCCCCATCCATTAATTGCTCCATTTGTGCCCTCAGTAGGACAAACGAACTACCAACGCCTCACCTGGCAACTTTGTGTTGCCCGATAGGATTGCCCGGACTGGGACTGGGTGGTGAGAGTAATTGACTGGGCTAAGGAATGCTACCAAGAGCATTCAGAAGCGGGTTTAGAGACTGCATGACCACCCCATAATTTCCCGAACTCGGCTGGTGCTAGCAGGCACAGTGTGGAATCCTTTGAGTGGATGACTATCGCCTTGAGGCTACTTCTGCTCCACATACCGTGGGTGAACTTGATTATTAGTGGCCAAACCTCCATTTGTCGACTGCTACGTAATTAGCCATGAGAACTACCCCACCTTCGTCTCTGGGATCCTGACTAAGTGTTACTCCAGCCGCGATCAGTCGAGGATCAGGGAAAAGGTATTTTGTATCTCTAGCCCGTTGGTGTGGGGTAGTTGGAGTAAGCTGAATGGTGGAGGAGGGCTGGAACCACTGGGTCTCCAAGTGCATTATCAACCGACCTGCCGGATATCAGTTGCACCTCATTATAATGCTGTGTGCATCTGTTTGGGCAAGTGCTCTTCCTACTGACCTGCCTAATATCTATGACGCCTCGTAGCGGTGCTTAATGAGCATGTGGAAGTGTGATTCTTTACCAAAAGCATTCTATGTTTGACATTAGATTTTACCTGTGCAGCCTTGGCCCATGGTTTGCCTACAAGTATTGTAATTATCTGTGTGTACACATTTCTGATGTAGTTGTGATATGGGGTGCAGCCTCTAACTGTGTAGTATTTAATTAAAATAATTTGCTATGAAGGGAATAGTTTTGACAACGTTTCACACTGCATAAGGGTGCTGGGGAGTACAATAGGATATTTCCCATGTGTGCTTATTACTGATGTCATTTTAACGCGAGTCTGGCTAGTACTGTTAGAGATGTTTCCAAATGCCCAGAACTACATAGTGTTCATGTTTTGTTAATTAATCTGTGTAGCGCCAGGACACCCATGGGTAGAAGTGCGCTCCTCTATAAGCTTCGCTAACATAACATAACAATGTAAACATTCTTTACATAGACTACAAGTGAAGTCTCTTTTATGACACTCAGTGTATTTATTGTGTGAGAGTGCTGTGTCAATGCTTCACACATTGCTCTACAATAAACCTGACTGCTCACTGCCAAGCTACCCAAGGGTGAGCACAGGTTATACAGTGAGTGTAATCACCGACCCCTGATAAGAATGATAGGTTATGCCTGGCTAGGGCCTCACCACAGCCAACCAGAACGTGCCAGTTCCAACACTGGCACGTTCTGGTTCAATGCCTGCCCCCGATGGGGTTACATATGAGTGAAGAATTGTCTGTACACCTTCATGAATGATACATGTATAGAATGCTGTAGCAATTAGGACATATTGTCAGCCATCTGTTTTGATTTTATGTATTTTAAAACCTTTTGTAGATGGCACTGGAGGACTATGAGGCAGCACGTATGAAATTACCTTGATGTCACAGATTCGTTTGAATTTTCTGGAACATGATGCCCAGTGGGGCAGGGACTACATGTTATAACAGCACATGATTGGACGATGGCCACTCAAACTAAGAACTGTGGGACTATGGATTGTGATGTTGGAACATGCCCAATGTACATCTGGGCCTTATGATATTTTATTGTTACACAACCATGTTATTCGTACTTTAATGCCCACTTGGACGTGATAGCAATATCGGAGATATGGGCGCATGTACTAGCAGATGATCGGGCCCACAGGGGCATTATATGGATCTGGAATGTGTCTAACCAATCGCATTTCACATCCCATATTGTGGGACAATTATGGCCAATGGTAATTGAGCTTGCACAATCACGATGCACGTGACCGGAATAACCCGCAATGTGTGCTGTTACCAGAACAAGGTTTATCTTTGTATGAATTTGCAACCAATTACTACTTTATTGATCTGTGTATTGACGGGAAAGGCTTTTTGGGACACCAAATGCTTCTTGGTAAAATGTACAATTACGCAATTATTAAATGCCATAGATGTACAAACATCGGGAATAATGTATAACAATATGCGGCGCTTTTATTATGTATAAATATATACACTATTCAGATATGTATTGCTTACTATCGAGGGAGTATCTGCCTAGAGTAATATGTCCTCCGTGCTTACATTGTTTGGCACATGATCTATCACAGAGGGTGTGTTTTGGGGATTTAAAAATGGCCGCTTGTGTTGGTCAGGCGAGCGTGAACAAGCCGTAATGGTGAAACGCGTCAGAATTTTTCACTTGCAGAAATAAATGATTGCAAGCAAGCTCTGAGTGTCCTGGTTTACTTCTTACAACGAGAGGTGATTTGGAGTGAATTTAGAGGTCTGCCGGTGACCTGACCTGGACCGCTCGGGACAGCTGAAGTTCTCGTACCGGCACTGGTGGAGTGTTGATATATATATATATATATATATATGTGTATATATATATATATATATATATATATATATATATACACATATATATATATATATATATATATATATCTTCACACGCCGGTTCCTGGTTTCCCAGCCTTACGAGCGCTCAGTGTGGGTGCGTGCCCTACGGCGGAACATCGCCGTTCAATATTTCTCACTCCTCCGCCAAGACGAAAGTAATGGGCGCACTCGCTCTCAATTTCCACAGTTTGATTTATTAATTATATTTTAGCATGAAAACAAACAATGATCTACGCGTTTCAGTGCTCCTGGCACCTTGCTCACGATCACTTTTCTCACATTTTTTCATGAAATTTAAAGCAACCAATAGTGTCGGATGTTATCTCACATCCTGTTTTCCTCTAGGCATTGTGGTATTTGTAGTTTTTATTAAAAAGAGTCTTTTTGGTGAAGTTAAACCATTCAATATTGCATGGTAAAAGACTTAGTAGCCCTTCATTAATTCATTAATTCATGAACATTTATCGGGTTATTTCTATTATAAATGATTTTGATCTATTTTCATCCCTCTAGTGGGATTAGTCACTTTAAAGCAATTTCCTGGAGCCCAGATTGTTCATCTTTGTTGCTTCATGTTTATTTGCAAATTCTTTCCCTCCAGTGGGACTTGTCTCTTTAGGGTGCGTTTGCCAAGTCATTTATTTCCTTGATGTTAATGTTTTTGGGTACAGTTCCAACTTCACAAGCTCATTTTTGATACAAGAGATGAATATACAACTCCTCCGACTGATTCAGGCCGTGTGGATTTAGGGTTCTGAAGTTTAGGATGTGGCGAGATTCTTTTTTGCGCATGATTTTCTCGCGGTCTCCTCCACGTATGTTCTTGGGTATCGTTTCAATTCCGAAGAATTTCAGTTTCAGCCAATCTCCTTTGTGTTTCTGCTCCATATGTTTTGCCACCGCATTCGCTCTGTCTTTATGTGTTGTGGCTCTGACATGTTCCATTATTCGTTTTTTCAGTTCCCCTTTGGTGCTCCCCACATACATCAGAGGACAAGGACACACTATGCCATAGATTGTGAAATCAGTCGTGCATGAGATCAGTTGTCGTATTTTCCATGTTTTGTTGTTAGGTAATGGTATCTCCTTTATTGGTTTTGCAATTTGACACATTTTGCAGTTGTAACATTTTACAAAGCCTGTGGTTTTTAGCCAGTCTTTCTTTTTGCTTGTTTTGCAGTGGCTGTGAATCAGCTGGTCTTTCAGATTTGGTGCTCTTCTATACGTTACAACTGGATGTGGGCCTACTATCTTTCCTACTGTGTCATCCAAATGTAGTATCTTCCAGTTTTTTCTCATAATCTTCACAAGATCTTTGCTGTTTTCCGAATAATCCATGATGAGTCGGATAGGCTCAGGTTCAGTTTTATCATTACTTTCGATTGGCTTTTTCAAACATTCCTGTCTTGTTTTATCATTTGCCTTTTTCCAACACTTTTCAATGTTTCCTTGATTGTATTTACGGTTTTTGAATCTTTGTTTCGTTTTGATGCTATGTTCCTGCCATTCAGTGTCTTCACTGCATATCCTTCTAATCCGGAGGAACTCTCCATATGGGATACTTGATATGAGGGATGCTTGATGACAGCTGGTTGCTTCCAGTGTAGCATTGGTTGCCGTCTCTTTTCTGTGCATTGTTGTGTGGATGTGGTTATCTTTGATATAGATGCGGGTGTCCAGGAAAGTTACCTCTTGGTTGTTGATTTCGTATGTAAATGTTAGTCCTGTCATACTGGCATTAATGATTTTATAGTAGTCCTGGAATTCATCTTTGGTACCGTCCCAAATTATCAATAGGTCGTCTATGAACCTTATCCAGCACATGATCTTGCTTGTGAATTGGTCATATTCAGAGGCCCATGCTATTTCCTTTTCCCAGTATCCCATTGTGAGACAGGCATAGTTAGGACTGAATGAAAAACCCATCGCGGTTCCATTGCATTGTCTGTATATTTCTTCACTGAATAGGAAGATGTTTTGTGATAAACATAGTTCCATCATGTCTTGCAGCATTTGATTATGGTTTTTGTATTGGATGTCTCTTTGTTGCAGGAAGTAATTGCATGCCTTTAGCCCAATGTTGTTTTGTATATTTGTATAAAGGGATACAACATCCATGGATATCAGTTGATAATTTTCCTGCCACGGTGTATTTTCCAGACGTCTCAGAAGATCGTTAGTGTCCTGAATGTAAGAACTTAACTGTGTTACGTGTGGTTTCAGAAAATAATCTATGTAGTTTGAGATTGGTTCCAACAAAGAGCCCTTTGCAGATATAATTGGTCTGCCTGGTGGTTTGTTTCGGTCTTTGTGCACTTTTGGCAGGAAATATATTGTTGCTGTGACTGGATGACTGGTGGTTAGATATTTTTCTTCATCACTGTCAATGAGGTTATTTAGTTTCCATTGTCTCAATTTCTCATCTAGTTTTAACTTGATTTCTTGAGTTGGATTGGTTTTTAATCTTTCGTAATATTTGGTGTCTTTCAATTGACGGTGAGCTTCAATGATATATGAGCTTTTGTCCCAGATCACGATATTTCCGCCCTTGTCGGCCATTTTTATTTCAATTTGGTCATCATTGCAAAGGTTTTCTAAATGCTTTTCGTTCTTATATATATATATATATATATATCCAAACAAACAACAGCGTTCCTTACCTTACTTACCTTAACAATACTTACCAAAGACATCACTGTAAAGGGTAATTACTGTATTGTAGAGAATATCCCTACTCACTGAACATTAAAATTGGAAATTCAGTAGACTTTTGCATTGCAAATCGCCTTCTACTCAATGTAAGAAGGTCGTCACCGCAATGAACTTTCATGCATAGAGGTGCAAAGGGAAGGAACTAAGGGCTAGATGTATGAACAATATTAATAACAATTACCAAAGGCAATTGTTTTTTGGTAATCGCTATCCCTTAAGTACAAAGGGGTCATTTAGCCCCTATTCCTTAAATAGCAATTCATAATGGATCGCAAATAGACCTACCTAATGAATATTAATGAGGTAGGTCTCAATTTGTGACCCACTTAGATTCGCTGTCATCATAGGGATGGTGGCCTGCTGTGGTCAGCAGACCACCGTGTCTGTGAATGCTTTTAAATAAAGCTATCTTTTTTTTATGTGTGGCCCATTTTCCTTAAAGGAAAACGGGTGAGGTTCAAAAGAAAAAGAATTAAACATTTAAGTATAATTTATTAGGTGTAGGCAATGATCCCTTAGACTACTGGCTGCTCTTAAAAACAAAACAAAACAAAATAAATCTCACAAGGGACCCTATCCCATTTGCAAATGTGTTACCACCAAGTTTGAGTTGGTGGTAAAGTGCGAAAGTTTCACGACAGCATTTTGGTTGCAAAACATTCATACATACCAATGTGAAGTGGTATGTAGAAGGGACGCCATAAACATGCCCCTTCCAAAAACTGGTTTGCAAGCTTAAATTTCGATTCGGTAACAGGTAGCTGAATTGCAATTAGAGCCTTGTACATTTCAAAATGCCTTTTTGCGTTCTGTGAATCGGGTTGTTTACAACCACAAAGAAGGCTTTGTACATCTAGCCCCAAATGGGAAAATTAGAGATGCAAAGAAGAACATGGATTGGCAAGCATAGGAGGTTCTGTCCAGGCCAGGTTTTTTTGTTCACCAATAACAGTGGAGAAGACAGAACAAAAGTGAAAGTATACAGGTGATATTTTTCCTTTTTATCCCAACAGTAGCCATGAAGAACTAGGTCCCGAAGAAAGCAGTGATAAAATACATCACACATGCTGAAACATGTTGACCATACTGAATAACAGATATTTTGTTAAATCTGTTTGTTTATTCACATTTTAACATTGGGGACTTTGAGGGAACTGAATAAATACATGCATCCACTCAATAGTTACCTAATTTTAACATCACTTTTTCTCACATTTATTTTGGTACTGTAATTTAGTTACCCGCTTAATGATATCTTGATAGCCCCCACAACAAACTTTTGAAATTTTCAAAAGGTATACTACCATCATCAAACAGGTAGTAACACCATATATTCTCCTGGGTAAGGAGAGCCCAGATGATGTAGGGCGGATGTAGGGCGGACACAGGCGGGAACTGATGGGCACTTTTTTCCAAAAAAAAGGAGAATTAGTGCACAGTAAGACACATAGTCGCGTCACTACAATTACCACACAATATGGTTTTTTGGTTGTTTTCAAAGTAGATTCTGGATTGGCCTATTCGACTCCCAGATACCATTGTTAGTTGTTTATTGTCATGATCCACCAGGCAGAGGGGTTCTGAGACTCGTTTTCCATATTTCCCAGCATCGGAGTTGCAACAAACTACAACTCCCATCATGCCGAAGGGCGTCACGCAAGGCACACACAGGACGTGCGCAACAAGTTATCAAACGTGCCTGGAGGAAGTAGCGGTTGCCGATAATTCTGGAATTATTCGGGGTAACGCTTGGACAGACACAGAAGAAGCGGTAAGGTAGCGGACTCTTTCCGCATCTGGGATACTTTGCCGACATAGTAGAGCAAGACGGGAGCCCACGCAAGGACGCTTAACTCTCATTTCCTATTGGTTTTCTTTTCGGCTGAAAGGAAAACAACTGGGTTGGGTGTGTGGTTAACACCCGGCATCACAGCGTTTTGACTTTGGCGCTAACAATTGATCCTGTCGGGTTTAGTCCTCTCGGCTGAGGGGAAGGAACACCCGGACATCTCTGTTTATCGAGCGAGGTTTTGCCCTCGTCAGAAACTGGCTATTCTCTAAATATCGAGGGGATTGTTATAGAGATTCTTTTAGCACGGAAGAAAGCATACTTCCACGTACAAGACCACGTTTAACCTCTCTGGCACCCAAACCTTACAACTACGAACGTTGTTTCTGGTGTGAAGTATAACACCAGGTTTTATGCACATTAGTTGGGTGAAGTGCCTGTCATACCCTTTTCTGTTGTGTTTACAGTGATATTGTTTTCCAATATATGTCACTTGTTTCTTGTGTTTTGCTTATGTAGGAGGCTCCAAGAGGGGTATAATCAGAAAGAATCTAACTCCCTCATTAAGGACTGTATTTTATACCCATTAGGTAGGTGTAGTTGGGAGCACAGTATAAGAACCGCCCTTTCAAAGTTAGGGTCCCTTTTTCCTGAAAACCTGTTTGTGCTTTGTCATCCTTGCAGTTGGGTGGAGTGCCTGTCACCTCGGTCTTGAGAGTCTCCTACTGAATTACTCACGTCTTTTTTTCTTTACAGGTACGATTGGGAGGTAGAGGTTTGTGCCTGGGTGGTAAAAAGAGTGAACTCAGAAGGGGGAGGGCTGGAAGTACATGAGTGGGTGGGTTTGACCTAAAACCGTTGTTCTTTGTCGTTTCAGGTCTCCTTCCCTGCTGTTCCCTTCCTTTCTCTCCCCGGTTGAACAACCTTAGTAGTCCGTGCTTTCTCCTTCGGACTCTGAGGCGGTTCGGATGGGGAGGTTATAGGTCTAGCAACACAGCCCCGAAGAGGCCGGAAGGCAGAGCCTGACAGAATTATCGGCCCTAGAATTCTATCCACTTCTTGGCTGTGTTGACCCCTAAAATGACGACCCTAGACGATGTGTTAGCAGCAATAGCACAGGTCCAGGTGGAATTAACCGCGTCCAATAGAGAAGTAGCCGCATCCCGAGCAGGAAACGCCCAATTGCGAGCACGCATAGATAGGATGCCTACCGTCCCGGCAGCAGGGGGTGGGGGTGCCTCGGCAGCCACCTCTGTTGTGGTTGAAATGCCCGCTCAAATCCCATTAGCCCCACCTGAAAGGTTCTATGGGGATAATAAAAAGGTCCAGGTGTTCGTCACACAAGTTTTAATGCACTTTATGTGCAAACCCAAGATGTTCGCCACTAACCAGGCTCGAGTAGCCTTCCTGATCTCGTACCCAGGGGGGGAGGCAGCTCAGTGGGCAGTCCCTGTGGTTCGGAGAGACGATCCCCTTCTTTACGACTGGGATGAATTCCGTGTAGAATTCGAAAAGACATTTGACAGAAGAGCAGAAACGTTCACAGCGGATCGAGAGCTGCTGAAGCTCAAGCAGGGAGACACAGACGTGGTTACATATCTAAACCACTTTCGTCGGTTGGTGGCAGAAACCGATTGGCCTGAAGCAAAGCAAACCGCCTTGTTCTATCAAGGATTGAACGAAGATCTCAAGGACGTTTTGGCCCAAATTGATCCACAACCCCGGACGTGTAAGGCCCTTATCGAACTTACCTTACGTCTAGACCATCGAATGAACGAACGCAAGGGGGACCATAAGAAGAAGGACCGACCTGTCACGCCCTATGAAAGTCCTGTCTCGGGAGAGAAGTCCAGTTCACAAACCGAATCCATGGAGATCGGGGCGGTGAGGGCTTCCCTCACAGCCGGAGAAAAAGACTATTGTCGCAAACAAGGCTTATGCCTCTACTGTGGGAAAAAAGGACATTTCCTTCGGGAATGCCCAGTGAAACCCAAGCCTGGGAGGACGAGACCTGGACAATCCTCAGCTGTTCTCTCCGGAAAGGAGTCGGGAAACTCCAACGCTTGAAGGTATGTGAAGGGGAACCGTCAAGCAAGTTCTCTATCCCTTCTATAAATCCTGACGAAGGAAAGAACCATTTTTTTTTTACTATGACTCTGGTGATGGGTGATGAGGAGAAAGAGGTGCGTGCCATGGTGGATTCAGGGGCTACTGGGTGTTTTATGGACTCTGCTGAAGCCCAAAGACTGGGAGTACGACTTCTTCCCAAAGAAAAGCCCGAAATCGTGTACGCCGTTGATGGGAAAGAACTCGAGGCCGGACCCATTTATTTATTTATTTTATTTATATTCTTATAACGCGCCTGAATCAGCCCCGAAGGGGTATCTCCGCGCGTAGCTTCTGTAAGGGTTGAGAAACATATTAGGGGATGACAGTGTAGGGGAGCAGGAGGAAATTAATCTAGGGTAAATAGGTATGTTTTTAATTTTTTCCTAAAGGAGAGGAGATTAGGGATTTGTCTCAGCTGTGGAGGCAGGGAGTTCCATAACAAGGGGCCTTTGAGTGAGGGGGCCCGGCCTCCCTGTCTTGCTCTGGTCACTCTGGGCACTTGCATCAACATGGTGTTACTGGAGCGCAGGGCACGTCCAGGAGAGTAAGGGACAAAGATGTCTCTTAGGTATTTGGTACCGGACCCATAAATACACTTATGCATTATGCAACATAGTTTGAAGTTGACGCGTTGTCTCACCAGGAGCCAGTGAAGGTAAGAGAGGAGTGGGCGTGATGGGGTTCTGGGAGGGGCATTCAAGATGAGTCTTGCTGCAGTGTTCTGCACCACTTGCAATCTGCACAGTTGTTCTTGATTGGCAGAGATGAGTAGACCATTACAATAGTCTACCCGTCCGATGACCAGTGCTTGTACCAGCGTTTTCCTGTGGGTGTCAGGCAGGAAGGGGAAGATGCGTCGTAGGAGTCCAATTACTCGGAAACAAATTCCCGTGACTTGGTTGACATGGTCTTTTAGTGTCAATGTTTGGTCTAGGCTCACTCCTAAATTTTTGATGGTCTGTTTTGGCACGGAGACAGGTCCTAGCTCAAGTGGCCACCAGTCCGGGGACCAAAGCAGGGTGGCCCCTCCAAACAACATGACTTCGGTTTTAGTCACATTGCATTGGAGGAAGTTCTGGGCCATCCAACCTGCCACAGCTCTCATACCATTTTGAAAGGATTGCAGGACTGCAGGTGTGATGGTTTGGAAGGGAAACAACAGCTGGGTGTCATCAGCGTAGGAGATTGGGGAGAACCCGTAAGATCTTATGATGTCCGCCAAGGGGGCCACATATACGTTAAATAACGTGGGGCTCAGGCATGAGCCCTGTGGCACTCCCTTGGTGAGCTTCCTACAGATGGATTTGTGGGAGCCTAATTTGACACCTTGTTGCTTGTCCGCAAGAAAGCTTTCAAGCCACGCAAGGGCGGTCCCTTTTACTCCCACCTCCCTCAAGGGCCGAGAAGAATTTTGTGCGACACCGTGTCGAAGGCAGCGGACAAATCCAATAGCACCAGAATCACTGAGCTCCCCCCGTCAAGTGACATCCTGATGTTATCAGTCACTAACAGGAGGGCTGATTCTGTGCTATGGTTTGGCCTAAAACCAGATTGAGAGTGGTCTAGGCCGCCCGCTGCCTCGATGTAATTGGACAGGTGTGCGTTGACATGTTTCTCGGTCAGCTTGCTTAGATATGGTAGGAGGGAGATGGGTCGGAGGTTGGAGAGCTCCGTCCAGGGGAGGGCAGCATTCTTACGGATGGGGTTCACCACCGCTCTTTTCCATTCAGTTGGTACGTAACCCTTCTTCAAAGACTGGTTGATTACATCTTGAATATGGGGGCCTAACAGAATACTCAGGGAGGCTAAGGTTTTAGCAGTAATAAGGTCATCCGGAGACCCGGATTTTACATGGGTCATTAATGTTAGAAGCTCTCTATTATTGATAGGAGGGAAAGTGGTCAGCCTGAAGTTAGTGTTTTCAGTGGGGAGGGGGGCAATCAGAGTGCCATTATCTGTTTGAGATGCTAGAATTTTATCATAAATGGATTCTATTTTATTTTCAAAATATAGGGAGACTTCCTCACATAGATTTTGTGAGAAGTCATCCGGACTTACACATGCCATAGGTTTGACAAATGTCTCAAGAATCCTATAGAGTTCTTTCGGAGAATTGCCAGCTTCTGTGAGTTGTTGGGCTATGTTGTTTTTACAGGCAGCTTTGACGTGTTTATAGTAATTTGTTTGGGCTGCACGGTGGGCCTTCTTGTTATCCTCCGAGTGGAATTTTCTCCATCTCTTCTCTATCCTCCTACATTCTTGCTTCTCCTTTCTGAGAGCCTCGGTGTACCATTTTTCCTGTTTAGCCACAGGAAATTGCCTAAATGCTTTCAGAGGGGCAATTTTATCAATGGCTATAGTAAGTGAGTCCTGAAATATTGTTAAGCTATGTTCCACTTCATCAGTGTCCTTGATATCGGGGTTTTCCCATACCTTTTGTAATGCCTCCAATGTGAGTTTATGCCACTGTCTGCGCATAGTAGGGGATAGGGATTTCTTACAAGAGCCTTTGTTAATTTTAAAAATAGTGAACTGTAATAAAAAATGGTCAGACCAGTCTAATTGGGTCGGTTTATTGCAGGATATATTATCAAAGTTAGTATATATCAAATCAATGCAATGTCCGCCTTCATGTGTGGGACCCTGTTTTTTTTGTGTAAGACCAATGGTCGCCAGATCAGCAGACAGGCTTTTAGTCTCCGCTGATTCAGGTTGATCGGTGTGTATATTAAAATCCCCTAGAAGAAGGAAATTCTCATTAGCCCGTATATATGGGCCTAGTATCTCTAAGAGGGATATTGAGAAACTTGGACAATTAATTGGGGGTCTGTAAATAAGTGCTCCCTTACAAGTCTTTCTGTTGGGGAAAGTAATTCTATAGACCATTATTTCCAGTTCTTTACAGCATTGCTTATCTAAAATATCCAGTTTAAGGCACTCTTTGTAAATTATAGCAATGCCGCCACCTATTTTTTCAGGGCGGTCTGAATGGTGCAATTTGTATCCCTCTGGTACTCCCAAAGCAATAGCAGATATCGTGTGAGTCTTTAACCAGGTTTCAGTAATGAAGCAAATATCTGGGGTCAGGGAATGTACCAGGTCCCAGATTTCAATTTGGTGTTTGGGCATTGATCGAGCATTTATGAGAATACAGTGTAGATCATCAGATGACGTACTTGGTTTGTGTGAATCAAAGAAATAAGTGGTGGAATAATGGCAGTTTAAGCATGAGAAGGGTCCTTCTGGACATGCCAATTATCACTGGTATAGCAGGGAGAGATGGATTGTCTTAGTTTTAGTAATGATGATGCCTCATACCTGATGTATTTGGCCACGCAATTGGGCGGCATAATGAGGACCCGTCGACTCGTCCTGTCGCGGACGGGCGCAGACGGGCAGCTCTTTGGCTGGTCTTCGGCTGAGATGAGGCTGCGCGCAATCGCTGCACGCTTCCTGTGAGGCGAGGGCTAAATAGCCCCCTGGTAACAGCTAGAGCGCTGACCGCTCCCAGAAGTGCCTGGCCCTCACCTGTCCGCCCTCCGCACAACGGCAAAGAATTACCGAGTCGGACCGAGGCGGGCAGGAAGTGGGATCGAGACCACCACTCCGGTAGGTTACAGGAATTAAAAAAAGTATTAAACAGGTTGGTAATGCGCTGATCGCTAAAACGTGCACAAGTATTTTTAAAATCTCAGGAGTCTTAAAATGCGGCTATGTCAAAGCAGCTCTACAATGTCACTCTGTAAGTTATCTTCCCTTGCGGCAAGCTAGCGGTATGAAGACACTGCCACCGTCTTCCACTACTCATCTTCCATTACTCATCACACAGCAGAATACGGACTTACCCATGAAGGTGCGCATCATGAAACCTTGATATTCAATATAATCCACGCACCTCAATATGGCATAATCCTGGGGCTTCCCTGGTTGCAAAAACATGAACCGGTGATCCTTTTTTTTTTTTTTTTTTTTTTTTTTTTTTTATTGAAAGTTCACAGCTGCCAGATGTACATTAAGATCATAAATATGCATATATAGATCAATGTAAAATATAGACACATATAAGTACATTTGATAATATGATAAATACAATATGAGCAACATTACCCAATAGCAAAAAAGACAGGTATAATTAAATAACCGGGTAAAAACAAAACATGCAGAGAAATGTCCGGGGCATCTCTTAATATTATCAAGTCTAGAGGGTCGCGCATCTTGCCTTCCTCCAGCTAGCCACTGGTGCCCATACACGTAAACCCATTTCTCTGGCTTTGATTCCTTTAAGGGCATAAAGTTCCGATTCAATATTGTGGATCCCTAGCAGCCGACACATCCACATTTGGAAAGTTGGAGGGTCCACATCCTTCCACGCAGCAGCGATTAATATCCTAAGAACAGCTGTCGAGATAAAAACCAACGCCTCTATTTCTATACTCAAACCTAGTTTTACATCACAGCCAAATATTAGCAGTGTAGGGGATAGGTCAATTTTGACAGCTAGCAGCCCCTCTAAGAACTTTTCAATTTCATTTTTGATTGGTCCCAAGTTTAAACAATTACAAAACATATGTAATACGTCTGCCGGCCCCTTGCCACACCTAGGACAATTATGATCCATTCTCTTACCCCATTTAAACAGTTTAGCTGGTGTGTAGTATAGGTTAAAAAGAGTCTTGAAGTGCTGTGCTCTTAAATTTGATGATCTCAGAAACCTTTTGTCCATTACCAGTGCTCTGTCGAGATCGATTTCCGGATCCTGCAGTTTGTGAGCCCAGCACTCCTCAACCTTGATCAAATCATCAGAAAGGCTCTCCATAAGTAACCTGTACAAATCTTTGATTCTATGACCTCCACCTTTCAGATAATCCAGTAAAGCACATTCATTAGATATATTCAAACCCGGTCTTTTTGACTTGATGGTATTAACCAGCTGCATATACTTAAATACTTGGACCCCTTGGAGTGAAAACCGTGTCCTAAGCAATTCTAGAGGTCTGCAGACATCTTTAATCATTACTTGGCCTAATGAATTAATCCCTTGCCTTTCCGTGAACCGGTGATCCAGTGGAAGAAAAGAACGGTACAATTCTTATCTCCTTATTGTATGGAACATTGTCTCCCTGGGCTATGCAATCCATCGCAGGCATTAGCCACGGCAGCGAGAATAGCAACGGCCGCTGAAAAAGAAGTGTCTCTCCCACCATGTTACCACACCTATGAAGCGGTTTTTAGCGATACAAAGGCTGAGACGCTCCCTCCGCACAGGGCATATGATTGCCGTATCGATCTTGTACCAGGGGCGGCCTTCCCAATTGTCGAATATATGCCCTAACCTTACCAGAAAATGAAACCCTTCGGGCTTACCTAGATAAGTATCTTGCATTGGGATTTATCTGTCCTTCTAGATCACCTGCAGCTTCGCCATTATTTTTTATCCCGAAGGCGAACGGCGAGAAACGATGTTGCATCGATTATAGGGCGTTGAATACCATCACCGTCAAAAATCAATATCCGTTGCCGTTAATTCCTGTTCTGTTAGAACAGGTAAGAACCGCTGCAATATACACCAAGTTGGACCTTCGAGGCGCCTATCACCTTGTACGGATTAGAAAAGGAGAAGAGTGGAAGACGGCCTTCTAGACGCAGTATGGGCTCTATGAATACCTGGTCATGCCCTTTGGGCTCTGCAATGCACCGCGTTCCAATACTTCCTCAATGAAGTATTGAGAGAATACCTTGATCGCCACGTCGTAGTGTATATCGACGATATACTCATCTATTCCAACTCCACAGCGCATCACTTGTTCTGCAAAATCACGAAATGTGAATTCCATGTGACTACGGTGGAGTTCCTAGGAGTGATGCTCACCCCCTCCGGTCAAGTGATGGCAGAAAGGAAGGTCCAAGCAATTAAAGACTGGCCTCGTCCGTGCAACGTCAAAGACATTCAGAGCCTGTTAGGGTTTGCTAACTTTTACAGGCGATTTATAAAAGGATTCTCGGGAATGGTGGCCCCTCTAACCCGTCTCACGAGGAAAAACGAACGTTTCCAGTGGACTGTTGAAACGCAAAATGCCTTCAACAAATTGAAAGCAGCCTTTTCAGCAGCACCTGTGCTTTCTCATGCCAACCCAGGCCTGCCTTTCATCGTAGAAGCAGACGCATCGGAAGCCGCATTGGGAGCTGTGCTGTCACAAAAAGAGGAAAACACTGGCATGTTGCACCCATTGCCTACATGTCGAGAAAGCTCAGCCCGGCGGAGAACAACTACACCATCGCGGAAAAGGAACTGCTGGCTATTCGCGACCCCTTCTTGGAGTGGAGAGATTGGTTGTTGGGGGCGAAACATCAAGTCACCGTGTACACGGACCACCACAATCTGCAATTCCTCCGAGCAGCAAAACATTTAACACCAAGACAGTTGCGGTGGATGTTGTTTTTTGAAGAGTATCGATTCATAGTAACCTACAGACCCGGTACACAAAACAGAAAAGCGGATGCTCTAACACGGCAGGAAAATCCTTTCCAGCATACCAAGACACCCGTGCGAGCCATTATTGAACCAATGTCATAGGAGTAACCCAAACGCATGACTTTCTAAACAAGGTGAGAACCGGGAGTCAGACGTGTGTGTGGAGGACCTGGCTACGGCACCACCCTTAGTGGAAGGTGAAACAGGGAATCCCGATGAGGGGGGCGCAAGTACTTGTTCCTACTGTTTCTTTACGACGAACCGTCTTCTCGTGGTGCCATGAAGTCCCCTGCGCTGGGATCATGGGATATGTAAAGACACTTGAGAGAGTCATGAGACAATTCTGGTGGCCTTCGGTTAGGCCGGATCTCCGTCAGTGGGTTGCCGCATGCACCAAGTGCGCTCAGATGAAGGCGGATCGTCAACAACCACAGGGGCTGCTACAACCTATGCCCACTCCAGAGCTCCCATGGGAAAGGTTTTCCGTTGATTTTATAGTGGGACTTCCCAAAGATCAGGGGAAAACAGCCATAGTGGTAGTAGTCGACCACTTAACCAAGATGGGGCACTTTATTGCGTGTTCTCAGGTTCCGACGGCAGGTCAATTGGCACACATGCTCCTTGTGAATGTTGTTAGGTTACACGGGCTTCCGAGGGACATTGTGTCAGATAGGGGGGCGCAATTCACAGCTAGATTCTGCATATACAGTCTTCTTTGTCCACAAACTTTCACCCTCAAACCGACGGACAAACGGAGAGGCTGAATCAAACGTTGAAACAGTATCTTCGTTGTTACGTGCAGGAAAACACTGACTCGGGGGTGGATTGGTTGTGGGTGGCAGAAATCGCCTACAACAACTCCCAACATTCCTCTACTCTACATTCCCCGTTCCAAAGCTCTTATGGGTTTCATCCCCGGTTCACTCCCTTGTTGTCGCCTAATACCTGTGCTAAACTGCCTGAGGTCAGGGAAAGGTTGTTACGTGTTCGCAAGGTACTCCTGGCCACACGGAAGAACCTGATGAAAGCCAAGGCTCGCTACAAACATCAAGCCGACAAACACCGTAGGCCGGGCCCCCTGTATCGGAGAGTGGACTGGTGTGGTTGTCCACCAAACACATCACGTTCAAAAAGCATAGTGTGTTCAACCCCCGATTTATACAGAGTAGTGGGACATGTAAATCCGGTGGCGGTTCGGCTTCGTTTGCCGGCTCACTTTAGGATACACCCTGTGTTTCATGTATCTCTCCTGTGCGCCGTGCCCCCCTGCCTCTCTGGGTCCAGCAGGACGGGGAGTACGAGGTGCATAGGGTGCTTGATTCTAAGAGGGTGCGGGGACGTTTGCACTACCTGATTTCATGGAAAGGCTATGGTCCTGAGGAGAACTTGTGGGAACCGACTGGGGCGGTGCACGCTCCCAGGTTGGTGGCCAGGTTCCATCGCCTCTGTCCGGATCGTCCTGCGGCCAGTACCGTCCCTTTATGAGGGGGGATGTACTGTCATGATCCGCCAGGCAGAGGGGTTCTGAGACTCGTTTTCCGTATTTCCCGGCATCGGAGTAGCAACAAACTACAACTCCCATCATGCCGAAGGGCGTTACGCAAGGCACGCACAGGACGTGCGCAACGAGTTATCAAAAGTGCCTGGAGGAAGTAGCGGTTGCCGATAATTCTGGATTCATTCGGGGTAACGCTTGGACAGACACAGAAGAAGCGGTAAGGTAGCGGACTCTTTCCGCATCTGGGATACTTTGCCGACATAGTAGAGCAAGACGGGAGCCCACGCTAGGACGCTCAACTCTCGTTTCCTATTGGTTTTCTTTTCGGCTGAAAGGAAAACAACTGGGCTGGGTGTGTGGTTAACACCCGGCATCACAGCGTTTTGACTTTGGGCTTTTGGCGAACTCAGCGCAAGAGCGCTAACAATTGATCCTGTCGGGTTTAGTCCTCTCGGCTGAGGGGAAGGAACACCCGGACATCTCTGTTTATCGAGCGAGGTTTTGCCCTCGTCAGAAACTGGCTATTCTCTAAATATCGAGGGGATTGTTATAGAGTTTCTTTTAGCACGGAAGAAAGCATACTTCCACGTACAAGACCACGTTTAACCTCTCTGGCACCCAAACATTACAACTACGAACGTTGTTTCTGGTGTGAAGTATAACACCAGGTTTTATGCACATTAGTTGGGGGGGGTGTGCCTGTCATACCCTTTTCTGTTGTGTTTACAGTGATATTGTTTTCCAATATATGTCACTTGTTTCTTGTGTTTTGCTTATGTAGGAGGCTCCAAGAGGGGTATAATCAGAAAGAATCTAACTCCCTCATTAAGGACTGTATTTTATACACATTAGGTAGGTGTAGTTGGGAGCACATTATAAGAACCGCCCTTTCAAAGTTAGGGTCCCTTTTTCCTGAAAACGTGTTTGTGCTTTGTCATCCTTGCAGTTGGGTGGAGTGCCTGTCACCTCGGTCTTGAGAGTCTCCTACTGAATTACTCACGTCTTTTTTTCTTTACAGGTACGATTGGGAGGTAAAGGTTTGTGCCTGGGTGGTAAAAAGAGTGAACTCAGAAGGGGGAGGGCTGGAAGTACATGAGTGGGTGGGTTTGACCTAAAACCGTTGTTCTTTGTCATTTCAAGTCTCCTTCCCTGCTGTTCCCTTCCTTTCCCTCCCCGGTTGAAATACCTTAGTAGTCCGTGCTTTCTCCTTCCGACTCTGAGGCGGTTCGGATGGGGAGGTTATAGGTCTAGCAACACAGCCCCGAAGAGGCCGGAAGGCAGAGCCTGACAGTTATTATTAATTGAATGGACACTTTGGGGTCGATTCCGATTCGGGAAAAACCACTCCGAGCAGCCGTTCGGAGCGGTTTTTCCGTACGAATCGTACCCTGCAACGTCCCCCGTACGTACAACGAAGTACGATTCGTACCAGGAGCTGGACTCCGTATGAATCGTACAGAGACTGTACGACTCAAATCTCCATACGATTCTCCCTCAGAACCTGCTGTACGCGACATCTGTACGGTTCGCGGCTGGTTTTTCTGACCCAGCAAGTACGATACATGTCGGGTACGCACCGTACAACCCTTTTTCTAAGGCAGCTGAAAACAGCCGGTAAAGCAGAGTTGGCGCTGAAACAGGTACGGAACTGCCCCCCCGGGTACGGTGTGTACCCCCCATGATCTCAGGGGTATGCACAGTACCCCTGCGATCATTGGTGGTACGCACCGTACCCCGCGATCATGGGGTGTACGCACCGTACCCCATGTTCGCTGGGTGTACGGTGCGTACACCCCATGATCGCGGTGTACGGTGCGTTCCCCCCCATGATCGCAGGGGTATGGTGCGTACCCCTGCGATCATGGGGGGTATGCACCGTACGGTGTGTATGTGAATGTGTGCTTTTCCATATGAATCGCACTTACCTGACGTAGACCGTACCAATCGCGTCCTGATACCCCGGTCCGGATCGTACTCGTCGGGTCGTACGGCATGTGTACGAGTCGTACGGTTCACTGTTTCAGCCTTGCAATACATACGGATCACGACGATTCGGTTGGATTGACGGAATACGGATCGTACTACGCGACTCGGATGGACGGGTACGAATCGTACGGCGATGGCTCCGGATGAAAATCGTACGGACGCTTTTTTTCCAGGATCGGAATTGGCCCCCAAATGTAAGTGTGGTGTAAATGTGAAAAATTGGTAACCAGCTGAATGAATGAATGAAAGGTTGGATAATTAGTATATAGGTGAGTTTAGGGGCAGTTGGATGCATTGGTGAACACATGGTTGAATGGCCGAATAGGTAAGCTTTGCATGGATGAAAGAGTGCGTGCTTGAATGATTCAGAGAGTGCATAGATGCAGGCAACAGTTTATTCCAATCCTGCTGGGCAAGGCCTCAAACAGCAGTAGGGATAATGCTGTATAGATTGTAAGTATCATACGAGTGCTGAGTACCACTCTGACAAGAATACTCTCAGGGCCTTATTTATGGCTTTTTCGCCCTACGGCTAAAGAAAAGGGCAGGAATGCACCATATCTATTAGATACTGTGCATTTCTGTTCTTTTCACCTGCGCCGGCACCAATGGGCTGCAATGCGCCAAAGCAGGCACCTTTGGAACATGGTGCAAGGGTGCCTGCATTGTGGGGATAATTTTTTTTTTTGAAGGAAGTGGAACCTTCCTGCACAAAAACAATTAAATGTAAATTAATTTTGCAAACCATCCTTTGTACTAATAGGTCGGTTCACAAAATACCAAATCATAGTTGGTCACAATTCAACTTACCTCTTTAATTTGCATGAGGCTGGTCACAAATTGAGACCTACCACGATTGGATAGATCACTGGGACGCTGGCCTGCTGTGGTCGAATCACTGACAGAATTTCGAAGGTCAGAATATTAACCTACAAAAATATCGACACAAGAGTTTCAAAGTCAAGAATATCGACATCCTATCTACATTATGGTAGGCACAAAAATATCGAGAAAAAAATATCGATGTCAAAAATATTATTGTTAGAAATATCGTTTTTTATTTAAGTTAAAAAAAAAAGTAAAATAAAGTGAACAATACATATATTTAAAATAAACATAGTTAAAAATATTTCAAAATGTTCAAAAATTATAATGAATATATATAATGTAAAAAGAAATTAAACATATACATATACTTTATAATGTATTTACTTATTAATATTTTTTTTATAATTCTTTTAATACCTTATACTTTGTTAAAAAAATATCTTATAAATTATAAATACATCTATACACATAAAACAATAATATAAATACAAAATAAATAAATATACACCACAAAATAAAATAATGAACATTATTTTTAATATTTTTAAAATTAATTATATACTACATGAACTAAAATAATACAAAAAAATATTAGCTAACGGAGGGAATAAAATTACTATTCCAACTCCAAACAGTGCAACAGTAGGGAAAGTGTTGGATAGCGTAAGGGTAAAAATTACTATTCCAACTCCAAACAGTGTAACAGTAGGGAAAGTGTTGGATAGCGTACGGGTAAAAATTACTATTCCCACTCGAGGGACTTCAACAGTAGGGAAAATGTAGGATAGCGTAGGGGTTAAAATTACTATTCCAACTCCAGGGAGGTCAACAATAGGGAAAGTGTTGGATAGCATAGGGGTTAAAATTACTATTCCAACTAGAGTGAGTGTAACAGTGTGGAAAATGTAGGATAGCGTAGGGTTAAAATTAACATACCTATTAATGGAAAAAAAATTGTAAAATAAATAACATATTAATAATTAATTAACAAACAAATTAATAATAAAGACAAATAAAATGTAATTATTATTTACTTAAATAACATTAAAGTACTTCCCACCCTATTCACCCATAAACACACAACCCACTACACATAGAAAAATAACACAATTAATTTATTTATCAATGAATGAATTCATAAAAATTAATTACCAATGAGAAATGAACTGACAAAAAAATTAATTATGAATTAAGAAAAATGTATAATTACTTAATTATATTAAATTAAGTCCCACCCTATTCCCCTATAAACCCACAACCCCGCAACCTGCTAAACATAAAAAATTAAATTAACACAATTAATGTAATTATCAATTAATACAAATTAATTACCAATTAATAAAAAATTTACAATAAATTAATTAACAATAACAATAAATAAAACATAAAAATACGTTATGTATAATTAATATATTTATAAATTAATCAATTAATAAATATTATTGACCAATTAATAATTAATTAACAATACATTAATCAATAACAAAAAAGAAAAACCTATAAATTAATTCATTATAATGTAATTATTTCCCACCCTATACCCCTATAAACCCACAACCCGCTACACATAAAAAATAACATAATTACTTTAATTATTAATTAATCAATTAATAAAAAGTATTTACCAATTAACCATTATTTAAAAATAAATTAATTAACAATAACAAAAAATGAATAAAAATTATACTTAATATAATTATAAATTAATTAATTAATAACAATTAATTACCAATTAATAATAAATTAACAATAAAATAATAATCAATAACAATAAATAAGAACATATTGATTATTTATTTATAATTCAATTACTTCTCACCGTATTCCCCTATAAACCGAGAACCCGCTCTGATACTAAAACTCAAAATTTAATGTACTTTTTAAAAAATTAATTCCTAGACATTTAATACATATATTTAAAAATAATAAAAATACTTTACAAAAAATGTTAAACATACATATAAAATACATACTAAAATACATAACACTAACGATATTACTTACCTTAAGGTTGATATTCTGGTCACCTATATTTTTGACATTGATATTCTGTCCCTACAATATAAAAAAATTGACATTAGTGTAGGTTGATATAAAAAAATCGACATTTGGACAGCGCACCCTGTGGTCAGTAGACATCGATATCTGTGACTGATTCACTACATTCGAAGAGAAGCCTTACGGAGAGTAAACAAGGGATTGTTCCCGGGACCTGTGAGCCGATCGTGCTGCAGCCCGACCATTTGTATGCCTCCTTCTCGTTTCCAGGAGATTCACATCCTGATGCTCATTTATTAGTTACTTCAATTTAGTTGAAGAGCTTTTTCTCAGCCCCACACCCATACTGAATACGGCGGATTTGGTCCCCCGTTCTTTCTACACGTGCTCCCCCAGTCCTGATGAAGACCCCACCTCAAGGACCACTATTTATCCTGAACTAAGGGGTCGAAACGTCGACTACTTTCCAAATACAAACTCTAGTGACACCACACAAGATAAATTCAGGGTCCTGCGGAGTTATGTATTATAATGGGAACATTTTTATCATGTATGGAAACGTATACAGCAAATTATACTGATGTATATATGTCACCACTACTTTTCCTTGTCCCCCACCCACACGTGAACACTTTATCCCCATCTTCCTTTCTTTCCATGTCACCCAGAGCACTGTATATAAAAGGATCTTTCGCACTCTTGTCCTATTGAGCATATGTAAGACTCATACTTGTAGATGCTTTGATTTGTATTGCATCTGATACTCTTGAACAATACAAGACACAGAAGTGGATCTAATTACCATATTTCAATTGTGTTGTGTTTTTGTGCTACTGTAAATGTATGAATAGTTGCTCAAACTGCCGCGACCACATTGTTTGATACTGATTTTCAATGAAGTCATTTCTGTTGTAAAATGCAGCCCATGTTCATAAAAGGAAAACAGGCCACGTTTAAAAAAAATGGAATCTTAGGAGTAGATAGTCATTCTATAAACCACTGCCTTCTCCATACAAAGGTTTTTGTCAACATTCTCACAGGGGAAGGGGCTCTCTTCACATTTGCGAATGGCTTATGACAAACTTGGATTTGCTTGCAAAATATTAATGTTTTGTGACGAGATTTCTGTAAGCAAAATATAAATAAATTGCTTAAGAAATAGGCATTTGGAAAGGACGCCCTTAACATGCCGATTCCAAATAGCAAGTCCTTAAGGTTTGTTTAACCCATTTAACGATTTAGAAAATCTTTTCCGAGTTGGTAATTGGGTTTAGTAAATTACAAAAGGTGTTTTAGCTATCGCAAACTCTCAGATTTACCCAATTTCACGTTTTGCAACCATTAAAATCTTTTGTAAATCAGGCTTTTAAGAGTGCACACACATAATATTTGGAATGGAGGGAGAGCGGACGAGTGAATTGTCTGGAATTGCCCTTGCCACCATCATTCTAGAGTCATGGCTGCAGGATATGCGTATGCATGCACATTTCTACAGACCTTGGACTTGGGCCACTTAAGTTTACACTGTACTACCAGAACTGCGACTGCTGTGCCACATTTAAATCTCTTTAAAAAGTGAGCTAGTATCAGAGTGCCTTAAGCACACAGATCAAGTGTTGCTGCACAGTGTGCTGCAACAGCTGGCACAGTACACACTCATCCACTCTATCTACACTGTGAGTCTAACATGCCGCAACTGCACACAAAATGGAGAGGGAACAGTGGCATAGCTTCCACTCGTACAACAGTGCAACGGGGGCCAGAATCATGATTGGGGCACTGAATCCTGATTATTTCTGTACTTTATATTTCAACCAGCGGCCAAAGTGCCCATTTCATTACTTGCACTAGAGCAGTGGTTCTTAATCTTTTGAATTCTGTGGACCCCCACTTAAGCACCACTGGTACCCAGGGACCCCATTGAATCATTATTGGGATCCGGGAATCTCCACTGAGTCATTACTGGAAGCCAGGAACCCTGTCTAAGCATTTATGAGGATTTGAACTACAAAACAATACAGAAAATTACGAAACTAAGAATTCATTAAACAAATGCATAAATTATGAAATATTGTGTTTTAAATCACAACCAAATACATATTTTTAATCTGGATTTAATCGCCAGGTTGAAGCTTTTCTAAATTTAATTTATGCCACTCATTCTCCATTAGATGCTTGCCCTCTTAAGATCGTGAAGCAGTGTAGAGGATCTCTTTTACCCCCTTTACTTGAGATCATGAATGGGGTAATGAGGGAGGGTGTCTTTCCACAGCAGTGGAAAAATGCTGTGGTAAAACCTCTTCTTAAGAAACCCTCCCTAGATCCCGGGGTATTAAAGAACTTTCGCCCCATCTCACTGCTTCCGGCCCCTGCAAAGATGCTTGAGTCCCATTTAAATGGGCATCTAGCTGCCTTTGTGGAGAAGTCGGGCTGTTTGGACCCTTCCCAGCATGGTTTCAGGAGGGAACATAGCACCGAGTCCGCCCTCACCCTGGTCCTCGACTCCATTCGTATGAGTGTGGACGAGTGTCGGACATCCCTCCTGATCCTTCTGGACCTCACGGCTGCCTTCGATACCCTATCTCCCCGTGTCTTAACATCTCGACTGGGTGAGATTGGGGTCCGGGGGGCAGCCCTGGGTTTGCTCTCTTCCTTTCTCGATCATAGGGAGCAGAGGGTAATGCTGGGAAAATTTCTATCTCCATCCCTGTCTGTGCATTGTGGGGTCCCTCCAGGGTCGGCGCTTAGCCCCACCCTTTTTAATATCTATGTGACCCCCCTTGCCAGACGTATTAGATCTTTTGGGATGGAGGTAGTTTCCTAAACGGATGACACCCAGATCCTCGTGTCTCTCTCCCAGTCAACAGAGCTGACGGCCTCCAGATTTAGATCTTGCATGGAGGCCGTCGGCCAGTGGATGATCTACAACTCACTGAAATTGAATGGGGAGAAGACCGAGGTGATGGTGTTCGGCGGAAGGGAAGATATTTGGTCCATGGAGTGGTGGCCTGAATCGCTCGGTCCCGGCCCTAAGCCTACCTCCTCGGCTAGAAATCTCGGGGTGATGATTGACCCTACTCTTGACATGCGCCAACAGGTCAACAGGACGGTATCTACCTGTTGGGGTATAATCCATGTCCTTAGGAAAATTAGGAACTACCTTTCCCTGCAGGCAAGAAGGCAACTTGCTGTCGCCCTTTTGGGGTCCCGTCTGGACTACTGCAATGCGTTGTATGCTGGACTGAATAAGAGTCAGCTGCAGCGCTTGCAGGTAGTCCAGAATGCGGCAGCCAGATTTGTCCTTGATCTTCCCCGACGCTCTTCAGCAACGCTGGCCAGGAAGCAGTTTCACTGGCTGCCGATAAAGGAGCGGATTGTCTTTAAGTCCATGTGTATGGTCTATAAGGCCTTGGCAAAAAGTAGCCCTACAGGCATTGGACCCATCTTGATCTATTACAACCCAGGCAGGAACCTTCGCTCCTCCAATCATTTTCTTCTTCACATCCCTCGCATTCGGAAAGCCAGATGGGGTGGTAGGGCTTTCTCCCTCTTGGCTCCCAAATGGTGGAACGACCTCCCATTAGAGCTTAGGTCCCTCCCCTCCCTTCAAACCTTTAGAGCGGCCCTTAAAACTCGCCTCTTTGTCCAAGCGTATAAATTAAGCGCGTGAGTGCCCGCTTTCTGATCTTTTTGTTAGGCGCCTTGACACCTTTGGGTTTTAGTTTGCGCGTTACAAGATGCACAATAAATAAATAAATAAAATACTATAATCTGTTTGATGAACTTGCACTGATTCAACAAATAAGTCTGAAGCTACTAACTTAGGGGCTCATTAGTATGGCGGGCGGACTTTGTCCATCCGCCATACCAGTGGGAAATGGGACCGCCTGCTAAGGGTGCGGCGGTCCCGCACATCTCATTAGGATGCGCCCGCCACACTGGTGGGCGCATCCCGCATTTCTAACATTGCAACGGGCGGTGCATTGTACATTGAAATGCATGAGGGTACCATAAGAACCCCCCATGTGCAACCCACCCTCCAGAGTCCCTGGGGGCCAGCAACAGCCCCCCTCAAGAGATTCCTGCATGCCTTTCCATAGCGGCATTGCTATGGAAAGGCATGTTCCCGCCCCCATTTTAATATGGATGGCGGTGTCTAGCAGACACCGCCACCATATTAAACTCGGCGGACGGTCTTTGAGTCCGCCGTGGTCCCCCCTGCCATAGTAATATAGCGGGGGGAAATGGATGGCGGGCGGGGACGGATCTCGGGCGTATCGCCCCCGCCATGCAGGCGGTGGCGATCTGCCCGAGATCCTAATGACCCCCTTAATGTTTAGCCTCCAATATCAAATTCCTTCACGTTTACAGAACATTTTAAAATGTTCATCTTTACATTCTGCTTCTTTATTTATATACACTTTATTTATCTGTTAATGTTATTTACTTTTCTAAGGAGTTGCGGACTGCTAAGTAGGCTCCGTGGACCCCCAGGGTTCCCAGGCCACAGTTTAAGAACCACTGCACTAGAGCCCTTAACACACTGGCTACATTACTGAGAGGAGGCAGAGAGGAAAGATCAGTAATGGCTGCTGCTAGCACCCACCAAAATTGGTGGCCCTGCTGAGGGCAGGTGGTGGTGTCCATTCTCATGACTAGACTACTGTCCCAAAGTTCACCAGAAGTACTTTTCCCACTGAAATACCAGTGATCTATGGTGTGGTGCACAGCCTTTCTGCAACAGCCCGAGGGAATAATAATAGCTCGGAAATTAGCTGGGATTTAGGAAACAGCCTCCATGTTCTAAGCCCCCACATGAAGTTTCTGACATCCAAAAATACCATTGTAGCACAATCCACCTCATTGGCTGTGATACCAGAGGCAGAATCCTTTGTCTTACAGATAGACAGAGTACACAAGCAAAATACTATAAGCTGTGAGTGAGGGTTCCACCAATGAATGACTGTAATAGGCTGATCCAAAATGTGAATGACACTTGAAGCAAGCAATTGATGAGGGGACTGGCTCACTGACACTCTCCGTGTTCAACACATACTGTATCTACCAGACCAAGGCATGTTAGTCCTTCAAACTATACCTCTTTTGGATGACGTAGTATCCACCCTTGGAGAAAAACTGATTATTAGTGCATTTCACCCACATTAGCACCATTCCCCGTTAAACAAAGCCATCACATTGTATTACAGGAAAAAATACAATCCCTGCTATGTCTCTAAAATGCCTTAAGTTTCAAATTTTATTCTGTGAGGTGTAAAGTAACAGAGAGAAAGTAAGAACGAGGCCATAGTAGTGAGCCATTAGGCGGCGGCTATGTAAACATTTAAATGTATTTATTCAGCACTTATGGACAACATATGTGTAAAGTTAATTTTGCATATAGGTTGTATATAAACTGTGTAAACATATTGGGGGATATTCACAAGAAAGTGGCGGGGAGAGGCGTTATAGATCCTGGCTTAACGCCTCTCTCTGCTTCTGATACGTAAGGCTGCAACATATTTACAACATTGTGGTGCAGCCTTGTGTTTCGCCCTGTGATGGCGCTAAGTTTAGCAACTTAGTGCCAACGCAGGCACCCTTGCACCAGAGTGCAAGGGTGTCTGTGTGCTAGGGAGAACTGTTTATCTGTAGGAAGGTGTCCCTTCCAGCACATAAACAATCCTAGAAATGCAATTCTGTCACTGTCATGTGTGCTGCTTCAAGCAGCACACATGAAAGTGACAAAATGGCATTTCTAAACAGTTTGTTTATGTGCAGAAAGGACACCTTCCTGTACATAAACAAACAATGGCATTTTGCTTTAGCTACTAATACAAAACAATTAAATAAATTGTTAAGATCTCAGTTTCTAGATTACTCAATATCCAAACAGCGAGAAATCAACAAATTGAAAAATCAACGCAAGAGAGAAAGAGAAAAAAATAGGAGAATAACCCAGGATAAAAACTGGGTTGATATGCGGATAGCAGCTACACAAAACAACCAACATGCCTATTGGAATATAATTTCTAAAGAAACAGGCACGAAAAAAGCTTTACAAGCTATCCCGGTGCCTCCGACAGAATGGGAATCATACCTTGCCAATTTATATAAACTAAATTCCAACTCAGACATCACCAATAATTTGGCTAGAAATCCAGAAAGGAAAATCTTCAAATATCGGAGCTCCAAGTCCCCTGTCAATTGAGGTATTTATAAAAAGTGCAAGAACGACCGGAGCAACGGGTCCTGACCAAATTCAGATTAAGGTCCTCCGATGCAATCCCAAAGAATGGAGCAAGATGCTATCTCCCCTGTTTAACCATATTTTCACCACCGGAGAAATCCCCAAATCTTGGAAGGGGAGCATTTTAATACCCATACATAAAAAAGGCTCAAGGCTGCATCCTGGCAACTACAGAGAGACAGCCCTTTTAGATGCAACAGGAAACATTTTTACAGCAGCAGTATTAGACCATCTAAAGGACTGGGCCTTTTCTTGTAGACTAATCCCCCTATATCAAGCCGGATTTAGACCAAAGCACTCGGTCATTGACAATATTGCGGTGTTGCAAAGCATCTTAGACAAATACGTGGCTCTAAAATCCCAGGTTGTGTATGCTGCCTTCATTGACTTTACCACCGCATTCGATAGAGTAGATAGAGGAACACTCTGGAGAAAGCTCAACAAAATGGGTATCGCGGACAAATTACTTCATATAATAACATCATTACATTCCGGGACTTGGTGTCAGGTCCAAATGGGGAGGGAAAAGGGTCTCACAAGCCCTATCCCGACCCCAAACGGCCTTAGGCAAGGATGCCTTCTTGCCCCCCTACTGTTCTCCCTTTATATTAGCGACATGCCAGAATATTTTAAACAGATATGCAATTTTCCACCTAAAATTGCCTCCCACAAAATACACACCATGATGTACGCAGACGATGTTATCATTTTAGATCTAACACCATTTGGTCTGCAAAGAAGCCTCCAAGCACTCCACAACTATACGGAGGAAAACTATTTAATACCCAACATCACGAAAACAAAAACAGTCCCGTTTTCAGGAAAGAAACAGAGTACCAAATGTAACTGGTCTTTAGGGGGAAAAGTGTTGGAAGTGGCAAATGAATATATCTATCTAGGTCGAATCTTCACCAAGTCTCTACAAAATAGGCTCCATACTCAGAACTTGATTCGTAAATCTGACGTTCATGTGGGAGCACTCTCTTGCTTATATGCCGCAACGGGACAAAGACACTTTTCTTCTCTGCTTCAGGTATACAGCGCCAAGATTCCACCAGTGCTGTCATACGCTCTTGAATACATCCCAATAAGCCAATGGAACTTCCTAGATCTAAAAGAAGGGAAGATCTTACGGAAGCTAACAAAGCTGTCTCAGGCTGTACCAGTGCAAGCTCTGCGCCTCGAGTTCTCATTAACCAGCTCCTATGCTAGAGGAATTGCCAATATCATTAGATGGGCATACAACCTCCTCCATGCGGAAGAAGGAACTCTTCGATCTCTTCTTAAATTAGAAACATTTGAAAAAGAATCTTCGAAACATGTATTCTCAAGGAATGTTTTAACTGCTTTTAAGCTATCTAGTGTTAATATTAATTTGTTACAGTCATGGACACCTGCTCAGCTGAAGCTCTTTTTAAAGCATTTGACTCCAAGACTCAGTTTTGAACTTGACTCTCAGCATTGTACTAAGTTGTCTTCATATAAAAATTTAGCAGAATCTATAGTTTTTAAGAAAACACAACAGTATATTAATTTTAATTTAACGCATGGGGGCAGGAGATTGATAGTGCTGCTCCGATTTGGGATACTTCCTGTAAAAACAGTAACATATAGGTGGCTACCAAAAGAAAAATCTAGCACTATATGTAAACTATGCGATGGTGGGGAGCATGACGTGGAACATTTGTTGCTCACATGCCCAAACGTGACAGTGGTAAAGGCAAGAAAAAGGTTCTTACGACCAATTTACACAAAATGTAGAATTAACTCTGTTCAGGAACTGATCACACTGTGTAAAGCTCCGCCAAATGAGTTTATTTGCTACACTCTATATACATTTTTAAAACCTATTTTAACTTTGTAAAAAGATTGAAAATCTCCCTTTTTAAAAACTGTTTACAATTTTATATTATGTACTGAATATTTGTGGTTCTCTGTGGAGAACTAAATCAAATAAAATTAACTTGACTTGACTTAACTTGGCATTTTGCTTTTCCATGTGTGCTGCACAAGGCAGCACACATAGAAAAAGCATAAACGAGGAGAAATAATGCATTTCTCCTCGTTTCGCCATCTCAAGACCAGTTTTTACCTGTTCTTCATTTTGGAGCTCCCGCCTATGTATGCCACCCTTGTACATAGGAGGGCAGCGTCTAAATGAATGGGTGTTGCGGAGGAACGCCCACCGCAACACCCACTGCCCACCCTTTTCATGCTAACCTTAGCGTGAAACAAGGCCTTATGTACAAGGCAGTGTTACGCCACGTTAAGTGACTTAACGCTGCCTTGTACATAAGGCGCAGCCCCTATCGCCACTACAAAGTCACTATAGGTGACGTTGTGGTGGCGATAGGGGCTTGTGCATATGCCCCACTGTATCTACCAGACCTAGGCATGTTAGTCCTTCAAACTATACCTCTTTTGGATGACGTAGTATCCACCCTTGGAGGAAAACTGATTATTAGTACATTTCACCCACATTAGATGCATTCCCTGTTAAACAAATCCATTGCATTATTTTACAGGAAAAAATACAATCCCTGTTATGTCTCTAAAATGCCTTTTTTCTCAAATGTTATTCTGCGAGGTATAAGGTAACAGAGAGGAAGTAAGAATGAGAATACATTTGTGAGCCATTAGGCGGCTCCTATGTAAATATCTACATGTATTTACTCAGTATTTAAGGACAACATTTGTGGAAAGTTCATTTTGCACATAGGTGGTATACAATCTGTGTAAAACATATTGGGTTCCCTTCTGATTTCTTGAGGTCTTTCTGGATAGGTACGTTTTATTTAGGTTTTTTGATGCAACCTCCACACGTGTAAGGCAACGCCCTTGGCTAAATAAACAGTGCCTCTTAAAGGTATCTTAGTTATGCTTCCCAGGATAGCCCCAGGAGAGAGGCCCCCACATATTCGTTCCACTATTTTTGTGGCTGTTCTTTATGATTCATGCATTGCCGCTCAGTTTGTGCTCCCAAACATGTTCTTGTATGTTGCTTTGCTTTGTTTTCACCATGTTTGGCCGCTTGCAAGTTGACACAGTGTGGTTGTTGTGACTACGGCTGTGTCTCCGAGGCACAGGGCCCCACCTTTGGCATTGACGTGGTCACCGACCCTGATGAGGATTGGAACACACAGGCAACAACAAAGAATGACTTCTGGATGAAGAGGCCGGCTCTGGCCTCCCGGGGGAGCGAGGCCTTAACAGGTCTCGAGGTGCCGGCTATCACTGCAGGGCAGATCAACACTGAGGAAAAAACACCCCCCAGAGACATGATTAACCGCACCACTTTCGACGCCATATTGAAAAACTGACAGATGGGGCCGAATTAAAATCCTTCGGTCATTTCCTATTAGTATGATTAGTAAAGTGTAATTCAGAGGTTGTTTATGTTCCGTTATTACTGAATATTGCCTCATGACAGAAGTTGAGAGCCTAAAAGTAATTGGTAAGTCACCTTCTACAAAATACAAACGAGCGTCTGTGAGTGAAAGACTCTTTTTATTTTCACAAGAGGTACTTATTTCTCACAAATCAAAACGTTTTAAAACATCATGCAGGATTTGTTTTTTTATGGAAGTTGCATGTTCGCTAGTAATACCAGAATCATACCAAACCATAAGAAGATGCCTGCTGGGCGCACACAACACCTTCTTCACCCTTACAAGTGTATAAAAATGCTATCATTAGAAAACTGGGTGAGGTGATGCTTGGTACCTCTTTTTGACTAAAGATCCTTTAATAGCTGCATGGAAGAACGCAAAGCAATTCTTGAATTTTGTATCACATATGGAGTGTTTACAGATGTATATATGCGGTTAACATAACAATCATTATAATAACGATAATTCTTATTAGACCAATACAATTCTTATTATTACTACTGTTTTTATTACTATGATTGATACTATTATTATTAGTATTATTATTAATAATAAGAAGAAGAAAAAAAGAAGAAGAATAAAGAGCAAGTTTTGTTGTCGCTTTTTTTCTTGTTCTTTTAATTATTAGGGTTTTGCTATCCATGTTCTCCTTATTATTACTATTATTATTGTTGCTATTTTTTATTACTATTATTGTTATTATCCTATTTTATTATTTATATCATATTTTATTACTAGTATTTCTGAATTAAATATGACACTTACTTCCCAGAGCTTAATTTGAGAAACAATTCATGGACAATCTATGTTGGACGAAGTATTATTTCCTTTTGTTGCCCAGCTCCATATTTCTAGGCATGGACTTCCCCCTCGGGCCTCCTGACAAACTGACGACATTATCCGCGGTCCCACTGCAATCAACAGAACGCTCTTGTCCCCACTGGTCACTTAGGCAGCGCTTATGGTGTGGTAAATTATCACCTTTTCAAAGACGAACGGAACAGTAAACACACAGCAGGGTGAAGTAAAACAACCGCGGCACATAGTAATAGACGTCTCAAAACAGGGAAGCAGGAACAATAAACTTACAACAAGATAGATCACTAATTACTACGCAGCGTGGGCGCATTTATGGAAGAGCAACGAGTGTACGCGCCGGTGTGTGGACACAACATCCAAGGGGCTGGGATATGTGTGGAGTCTAGGAAAGTGCTTGCAAAACATACATAAAAAAAATTGGCACTTTAGTGCAATAGGACATTTTTAGAAGAACCAGAATGTCCGTCTTTATTTTGATTTGGTAGTTGGTACATATAGATCAATTTGCTGCCAAGTGCCATGCCATTCTCATCGTGGAAATTAAAGATTTCCTGATGCAAACGGGTTTGTTTGATCCGGCTGCGGCATGTGGGTGTTTGCACTGGGACTTAAATATGCCCAGAAGAGAAGGGCAAGGCAATGGAGTTTCTACTGATAAAAAAAGGAATTAAAAATAGCTGAATCCAATGGACACATTAGAGTATCCATTCCAAGTCCAATACATAGGTCTATGAATGTGAGTTCTTCCTGGAGCGCAAACCTAGCTGAAAAGCTAGGGAGAGCTGTATAACACGGAATAAAGCATTCACTATATGAACACAAAGAATGGGATGGGGAGTCAGGAGGATTTTCAAGGTTGCATGATTGAATTTCAAAGGGGTGAGTGAATCCCTACTGTCCAGTGGCAAGGGAAGAGGGCTACGCTGTGCGGGAGCACTTCCCTGGCTATCCAGTTAGCGCGTGTGTCACACTAGGATGAGGTGTTGTTGGAAAGGATGAATCTACAGTTTCTCACCAGATGTGAAGGGGGAATGAAGTTTGATTGATCTGAATGGCAGTAGAGTTCTAGGTTATTAATGGAAAGAATGTCAAAGAAATTCTATATGGGTGTGAGGTTGGGGTACTTTAATTGGACTATTTTAGTGCCTTCAATGTGTTGTCATATTTTTAGATCTCTCCTTGAAAATAATATTGAGGCAGTGGACATTTCCCTACAGAATTTAAGATGGTGGTTGGGTATCAGTCTGACATAGTTTCTGATGACCTTGAGGAGTGCTTTGCTTCTGTTGGGTGCCCTACTGATTACAATGGAAGTATAGTAGGTTGCTTTCGGCTACTATCATGAGCTTGTGAGCAGTGTACAGATCCTTAAAGGCTGTTTGGTCTATTTTTATCTGTGTGCAGCTCCATTTCCTCTCCTGCCTTCTGATGGTTTATTGGCTGTCTGTAAACTCCTGATTGTACCAGAGTCCAAATGACTTGACCTTTATAGAGGTAGACTTTACTGGACCATGGGATATTGCAGTTGTTGGAGGGGTGCAACTGAGAAGAGAGATCAGGAGTTTCACATTCACGTGGCGTTCTGACAATGGTCTCAGTAAGTTTATTTTCTCATGGAGTGCCTCGATAAGGAAGTTGTTGAAGATAGTTGCTTTTATAGCTTTAGCTTTCTTCGGACAGTGTGTTTTGTGTGAAGTGAATTGAAAGTGAGATAAGAGTGAAAGCAGAATTCCAAGTGTTGCATATCATGGTGTGATGTTGAAGGAGCAGACGATGCTCTAGCTATAGGTTCTCAATATATTAAACGGAGCAGACGATGCTCTAGCTATAGGTTCTCAATATATTAAACTGTTTCCTTTGAGTGCTTTCATGTGCAAATGGTCATGAATTCCTTCATTTTCTTGATTATGGAGGCACCAGGATCTTGAAATAATCAGAAACAAGGTTGTTAGTGTTGCTAGTCAAGGCCAGGTTATAGATTTGGACACTTTGGAGTTGAAGCAAGGCTTAGCACCGAGTGGTAGGTAGATCAAGTAGAATGTTGTGTTTTGCTAATAGTGCGTCAGATGAGTTTATTTCACTGCTTTGCTTCAGTACAAGAACTATAAAAGTACAAAATAGAAATATTTAATTTGCCTAACACATTGGGTCACACTTTGTGCTAATTCTTTCCATTGTTCTTGGTCCAATAAAGTGAATACTATCCCTTCCTTATTAGCGTGTGAATCAAAAATTATGTATGTGATAAAATGTAGAACATTGTTCTTTGGAGGGTGAGGTCACGGCGTGGGAAGAAGGTCTGGATTTCAAAGCTGGAGGTATCAAGTATAATGTTAGATAAAGGGAAAGAAGAATATATGGATTTGCCATGGAAACATATAAACTTCAATCGCCAAAGTGCTTTTGATTGAGTTGTGATGAAAAAGAAGCAAAGAACATTTTCAGTAATCAGTGTATATAATTTAGGAGCATTTGTTATTTTGGATTCATTTTATAGAGTCAGTGGTGCATTTCAACTAACTATAATCTCTTATTTTCCAGAAAACCTAAATCTTCATTTTAAATGGATAAAAACTGAAGAAGTCCTTTAAAAAGCGGACTGGGCGTGAATAATGATTTAGAGATGTAGAAACATTTGCGAAGTACAAAGGGACCCCTGTTTTAAGATGTTTCCCCATGAAGCGGGTCTTGATGACCTCTGAGTATTGATTATGTACTTCAGATCTTGACAGAATGGACCTTAGCTTGCCCCTAAAAGACCGTTTCTCTCTTGCAACCAAGCACCACCTGGTATCTCTTTTGGTGGGAGGTATGTCAGACAATGAGAGCAATGTCTGTCAGCCCGTCTCTTTGATCTTTCCGAAAACAACTCAAGACCTGGCTTTTTAATCAGTGATCCCCTCCTCCCCTCCTTGGCTGAATATGGCAGATATCCTAGCGCCGAGATGCCCAAGGGCCTTCATCCGCGCTCTATAAGTGCTATAAATAATAATAAATAATGTGGAGTGGGTAGGTATCTGTAATAAGTATCCCTGATGATCTTCATACCCAAAACATACCACAAACCAATATATTTGCATAGATCTTGGGACGTGTATGTCCCCTTCATTGCTCTGTAGTATGTGCACATTCACCCTGAGTTTCCAGTATGGCATCTCTATATGAGATTTTGATTTGTTTTTGCTTCAGTGTACCAACAAGCAGCAATGATGTGTACTTGCCGAAGGCCTTCAGTTCATGGCAAGAAGAGACTCAGAAATAGATTTATGATACCTTTAATGGAAATGTATGTTTAAGTAAGTGTCTCTCAGCCCTACTCTAGAGGCCCAGTACTGATCCTGCGCAGCTGCAAAGAGGCATGTTCTTAGAGGATAATGTATTGGCTCTGGGCTCAGGAAGACAGGGGCGTTGTGAAAAAGTGGTTAGTTATCAAGAATGAGCCATCTGAAAGAGAAACAGGAAGAGTTGCAAAACAATATTGAGGCTTAACAGTATGGGACTGGCAGAAACTACATTAATTCCTTAACAAAACCCTCCTAGACATTCTGCCTCCAACCCCAGCAGGAGATAAACCAGCCCTGGCCCTGACAAATGGGATGACCCGTCATCTCTATAGACAGGTGCCTCGTGGAAGGATGTATGATGTTACAACGGATACTTTCACAACGCATACCTTTACAATGCATTTTTTACAACGCAACATCCATTACAACGCATTCCATTACAACGCATGCCATTACAACGAATTTTAAAAAGCTACCTTTACAACGCATTCCATTACAACGCATACTACCTTTACAACGCAGATCATTACTACGCATAACATTACATTGCATGTATGGTAAGTATTGGATAGTGTAGGGGTAAAAATTACTATTCTAACTCCAGGGGGGTGCAACAGTAGGGTAAGTGTTGGATAGTGTAGAGATAACAATTACTATTCTAACTCCAGGGGGGTGCAACAGTAGGGTAAGTGTTGGATAGTTTAGGGGTAAAAATTACTATTCTAACTCCAGGGGGTGCAACAGTAGGGTAAGTGTTGGATAAGGTAAGGGTACTATGCGTTGTAATGTTATGCGTTGTAATCATATGAGTTGTAATGACATGCGTTGTAGTGGTATGCGTTGTAGTGTCATGCGTTGTAATGGTTGTTTTGTAATGGCATGCGATGTAATGGATGTTGCGTTGTCAAAGTTTAGTTGTAATGGTAGTGCGTTGTAAAAGTTGCGTTGTAAAGGTTGTTTCTTCTCGTGGAATGGCCAGTGCCCCTTAAAGTGGAAGATGGTGGGAGCCATCTTGCCTTAGAGCTGCTTAGAGGATGGTTTGCAGTAAACCAACAGTAAGTGCTACAAAAAAAGGTGGTGAACTGGCAAGTAAATAGTTAGGACTGGGTGGAAGGAAATATGCAATCACTGGCTAGTGCACAGGATAAAAGTTACACTTCACCACCAACTCCTCAGAACATTCCTGATCCTGGGAAGGAAAAAGATCTGTAAATAGGATTCTGCATGACTTCTAAAGAACAAAACTTAAAGACTCCTGACTTCCAGGCGCGGCCGGTACTGGGAGTACCTGACGGTCGGTGACGCGGGGGGGGGGGGAGGGGCAGGGTGGGGGGTAGTAATGTATGGATTACGAAGTTTAACAGGTAAGTAAACATATAAATAAATAAAACTAATTTTGTTGCGCGCACTGCATCGCATTTGGTCATGCAGTGCACGCAACAAAATTTGTTTTATTTATTTATATGTTTACATACCTGTTAAGCTCCGTAATCCATACATTGCTACCCCCCCCCCCACCATGCCCCTCCCTATCCCCACGTTACCGCCTGGCAGGTACTCCCACTACCGGCCGCGGCTGCTGACTTCTACTTACATTGAGGGACAAGAACTGCTCATTCAGGGTCTGTTGGAATGTGGATTATTAGTAGTGGTAAATATAGATCTACCACTGGCAATAAGGCCACTGACACAGTCTAGGACTCATAATAGGACTTAAAAAATCATTCTTATACTCAGCCCTTGGTAGCTTGGCTGCGAGCAGGCAGACTTACCTTCAGAGACAGGTATGTAAAGTATTTAAAAACACCAATTCAATTAATAATTAAGACACAACACACAAATCCAACATCAATTTATGAAAATAGGAAATATATTTATGTTTTAAAATGACACCAAAATGATAAAAATCCAATGTAGGGAACCGGAGATGGGCGGCTTGTCTCTCGTGGTTGGTCCCGGTCACCGTTTCTACGTTCGGACTTAGAAACTTTAACATTGCTTTTTCTCCCAGGGTCCCTTGATGCTCTTCACCTGGTTGTATCTGGTGAGAGTTGGCTGGCTTGATTTTGGTCCAGCTCCCGGTCAAGCTCTGAAAGTGGGACCTCTAGAGCTTTTTAGCACGACAAACCTGAAGGGCAGGCCGGTTCATGGTTGAGGGTTGCCGGCTTCGTTGGCCAGGTCGAGTCCGTCCACTTATGGAGCTGTTTTTTCAAAGTTGCTCCAAAGTTTTCCAAACTTTTTGAACTTCTTCCTGAAGTCCCTTTGTGGGTCTCAAAGTGTCCAAATCTTACTCCAAGTGTCTGGATGCTCCAAGATGGTCTTTGAATTTTTGGTACTTCAATTCCCAAATTCCACTTGAACAAATCCCTTACAAATCCACTGGTAGTACTTCAAGCTGGGATTTTTGGTGGTGATGGTCCAGGTGAGCTCTGTTAACCTGTAGCTTGCAGGGAGTCCACTCTTTAGTCCTTTTGAAGCAGGTTTGATCCACAGGGCTGTAGTTCCGGATTATGCAGCCTGCGCAGTCAGTCAGAGTGCCGGGTCTGGTTGGTGTAAATCAAACTTCCAGCATGGACATTTCTTTTTCCTTTAGTTTCAAGCAACAGATCAGTGAGGCACTGCCCATCTCAGATACTTATTAAGTGTTCTCTGAGGTCACACAGGAGGGCACTCCTGTCCAATGAGGTGCTGGACAACACCCCAGAGCATGACAATGTCCTCCAAAATGGTTTCTCAGAAGGCACTTTTCCTCCAAAATTCAATATGGCTGACGTTCCAGCAGACAGTCAAGAGCTTGCTAAACCAACATCCAGGATGGCTAATCTCCATAGACTCCCTCCCCATGGCATCTGCACATTTCTTCCTTATGCCTGTCATCTGGCTGGGTTCAGAGGGTAGGGGTCTAAATGAAACAGGAAGGGACTCCTTCCTTCACAAAAACAATCCCTTGAGGCATTTTCTTCTTTGTGTGTGTGCTACAGACATAGAACGAAGAAGTAACAAGGAGAAATAAAGATATCTCCCCTCATTACGCCCCACCTTGGGTAGCGTAGCATTCCGATGAATTCCCAGGTTTACCAGTGTTGGTAAATCTGAGACTGCACCAAAATCCATGAATGAATGTGTGGGAGCATCCACTCTCCACCCATTGAACGCCTTCCCAGGGCAGAGTAATGCAACACAGCGATTTATGCTGCGTTGTGTTACTCTGGATTTATCCAGCCACGTAGGGCCACACAAGGTGGCCTTGCTTGGCTTGATAAGTCTGACTTAGGGTGTTCATGGCCTTTGCACCTCCTTGCATCACACAAGGGTGATGCAACAGCTTCAGAATTATGCCCCTCAGGGTCAAGTGGTTGTCTTTTTTTTTATCTGCTTCAGAGACACAAAAAGCTTATAGACTCTTAACTTCATGTAGGCCCAGCTGACCACAATAACCAACAAAGAAGGAGAAGAAAGACACAAAAATGTGCAACATTCACTTCCATTCCACCATGCCAACCACACTCAGAAGTTCAATCCCACTCTGTGACTTGTGACCAACCTCTCAAGAGATGCCTCCCTTCTCCTTGTATTTTTCACTTAAAATAGCAGCCTCAAAAACGTACAAAAAATAAATCAAGTTATTGAGCCTGTACACCAAATGTGTGCCTTGCAAAGATAATGATGAGGTGGGAGGACAACCGGTAGCTTTTTCTGCCTTTCTGAGCTCAAGACGAGCGCGGTTCAGGCTGGGTGTGCAGCAGGTGGCGGTACTCCAACGCTCCAGTGACAACAATACACCTCTAATATAAAGCATAGATATTTATTTAAATTTCAAAACCAGCACTAACCACACAAATAAGGCATAATTTAATTGGATGGAGCATTGGGAAGAAGAAATGCTTTTCTGGGCTGATCCACCGTGTATATGTAACACAGAGCAAGCAATATCTAAAGGAGACTAACCAAAGCAACTAATTGCTAAAGTTGAATAACACAAAGCACCAGACTGTATATCTTTTTGGTCAATGCAAAAACTCTACAGATAAATGTTAACAACTTCTTATTATATGGAGGTGGTTCTCTTTGGGTCAGACGTATTTATTACCAGTTAAGGCAGGAGTAGGTGAATGGTAGGAGGCATGAAAAGAGATGGCCCTTTTGCTCTTTGGTAGGATAGTGGGCGATTGGGTGATTTGGGAATGGATATAACTCTGACATCAAGACAAAATGGAAAATGGTTGTGAGGACCTGCATTGGAGGACTTGAAGTCTAAAGGGGTACATAGAGACTCTGAGTTTCAAGGGGCCTTAAAGGGTTGTAGGAGGTGAAGGAGTATATTGGGTCAATCCATGATACCAATCTTTATTTAGAAGTTGAGTGTACGGGCATGTTCATATCTTAGTAGAATGGGCAATTTTAGTTTGTAAGGTAGTGGGGCAGAAGTACTGTTCTGTGGGTGTGGTGTTCCCCACAGTAAATGTGACCTTTTTACAGTCTGGCGCCTGTCTTTTCTGCTCCAAGGCATCAGCTGATGGAATGTGCCGGTCACCAAATGAACCAAAGAATGATGAAGCAAAATCACAGCCATGGTCAAGATTTCATTTACCTTTATTCTTCTGCCAGAAGGTGGCGCTGTCTAGCTAAATTAGAGATGACCACAGCAACAGTTAATTAGTTATTCAATATACATTAGAAATTACTATTGCCTGCTGTCCAAGCCATTCTTATGGCTTTGGGTGCTTGTAATAGTCTGAATTGTCACACTTGTAGGAGTGTGATGGTTAGTTGTGTTATTACTACCACTGGCCCAATGGCAGGGGCAATGTGTGCTGCAAGCAGCAGCGGCGTCTTGACGAGAGCCCTGCCACCTATTTTTTTTGACAAATTAAGCACTGGTTAATATATTTGCCAGTGGTAAATGGTTGCTTTGTGCTAGTTCTTCAATGAACTATGCTGCATGTTTATGAAAACATAACAGCATTTTAGCAGCATTTGCTGAAATACCTAAATGAACTAACTGTATAGAATGTTAGGACAAAATATCAATCGAAAAACATTGGCAGTCGGAAATATCTGAAATATCAGAAATTAAACATCGTGACACATAAATATGGTGATGCACGAATATCGTTGACAAGAATATGGTTTTTGATGTTTTTGTTATTATTTTCATTGACATAGCAGGTTAAAATATTGTAAAAAGAAGTTTGATTTTTGTTTGATACATTTATTGTATGTGGTACTATTGTTTATATAAATGTTAATAATTGTTTTTGAAATATAGCTTCAAGTGATTTAGAATGTTTAATTAATTTGTCAAAGTAATGTATAGTGTCATAGCGGCATTTTGGGTTTGTATTGGGACAGGGTTGGAAGTTAATCAGGTAATAAATAATTAAGAATTACTTGATCAATTTTATTCATTTAAATGATTGAGATTTATTATGTAATACTGATTTTTTTTCATTTGATGTTATTTGTGGGCTGGTAGGTTTGAAGGGGTATAAGGTGGGAAGTTAATTAAGTAATAATTAATGATCAATTAATTATTAATTGTTAATACATTATTTAATTGATTTTTATAAACGTAATTTATGGAATACTTATTTCTTTTTCTTATATTTTAGTTGCAGGCTGCTAGGTTTGTATGGGTGTAAGGTTTAGTAATACTTGTTAATTATTTAAATTATTTTTTATTCTGTAAACATGCAATACTGATTTATTTTACTTATGTTTTAGTTGCGGTATGCTAGGTTTGCAGGGGTAAAGGGTGGGACCGTTATCAAGTAATAATTAATTAACTATTATTTATTATTTGTGAGTTAATTATTTAATTGAATTTTAAATATGCAGATCTTGGAATGCATATTTATTTAGATTTTATTATAGATGTGGGATGCTAGGTTTGTAGGAGTCTATGCTGGGAATTCAATTAAGTAACAGTTAACTAACAATTACATGAATTCTTAATTTATTATTTAAAATAGTGTAAATATGTAAGTTATGGAATAGTTATTATTTCATTTATATTTTAGGTGTGGGCTGCTAGGTTTGTAGCAGTATGGGAGGGAAGTTAATTAATTTATAATTTAATAACAATAATGTATTAATTGCTAATTTTATATTGAGTAGTAATTATGTAAATTGAATGACTGTTTTTCATATTTCAAAATATATATATATATATATATATATATATTATATATTTATATATTTTACTGAAAACACATAGGTTTCAGACATGTTATAGTTAGGAATTAGCATTTAAAAAATCTTAGAAATTCAATGAAAAAAACCATAGGTTTTAGGGGTGTTAGAATTAGCTGGACATTTCACTCGTGCAAAACAATTGAAATTCCTCCATTATAGTAAGTTGTACTAACTATAACTCGCGCGCCCGCAATCCACTGCTGATGATGTCACATATTACATCATTCATGACATGGTCAGTAACATCACTGATGACATCACTGATGACATCTCAAATTATATCACTGATGACGTCACTGATGACATCATCCAGTGAATGTGGTTTGGCTCGTTATTTAAGTATGTATTATATATATATATATAGCAATCTGCATTGAAGACTGAGTGGATGTAGAAGTGTCTGGATGGAGGATTTATTAGCACTGTGATTGACTGTCTAAGTGACTAATTTAAAGTGGCTCACTAAATTTATGGAATAGTCCTTAAACTGTGTGAATACCTGTATCACTCTATCTTTTGTTGTGTAAAATACTACATAAGTTGGTTACTAGCTATGTGAAAGTCTATATTAGTTATTCATTAGTTAAGTGATTATTTGTATGGGATACTGAATGTGTGTGTGGTTGGGTGGGAGGTGTGTGACTCTCCAAAGATGTGTAAATAGTTGATTTAGTAGGTATATGAGGATACAACTGTATGTGGAAACAATTGTTTGGGTGAGTGGATCTCTTAATTGGTGTGGTGATGAGTAAATATATTTCTCAATGATACATGTTTAACAAAGTAGAAATATAAAAGGCAGTGTATGTGACAGTTGTTGTATATAAATACGTATACCTAAGACTCAGTGATTGTATCAGTGACTGTATCGAAAACTGTATACTTGTAATAGTGATTTTATAACACACTAAGTATGAGTTACTATCTATATGAACACATAAAGTGGCGTTTGAATAAGTGTGTAGCTTAGTTAATGTAAGTATCATCAATTGTTTGCATAGTGAGTAGGATGACTGCATAAGTGAATAGGATTTGTGCTGGTGTGTCGATGTAGGTGTATAAGTATATTTAATAGTGTTCTACAGATCTTTGTTAGCATGTATGAGTGAACCTATAGGTACGTGTTTAGATGTGTGTGTAGCTGTAGGAATCACTGAGTGGGGTTTGAGAAACTTGTATTGTTGTGTATGGTACTCCATATTTTATAATGAGTGTTGAAAGGTTATACTCGTGTATGATGAGATGTATCAGATTGTCACATGAATGATGTCATCAGTGATGTCATTTGAGATGTCATCAGTGATGTCATCAATGATGTCACTGACCATGTCATGAATGATGTAATATGTGACATCATCAGCAGTGGTTTGTGGGCGCGCAAGTTATAGTTAGTACAACTAACTATAACAGAGGAATTTCAATGGTTTTGTACGAGTGACATGTCCAGCTAACTATAACATTCCTAAAACCTATGTTTTTTTCAGTGAATTTCTAAGGTTTTTTAAATGCTAATTCCTAACAATTTTTTTTTAAACTTGTTTTTATTGTTGCATCATCAAGCATGAGTACAGAGTAGATCATCTGCGGGCGTGGCGTCAACATTCAGCCGCGGTCAGCGGTTCACGCAACTTTTCTGTACATAAACCTGTGTAATTTGGCTTTCATCCACTGAACATTACAGACCAATCAGACAAGTAACCAGGCTAGGATACAGGAAACAAACTCCGCAAGGGAGAAAGAAGATTAACAATAGACATGTGAGTCCCCGCCATAGGGGTCGTCGGATCGGGGCCTGTATAGTTCGCATAGCGGTGGTGCCAGGTAACTGGGGGGACGGAACAGTGGGGGGGAGCATGTAGGCGTTAGCAACAGCATAGCAGAAGGAGACGGGTGTCTGGCGTTGGGTGGCAAGGGGGTCCATAGTATTCGCTCACAGTGAGGTAGAGCGGCCAGAGGGTGGAGGCGTCCCGTGCATGTGGGTAGCGGGACGGTCGACATGGGGGCGGGGTGTTGGCGAGGGGGCGTGGAGTACTGGAGTCCGGCATAAGCAAAGGGGCATCAGTCAAGGAGTATGGGCTCGCTCGAGTGGGCTCGGGGGAGGGGGGGAATAGTCGGGGCCTGTGGTGGGGGGGGTGTAGGTGTAGGCGGGTCATCAGTACGCAAGGACTGCCGGAAGCTATGGAGGAGCATGGCCCATTCCATAGAGATGGGATGTTTACGTGCGCCCCTGGCCTCCTCCTCCCGAAGGGCATCTTCCTCCGCTGCCACCCACTTACAGATTGCCCCTGTCCATGCCGCTATGGGGGGACCTTCCGGAGATCGTCAATGCATGGCTATACATCTTTTCGCCAGTAGCAGCGCTAAGGATACAAAGCGTCTGTGTGCCGGGACCTGTTTAGTGATGTGAAAAATGCCTAGCGCGCTGGATTCCCAGGAGGCTAGGGTTGCGAGGCCTGTGAGATCTTTCAGTGTGTCGTGTACCGTCTGCCGTAGGGATTGGAGGCTGGGGCAGCTCCAAAACATGTGGCGGAAATCTGCATCGGGGGAATGACATCTGGGGCATAGGAATTGTGTTGTGGGATAAAACTTTTGCAGTCGCGCCGATGTGAGGTATGCCCTGTGTAGTATGTAGTATTGGATGTTTTTGAAACTGGCGTTCCTAGAGACTCGTTTCGGGGCCTCAAGCGCCTTGGTCCACTCCGAATCATGTAATGCGCGCCCGATGTCTTCCACCCATGTGGCCCGCAGGGCCGCCAGGGGGGCGTACGAGAGTTCTCGGATCGATTTATATAGCCAGGTGACTAAGTGGCGTCCCATTCCCATACGCAGGATAGTGTGTATAACTGGATGCGTGTCAGGTTCGCCGGCCTGGAGATTATGGTAAGGACGGAAACCCTCAAGTAACTGTCGGTATCTGAGGAATTGACCTGGGGGGAGTGCGAACTCAGCGACCAGCCGGTCGATCGATTTCAGCTGATCCTCCTCAAAGAGCGACTCCATGTCCGTGATGTCGCAGTGCGTCCATTCAGCGAGCATAGGAGCCGAGAAATAGGATTCCCGTCTGGGGCAGCCAACCAGCGGTAGTAACGGGGAGTACGGGGTCCTCCCGGGGGATATCCGGTGGATCCGCATTATGCATTGACGCGCTATCGCGACTTGGAGGGGGTATGTACGTCGTGGTTTGGTACCCGGGAGGAGAAGACGGGTAAGCTCCGGGGTCGTGACTCTGCCGGTTGGGGTGTAAGCCTCCTGGGTATGCCGGTCCTCCGTCCAATACGACAGCCATTGGAGCTGCGCCGCCAGGAAATAGGACTCAAAGGAGGGAGCTCCGACCCCGCCCTGTGTTGTGGGGAGTTGGAGGGTTTTCAGGGCCACTCTGTGTCGACCTGAGCCCCATATAATGGTGCCCAGGAGAGAGTTGAGGTCTCGGAAGAAGGACCTAGGTGGCACCACTGGTAGGTTAGCGAAATGATAGAGGAGCCGGGGGAGCATCACCATTTTAGCCAGGGCAATCCGCCCTATCGGGGCCAGTGGGAGCTTGGTCCAAAAGGCAACGGTCGAGCGAAGGCCAGCTAGCGTTCTACGGTGATTACCGTCGAAGATGTCGGCCGGAGAGTGATACAGGCGGACACCGAGGTACCGGGGGCCTCCACGGACCATGAGAGTCTATGAGTCCCCAGCCTAACGTCACAGGGTGGCAATTCCGGGTGGAAGGGGTAGATCGTGGACTTGTCCCAGTTCACTCGGAGTCCCGAGGCATCTGCGAACTCAGTGAGCGTCACCCCTATGGGGGTAAGGTCAACTTCGATGTCCCAGACGTAGATGAGGAGGTCATCTGCGTACATAGAGACGCAGTGTGTGACGTCCGCAAGCGGGATGCCCCAGTGCATTCCCTCCTGGCGCAGTCTGATCCACAGCGGTTCGACGACCAGGGCGAAAAGAAGAGGTGACAGGGGGCACCCTTGTCTCGTGCCTCGCCGGACCTCAAATGCAGGCGAAATGTGTTTCCCAATCCGGACGCGTGTTGTCAGATCGGTGTATAGAAGGCGTGTGTATGCTGTGAGTATCGGGCCAACGTTGAGACGGCGTAGGACCGAGAAAAGGTACGGTCAGGTGAGGGTGTCGAACGCCTTCTCCAGGTCTAAGATGAGGCAGGCGGCGCGAGGGAATCTGTCCCGTACCTGGTACTGGACATGGAAGACTCGGCGGATGTTCTGTGAGGTGTTTCTCCCCGGAACAAATCCGCATTGGTCAGGGTGGATCAGAGGGCATATGACCTGGGCGTATCTGTCAGCCAGTATCTTCCCGAGGACCTTACAGTCCGTCGATAGGAGCGTGATGGGGCGATACGAACCCATGTGGTGTGGGTCTCTGTGTGGTTTGGGAAAGGTAACGATCACTGATTCTCGCAATGAACAGGGTAACACTCCTAGATCAAGGGCCGTTGCAAACACCTGAGCCAGGCGAGGGACCACTAGGGGGGAAAACGTCAAGTAGTATTCTAGCGGGAAGCCGTCTAGACCCGGGGCTTTATTACGAGACAAGGCACGCAGTGCTTGGGTGATATCTGAGGGTGCTATTTTAGCGCCGAGCGTGCGCTTGTCAACATCCGATATCGTGGGCAATGACAGTGGATCGAGGAAGTGGTCCACGAATGACGGAGAGAACTGGGGTGGGGCCCCGTACACCTTAGCGTAATAGCGTTGAAACGCCAGGAGGATCTCAGCTTGAGATCGCACTAGCACACCCTCCAGGTTAATGATGTCCGTGATCGGTTTGATCTCGGTGTCTTGCCTCGCCATCCAGGCCAGCAGCGCTCCCGTTTTGTCCCTGTCTTTATGGACTCTGGTGGCATAGGCCCTAAAATTATATTTCCTGAGATCAGCACAGGCCGCCTGGTATGTTGACTTCGCCTCGGCTGTGAGCGCGGCGTGTTCTTCTGAGTTATCGGTTTGTTTAGTGAGTGCAGCTAGGCGCTGTTCCGCGGCTGAGAGTGTCTGCTCCAATGTGTGGCGAACCCCTGCGATCTGTTTGATGCATTCCCCCCGTGCCACTACCTTAAACGCATCCCATTCCACCAGCGCCGATGATGCCGTGTTCGCATTGTGTGAAAAGTAGTCTTGTATGCTGTTTTTGTGTGAGTCCCTGAACACCTGGTCTGCCAAACAGTCCTTAGGGAGTCGCCAAGTAGGGACGGGCGGGTGTGGGGGGTGCCAGGTCAGGCGCAATATGTGGGCGTCATGGTCCGAGATGATCCGACCTAGGTAGTCCGAAGAGATTAGTTTAGGGAGGATCGGGTCAGAGCATAAGAATCTGTCCAGGCGGACCCAGAGGTTGTGGGGTATCGAGTGGAATGAGTAAATGCAGGCATGAGGATGTAAGTGTCGCCAAGCGTCAGTAAGCGCCCAGTGCGTGGTCCACGCTCTGAATAGTTCCGCTTGCCGGGGGACTGGGGAGCGTGCAGGGGGGGGGTGATCGGTCCAAAGTAGAGTCCAACGCGCAGCCCCTAAGACCCAAGGAACGGTAGTGAACTGGGCCAATACTCCTGTAAGGTGATCCCAAAATTTATCTTGCTCAGTATTAGGGGCGTAAATGCTACCCAGGAGGATCCCCTGTCCATCTAAGAGTCCCTCTAGTAGTGCATATCTGCCTTTCTTGTCCACCACCCGTCTGAGTGCTCGGAAGGGGGTGCCTGGCCTAACCCATATTAAGGCGCCGCACGCAAATGCTGAGTATGTCGTGGCACAAAAGGTCCCCCGCCATTTGGCCTGTAACCGGCCTAATTCAGTGGCATCAATATGTGTCTCTTGTAAAAGAGCAATACTAGCTGTCATGCGCTTTATGTAGGAGTCGTCGGAGTAGCGTTTACTGGGCGTGTGGAGGCCCCGTACATTTAGTGTGAGGACGTTAACGTCCGAACGTGGAGCCGTCATTACTAAGGGATCGTATATGCGATCGGGGTCCCCCTGCAGTCCCCGAGAACAGTGTGGTCATGTGTCTCGCGTTAGCTCCTGCGCGCTGTGCTTCCATAGGTATGGGGGGGAACTGTCGGGAGTAAAAACAGGTAGAACCAAGGGTGGGAAACAGTCCCAATACAGGGGATATATCACCGGGGGTTGCATATCCAAACTAGTGCCCCACTAGGGGAGAAATATAACAGAATTCTGCGGGGGTGGCAGCATGTGTTACCGCTAGGCTTGTGCGCGGATCGGGCTTTTGTAGGAGATGTGCCTATCGCGCGCGAGCGCACACAGTTAATTGGTTATGCAGCTTTGGCTCACAAACAGCACAGAGAGCGACCAAGAAAAGAGGATACAGTAATTGTCCTTCCGCCCTATTCCTAACTATAACATGTATGAAACCTTTGGTTTCTTCAGTGAACTTCAAAGATTTTTTAAATGCTAATTCCTAACTATAACAGGTCTGAAACCTATGGTTTTTTCAGTGAATTTCAAAGGTTTTTTCAACGACAATTTTTAAATCTATTAATTGTTATATTTATATTTTTGATACTGATTTACTACATTTTTAAAACTATTTTTAGATATTTTATTTTTTTAAATTACATTATAATTACATTATACATTACATTACAAAATATACTTTCTCAGAAGGAATTACTTTAGCTTAAATACTTCTCAAATAGGCAATAGACTTTTAAGTACAGTAGTTACAGTTGTTGCAATGGGCAACACAATTTCAAACAATGCAACATTGAGCTCAAAGGGAATTTCTAGTTAAATGCAATTCGTTACTTTATGGATTACTTTTCTAACCACAGGACTGGATCCTAGATTCATTCCTGGGACATCTCCTGTAAACAGTTGAGTAAAAGCGTTTTGGTTACAGTAGTGATTTTTAAGGAATATTATTGTATTTTAAAAGTTGAACTTTTTCACATAGAATCACCAATGATATCCTATGGGAGAAAATTCACTTAAAAGGTAAGTAGTTTTATCATTACTTTTTCTTACTAAGTGGTGGATCCTGGATCCAGCATTGGTGCATCTCCTGTAAACAGTTGAAAGAATGCGTTTAAGTCATACAGGCAATTTTTAAGGAATATTTGTAGTTTGTGAAAATAAAAAGAAACTTTTCCGGTGAAAACCGGATAATGGATTCCTATGGAAGGAAATACAAGTTACTGGTAAGTATGGTTAGAATTACTTTTCAGGGTCAGTGCTGGGCCAAAAGATGCAGCACTGGGTTCTCTCCTGATAGCAGGTGAGTTAATCGGAATTCGTTGTTCGGATGATTTTAGGTGAATATTTTAAAGTTCCAAAACTCCACACAGAAGAATTCCCAAGTGAAACCAGTCAATGTTAGCCTATGGAAGGAAATTCAAATTACTGGTAAGTATGGTTGGAATTAATTTTCAGGATCAGTACTGGGCTCAAAGATGCAGCACTGACTTCTCTCCTGATAACCAATGAGTAAATCGGAATTCGTAGTTCGGCTGATTTTAGAAGAATATTTGTAAGTTTAAAAAATCGACACTTAGAAACTTTTTCAGCAAAAAGCAGGGAATAATATCCTATGGAAGGAAATTCAAGTTACTGGTAAGTACGGTTAGAATTACTTTTCAGGATCAGTACTGGGCTCAAAGATACAGTACTGAGGTCTTTCCTGATAACAGGTGAGTAAATCAGAATTCGTAGTTCGGTTGATTGTAGAGAAATATTTTAAAGTACCAAACCTCCACACTTAGAAGAATTTCCAAGTGAAACCAGTCAATGTTAGCCTATGGAAGGAAATTCAAGTTACTGGTAAGTATGGTTAGAATTACTTTTCAGGATCAGTACTGCGCTCAAACATGCATCACTGAAGTCTCTCCTGATAACAGGTGAGTAAATCAGAATTCGTAGTTTGACTGATTTTACTTCGGTCCAGTATATATATAGAGCCACTTTCTTACACCATCCCCTCTCTTCACCACTGTGCAAACAGGCCCGTGGCACGTTTTAAATTGGGGAAATAATTCCCCTTCAATCCTGAGGGTCCCTAGGGTCCAACTAGCCCACTAGGTACATCCAATAAGCGCCACAGAGCTGCGTAGCAGAGAGATGTAAAAAGGGGCACGGCTTGAGGTGATATGTCCGAGGGTGGGCACCCTGGGACACTGCAGGTGCTGGCCCTGGGGGGTGGCGGTCCCCAGGGCCATTGAGGGCTCCAGGAGGGGGATCGTACGGTCCCCTCCCCACAATTTACAAAGCCCTGGGGGGTGGTGGTCCCTGGGGCTTGGGGGGGGCAGTGTGGCCCCCGCAATATCAATTACGTTGAGCCCCGGGGTTAGCCTTAGAGCCCCCCAAAATTATACTATTAAGCCCCTGGGGTGGCGGTCACTGGGGCTGCGGGGGGCCATGTGCCCCCCACAATTATACATGCTTTTGCCCCGGGGGCAGGCGGTCCCCGGGGCAGTGTGGGGGGATTGGGTCCCCACATTTTTTTTTATGAGCATGCCCTCCGGATTTGGCCCACCCAGGGGCTAATTAGCATCAAAGCGCGGGAGCCCGCGCTTTGTTCTTTTTTTTATCGGCAAGATCCACGCACCCTGCGTTGATTTTGCCGATTAAAAAAAAATATATATATATATTTTTGGCCCTGAGCAGGCCTAGGGGGTCAGGGTGTTTCTACCCTGCCCACTTTTCAAGTTTGTCGCCTTTTTTATTTTGGTTTCTTGTGGCGGCACAAGATGGCTGCCAACACTTCCTGGTTTGGAGTGTTGACAGCCAATTAGCATGCAGCTCGTGATCAGGATTGTGCGCGGATCCTGCTCGGCCATAGACAAATTTATACTTTTAATTGTGATTTTCTCAGGAACTACTGAACGGATTTACACCATTTAAGCAAAAGGCACGAGTCTGAACCAAGGACTACCTCTTTGCCAAATTTGGTGTAATTCTGTTAAGCAGTTCGGGCTGTAGCCGTGATGAACGGTTCCTTTGTAAAATTGCATGGGGAAAACATGTTCTGTGACCCCCTTTTTTCTCAGCCCCCGCTTAACGAGTCACCCCGAGACTTTCAAGATAGGAGCGGACCGAAGCTGGCCACAAGTTTTGTAAATTTCGCGAAGATTAGGCAATTGGCGCCAAAGTTATTCCAAATAGAATGTTGCAGATTTCCTATGGAAAATAGGTCCTAACTATAATTACCTACTGGCAACCGCCAGTAGTTAATATATCTATATATATAATATATATATATGTGTGTATATATATATATATATATATATATATATATATATATATATATATATATATAATAGACACACACACAGACACACACACACACACACACACACAAGGATGACATGCACACCATGAATCATGGTTATTGCTTAATCCTACTGAATCCTAACTTCCCAACGCAGCATCGGGTAGGGAAACAAACACCCTAAGCATTTGTATTTGATTTTTAGTGTCATTCTCAGGACACTACTTTATGATTAAGGGCCTGATTTAGAGTTTGGGGGATGGGTTACTCCATCACAAATGTGACGGATGTCCCGTCTGCCGTATTACAAGTGCCATAGCATATAATGGAATCGTAATACGGGATGTGTGAATAAGCAACCCAGTCTGCCATATTCTAAATCAGGCCCTAAGTCTACTAATGTCTATGGTTATGGAAGTAACAATATTGGGTGAAATAACATCATAGGAGAAGGAATGTTTATATTTAGCACATACATGTACATGAATGGGGTGTTTATGTGTATTTTTGATTTATGTTAACATTCTGTTATATGAGATGAACTGGTGAGATTGAACATAGTATAATAGCACTTACAGATTTATGCAGATGTGTTCCAATGAATGGAACACTGGTTGCTAATATAGAGTAATGAGGATCATTGTACACAAAAAGGGTTTCTGAAGTAATATGTGGAAAAGAATGTTCTAGATTTTTGTTGATCAGGGGTATTTGGTCTCATAATAATTCTTAGTGCACAGTGAGTCCATTTAAGGTGGACTTCAGGCATGTTGAAATAACCATATTATTTACCCTGAGCAGTCAAGCATATCCATATGCAGACAGTTCATATTCATATTGACGCCAGGATATTATTCACCAGCATAGTGATTGCCCCTAACTTCAGGTAGCTAATATATTTACTTATGAATTCTATTTACCGCATGTAACTACTGAGACTGACTTAAATTATTTAAATCTCAGTATGTTTGAATATGGGATTGAAAAACACCAAGAGTACTAATAAGATGGCTGCCATGTGAATGCTTTACTCTCATTTACCTTCAAGTCCTTCTTCTATGTTTCACATGTGGGGTTGAATGTTGAGTTTGAAAATACTGGGAAATAGAGAGTTGATCACCTGTGAGCAAGGTGCTGTTTGCGCTAAAACACGTAGGTTGTTTGTTTCCCTACCAGGTGATGTGTTGGGAATTCACGATTAAGCAATAAACACAATTCACACTTACATTGTCGGAGTGCATGTCATCCTTACAGTAAACTCGAAGAAGGAGTTGTTGTTCGCCCCCAAGGACGTGCTTATGGGCCAACTACCTCTCCTGTTATTTTCAGTAAGTCCCACACTACGGGATTGCTGAGAGGGCTTCACAGCCCATCCCCTTTTTGTAACACTCTGTAAACACATCTCCTGGCACACTACTAGTTGGGGGATGAAGTCTCCTTGGCTGCTGAGGGTCCTTAGGGCGAACAACCTCTCCTGTTAACTACAGTAAGTCGCACACAGCGCGATTGGTAAAAGGTCTTCGGAGGCTACATCCCCTTTCTCCTCCACTCTGCAAAGGCATCTCTTCGCGCACTACTGGTTAGGAAATAAAGTCATCTTGGATGGTGAGGTACCTTGGGGGCCAAGAAGCTCTCCTGGTACTTTCTATAAGTCCAACACAGTGGGATTCCTGAGAGCTGGTCAGAGGCCCTTCCCAATTTCTTTACCACTCTGCAAATGCCATTACTACTTACAAAATTTTTATAAAAACAAAATGATGCCTTGGACTAAAGTCAAACAAAAATTATTTCAAGAATGTGATCACTTAATTATCTCATTCCATACCTGATGTATTTGTATGAATCTAATTCTTATGTTTCGTTTCACAGATAACCCCACCCTCCACAAAGAACACCTAATATTTTTCTTTTGATTTTCAATTTATTCCAAAAGAAAACATAGATTTTTTATTTATCTTTTAGAGTCTCTTTTTTGTATGTATCTTATCTCAACAAACAAATATATATACACACACACATATTATTTTGCACAAACATATACAATATATACAACAATAAACAAATACTACAAAACATTTTTTTTAGTTAGCCCAACTTGTTTATACAGGATGTTTAGCTTTTACTATAGCCTCCACATTCCTTTCAAACCATAAGTAAGTACCCCAAGCCTTTTTACAAGGAGTCCATCAGATCCTATTTGATTTTTGATCTGTCTCAAGTCTTTTTTGCTCCTCGCAAGGTCAATAGTCCAATTTATAGTTTTCAATCTTTTGGTAGGGGTCTTCTTTTAAACAAAGGTGTCGACGCGTTTCAGCCCTCTCATTATGGGCCTCATCAGGACTTGGGCCAATACAATATTTTATTATATTGTGGCTTCTCTCAATCCCTCAAAACGCTACTTCCAGAGGTGTCCGCCCTCTTTAAGAATCAATCATGGCCACGTAATTATGTATGTTAGATTCAGGAAACCCGAACAAACGGGATGTTTTCAACGTGGAGCGGCTTCCAAGTCTCTTTCTCTCCGACTCCTGTTATGGCGACCGGAAAGCAATTCCAGGCACGTCACGTCACTTACTACTTACAAAAACATAAAAATTCACTGAAAAAATCAAAGCTTAGAGGGACATTATAGTTAGGAAATTGAATTAAAAAAACCTTTGAAATTTACTAGGAAAACCAAAGGTTACAGAGACGTTATAGTTAGGATCAGATTTCACTTGTACAAAACCAGTGAAAATTAGCAGTTATAGTTAGATGAGCTAACAATAACTTGCGCCCCCACAATGCACTGCTCATGACCTCACATATTACATCACTCATGACATGGTCAGTGACATCACTGATTACATCTCAAATGACATCACTGATGACATAATTTATAAAATCACTAACATACCCACTCACATCGCTTAGAACCTTTCTTACAACCACTCCCACTCCCACACAACCATTCACAAACCATTTCACAGACCCATACCCACTCACTGATTCATAGATCTACACACACTTCCACTCACTGACCCATACAGCCACTCATACACCCACTCACTCACTAATATAGCCACGGTCATATCCACTCATACACCAATACAGCCACTCACACACTGAGTTAGTCACCCATAGAGCTACTCACACTACCAATCACTCACCCATATAGTCAATCACACAGCCACTTTATCATCCACACAGTTACACACACATCCACTTACTAATAAATATTCCAACACATATACAATGACACAAGCACACACTCACCCATGCAGCCCCTCTGACATTCAATCACTCACCCATACAGTCACTCATATACCTCATCATTCACCTATACAGCCTTTCACATACCCAGTTACTCACCCATATAACACCTTACATATCCACTGACTCACCCATACAGCCATATACAGACTGACTCCCCCATATAGCCCTTGACACTCAAAGACTCACTAACCCAGGCAGCCACTGACTCACCCACTCATTCATTAATACAGGCAGTCACACACCCCCTCACCAACCCACACCAACACTCATACAGGTACTCAGACAACCAATACATCATCCATACAACCAATCCCATACCCACACACACACATACAACCACTTAGACACCAACTGACAGACTGATACAAACATTCACACAACCAGTCACTCACCCATATATTCACTCAGACACTTAATCACTCATTTATACAGCCAGCCACGCACCCTCTGAATCATCCATACAGGTACTCATACACCCACTGATTCACCAATACACCATGGTATATATATTTAACACTCATAAACTTTTCAAAAACTTTCACACTCACTGGACAATGTCATCAGTGATGTCATCAGTGATATCATTCGAGATATCATCAGTGATGTTACTGACCATGTCAAGAGTGATGTAATATGTGAGGTCAAAAGCAGTGCATTGTGGGGGTGCATGTTATAGTTAGCTCAGCTAACTATAACTGTTTAATTTCACTGGTTTTGTATAAGTAAAACCTGAACCTAACGATAGCGTCCCTGTAACCTTATATCTATCTATCTATCTATCTATCCATCTATCTATCTATCTATCTATCTATCTATCTATCTATCTATCTATCTATCTATCTATCTATCTATCTATCTATCTATCTATCTATCTATCTATCTATCTATCTATCTATCTATCTATCTATCTATCTATCTATCTATCTATCTATCTATCTATCTATCTATCTATCTATCTATCTATCTATCTATCTATCTATCTATCTATCTATCTATCTGTATATCTAGATATTTATATATATACATGGCAGATGGAGTTCACTAATTGAATAAAAATATTATTGCACAGAACTGTGGTCCTCACTCGCTTTTCCTTGGAGGATTGAAGGACTGTTTTGGGGCGAGTAGTTTGGATATATATGTATATCCAGATATATATATGCATATAGTATGGTTTTACCAGTCCGGAGTGCTATTTTTTTTCAGATGGGAGAGAAAAATGTTGCATTTTTAAAGGAACCAGCGGAGGAGCCTTTAACCAAGCACCACCTGTGATAAGGATGCAAGCCAGGGAACTGCAACCTTTATACTTTGCTTTGCTTTGCAAGTATAGGCTAGCCCTCAGGCTCAGAAAAACCAACCAAAGAGAAGATGTGTGAACAGCAGGGAAAGGTCCGACGCTGAGAGTTGAGAGGCTCTCTTGGCGGGGACTCGATAAACAGCTGGAAGCCACCTATCCAGTCGTGTTTGGCGATTTTACCCGATGCCAGGAGCAGGACACCGTGGGCATTACCCTAAGGTGAGGATGATTTGAAATGCACACCAAGCAGCATGGAGTATAAACAGGCACGTGAAAAGTATTCTTTAAAGTAAGACAACAACTTATAAATGTGATTTGCAGTAGAAACGGAATACAAATTATGAAAGTGAAGAACAGTTGTATTACACTATTTTAATGCTGAAATTATAACGGAAATTACTTTTTCATTACCGTTGTGATAAAGTGCTGCACTTCAAAACTGAGTATTTTGTTTAGGTCTACTAATTAAGGCAATACTTAAAGACCCAAAGAAGGTGAAAAAATGCAAATTGAATAAAGGCTGCTGAGCCAGTCGATACATGTCTTTGTGAGCTGTAAACCTTGAGCGAAATGTGCTGTTACATGGATTCTGCCACAGTGAGCAATAAAGTATGGTTTTACCAGACCGGAGTGCATTTAGATGGGAGAGAAAAATGTTGCATCTATATATATATATCTATCTATATATATCTATATCTATATAGATCGACAAGAAGCTACTACTAGCGATGACCATGGGGCCAGCTGTATGAGCAGAAAACTGGTATGCAGGACTGTGACAAACCCACATGGGTGAAATTTGGACTACCGATCCCAGAAATCAGTGCATTAACACGTGCTCAATTGAGGGTTATAAAGTCATTGTTTGAAAATGAATCGGTGGTTGTTGATTGCTGTAGTCGATGTGTGCCGCCTTTGAGAAAGGGAATGATTTCCCGAAACGCGCCAGGCACTAAATTGCATTGTTTTATTTTTTTAAACTTACAGAGGAAGTCTCCAGCAAACTCGAACAGCTTGTCAGAATGAGTGCACGCCGCCTGGGGGCAACCCTTCTTTGCAAGTATTACGGCCGACACGGCCATGGAGTGCACCACCACAAGATCAGTGTGGGCCGCTGGGGGCAGCTGTATGAGCAGAAAAACTGGTATGCAGAACTTTGACAAACCTACATGGGTGAAATTTGGACTACCGATCCCAGAAATCAGTGTATTAACACGTGCTCACTTGAGGGTTATAAAGTCATTGTTTAAAAATTAATCGGTGGTTGTTGATTGCTGCAGTCGCTGCGTGCTGCCTTTGAGAAAGGGAATGGTTTCCCAAAACGCGTCAGGCACCAAATTGCTTTGTTTTATTTTTTAAAACTTACAGAGGAAGTCTCCAGCAAACTCGAACAGCTTGTCAGGACGAGTGCACTCCGCCTGGGGGCAACCCATTTTTTGCATATATATAAGTAGATGTGGTTTTAGGCTCCATGTTACCGAGCACTCCCATGATTGCATTCAGGAGGGCTAAAAGCATGAGTGTCGTTCTAGACAAGAGTAGCCCGGAGACTAGGCAAAACACTGTGTGGCTCCTACCTGCAGAAGGTTTCCCAAAATGCTCTACTTCTAGAGCATGCAAATTCGGAACCAATGTGACACACTATGAAACACCGTTTAGCACCAAAGAGACATATATTTCGGGCAGTTTCAACTGTAAAACAGAATTTGCTGTTTATGTCCTGACATGCACTTGTGGCCTAAACTACATTGGTAGCACAAAGCTACAGGTGCATGTCAGGATTCTACAGCATCTTCGAGATATTCTGCATAGTGACCCAGCCTACCCAGTAGCACGTCATTTTAAGAAAATGCCCAATAATGATGTTGCTTGTTTAAAATATTATGTGGTAGGGTCAGTTCCAAAATCCTGTAGAGAAGGAAATCTGGAACGCCAGTTGAGACAGCTTGAAACTAAAATGATTCTTGAATTTGATAGTAAATGGCCCAATGGGTTGAACAATATGGAAGATATGTACAATTTCTTATAATATCTATAGTTCCCCGTACAAGTATACCCACCTTTCTTAGCGGCTCATACTACACTTTTCACATCTGTGTACTTTCATGAGGCAGGTTTAAATTGACTTTGTTTACTTTTTTGGTTCTAATAAATAGGTTCGCTATTATTAAAAACAATATGAAATAAATTGGATTATATAATCATGATAACTCTAAATTCCGCCTGTATATATGAAAAAAAGAAGAAAAAAACAAAATATTTTTTCACCTCGATTTTGCACTATTAACCCATATGATGAATTTTAAAATGTTATTTATATGTTTTTAACAATAGGATCCAGTAATGGCAATTTTATTGTTAACAATATTTATACATTATATTTATTCATACAGTTTGCACTTTAAATGATGTTTTGCATTATTTGCACAGTTTTGCACAGTGCTATGATTGCTGCTTTGTTTTCAATTTTTGCACTTTAAAGGATATGCCAACCATAGGATACTTTCAAATCGATTGATAATAAATCTTGCAACTGTTAATTCAACTTATATAAGGCTAACAGCTGAGTTATGGGATTTATCCCAAATATGAATAGAACCAAGAATGTTCTTGTTTGGAAATTTTTGGGTTCAAGTAAAAGACAGATACAAGGCCATTTTTAAATGTATCTTTTAAAAGTCTTGTCTCTGATCTGTGTATTTATACAGATAGAATGATCACCAGAGCCCATGTATTGAGATTCAGGCTGCTACTCAAATACAATAATAACATTTATGTTTACAGTTTTTATACATGATTTTTTATATATTTATATATTTTAGCTTTCAATTGCATATGTGAGCATTTAGAATTATGAGATTTATCTCTGCATTCCAAAACTGTAAACAATTTAATGCTCTGAATATTGAATGACAGTATTTCCTCACTTTCTATGGTCACATGACCGGCAATGTGATAGTTGGGGGTGTGCACCTTTAAACATTTAAAATGGAATCATGTTTACTGTGACCCGTATGTGAACAAGGGCTCTGGGGCCCGAAACGCATCATTGCTGAAACTATCTCGGCTTAAATGAATACCATCTTTGCCAGATCCTGTGGCCCGTCTCCTTCCTCGCCAGTCTTCGTGGACCAGAGGTTGTTTGGAGTTGTTGCTGCATATTTAAATAATATATATATATATATATATATATATATATATATATATATATATATATATATATATATATATATATATATATATATATATATATATATATATGTATATATATATATATTCATAGAAAAAACCATAGGTTTCACACCAGTTATAGTTAGCTGAAAGTTTTACTCGCATAAAACCATTGAAATTCCCACGTTATAGTTAGTTGGACTCACTATAACTTGCGCGTGCAATGCACTGCTGATGACGTCACATATTACATCACTCATGACATGGTCAGTGACATCACTCATGACATCACTGACCAGTGCATTGCACGCGCAAGTTATAGTGGGTCCAACTAACTATAACGTGGGAATTTCAATGGTTTTATGCGAGTAAAACTTTCAGCTAACTATAACTGGTGTGAAACCTATGGTTTTTTCAATGAATTTAATAGGTTTTTTAAATGCTAATTCCTAACTATAACAGGTGTGAAACCTATGGTTTTTTCAGTGAATTTCAATGTTTTTTTAATAGCAAATCTTTATAGGTATAGAAAGTGAAAAATTTTAAAACGAATTTTATATAGTATAAATATGTAAAAAAAAAAATTAAAAAAATTATTTTTAACCCGGGGGCGCTCCCGGGGCGCGTACCGGTGAACGCACGGGTAAGTGCAATATTATGGCGCGCCCTGGGGTGCGTACCGGGGAGCGTCCCTGGAGTGCTAATGCCGCGTACGAAAACAACATTGTGACGTATCGCGTACACGCGTGATGCGTCATATGACGCACAGCGTAAGCGCAACCGAAAGCACGCGAGCGCATACGATCGCGAAACGTCCTGACGCGCTTACGCTACGCGCCCGCGGGAACGCCCCGGAGCGCGACTACGGGCGCGCCCCGGGGCGCGTAGCGTAAGCGCGTCGGGTCATGTGTGAAAATAACACTTTTGATTGGTTGCTAACAGTTTTTTTTATAAAGAATGAAATCCCCACCCATTTCCTTCACTTCTTCTTTCCCTTTTGTGACTGAAAGACCTGCCTGTTTTGCTCTTGGTTCTTTGTTAGATATCTTCAATTATCATGGCTGCTAGACCATCCAGCAGTGAAGATGACTCCGAAGAATTCATCAATGAAGAGCCTCCTCAGCCAAAAATAAAAGAACATTTCATCTGGAATTTTTTTTCCATACCTGCTGGTCAAAAAAAGGTAAATGCTCCAAAAGTGGAGTGCAGGATCTGTCACACAGTCCTGTCACGGGGTAACCCCAATAAAAAATATTCTTTTGGGAACTCCACAATGATTCGCCATGTGGAGAGAAGGCACCCCCAGAATTTTGCCCGAGAAAGTCTCAGGGCTCTGGCACAAAAGGTTCCCAGTGATGGGGCCTCTACATCAACCGGAGGACGAACACCATCGGTGAGGGGGAGATCACAGGAGCAGGTTCCGAACATTCAGCCTGCATTTAACAAAGGCGCCCTTAAATGCAGATACTGTGATCAGCTACTTTCCTGTGGGGAGCAAAGTGTTCTGCTCATGGTTCAAACATTGGAGAACCATCACTGCCGTTACCAGCCCTAATTTTCTTTTTTTTTTTTGCTCCTGTTGAGCAGTTTCCATTCCCTGTTTTTGTTGTAGTTCTAAAAAAAGAAAAAAGAAGAAAAAAAAAGTTCTTTTCAGAACTACCTCCAATTCTCATCAAAGAGCTATATTCTTAAAAAAATGAAAAAGAGTAAGTGAAGTGGAGTGCATTGATAAATGAAAGGAAAATGAGTAAGAAAGAACAGAAAAGTATGAGAGGAGAAAGGAAGTGAAGTAGGGGGACTGAAAGAAGGTGGGTGTTGGGAACGAAAGTAAGGAGAAGGAGAGTGAACATGGGGAATGTGGTTATTCAAACAAAATGTAGAAAAGGAACGGGGTGTGGAAGGGTAAGAAAAGAGCAGTGATGTTTTGGAAAGACTAGAGATACAGACTGGATAAAGACAAGTAAGTGTGAGACCAGGTAAGTAAGGCAGTGAAGAAACAGAGAAAGTGAAAGAAAAAATAAGAGTGGAAGACTGAATGCCTCATTTTTGAACCTGTCTCACAGCAGGCATAACACTGACGCAGGTCCTTTAACATGGGCCTGGCCCCATGTGAAAGGATGCATTGCTGGAGTTGTGTCACTTTTGTAACACACTCCAGCAATGCATCACTTTTGCGCTTACAGATACGTCAGAAATACTGACGCATCTGTAACTTCTTGCGACATAATGTGTCATACATTAAATATGACGCATGAGTAGAAGACTGAAGGTCTCATTTATGACGCCATGCGTCATTTTTACGCCACCAGTGCGTCACTTTTTGTGACGCACCAGTGCTGTAAAAAATACACCTTGTTGAGTCATATTTACAAACTGATGCATCTAGGTAGATGCGTCACTTTGTAAACCCCTGCGCCACATTATACCTGTGACAGTTGTAATGTATGCAAAGGGGGCGTATTGACATAAGGAAGGGTCGTAGAAGTGACGCAGTGAAATCTATGAGATTTCACTGCGTCACTTTTACGACGCTGTTGCGTCCAAATCTTGCGCTAGCCTCACAGCAGGCGTAAGACTGACGCAGGCCCTTTCACATGGGACCGGCCTCATGTGAAAGGATGCATTGCTGGAGTTGCATCATTTTTGTGACACACTCCAGCAATGCATCACTTTCCTCTAAACACTCTACTTTTTTTTTTACTCTATTTTTTTACACTGTTTTTCCCCGTGGTGCGCTCCACGGTACGCTCCCCGGTGCGCGTACCGGGCGCTCCCCCCGTGAAAATCGGAAAAAAATTAATAATGTTTTTGTCCCGCGGGACCCTTTTATGGCCCCCACATCAAACCTAGGGGGTCAGGGGGGGTGTACCCTGCCCCCTTTTGCTCATTTCCCCCTTTGATTTTTGCCACCTCTTGTGTCTCAATCCTACCGAGACACAAGACGGCGGCCGCTGCGGACTGTTTCGAATGTTTACAGACACCCGAGAACCAATCAGCTTAACCTAAATTACTCAAAATCCTCTGGAGCACATATCTTGAGACATAGCAAAGGCACATCGGGCTACCAGTCCCTACAATTTTGCCAAGTTTGGTGAAAATCCATTCAGCCGTTCGAGCTAAAAGTGCGACAGACCGCCCTATGGAAATTAACATGGGGAAAACACGTTTTGGGACCCCCCTTTTATCTCGGCCCCCGCTTGACGAATCCCCCCCAAACTTTCAGGGAAAGAGCGGAGAGCCGCGAGGCAAAGTTGCTGAAAAATTCAGGCTGATTCCTCAACCGGCGCCAAAGTTATTCCGAATAGAATGTTGCGATTTCCCTATGGAAATCAATCCTAACTATAACTACCTACTGGCGACCGCCAGTAGGTAATATATATATATATATATATATATATATATATATATATATATATATATATATATATATATATATATATATATATATGCATTCCTGGTTCCTCCGTAGAGAAGTTTGCTCTTGCACTCCGGAATCGTTATCCCAACACAGTGATTACTCCCAATTCGGTGGTTTTAAATTTTATTTGATCATTACAGCTCAGCCAGCAGCAACTCTACGCGTTTCAGTCTTAACCAAGACCTTGCTCACGAGACTGACATATATATATAAATATTGCAGATTCCTTATGTCCCACAACAATAAGGTAAAGTCGCACTCAGAATTAGATTTTAGAGAAATACATTTATTGACTGACGCGTTTCAACCTTACGGTCTTTGTCAAAGTCACTGACTCTGCAGAAAGAGGCCTACTTTGACTGTACCTTGCAACAGACTTATACAAAGCAGCCTAATCACTAATCCTTCTCCCAAGATGTCTTGAACCTCACTTTTCTCTTGAAAGTTCACTATTAATCGACTACCCAGAATGTTAGGACTAACTACCAAATACAAAGCAGCAATCCTAAGCATACCACTGTTGTAAGTCTGACCAAGTTTGTGTAGGTATGCATGCATGTCTCTGCTTTTACAGAGTGACATGTTACATAAAAATAAACATAGAAATACTTGAATGCCTGTGTTTCAAACAGCATACTCTGTAAATATGTGTACTAAAAGGTGTATGTATTTAGTTCTGCTCATAATACAGGGCACATGGGTATTCAATAGAATATTTGAGGGGCTCTATAACACCTATATACATAAGACATGCTTGTGCAACTGAATGACAGAGCAGAACTGAGAACATGTAACCACCTATAGAAGAAGCTATCCACTTTTTAAGCTACCATCTTCAGATGCATAACACGTGAGAATACATATACAAGTAGACATATACCTCAGTCCTAAGAGCATGCAGACCTTTATACTTGACAGCTTGCATCCCCATTTGAGTACAAAAAGAGGCAAGAGAAGTACAGAAAGTAGCAAGAGATGTGGAGAAAGAAAGAAAAGAAGTGCAGAAAGAAGTAACAGAGGCTCAGAAAGAAGCAACAGGGGTGCAGAACGAGGGAAGGGGTGGAGAAAGAGGCAAGGGCCTGCAGAAAGAAGCAAGATAGCTGCAGAAAGAAACAAAAGAAGTGCAGAAAGAAGGAACAGAGGTACAGAAAGAGGCAACAGGGTTGCAGGAGGAGGGGTGCAGAAAGTGGCACAAGGGGTGCAGAAAGAGGCAAGAGAAGTACAGAAAGTAGCAAGAGATGTGGAGAAAGAAAGAAAAGAAGTGCAGAAAGAAGTAACAGAGGCTCAGAAAGAAGCAACAGGGGTGCAGAACGAGGGAAGGGGGTGGAAAAAGAGGCAAGGGCCTGCAGAAAGAAGCAAGATAGCTGCAGAAAGAAACAAAAGAAGTGCAGAAAGAAGGAACAGAGGTACAGAAATAGGCAACAGGGTTGCAGGAGGAGGGGTGCAGAAAGAGGAACGAGGGGTGCAGAAAGAAGCAAGAGACGTGCAGAAAGAAACAAAAGTAGTGCAGAAAGAAGGAACAGAGGTACAGAAAGGGGAAACAGGGGTGCAGAAAGAAGGAAGAGGGTGGAGAAAGAGGCAAGGGGGTGCAGAAAGAAGCATGAGAGTTGCAGAAAGAAGCACAAAATGCAGAAAGAAGGAACAGAAGTACAGAAAGAGGCAAAAGGGGCGTACAAAGAGGGAAGAGGGGTACAGAAAGAGGCAAAGTGGTGCAGAATTAAGTGGGAGGTACAGAAAGAAACAAAAGAAGTGCAAAAAGAAGGAACAGAGGTGCTGAAAGAGGTAAGAGGGGTGCAGGAAGAGGGGTGTGAAAGAGGCATGAGGCATGCAGAAAGAAGCAAGAGAGATGCAGAAAGAAGCAACAGAGGTACAGAAAGAGGGAAGAGGAGTAGAGAAAGAGACAAAAGAAGTGCAGAAAGATGCCACAGAGGTGCAGAAAGGGGGAAGAGGGGTGGAGAAAGGTACAAGAGGGGTGCAGAAAAAAAGCTAAAGAGGTACAGAAAGAAACAAAAGAAGTGCAGAAAGAAGGAACAGAGGTACAGAACGAGGAAGGAGGGTGCAGAAAGAGGGAATAGGGTGCAGAAAGAGACAAGATGAGTGCAGAAAGAGGGCTGAGGGGTGCAGAAAGAGGCAGAAGGGGTGCCAAAAGAAGCAAGAACGATGCTGAAAGAAGCAAGAGAAATGCATAAAGAAGCAACAGAGATTCAGAATGGGGGAAGTTGAGTGGAGAAAGACAGAAGAGGGATACAGAAAGAAACAAGAGAGGTACAGAAAGAAACAAAAGAAGTGCAGAAAGAAGGAACAGAGGTGCAGAAAGAGGCAAGAGGGGTGCAGAAAGAGGGAAGAGTGGAATGAAAGAGGCAACAGGGTGCAAAATGAAGCATGAGGTGTGCAGAAAGAAGCAAGTGAGTTGCAAAAGGAAACAAAATAAGTGCAGAAAGTAGGAACAGAGGTGCAGAAAGAGGCAAGAGGGGTGCATAAATAGGCACAAGGGTTTCAGAAAGAAGCTACAGATATGCAGAAAGAAGCAAGAGAAGCACATAAATAAGCAACAGAGGTGCAGAAAGAGGGATTAGGGGTAGAGAAAGAGGCAAGAGAAGTACAGAAAGAAGCAACAGAGATGCAAACTGGGGGAACAGGCATGGAGAAAGTGGCAAGAGGGGTACAGAAAGAAGCACGAGAGGTGCAGAAAGAAACAAAAGAAGTTCAGAAAGAAGGAACAGATGTGCAGAAAGAGGCAAGAGGGGTGCAAAAAGAAGGAAGAGTTGTACAGAAAGAAGCACAAGAGGTATAAAAAGAAGCGAGAGGAGTGTAGAAAAAAGCAACAGAGGTACAGAAAGGGGGAAGGGGTGGAGAAAGAGAGAAGAAAAGAGCAGAAAGAAGCAACAGAGATTTAAAAAGAGGGAAGAAGGGTGCAGAAAGAGGCACGAGGGGTGCAAAAAGAAGCAAGAGATGTGCAGAAAGAAACAAAGGAAGTGCTGAAATAAGGAACAGAGGTACAGAAAAGGGCAACAGGAGTGCAGAAAGAGGGAAAGGGTTGGAGAAAGAGGCAAGGGGTGCATAAAGAAGCATGAGAGCTGCAGAAAGAAACAGAAGAAGTACAGTAAAAAGGAACAGATGTGCTGAAAGAGGCAAGAGGGGTGCAGAAAGAGGGAAGGGGATCAAGAAAGAGGCAAAAGGGGTGCTGAAAGAAGTGAGAGGTTTAGAAAGAAACAAAAGAAGTGTAGAAAGAAGGAACAGAGGTGAAGAAAGAGGTAAGAGGGGTGCAGTAAGAGGGGTGTGAAAGAGGCACGAGGGGTGCAGATAGAAGCAAGAGAGGTGCAGAAAGAAGCAACAGAGATACAGAAAGGGAGAAGATGGGTAGAGAAAGAGGCAAGCAGGGTGCTGAAAGAAGCAAGAAGTACAGAAAGAAGGAACAGAGGTGCAGAAAGAGGCAGGAGGGGTACAGAAAGAGGGTTGCAGAAAGAGACAAGAGATGTGCAGAAAGATGCAAGAGGGGTGCACAAAGAAGCAAGTGAGGTACGGAAAGAGGCAACAAAGGTGCAGAAAAAGGCAAAAGAGGTGCAGAAAGTAGAAGAGATTTGCAGAAAGAGGCAAGGGAAGTGCAGAAAAAGAAAGAAAGGTTCAGAAAGAAGCAACAGAAATGCAGAAAGAGGCAAGAGAGGGACAGATAGAAGCAAGAGAGGTGCAGAAAGAAGCAACAGAGATACAGAAAGGGAGAAGATGGGTAGAGAAGGAGGCAAGCGGGGTGCTGAAAGAAGCAAGAGAGGTGCAGAAAGAAACAAAAGAAGTACAGAAAGAAGGAACAGAGGTGCAGAAAGAGGCAGGAGGGGTACAGAAAGAGGGTTGCAGAAAGAGGCAAGAGATGTGCAGAAAGATGCAAGAGGGGTGCACAAAGAAGCAAGTGAGGTATGGAAAGAGGCAACAAAGGTGCAGAAAAAGGCAAAAGAGGTGCAGAAAGTAGAAGAGATTTGCAGAAAGAGGCAAGGGAAGTGCAGAAAAAGAAAGAAAGGTACAGAAAGAAGCAACAGAAATGCAGAAAGAGGCAAGAGAGGCACAGAAAGAAGCAAGAGTGGCTTGCACACCATTAGTACCAATTTGACACCCACATTTAGCAATAAGTAACAGGTGATCATTCTAGGTTTGCAAAGGACCTCCCACCACTCTGTAACACTTGTCGCAGCATTTTTGGCAATATTTGAGCCGTTGAGCCGTTTGAACTAGAAACCAGGCTCTTTTTGTTCAACTCTACAGATTAGGCAGCATATGATGGTTTATGTGGCTAATGCCTAAAATATATAATTGCTTGAAAGTCGATGCAGCCAGTCGCAAACATCCAGTGCCCCTGCTCATACCTCTGACTAGGTCCAGAAGTGCTCCTCAGTGATTACTTTTTTTGTCTCATTTGGGTCATAGTTTAGCTTCTGTGGAAATGAGGCAGACTAAACCTGAGGTTACTACTTCACAACACAGACTACCATACCGTATATTTACTCTCCATAACACATAATCCCACTCTACATAATTCCTATACCACATTCTTTCTATCCACATAATTTCACTGCACAACATACCACATAATTCCACTACACACAATGTACATCCACTCCACAAAACATTAGTAAAAAACGTTTACATTTAGAACGCCAATATCTCTAACTCTTGCAAGTGCAAGATCTACTACATTACAAATGCTTCTTTAACTGTTAATCATGTTTTCAGAGTGGTGGAGACAGGGGGCTGGGCCTCCAACCAGCGCTCAGGAATTCCGCTGCATATGATTTACAGGAGGTACCAGGAGGGCTTCTTGGCCCCCAATGTCCCTCTGGAGTAAAGTGGACTTCATCCCCCAAATAGTACTGTGCCAGAAGGCTTGTTTGCAGAGTAGTGGAGAAAGGGGGGGTCATGACCGCCGAAGACCTCTTAGCAATCTCACTGGGTGGGACTTAGAGGAGGGCCAACTACCCCTCCTATTACCTCCAGTAAGTCCCAAACAGCAGCATTGCTAAGTTCTCACAGCAGGCCATGCCCCCTTTCCCCATCACTCTGCAAACGCACTCCCTGGCACTCTCATGGATGGGGTTAAAGTCCAAGAGGTGTGTTTGCAGAGTGGTGTAAAAAGGGGTGTGGCCTTGGACCTCCTCTCAGCAATCCCACTGTGTGGGGCTTACTGGAGGTACCTGGTGGGCTAGTTGGCCCCTAAGGACCCTTAAGATTGTAGGGGACGTAATCCCCCAACCCAGAACGCACCAGGAGGTGCCTTTGCAGAGTGGTGCAGGGAGGGTGCGGACCCCCTTCTCTTAGTGATTTTTGGGTGCTGGGAACCCCATCCCCCAGGGCCTGAGCCTTTTTTAAAAGTTTAAAAACAAAACAACAAAATGGGAAATGGGCCCCCTTCCAAGGCCGATATTGGCCCCGGGGACCTCAGCTCCCGGGGCATGGCCTCTTTTTTAAAAAAATGAATATTTATACATGAGGGGGGCTGTGTGGGCCCCCGTCAATGGGCCCCTATTGGCCCCGGGGGACCCCATCCCCTGGGCCCTGGCCAGACTTAATTTTTTTTTAATATTGGAAAGGGGGCCCCTCCTGAGGCCAATTAAGGCCCCGGCGACCCCATCCCCGGGGCTTTGCCTCTTTATTTTATTAATACGGGAGGGGGTCTGCATGGCCCCCCTTCCCTGGGCCACTATTGGCCCCAAGGACCCTATCCCCGGGGGCCTGGCCTCAACATTGGTGACCGCCGGAGTGCCCCAATGCCCTCGCGGTCCCAACTGGCTCCCCGCCTCCTGCGGGAGCTGGCATTGATTTTGGACAAGGGGAGTTGCTGACATGCAGCTCCCCTTGTCCAAAAACAATTCTTCTTTGCTTCCACAAAGCAAGGCAGAGTTTACAATGACTGCTCACGTGCTTTCATTGAAAACTACAATGTCCTGGGGGTAGGCATCCTGGGACATTACTGGAGCCGACCCTGAGGGGTGGTGGTCCCCAGGGCCATATAGGGCTCCAGGAGGGAAGCCGTGTGGCCCCCTTCCCAATGTGAACATAGCCCCAGGGAGGTGGTGGGCCCCAGGGTTGGGGTCTGCAATGGACCACCATTTAAATAATTAGTGCCCTGGGGAGATGGTGGTACCCGGGCAGTGTGGGGGGGGGGCTCGAGCCCTCCACACATAATATTTGAAATTGCTCTGGGGTGGTGACAGTCCACAGGGTTTGGGGGGCCATGTGGCCCCTGCCCATGATCAAAGAAAGCCCCAGGGAAGTGGTGGTCCCCAGGGCTTGTGGGGTCTGTGAGCCCCCCTCCATAATTGAACAAAGCCACGGGGAGGTGGCAGTCCTTGGGGCTTGGGGCGGCCTGCAAGGCCCCCCTCCAATAAAAAATAAAGCCCCGGGGAGGTGATGGTCCCCAGGGATGTGGGGGCCCATGCAGCCGCCGCATATATTTGGCATATTGACCCCAGGACCTTACCCACTCTGGCGGTTATTAAAATGAAGCATGGGATTTATGCACCCAGCGCGAATCCAGCTGAAAAAAAAAAAGTTTTTTTAGCCCTGTGGTCTAGGGGGTCAGGGTGTTTCTACCCTGACCCGTTTTCTTTTTTTTAACCATTTTCTTCCCTTTTTTCTTTTGACTCAGTTTTACCGAGTCACAAGACAGCTGCCAACACTTCTTTGTTTGGAATGTTGACAGCCAATCAAAAGGAAGCTCGTGATTGGGAAGGTTCTTGAATCCTCCTCGGTCACCAGATATCGATATTTTTTATTTTTGAATTTCTCAGAAACTACTGAACGGATTAACACCATTTAAAAAAAAAAGGTCACTTTCTTGACCAAAACCTACCTTTTTGCCGAATTTGTTGTAATTCAATTCAGCAGTTCGGGCTGAAATGACGCGCGACTGGATAGCTAGAGTCCGAATTAACAATTGCACGTAGATGCTGTAAGATACAATTAAAAACCTGAAGCTTTGTACTGCCTACATACTGGAGATGGCACGTACATTCTAGTACATGGATCGCATGGTTAGTCTTACAAGTAAAAAACTCCTTTGATTTTACAAGGGGTAAGGGCAAATGCGTCTAAATATTCTAGTTTGTTTATCCCGAATTTACATGCCCTACAGGAACTACATTAATAGAAGCCTGTTCTCTTAGAAAGCCAATGTCCTGTCTCACATACTTCCGTACTCGTTTTAACTACAGCATCCCTCATAGAGGGTGCCCTTCTAAAAGTAATGGCTGGCAATTCATTTAATTCTGGGGCCAGAGTAATGTCGAACTTTAAAATAGGCCAGTTCTTCGTTATGATCTTTCTAACTTTCTTCTCTTGGCAACTATAAGTTGTTATTAGCCTGACCACTGACTCTTTAGTTTGAGGATCCCTTGCTTTTACTGATGCTGATCTGCCTTTGTTGTTTAACTCTGCTGGTTCATTCTCTATGTTGTGTATTTTGGATAGAGCAGTCTGTAGGTCGCTCATTCTATATCCTCTTGCCAAAAACCTCTGCACAGAGTCATTTAAACACTCAGTTAGATCACTCTCACTGCTACATATACTCTTTATTCTTAAAAACTCCCCATAGGGAATGCTTTTAATGAGGTGTCTGGGGTGGGCGCTGCTAGTATGCAGCATCGAATTCCTGGCCGTAGCCTTTCTATGTAGTTTGGTGTGTATGTTGTTGTTTTTCACATGTATCTCAACGTCTAGGAATTCGACTTTTTCATTGCTGATGGTGGCAGTGAACTCTAGATTCAAATTATTGTTGTTGATTTCATCAACAAATGTCAGTGCAGAATCTTTGGAAATTTCCATACTACACACATGTTGTCTATGAAACGCCACCATTTAATAATGTTACCTGCAAATTTGTCCCCATGAGTGTGGCTGAGGACATGTCTCTCCCACCAGCGAACTTGCAAACACGCAAAGCTGGGGGAGAATCATGCCCCCATAGTCACACCCTGCAATTGTTGGTGCACTTCCTTATTGAATACAAAGAAGTTATTATACAAACAATTCCCTAAGCTTCCAGCTCTATACCTGCTGCCTAAAATTCACAAGGAGCCACTCAAGCCACCAGGGAGACCAATTGTGTCATCACGAAGGAGTTTTTTGGAAAATATGTCCAGATATGTGGATTTTTTTCTTCAGGGCTTAGTACAAAAGATACCCTCGTATGTGAAAGACACTAGCGATTTTTTACGTAAACTGGAGGGTATTGAGTGGAAAGATGAGTACTCTCTGTTGACTATGGATGTGTCAGGTTTGTACACGTGCATACCCCAAGAGAAAGGAGTTGAAGCTTGCAGGCATTTTTAAGCAGCAGGTCAGCCTCATATATGGCCCACACAGAAATGTTGTTGGAGATGATATCCATATGTTTGAAACAAAATTACTTCCTCTTCGATAATAAGATCTTTCATCAGACCCTTGGTACATCTATGGGGGCCTGCTTTGCGCCATCTTTTGCAGGTCTCTATATGGGCTTATGGGAAGAGGAAGTAGTAAGCAAATTAACATCATTCAAAGATAAAGTCCCAATGTATGTTAGATATATTGACAAAATTTTCTGTATATGGAGAGGGACAGAAGAAGAGGCAAACGACTTTGTAAGAACACTGAATGCCAATAGCTTTAATCTCCACCTAACTTCAAATTGGTCCAAAAGTGTAGTTGAATTTCTAGACCTTAATGTATCTATAGAGAATGGTAAAATTGAGAGTTCCCTGTTTAGGAAGAGCACGGCAGGAAACAGTCTGCTACACGCTGACAGTTGTCACTCTGTGGCACTCATCGAGAGTATTCCTCTGGGTGAGCTCCTCAGCGCTAAACGAAATTGCAGCACTAAAGGGAAGTTCGAAACAGAATCCAAAATCATGGCAGAACGCTTTTTGCAACGTGGCTATACTAGAAAAACGGTCAATAGGGCGTTAAAAGGAGCAGCTCTCCGTTCGAGAGAATCTCTGCTTATTGATAAATCAAAAGAAGCAAGGGGAGAGAGTAAAGAAACTAACGATCAAACATTAAGGTTTATAACCACGTATAGTAAACAAACACACGCAGTGCGTAAATGTTTGAAAAAATTCTGGCCGGTTCTAAAAACTGATAGAGACCTGATTGACTGCATAGGACTGAACCCACAGATCACATATAAGAGAGCTAGATCTCTGAGAGACACGCTGTGCAGAGCAGTGGAGACTGATAAGAAGGGGATACCAGGCATTCAGGGATTTTACACTTGCAGAAGCTGCAAAGCCTGCAAGAACAGTAAGAACAAAAAGGAGTGCATCCTCTCAGCGGACAGCCACCCATATGTGATTAAGAAGCATACGTCATGCAATACGGAATATGCGGTGTACGCTTTATTCTGTCCCTGCGGTCTGGCATATATCGGCAGCACCATTCACAAGGCCAAAATACGGATGCTAGAGCACCTTCGTGCAATAAAAAACTTTGATAAAGCATACCCCGTAGCCCGCCATTTCCGCAGCCACCATGAACAGAACACGAATCTACTCAGTTTCGCTGTTTTGGACTTTGTGAGGGCGGACATACGAGGGGGTAATAGACTGAAAGAACTCCGTAGATTAGAGTCCAAATTGATTATACAATACAGGACCCTTACCCCTTCAGGCCATAATTTTGATGAGGAGCTAGCCGTCCATCTAGGTTAGCCAGTTTTTGCTATTCCATAAGGATGTCCATATTCGCAATGATGCCGCAGAGCTGATGATAGTTTTATATTTTATATTTTATGTTGATTTTGTTGTTCTTTTGATCTAACTGTGTTTTATTTTTATTTTTATTTTTTGACATAAGTGACACCATGTATTTTATTTTATTTTAGATCAGAACCGCAATGCATTGAAGAAATGAACTCGAATCATTATGTTATAGATGCTGCTTGTGAGCGATGAACTTTTGGAGACCTAGTACACAAGCCCACTTGGGCAGGACTCACGAATTTAATGTTTACCCATGTCTCCGTATACAGTCTACAAGTATGATTCTGCCCACATGGGCTTGACATTGTAAATAGAATGAATATGGCATACACCAACTTAGACTGGTGAGATAGACCAATGAGAGCGCAGTGGTGCGTATTGAGTCTCTAAACAAAACTTTATTGAGACACACGAAGAGAACATTAGCAGTTCCGCTCTTTGCAAGCATTTGCAAGAATTTTCACAAGTTGTTTATTTAAAGATAAACGGTTTTGTATCTTCTTATTGCTTTATTTTTTGCGCACACAATATCAGGCATGTATTTGGCTGAGTACGTGTTTAGCAACATTTGTTAAGTTGCCGAGTCTGTTTTCACTTGCACAAGTGTCACGTGGTATTTAAAAACGTATGCACCGGTAGATCAAACACTCATGACTAAGGTGCGTCTGCACTGAAACGCGTCGAGTATTTTTCTTGTCTATATGACCATTGAAGAATAAATCTCCGTTTGCTTCACAGACTTCTGGTGTGTGTCCATTGCTGTCGTGTCCTAGCCAGGTTTAAACACGAATTTGTGGAATTTGAAGAGGCTGCCTGCCTCGCAACGGACCGCCTTCATTGAAGTGGCTGGGAAAGGCACCGCGGGCGTTCGCGCTCGCTTGTGGGATTTTATATATATATATATATATATATATATATATATATATATATATATATATATATATATATATATATATGTTCCAAAAGTTCAAAACCAGAGGACAAGTCCACAATCTCCTGGACGCCACTGTAGCAAAGAACACGAGACCCAAAATCAGGTGAGCTTCTTATTTTATTAGCACCTTCGTCAGCATAATGTTTCGGCCTGCACAGAGGCCTTGGTCACATGACGCAAGGAGAGCGTGATCAAAATTTAAAGTGCAAGTGCTGAAATATTGAAGCATTTGATTGGACAATAGCTTGTGTTAAAAAACACCATGGAGGACAGACTTGTCAAGGCACCTCTTGGGGTAATCCCAATCACTATACACATTTCATTCGAGTTAAAGTGACACATGGATATTCAAATAAACCCCATTTTGGTTCATATCATTAATAATTTAAGACATGAAAAATTACGGATTAAATCATCATTTCCCAATGATATTTTCAAGGAAAATGCAAACATGTTTAACGGATAATCCAATTTACCGAAAATGAGAAATCAGTTGCCACCAATTAATTCTCACCTTCTGGCGCATAAATAGTATGCTATCAAATCACTGTATAAATACGACAAAGCATATGCATTACTACTCAAAGTGCCTAAATTAAAAAAAAAATCAAATAGGCACATTTGCTATGTCCAATTTCATGCGTGATAAGTAATAAATTGAAAAAACTGAATATACAAAAAGTTAAAAAACATACAAATGATTTATGTTAATATTGTAGGCTGCTCCCAACCTACACATTTGATGTTAATGATCCAACAATATACCAAGAGCCGGATTGCATCTGAACAAGCTACGACCCAACCTGCTGAAAATACTTTTTTTGGGTTAGGACGTAAATTCAAGACTATATCAAGACCTGCATATGACATGTTGGAATAATGCGGCAAACAGATACACTATCTGTTACGGGCCAGTAGGACTACATAAATAGAATTTTCAAAGACAAGTATAAAGATCTTCAGTGGAGTTCAGACCCCAGGGGATCTTACTGTTCAATTCTAATGCACAACCTACTCAAGGAACAATTACACACTCACCATTAAGACTATAGCTACCAGCATGCCTGGCAGTATAGCGTGATGAGCCACATCCACTTAGGGCGGCCGGGACTTGAATAAATTGCATTTGAATCCATTTGGTGAGTTACTGTGCACTTTGTCAATGTCCATGAAGAAGGGTCCTGTCTGCCCCGAAACGCGTCGGACTTCTGTTTATTTTCTTGAAGGGAGGCTGTGAGGTCGTTTGGGGAAGTACAAGGCTGGAGAGTCTAGATGTGCCGTGGGTAGCCCTCCCGAAGTGCTTGGCGCTTTGCTTTTGAATATATATATATTTATATATTTTTTTTCTGCACACCGGATCCACCAACCGCCGCTCCACTTCTTCCACGAGTGCCTCTTGCCGCATGGTGGTGTGCGTAATATTTTCCCAACACTAAGTCTCTCAATCCTCGAGACTAGTCTTCAAAAAAGAGCACTCAAAGTCGCTCCAGCGTGGTTAGCCATATTTTATTACAGCATTTGCAGTTCAGCAAAATTACAAACGTGTTTCGGCGTTGCCGCCTTCGTCAGTGTAACCAGCCTATTTTTTTTAAATGATTGAAATAAAATTAATTGTGACTTCCTGTCACGTGCTTTAAAAGTAAACATAAAAAATGGCACAATTCATGCAATTCAGTCATTTAACATGGCAGCCATCTTATAGTGGTGTATACAGTGAATCGTAAGATATACATTTCATCCATTTATCCATACTAAACAACATGCATATGTTTCTTTTTGATAATTGTCATAATCAGTTTATATATGGTTTCTTTGATATGCACAGGTAATATTATCAACATATTACTGGTCGCCTATCTTTATTTGCCGGTGCCGTTAGTGCGCATAGTTTCCCATGATATCATTCATGGTAGCCATATGCAATCGTTCACGGGTATATGAGCTTGGGATCATAATTGATTTTATGCTCAATATAATTCTTACAATCTAGCCCTGAATGGGCTAATCCATTTAATCAATTGTTGGGCAGATATGTTGACCTTGAGGATGGATCTTTCTCCTCATATTTTATCTCATTTCATCTTCTAGTTTCCTCAACTGTCAGGTAAGACAACGTTTCAGATATGTGTCCACATTTCCTCTTCGTTGTTCATACCTCCTGGGGTCTTAGTCTGTAGCTGGATGATGTATCTAGACTTTAAGGTTCGTAATTTCCTCACCCAGTCTCCTCCTCTCTCAGTTCTAACTAGTTGATCCAATGCGAAGAAGGAAAGTAGGTTGCTATTGCTTTTATGCATCACCTCGAAATGCCGAGCCACAGGGTAGCTCTAGTCTTTCGAAGTGATTGCCCTCATGTGTTCAAGGACCCTTAGTTTGGTCTGTTTGATTGTGCTCCCTATGTATTTTTTCCCACAGGAGCACACCAAGCAATACACAGTGTATTCCGAATTACAATTAAGTAATTTGGAAATTTTGGTTTCATTCTTCTTCCCTGGTATTTGGTATTCTTTGACCTTGTGTGAATTTTAACAGGCCTTACACCTCATACAAGGAAAAAAGCCTAACGCCATCGGTTTCTTCCTACTTCTGCATACATAGTGACTGTCAACAAGATGATCTTTAAATGAGTTTCCTTTTCTATCGGAAATAAGGGGGTAGTTTGATATTGTTTTCCCTATCACACTATCAGTCTTCAAGATTTTCCAATTTCTTCGCATAATATTGAAGACTTCTGATGATTTGTCTGAGTATCCTGTGATCATTCTAATTTTTGACTCGCCTAATTTTGGTTTATCAATTAGTAGGTCATTTCTTCCCACTGCATTGCTTTTTGTTTCTGCATGATCCAGGACTCCTTTACAATACCCTCTCTTTCTGAATCTCTTCTTAGATTCTCCTCTTGCTTTCACAAACTCTTCATCTGTTGAGCAATTGCGCTTCATGCGCAAGAACTCTCCCAGTGGGATGTTGTTAATCACACTTCGTGGGTGATAACTTCCTGAATGTAGGATTGTGTTACCCGCTGTGGGTTTGCGATAGACTGCAGTTTGGATAGTGTTATCCTCAACATAAACTTGAAGGTCTACGTAGAAGACTTCCTTCTTGCTTATATTGCTGGTGAAGCTGATATTTAAATTGTTATTATTCAAACCGTTGATGTATTCTTCAGCATCACTCTGTGGCCCCCCGCCATACCACGAACAAGTCGTCGATATAGCGGGTCCACAGCATGATGTGATTCATCCATCGCTCATTCTTTCCTGCCCAGGCCACGTGCTTCTCCCACCAGCCCACGAATAGATTCGCGTAGCTGGGGGTGAAGCACTTGCCCATCGCGGTCCCCTGGAGTTGTAAAGAGAGCTGTCCTGAGAATAGGAAAATATTATTTCTCAAGCAGAAATTCGTTAATTCAAACAGCATCCTATTGTGGCTGCGAAATTTCAGTGCCCTTTTGTCTAGGAAGCTCATCATTGCCAGTAGTCCATCTTCATGTCTGATCAAGGTGTATAGACTTGTGATGTTTAGTGTAATTAGGAACATGTCCTCTTCCCATTTCACACCCTGTATTATTCTGAGGAAATCTTTTGTGTCCTTCAGGTACGAACTAAGGTCCTTTACAAAAGGAGAAATGAAACTGTCAATGTAGATAGAGGTATTCTTTAATAGACTATCTTTTGCAGACACGATTGGTCTCCCAGGTGGCCACACTTTGCTCTTGTGCACCTTAGATAGGTGATAAAACGTGGCTATTTGGGGGAATTCACATTTCAAGTTCTTCCAGTCTCTAAAATCCAAAATCCCATCATCCTTCCATTTAGTAATCAGTTCATTGACGGCTACAATACTCTCCACATGTTTTTCTCTTTTGATTGGAATATAATGTTCTTTGTTCCTCAATTGAGAGAATGCCTCATCCTCATATTGACTGCGTTTGAGGATGACGATATTGCCGCCTTTATCACTAGGTTTAATTATGATATTGTCTTCTTCTTTGAGATTCTTGATTACTTCCCATTCATCTTTTCTCAAGTTCTTTCTCTTCCAGTTGAAATCCTCTTCCTGTAGTTTCTTCAACTCTTCTATTACAATCTCCTGGAAGGTATCAATTCCATCATGTGGTGTCCTTGGGTTTGTTTTGGATTTGACTGTCATGGTGCTTTTGCAGCACTGTTGGCTGATTCCGCTTTCTTCCAACATTTGTGTAGGTTGTATCTCCCAATCATGTGTACTGCTTGTTCCGATTAGGGTCTGTGCTATTGCAATAGCACCTAAATCATTTCCTGTTAGTTCCTCAAGAGGATCATTCTCCTCAGTTTCCAATGTGTCAATGTTTTTAGGATGCATCATGTGTATTTTTTGCAATTTGATTTTTCTAATGAATCGAAACAAATGTATTCGTGTCTGCGTATAGTCGAAAGCAGGAGTAGAGCAGAAAGTCAATCCAAGTCGCAATTTTTTTTCTTCTTTTTCTGTCAATGTTCTGTTGGATAAGTTGACTATAGTGTTCTTCATTGGAAATGTCTCATTCATTTCCATTGCTTCCCTCGAGTGCTTCTCGTCACTACTGGGGTTGATCGTCCGGGAGCGGCCCTTCCTGCCCCTCCTCGTTTTCCTCTTGGTGCCTCTGGAGGATGTGTTGTTGCTGCTGGTCGCTGTCTCAGTCCCCTTATGAGCTCGTACTCCTCGAAAAAAGGTTCCGGTTCTGGGGCGGATGTGGAAGGTTCTGCCCCTGATTCTGTGCGGCATCCACCGCCTTCAGCACCTCTTCCTTCACCTGTTCTTTTCGTCCGAGATGCGTCTTCATCAGATACTTCAGATTCTTCGGTACTCACCGGGGTTCTGTTTCTTAATTTTCCCTGTTGTAAAGTCTTTCTTGGAGCATCTTATTTTCTGGCGAATGTTAGAATTCGTCCATTAGCATAGTCTTTTTCATCTCGGATGAACTTTGTTTGTTTTCTCAATTTAATTGTGTTCTCATAGTCAATTAATCGTTTTTTCATCAGTGCGCGTAACTCTTCACTTTTTTTCGTGTCTTTATCGCCACTGATTTTCTCCTCAATGTCCTTGATCTCTTCCTGTAATTTTACTCTATCATTCCATGCATGTTTGACTAGTAATTTTAGCATCCCCTGCATCATATCGGTCATAAACTCCGACCATTCCCGTAGTAATTCATTGTTTGGATTTTCATACGAGGGAACTATAAGGATTCTAAGTCCTCGTGGGACACGTCCCACTTCTAAATATTTCTGTAAGCTGGTGGCTTCCCACCACTTACGAATTTCTTTCTCGTATGTTTTTTCAAGTATGGAGAAGAGTTTTGCCAATGAGCTGGATGTTGTCGCTTTCTCCAGTGAAGTGTCCTTCTTTTTTGTTCCTGTTTGGGGTATGAACAGCGTATCTGCCGCTTGCTCCCTTTCACTGTCCGTGAACATTTCTTACTGCAAAGTCTATGTTTTTGTTAATGGCTTTCACCTTCGCTTAGGCTTAACGTGGTCTGTCGGTTTATTCAAATGATAGCGTCGGTCACTCACCCATCCGGATTTCCCCAATCACCGAGTTGCCGCGGGATCGGTCGTCCTTTCAGGGTAGGTGTTCCGTTTCACGTTCAATTTGTTCATATTCAGCGTGCTACGATGTCAATCTCTCACACGCTTCTCCGGCGGGGCCAGTCGGTAATTAAGTTTTCTGCACACCGGATCCACCAACCGCCGCTCCGACTAAGACCCCAGGAGGTATGAACAACGAAGAGGAAATGTGGACACATATCTGAAACGTTGTCTTACCTGACAGTTGAGGAAACTAGAAGATGAAATGAAATAAAATATGAGGAGAAAGATCCATCCTCAAGGTCAACATATCTGCCCAACAATTGATTAAATGAGATTAGCCCATTCAGGGCTAGATTGTAAGAATTATATTGAGCATAAAATCAACTATGATCCCAAGCTCATATACCCGTGAATGATTGCATATGGCTACCATGTATGATATCACGGGAAACTATGCGCACTAACGGCACCGGCAAATAAAGATAGGCGACCAGTAATATGTTGATAATATTACCTGTGCATATCAAAGAAACCATATATAAACTGATTATGACAATTATCAAAAAGAAACATATGCATGTTGTTTAGTATGGAGAAATGGATGAAATTTATATCTTACGATTCACTGTACACACCACTATAAGACGGCCGCCATGTTAAATGACTGAATTGCATGAATTGTGCCATTTTTTATGTTTACTTTTAAAGCACGTGACAGGAAGTCACAATGAATTTTATTTAAATCATTTAAAAAAAATAGGCTGGTTACACTGACGAAGGCGGCAACGCCGAAACGCGTTTGTAATTTTGCTGAACTGCAAATGCTTTAATAAAATATGGCTAACCACGCTGGAGCGACTTTGAGTGCTCTTTTTTGAAGGCTAGTCTCGAGGATTGAGAGACTTAGCGTTGGGAATATATATATGCTCAGGTGGTCTGCTCGAGTTGTGGGGTCTCCTATGCCAGTGATCAAGGGCGCTGTGACGCCCGAAACGCGTTTGGCAATATTTGTGCGCTGGAACCAGGCTGATGCACTCCTTGGATTAAATGAATTAAACACGCTGTGTTGTGGCTTCATCTTTTGTGGGCAACTCTGGTTTTGGATTTATAGCGGCAAGCTCGGCCGCGATGAAGCCCCACTGCGCATCATGCAGGTCCGTAGTGCAGGATATCAAGAGGCACTACATGGAACAGTGTGTTCGTTCTGAGGAGCATGAATGCTATGTCAAGCCTGGCTGCAGCACATACCCACTGGGGTAAGACTGTTCATTTTTCTGGGGACCCACATCGCCCACTGGGGTTGTATTGAAGAGCGGACTACATTTACCAGAAACCTTCACAGCACACGCCCACAGGGGCGGAACATTAAATTGTGCTCAGGTGGTCTGCTCGAGTTGTGGGGTCTCCTATGCCAGTGATCAAGGGCGCTGTGACGCCCGAAACGCGTTTGGCAATATTTGTGCGCTGGAACCAGGCTGATGCACTCCTTGGATTAAATGAATTAAACACGCTGTGTTGTGGCTTCATCTGTTGTGGACAACTCTGGTTTTGGATTTATAGCGGCAAGCTCGGCCGCGATGAAGCCCCACTGCGCATCATGCAGGTCCGTAGTGCAGGATATCAAGAGGCACTACATGGAACAGTGTGTTCGTTCTGAGGAGCATGAATGCTATGTCAAGCCTGGCTGCAGCACATACCCACTGGGGTAAGACTGTTCATTTTTCTGGGGACCCACATCGCCGACTGGGGTTGTATTGAAGAGCGGACTACATTTACCAGAAACCTTCACAGCACACGCCCACAGGGGCGGAACATTAAATTGTGCTCAGGTGGTCTGCTCGAGTTGTGGGGTCTCCTATGCCAGTGATCAAGGGCGCTGTGACGCCCGAAACGCGTTTGGCAATATTTGTGCGCTGGAACCAGGCTGATGCACTCCTTGGATTAAATGAATTAAACACGCTGTGTTGTGGCTTCATCTGTTGTGGGCAACTCTGGTTTTGGATTTATAGCGGCAAGCTCGGCCGCGATGAAGCCCCACTGCGCATCATGCAGGTCCGTAGTGCAGGATATCAAGAGGCACTACATGGAACAGTGTGTTCGTTCTGAGGAGCATGAATGCTATGTCAAGCCTGGCTGCAGCACATACCCACTGGGGTAAGACTGTTCATTTTTCTGGGGACCCACATCGCCCACTGGGGTTGTATTGAAGAGCGGACTACATTTACCAGAAACCTTCACAGCACACGCCCACAGGGGCGGAACATTAAATTGTGCTCAGGTGGTCTGCTCGAGTTGTGGGGTCTCCTATGCCAGTGATCAAGGGCACTGTGATGCCCGAAACGCGTTTGGCAATATTTGTGCGCTGGAACCAGGCTGATGCACTCCTTGGATTAAATGAATTAAACACGCTGTGTTGTGGCTTCATCTGTTGTGGGCAACTCTGGTTTTGGATTTATAGCGGCAAGCTCGGCCGCGATGAAGCCCCACTGCGCATCATGCAGGTCCGTAGTGCAGGATATCAAGAGGCACTACATGGAACAGTGTGTTCGTTCTGAGGAGCATGAATGCTATGTCAAGCCTGGCTGCAGCACATACCCACTGGGGTAAGACTGTTCATTTTTCTGGGGACCCACATCGCCCACTGGGGTTGTATTGAAGAGCGGACTACATTTACCAGAAACCTTCACAGCACACGCCCACAGGGGCGGAACATTAAATTGTGCTCAGGTGGTCTGCTCGAGTTGTGGGGTCTCCTATGCCAGTGATCAAGGGCGCTGTGACGCCCGAAACGCGTTTGGCAATATTTGTGCGCTGGAACCAGGCTGATGCACTCCTTGGATTAAATGAATTAAACACGCTGTGTTGTGGCTTCATCTGTTGTGGGCAACTCTGGTTTTGGATTTATAGCGGCAAGCTCGGCCGCGATGAAGCCCCACTGCGCATCATGCAGGTCCGTAGTGCAGGATATCAAGAGGCACTACATGGAACAGTGTGTTCGTTCTGAGGAGCATGAATGCTATGTCAAGCCTGGCTGCAGCACATACCCACTGGGGTAAGACTGTTCATTTTTCTGGGGACCCACATCGCCCACTGGGGTTGTATTGAAGAGCGGACTACATTTACCAGAAACCTTCACAGCACACGCCCACAGGGGCGGAACATTAAATTGTGCTCAGGTGGTCTGCTCGAGTTGCGGGGTCTCCTATGCCAGTGATCAAGGGCGCTGTGATGCCCGAAACGCGTTTGGCAATATTTGTGCGCTGGAACCAGGCTGATGCACTCCTTGGATTAAATGAATTAAACACGCTGTGTTGTGGCTTCATCTGTTGTGGGCAACTCTGGTTTTGGATTTATAGCGGCAAGCTCGGCCGCGATGAAGCCCCACTGCGCATCATGCAGGTCCGTAGTGCAGGATATCAAGAGGCACTACATGGAACAGTGTGTTCGTTCTGAGGAGCATGAATGCTATGTCAAGCCTGGCTGCAGCACATACCCACTGGGGTAAGACTGTTCATTTTTCTGGGGACCCACATCGCCCACTGGGGTTGTATTGAAGAGCGGACTACATTTACCAGAAACCTTCACAGCACACGCCCACAGGGGCGGAACATTAAATTGTGCTCAGGTGGTCTGCTCGAGTTGTGGGGTCTCCTATGCCAGTGATCAAGGGCGCTGTGACGCCCGAAACGCGTTTGGCAATATTTGTGCGCTGGAACCAGGCTGATGCACTCCTTGGATTAAATGAATTAAACACACTGTGTTGTGGCTTCATCTGTTGTGGGCAACTCTGGTTTTGGATTTATAGCGGCAAGCTCGGCCGCGATGAAGCCCCACTGCGCATCATGCAGGTCCGTAGTGCAGGATATCAAGAGGCACTACATGGAACAGTGTGTTCGTTCTGAGGAGCATGAATGCTATGTCAAGCCTGGCTGCAGCACATACCCACTGGGGTAAGACTGTTCATTTTTCTGGGGACCCACATCGCCCACTGGGGTTGTATTGAAGAGCGGACTACATTTACCAGAAACCTTCACAGCACACGCCCACAGGGGCGGAACATTAAATTGTGCTCAGGTGGTCTGCTCGAGTTGTGGGGTCTCCTATGCCAGTGATCAAGGGCGCTGTGACGCCCGAAACGCGTTTGGCAATATTTGTGCGCTGGAACCAGGCTGATGCACTCCTTGGATTAAATGAATTAAACACGCTGTGTTGTGGCTTCATCTGTTGTGGGCAACTCTGGTTTTGGATTTATAGCGGCAAGCTCGGCCGCGATGAAGCCCCACTGCGCATCATGCAGGTCCGTAGTGCAGGATATCAAGAGGCACTACATGGAACAGTGTGTTCGTTCTGAGGAGCATGAATGCTATGTCAAGCCTGGCTGCAGCACATACCCACTGGGGTAAGACTGTTCATTTTTCTGGGGACCCACATCGCCCACTGGGGTTGTATTGAAGAGCGGACTACATTTACCAGAAACCTTCACAGCACACGCCCACAGGGGCGGAACATTAAATTGTGCTCAGGTGGTCTGCTCGAGTTGTGGGGTCTCCTATGCCAGTGATCAAGGGCGCTGTGACGCCCGAAACGCGTTTGGCAATATTTGTGCGCTGGAACCAGGCTGATGCACTCCTTGGATTAAATGAATTAAACACGCTGTGTTGTGGCTTCATCTGTTGTGGGCAACTCTGGTTTTGGATTTATAGCGGCAAGCTCGGCCGCGATGAAGCCCCACTGCGCATCATGCAGGTCCGTAGTGCAGGATATCAAGAGGCACTACATGGAACAGTGTGTTCGTTCTGAGGAGCATGAATGCTATGTCAAGCCTGGCTGCAGCACATACCCACTGGGGTAAGACTGTTCATTTTTCTGGGGACCCACATCGCCCACTGGGGTTGTATTGAAGAGCGGACTACATTTACCAGAAACCTTCACAGCACACGCCCACAGGGGCGGAACATTAAATTGTGCTCAGGTGGTCTGCTCGAGTTGTGGGGTCTCCTATGCCAGTGATCAAGGGCGCTGTGACGCCCGAAACGCGTTTGGCAATATTTGTGCGCTGGAACCAGGCTGATGCACTCCTTGGATTAAATGAATTAAACACGCTGTGTTGTGGCTTCATCTGTTGTGGGCAACTCTGGTTTTGGATTTATAGCGGCAAGCTCGGCCGCAATGAAGCCCCACTGCGCATCATGCAGGTCCGTAGTGCAGGATATCAAGAGGCACTACATGGAACAGTGTGTTCGTTCTGAGGAGCATGAATGCTATGTCAAGCCTGGCTGCAGCACATACCCACTGGGGTAAGACTGTTCATTTTTCTGGGGACCCACATCGCCCACTGGGGTTGTATTGAAGAGCGGACTACATTTACCAGAAACCTTCACAGCACACGCCCACAGGGGCGGAACATTAAATTGTGCTCAGGTGGTCTGCTCGAGTTGTGGGGTCTCCTATGCCAGTGATCAAGGGCGCTGTGACGCCCGAAACGCGTTTGGCAATATTTGTGCGCTGGAACCAGGCTGATGCACTCCTTGGATTAAATGAATTAAACACGCTGTGTTGTGGCTTCATCTGTTGTGGGCAACTCTGGTTTTGGATTTATAGCGGCAAGCTCGGCCGCGATGAAGCCCCACTGCGCATCATGCAGGTCCGTAGTGCAGGATATCAAGAGGCACTACATGGAACAGTGTGTTCGTTCTGAGGAGCATGAATGCTATGTCAAGCCTGGCTGCAGCACATACCCACTGGGGTAAGACTGTTCATTTTTCTGGGGACCCACATCGCCCACTGGGGTTGTATTGAAGAGCGGACTACATTTACCAGAAACCTTCACAGCACACGCCCACAGGGGCGGAACATTAAATTGTGCTCAGGTGGTCTGCTCGAGTTGTGGGGTCTCCTATGCCAGTGATCAAGGGCGCTGTGACGCCCGAAACGCGTTTGGCAATATTTGTGCGCTGGAACCAGGCTGATGCACTCCTTGGATTAAATGAATTAAACACGCTGTGTTGTGGCTTCATCTGTTGTGGGCAACTCTGGTTTTGGATTTATAGCGGCAAGCTCGGCCGCGATGAAGCCCCACTGCGCATCATGCAGGTCCGTAGTGCAGGATATCAAGAGGCACTACATGGAACAGTGTGTTCGTTCTGAGGAGCATGAATGCTATGTCAAGCCTGGCTGCAGCACATACCCACTGGGGTAAGACTGTTCATTTTTCTGGGGACCCACATCGCCCACTGGGGTTGTATTGAAGAGCGGACTACATTTACCAGAAACCTTCACAGCACACGCCCACAGGGGCGGAACATTAAATTGTGCTCAGGTGGTCTGCTCGAGTTGTGGGGTCTCCTATGCCAGTGATCAAGGGCGCTGTGACGCCCGAAACGCGTTTGGCAATATTTGTGCGCTGGAACCAGGCTGATGCACTCCTTGGATTAAATGAATTAAACACGCTGTGTTGTGGCTTCATCTGTTGTGGGCAACTCTGGTTTTGGATTTATAGCGGCAAGCTCGGCCGCGATGAAGCCCCACTGCGCATCATGCAGGTCCGTAGTGCAGGATATCAAGAGGCACTACATGGAACAGTGTGTTCGTTCTGAGGAGCATGAATGCTATGTCAAGCCTGGCTGCAGCACATACCCACTGGGGTAAGACTGTTCATTTTTCTGGGGACCCACATCGCCCACTGGGGTTGTATTGAAGAGCGGACTACATTTACCAAAAACCTTCACAGCACACGCCCACAGGGGCGGAACATTAAATTGTGCTCAGGTGGTCTGCTCGAGTTGTGGGGTCTCCTATGCCAGTGATCAAGGGCGCTGTGACGCCCGAAACGCGTTTGGCAATATTTGTGCGCTGGAACCAGGCTGATGCACTCCTTGGATTAAATGAATTAAACACGCTGTGTTGTGGCTTCATCTGTTGTGGGCAACTCTGGTTTTGGATATATATATATATATATATATATTCACTGAAAAAACCATAGGTTATAGACCATATATAGTTAGGAATTAGCATTTACAAAACCTTATTTTACTCACACAAAACCATTGAAATTCCATATATAGTTAGTTGCACTAACTATATATCGCGCACCCGCAATCCACTGCTGATGATGTCACATATTACATCATTCATGACATGGTCAGTGACATCACTGATGACATCACTGATGACATCTCAAATGACATCACTGATGACATCACTGATAACAACATCCAGTGATTTTTTGTTTCTATAAAGTTTAAATATGTCTTACATATTGAAGAATGAGTGGATGTGTAAGTGTCTGGACGAAGGATTTAGTAGGTGCATGACTGACTGTATGAGTGAGTGATTAAATGTGTCTCACTGACTGCATGGGTTAGTGACTAAACTGTCTTAATTTGTGCATCATTATGTCTGTTGTTCTGTAAACTGCTGCATGTGTTGATCAGTAGCTATATGAGTAACTATATGGGTTATTGATTGATTGCCCAAGTATTTGTATGGGAGACTGAGTGTGTGTGTGGCTAGCTGGGAGGTGTGTGACTCTGTGCAGATCAATCTGTACTTGTATCAATGATTGTATAAGAAGGTAAGTATGTGTTAGTATATGTTTGAAAATGTAAGGTGCTCTATGTTTAACTGTATAGACAAGAAAATGGAAGTGTCATTGATTCTTTACAGGACTGACTAGGTGTGTGAGTAACTCCATGGATGAGTGGCAGACTGTGAGTGTCTGTATAGGTGTATGAGTGCATATGATAGTGTTGTAAAGATGAGTGATTGTATGTATGAATGATTGTATGGGTGAATGAGTGAAGGTGTGTGTAGACGTAGCAATCAGTGAGTGCGTATGTAGTAACTAGTATTGGTGTGTCAATGGTTTCAAAAATTATACTCTCTTTTTAACACTGGGTGAAACAGAGGTTATATTAAAATGTGAGGAGATGCATTGTATTGTCACATGAATGATATCATCAGTGATGTGGTCATTGATGTCAAATGAGATGTCATCAGTGATGTCATCAGTGATGTCATTTGAGATGTCATCAGTGATGTCATCAGTGATGTCACTGACCATGTCATGAATGATGTAATATGTGACATCATCAGCAGTGGATTGCGGGTGCGCGATATATAGTTAGTGCAACTAACTATATATGGAATTTCAATGGTTTTGTGTGAGTAAAATAAGGTTTTGTAAATGCTAATTCCTAACTATATATGGTCTATAACCTATGGTTTTTTCAGTGAATTTTCAAGGTTTTGTAAATGCTAATTCCTAACTATATATGGTCTATAACCTATGGTTTTTTCAGTGAATTTCATTGGTTTTTTAACAGCTAATATCTGTAGCTGTAAAATTTATTCTTCTTTAAATCCAAAAATATATTTTATATGTTTATGAATAATTATTTTTTTAAATATTTTTTTTTCTTCGTTCCCGCTTCGCGAATCGGGAAGCTTACAGTAAAAAAATGTTCAGAAAAATAAAAAAAAAAGTTCTTTTCAGAACTACCTCCCCGTTATTAAAAAATTGGTACAATATTTGGAACTGTGCCAACCTCTATTTCTCTTAGTTCGCTTCCTAGTTCGCTCGCTGGTACGCGAACTGGAAGCGAACCAAAAACAGTAAGTATAAGGGAAGGAAACACACACTTATGTTAAAAGAAAGACAGCTATAGGGGAGTAAACTAGAGATACTATTACCCATAATCCACTACTGATGATGTCACATATTACATCATTCATGACATGCTCAGTGACATCATCAGCAGAGGATTGCGGGTTTTTTGGCAACATGCCTTATCCACGGTTTAATAACGCTGCCTTTTGCTTTATATAAGTTTTCAAATTGTATGAAATATATACCAATAGGTCTTTATGAACCTTTAGGTAGTGCTTTTGTTCATGAGGTCTGGTCGCTTCCATACACATACAGATGTTTCAAAGATGATCAAGAAGTTTATCTGAATGGAGAGGAATGCACTGAGACGCCAGATCATTCACTAATGTGTAGGCACATACAGTTACACGATTCATGCAACAAACACCGACCAAATATGGCTTGCGTGTTGCAAGGCACGCCAGTTCCTGCTATCATCCCCACGTTCAAGTTGTTGGAAAATGGTAGTTATTTGATGCTCAATAATGAAGATTGTTCTGAGTTAATTAAAAGTATTCCTTTTATCGTAACAGTAAGTGAACGGGTTATTTGCTGCAGAAATGTTCTATTTCCTCCCACACATGAACATAGGGAGTTTTCAATCTGGCCACAAATACCAACCTTGGGACACGTTTCAACGGCATGACAAGAATAAGAGCTCTTTTGTCTCAGAGAGAGGTGGCCTTGAGTTCGGCCCGTGAAACTTTCGTACTTCACATAGCGAACACCCGTACACAGGTTTGCCTTTCAATTTCAGCAACATGTTTCCGACTATCTTTAACGCATCCTCCACAAAATCCCTGGCACACTTTTTTAAAGTTGTTACCAGTGGTCTCGTGACTTCATTTGAGAAAATCTTTGGAGTCATCCCTGCTCCCTTTCATTCCATTTTCTCCACTCTGGTTCGTGGATTGCATTTTTACTTGCATTACCAGCGGACGCTCTTGTGCTTTTTTACATTTTTAAATATGGATGTCCCTCCTATGCAACCTCCGACCCTGCAGCTGCTGACACTGTTCCGCAATCGCATGCTAGAATATTATGGCACAATGCCGTTGGCGATATTAAGCACGGCATATGGATTATCTTTTCGGTTCTCCTACTTCACCTGTGTCCAGCCTGTATTTCACTGCCTGACCTGTGATTTCGATTGGGCCATTGATTTGTGTCTCTGCGGACCGGTTTCTCCTGACGTCGACTTTAATCAGCTGATGACTCCTATCATTACTCACGAGTTGATTTGTCCTGGCGAAAGGATTATGGCTGTGGCATTGATGCATGGACTACTTGGTCCCTGGAATTTACTGGCGGCAGCACAGTCTTTCTTGGAACACAGCTTTCTTGAAAACCCACCGAGCTGTCCTCTGATGGTGATAGAGGATCCGGTGCTGGGAGAGCACGTATGTTCTTTTCCGCTTTTAAATTGGATGGCTGAACTGTTTTCGGATGAAGACGGTGACTTCCTGTTGGAGGCTGTTGCAGCTTATTTTGCATACACAGTTATGTCATAGACCTTTTTCATGTTTCATATGCTGAGTACTAGCATTTCATTGACAATTCATTGACTTATTTGTCAAGTTTTTATTATTTACCTTGCCTATTGGCTTAAGACTCGATAAAGTACTTGGCTGTTTTATTTTTCTTTAGCATTGAATTTTCCTAGTTTTTAATGCTTTACCTTGCGGACCGTCCACATATAAACTTGCAATCTGCTCTCATGAGATGGCACTTCTATTATCTTATTCAGTTCGTTTCCGGATCATGAGGAGGTGTCATCTAGGTCCTGGATATCTTTACACCGTGTTAAGTTAGCATGGGCTCATTACCGGTTTAAACGCCATTTTTCCTTTTTTGCAACTTCTGCACACGACATTTAGTTGTTGCTTTAGCTTTCCACCTAGTAGTTCATCGTGGTTTACATGAGAATAATATGTTATTGGTCTACTATCTGCTTTACTTGTTAAACTATATCTGTACAGCGAGTGCTAAAGTTTCAAGAACAACACGATACAGAATTGTTATGAGGTCTGATCTCCACGACTTCATACTCATAACATAAGTGCAACTTCTGCCAATTCTGGGCATGAGGCGGGTTTTATATTGCTTTGCCGAACACACATACACAACAGTTGATGCGGTTCACATGAAGAGAGAGCTGGTGTATGCTGATGTGATTCCTTCAAATCTAAGACACTAAAGTATGGGCACGCCCTAAACCAACACAAAGAGACCTTCTTAGCAAATAATATAATATGTGTATTAGGGAGGGTGAGATATAAGCAGCCGCGGGCCGTGGAGGGAGTTACGGTGAGGCAGGGAGGCGGGGAGGGGGAGAAGCAGGGTGGAGCCCTCTCTACCTTGCCCCTCCCCCTCCCCGCCTCCCTGCCCCACCGTAACTCCCTCCACGGCCCGCGGCTGCTTATAAGTGTTGCTAACTCTTATTCATTTACAGCATGTTAACATACTGTCACCATTCGCTTTTTATGTACTAGTAACTATGCTGGTAATTTTGCTACTGATAATATGTGTACTTGTATTCTCCACCCTGCTTCTCCCCCTCCCCGCCTCCCTGCCTCACCGTAACTCCCTCCACGGCCCGCGGCTGCTTATAAGTGTTGCTAACTCTTATTCATTTACAGCATGTTAACATACTATCACCATTCACTTTTTATGTACTAGTAACTATGCTGGTAATTTTGCTACTGATAATATGTGTACTTTTATTATCTAAGGTACTACGCCTGAGAAGACGGCATTAGTAAATAAACATTTCAAATACACATGTGTTCTTCTTAACTCCATGTTCTGGTTTCTAAGAAATATATAACGACCGACTGTTCATGAGTTCCACGTATCCTGAGGTACTATAAGTTCATATTCTGGATTGTCTAAACATTGAGAGTTTGTTATATCCAATGTGACACTGTACCTAGCTTGCTAAATAGTTTTTGATTACTAACGTGAGTTTTGGGACACCCTAATTCGCCGAGGTTCCAATCCTCTGTCCACAGTTCTGTGTGAGAACAGAAACCCTGCGACAGGGGCACCCCCGACCCTTGCTGGACCTTCATCACACTTGCGATACAACTCCAGCAATGCGCCACCTTTACGGCACAGATACATCACGCATCTGTGCTGTTTTTGCCCCATGATGCGCCGCATTGTAAATGCAGCACACCATAGGTGACGGAACAGCGGCACAGAATGACTAACACATCCCTGGTGATGCGCCAGTCATCATAAATCTATCCCTATGCTTCTTATCTTGTTAGAGATGAACCGCCATATGTATCATCAAAGTTATTTGCATTTCCTAAATAGCGAACTTTAAGGAATAAATAGCGATTCTTTACCATTCCTAGTTTGCGATGAGCTATTTGCTAATTAGCCGAATGTAGCCCAATGAAGCCCAATGTAGCCCAATGTAGCCCAAAGATGGCCGCCAGACACACAAAAAAACAAATGTAGCCCAAATATCAGCCAGATGTAGCCCAACTATAGCCCAGTGACAGAATGACCAATCAGCTTCGCAAACCTCCGTTACGCGAAGCGGAGCGCTGTTACAGATATATATCTTTTTTTGAACGTTAATTTCTCAAAATCCACTGGAGCACATATATTGAGACCTAGCAAAGGCACATCGGGCTACCAGTCCCTAATATTTTGCCAAGTTTCGTGCAAATCCATTCAGCCGTTCAATTATTATTTTTATTATTTTTTTTTGCCCCGCGGGGCCCTTTTAAAACCTCCACATCAAACCTAGGGGGTCAGCGAGGATCTACTATGCCCCCTTATAGTTATTTCCCCCTTTGTTTTAACCTCCTCTTGTCTCTCGATCCTACCGAGAGACAAGATGGCGGCCGCTACGGACTGTTTGGAATGTTGACAGACGCCGGAGAACCAATCAGCTTCGCTTCACAAAGCTCCGTTGCGCGAAAAGTCCGCGAACCAGAGCGCTAACCGGTCCGCTGTTACAGATATATATCTTTTTTTAAACGTTAATTTCTCAAAATCCACTGGAGCACATATATTGAGACCTACAAAAGGCACATCGGGCTACCAGTCCCTACAATTTTGCCAAGTTTCGTGCAAATCCATTCAGCCGTTCGGGCTAAAAGTGAGGCCAACCGCCCTATGGAAAACTCAATGTTAAAAACACGTTTTGGGACCCCCCTTTTTTCTCGGCCCCCACTGGACGAACCCCCCCCAAATTTTCAAGGGCTGCTCAGAAACAAAATGTGCCATTTTCCTGAAAATTTCAGCCAATTCCGTCCACAAACGCCAAAGTTATTAGACATAGAATTTTCAAAAAACCCATAGAGAAAAAATCCTAACTATATATACCTACTGGCGACCGCCAGTAGGTAATATATATATTAATCACAAACGGTCCTGTCGCAGAGGGAACAACTTGGCGAGTCGGTGCTGGATTCGGGGCCAGGGCTGGGTCCCGTGTTTAGTCTTGCACGAAAAAGGAAAACCAGCACTCCGCTCGTTGGATGCAGTTAAGATTTATTCAAACACTGTTGCAGCCTACGCGTTTCGAACCAGATGGTTCCTTCTCACGGCAGGAACCATCTGGTTCGAAACGCGTAGGCTGCAACAGTGTTTGAATAAATCTTAACTGCATCCAACGAGCGGAGTGCTGGTTTTCCTTTTTCGTGCAAGATATATATTACCTACTGGCGGTCGCCAGTAGGTATATATAGTTAGGATTTTTTCTCTATGGGATTTTTGAAAATTCTATGTCTCATAACTTTGGCGTTTGTGGACGGAATTGGCTGAAATTGTCAGGAAAATGGAAAATTTTGTTTCTGAGCAGCCCCTGAAAATTTGGGGGGGTTTTGTCAAGGGGGGGCCGAGAAAAAAGGGGGGTCCCAAAACGCGTTTTTCCCATTCATTTTTCCATAGGGCGGTTGGCCTCACTTTTAGCTCGAACGGCTGAATGGATTTCCACGAAACTTGGCAAAATTGTAGATATTGTTTGCCCGATGTGCCTTTGCTAGCTCTCAAGATATGTGCTCTTGTGAATTTTGAGTAAATTAGGTTTAAAAAAAGATATATATCTAGAGCCGCGCCCAGGTGCGCGTACCGGGGAGCGCTCAGGGCGCGCCACGCGACTTGCGCACAGCAAGCTGATTGGTTCTCGGGTGTCTGTAAACATTCGAAACCGTCCGCAGCGGCCGCCATCTTGTGTCTCGGTAGGATTGAGACACAAGAGGTGGCAAAAATCAAAGGGGGAAATGAGCAAAAGGGTGCAGGGTACACCCCCCTGACCCCCTAGTTTTGATGTGGTGGCCATAAAAGGGTCCCGCGGGTAAAAAAAAAAAAAAAAAAAAATCGATTTTCGCGGGGGGAGCGCCCGGTACGCGCACCGGGGAGCGTTCGGGGGAGCGTACCATGGAGATAAAAAATGACAGACTTTTTTTTTTTAAATAGCATTTTTTTATAAATTGGAGGTAGTTCTGAAAAGAACTTTTTTTTGTTTTTGTTGTTTTATATTTTTTTAGACTTTTTAAAACGATTTTATATTTTTTTTGGATTTTTGTCAGGGGAAAAAAAAAACAGGGATTCCAAAACTGCTCAACAGGAGCAAAAAAATGTGAAAATTTAGGGACTGGCAGGGCAGCGGTGTTGCTGTTTCTTTATGGCAATGAGTTCAACACTCTGCTCCCCATAGCAGAGCAGTTCGTCACACTCCGTGCACAGAAATTTGATGCCTGCAAACACCGGCTGAATGTTAGGGACCATTCTTCCATGGGGTGGTCCCGAAGGTGTTGCTCCACCAGTGGAGGTGCTGCCGCCATCTGTGGGTAAATTCCGTGCCAGCTCTCTGACACTCTCTCTGGCAAAGTTGTTAGGGTGTCTTCTTTTGACATGCCTGATTAAATTGGCATTCCCAAAACTATATTTTTTCAGAGGATTGCCTCTGGATAAACTACTACCACATATTTTGCAGGTTACTTTTGGAGCGTTGACTTTTTTTTGTCCTTCAGGGATGTCATAGAATTTCCAGATGAAATGGATTTTTTTCTTCTGCTGAGGAGGGTCCTCATCTAAAAATCCGTCTGAATCACTGCTGGATGACTCTCTTGCAGCCATTGCTGTAGATCAGAAAAGTAGGAGATGAACATAGTACACAGAACAGCTCTTGCTCTCTCCAAGTACAAAGCAATAGTGAGAGAAATGGGTGGGTTTCACACAATTTGGAAAAAAAAAAGTTCTGAACCAATGAAAAGTGTTATTTTAAAGTCACATGGTTTGACGCGCTTACGCTACGCGCCCCGGGGCGTGTTTCGTAAGCGCATCAGGGCATTTATGTTGCGTGATCGTATGCGCTTCCGGGTGCGCTTACGCGGTGGGTCGTAAGATGCAGCTCGCGGCTACGCGATACGTGTCTTATGACGCAAGGCGTGGCGGCTACGCAATACGTCACGATGTAGTTTTCGTTTGCGGCAATAGCGCTATCGGGACGCTCATCAGTACGTGCCCCGGGGCGCGCCGCAAGATTGCGCTTACCTGTGCGTTCACCGGTCCGCGCCCCAGGAGCGCACCAAAAAGAATAAAAAAAAAAAATGACATAATTATACAATATAAAATTCGATTTAAAATGTATTATTTTTTAAAACTATAAAGATTTGCTATTAAAAAACCTATGAAATTCACTGAAAAAACCATAGGTTATAGACCATATATAGTTAGGAATTAGCATTTACAAAACCTTGAAAATTCACTGAAAAAACCATAGGTTATAGACCATATATAGTTAGGAATTAGCATTTACAAAACCTTATTTTACTCACACAAGACCATTGAAATTCCATATATAGTTAGTTGCACTAACTATATATCGCGCACCCGCAATCCACTGCTGATAATGTCACATATTACATCATTCATGACATGGTCAGTGACATCACTGATGACATCACTGATGACATCTCAAATGACATCACTGATGACATCACTGATGACATCTCATTTGACATTACTGATCACATCACTGATGACATCAATCATGTGATGATACGATGAACCTCTTCAGACTCTAATATAACCTTAGATACACTCAGTGTAAACAGACACTCACAGACTGTCACTCATCCATGGAGTTACTCACACACCTAGTCAGTCTTGCAAAGAATCAATCACACCTCCATTTCCTCAACTATATAGTTATACACACCTTACTTATTGAAACATAAAATAACACATATTTACTCTGTTATACAATCCCTGATACAAGTTCACAATAATCCATACAGCCACTCACACATTCACTGGCTCTTATGCACAGTTATTTATATATGTCAACTCTCACATGTACTGTGTTTTACATATGTACTTACTTTGACATGTAGCACTGAGATATCCATTCACTCACCAATACACTCATGCACAAAGTCAACCGCCCATACAGATGTTTCCACATGCACTTTTGAACCCATACATCTAGTGAATCAACTGCTCACACATCTATGCACAGAGTCATACACCTCCCAGACACCCACACACACACTCAGTCTCCCATACAAATACTTGGGCAACTAATCAATAACCCATATAGTTAGTCATATAGTCAATGATCAACACATGCATCAGATTACAGAACAACAGACACAATGATGCACAATTTAAAACAGTTTAGTCACTAACCCATGCACTCAGTGAGACACATTTAATCACTCACTTATACAGTCAGTCATGCACCTACTAAATCCTTCATCCAGACACTTATACATCCACTCATTCTTCAATATGTAAGACATATTTTTTTTTTATAAAATATTTGTTTATTCAGATTTTTGGGAAAGAAGAGATGAAAAAACAAGGAAGTAAAGAGATAGGGAGGAAAGAAACAGAGAGAGGCAACAATCCGCCATATTACCCCACACAGGGGGTGCTGAAAAGCATCGTATTTTAACTTTACAGAAACATACAGTCACTGGATGTTGTCATCAGTGATGTCATCAGTGATGTCATTTGAGATGTCATCAGTGATGTCATCAGTGATGTCACTGACCATGTCATGAATGATGTAATATGTGACATCATCAGCAGTGGATTGCGGGTGCGCGATATACAGTTAGTGCAACTAACTATATATGGAATTTCAATGGTTTTGTGTGAGTAAAATAAGGTTTTGTAAATGCTAATTCCTAACTATATATGGTCTATAACCTATGGTTTTTTCAGTGAATTTTCAAGGTTTTGTAAATGCTAATTCCTAACTATATATGGTCTATAACCTATGGTTTTTTCAGTGAATATATATATATATATATATATATATATATTCCATATATAGTTAGGAATTAACATTTAAAAAACCTTATTTTACTCACACAAAACCATTGAAATTCCATATATTATTATGTATAACATTGTAAATATTTGTATATATAATTGCTCTTTCTTATGAAGTTGAGCCGCTTTGATTACGAGTATTACATTGACCACTCTAACATTGCATTATTTGTTTGTACAAAATTGTTGGGTTATTTACCACTGTAAGATGGCGCCCACACATTTGAGTTCGCAGTCCATTGTTTGTTTCAATGGACGCTGCTTTAATTTGCTTCCGCTTTGCTGCCGCCAGCTGACACTGACGAAGGCAATAGCTGAAACGCGTTTGTTTATTTTGCGCAATAAACTTTCAAACGGAGTTAACCTGCTGCGAGTGCTTCTTCTGGGGGTTTTTGAACCACGGAGCTCGGGACATATGAAACGGCACGCCGCCGTTTGAAGAAGCACCCACTCGGCTGAGTGCGGTCTCCATGTGGCGAGTTTGGAGCAGCGAGAACTAGAAGAGGAGAACGCACCGCCAGGAGAAGTCGTAATTACCCGGACTGGTCCTGAGGGTTACGGACTGCTGAAGCGGCTCTACCCAGACGGGCAGCGCGAGGTAGGAGATACCCGACTTTCTCTAAGACATCTGGCACGATTGAAGCAGGCAGCGCAATATCAATCTTACAAGGGGATTTAATAAACTTTTAAATGTTCAGCGATACAGCGCGCCGTGAGGCGGCAAGTGGCATTTTTGGGGGACGTCCGGGACAACAGGCACGTGACGCCTCACAGGGATCAGACACAGCCCAATCGGCACTCAAAAGCAAATACCAGCGGTTGGAGCGACTATATGAGCGAGAAACGCGAAAGTGGTGGGAGGCCACTTCGCTGCAACACTACGTGGAGGTTAAGAGGGTCCCACGCGGTCTCCGCATCTACACAATTCCGGCATATGAGAATCCGGACCCGGAACTGTTGGGCCAATGGGCTGAATACATAGCGCACTCATGCGAGGGGATGCTCTTATTGCTCATCAAGTTTGCCTGGAAAGATAGGGAGCGAGCATTACAAGATATTGATGCACTGGAGAAAGAGATTGTGGAACTGACGGATCAAGAGCAACTAGACAAAGAAAAGGAGCTCATGAAAAAAAGACTCACGAGTTATGAGAAGAAAATCCAATTGAGAAAACAACAAAAGTTTGAACGCGACGCTCGCGACTACGAACAAGGAAGGATATTGACTTTCGCACGAAAGTACGATGCGCCCCGTCGAGATCTGAGGGCAAGACAACAGAAACCACCTGTATCGAGAGAGACTTCCGAATCCGAAGCCACCAGTGCAGAACAATCGGAAGAGGAGAGAACAGGTGCGGAGCAAGAAACCAGAGCAAGGCGCGAGCCGCCTTCTTTTCGCGAGGAATGCGATTTAATCCGCCAGACTTGGCTGAGGGATGGAAAGAAGCGCCCCCCGGACCAATCTTCATTCGTAAGCGGAGACGCATCACAAGGCGCGGAGGGAGGAGACAGAGGGCGAGGTACCAGAAGGCTGAGAAGTCGGCAGACCAAGGCCAAGAAGAACTAAATGAAAATTTGAATATCATTAACTTATCATCACGGGTTCTCACAGAAAATGAGCAAAGTGTCCGGAAACTAGGACTCACGTTCTGTCCAACAGGTCGATATGAATATGCACAAACTCGGATAGACCTTTTTCTATTGGTCCGCAAACTAAAACTTTGGAAATATTTCAAACAGAAAGCCCTGAGAGAGAATGTGACCCCATCAAGGGCAGCAGGTACAACTGTAAGTCAAACAACTGAGATGAATATTAATGATCTTGAGAGCATGGCTGTACTAGAGGACCTTTTGGAAGAAAGTGGTTCCCAGCCTACATCACCTATGAATGTGACTGAAAGAGGTATCACCTTAGGCATAAGCCAAGTAGGGGAACCAAGTACCTTCAGGCCGACCTCTCGCTTCCTCCCCCAAACGCCCACGGATGCTATGGATATTTTCTCTGAAGCGGTCATCCAAGACTTGCGAAATCTGTCTAGACTCGAAGAAGATCAAAAGAGCAGAATCAGATGGAACCTCTCATTCCAACAGAGGGAGGCCATCACTAACCTTGAACAGGACGACTCTGGGGGTTTTTGAACCACGGAGCTCGGGATATATATATATATATATATATATATATATATATATATATTCACTGAAAAAACCATAGGTTATAGACCATATATAGTTAGGAATTAGCATTTAAAAAACCTTATTTTACTCACACAAAACCATTGAAATTCCATATATAGTTAGTTGTACTAACTCTATATCGCGCACCCGCAATCCACTGCTGATGATGTCACATATTACATCATTCATGACATGGTCAGTGACATCACTGATGACATCACTGATGACATCTCAAATGACATCACTGATGACATCACTGATGACAACATCCAGTGACAGTATGTTTCTGTAAAGTTAAAATATGTCTTATATATTGAAGAATGAGTGGATGTAAAAGTGTCTGGATGATGTATTTAGTAGGTGCATGACTGACTGTATAAGTGAGTGATTAAATGTGTCTCACTGAGTGCATGGGTTAGTTACTAAACTGTTTTAAATTGTGCACCATTGTGTCTGTTGTTTTGTAATCTGATGCATGTGTTTATCATTAGCTATATGACTAACTATATGGGTTATTGATTAGTTGGCCAAGTATTTGTATGGGAGACTGAGTGTGTGTGTGGGTGTCTGGGAGGTGTATGACTCTGTGCATAGATGTGTGAGCAGTTGATTCACTAGATGTATGGGTTCAAAAGTGCATGTGGAAACAGCTGTATGGGCGGTTTACTGTGTGCATGAGTGTATTGGTGAGTGAATGGATATCTCAGTGCTACATGTCAAAGTAAGTACATATGTAAAACACAGTACATGTGGTAGTTGACATATATAAATAACTGTGCATAAGAGCCAGTGAATGTGTGAGTGGCTGTATGGATTATTGTGAACTTGTATCAGGGATTGTATAACAGAGTAAATATGTGTTATTATATGTTTCAATAAGTAAGGTGTGTTTAACTATATAGTTGAGGAAATGGAGGTGTGATTGATTCTTTGCAAGACTGATTAGGTGTGTGAGTAACTCCATGGATGAGTGACAGTCTGTGAGTGTCTGTTTACACTGAGTGTATCTAAGGTTATATTAGAGTCTGAAGAGGTTCATCGTATCATCACATGAATGATGTCATGAGTAATGTCAAATGAGATGTCATCAGTGATGTCATCAGTGATGTCATTTGAGATGTCATCAGTGATGTCATCAGTGATGTCACTGACCATGTCATGAATGATGTAATATGTGACATCATCAGCAGTGGATTGCGGGTGCGCGATATATAGTTAGTACAACTAACTATATATGGAATTTCAATGGTTTTGTGTGAGTAAAATAAGGTTTTTTAAATGCTAATTCCTAACTATATATGGTCTATAACCTATGGTTTTTTCAGTGAATTTTCAAGGTTTTGTAAATGCTAATTCCTAACTATATATGGTCTATAACCTATGGTTTTTTCAGTGAATTTCATAGGTTTTTTAATAGCAAATCTTTATAAAAATAATAAATTTTAAATCGAATTTTATATTTTATATATATATATATTTTTTATATTATTTTTGGTGCGCTCCCGGGGCGCGGACAGGTGAACGCACGGGTAAGCGCAATCTTGCGGCGCGCCCCGGGGCGCGTACTGATGCGCGTCCCGGAAGCGCTATTACCGCGAACGAAAACAACATCGTGACGTATCGCGTAGCCGCCACGCCTTGCGTCATAAGACACGTATCGCGTAGCCGCGAGATGCGTCTTATGACGCACCGCGTAAGCGCACCCGGAAGCGCATACGATCGTGCACCGTAAGCGCCCCGATGAGCTTACGATACACGCCCGGGACGCGCCCCGAGGCGCGTAGCGTAAGCGCGTCAAACCATGTGACTTTAAAATAACACTTTTCATTGGTTCAGAACTTTTTTTTTTCCAAATTGTGTGAAACCCACCCATTTCTCTCACTATTGCTTTGTACTTGGAGAGAGCAAGAGCTGTTCTGTCTACTCTATCTCCTACTTTTCTGATCTCCAGCAATGGCTGCAAGAGAGTCATCCAGCAGTGATTCAGATGGATTTTTAGATGAGGACCCTCCTCAGCAAAAGAAAAAAAAACCATTTCATCTGGAAATTTTACGACATCCCTGAAGGACAGAAAAAAGTCAACGCTCCCAAAGTAACCTGCAAAATATGTGGGAGTAGTTTATCCAGAGGCAATCCTCTGAAAAAATATAGTTTTGGGAATGCTAATTTGATCAGGCATGTGAAAAGAAGACACCCTAACAACTTTGCCAGGGAGAGTGTCAGAGAGCTGGCACGGAATGTACCCACAGATGGCGGCAGCACCTCCACTGGTGGAGCAACACCTTCGGGACCACCCCGTGGAAGAATGGTCCCTAACATTCAGCCGGTGTTTGCAGGCATCAAATTTTTGTGCACGGAGTGTGACGAACTGCTCTGCTATGGGGAGCAGAGTGTTGAACTCATTGCCCTAAAGAAACAGCAACACCGCTGCTCTTCCAGTCCCTAAATTTTCAAATTTTTTTGCTCCTGTTGAGCAGTTTTGGAAATCCTTGTTTTTGTTTTTCCCTTGACAAAAATCCAAAAAAAATATAAAATTGTTTTAAAAAGTCTAAAAAAAATATAAAACAACAAAAACAAAAAAATATATATAAAACAACAAAATCAAAAAAAAAGTTCTTTTCAGAACTACCTCCAATTTATAAAAAGAATTTTTTTTTTTTTTTTAAAAGTCTGTCATTTTTAATCTCCATGGTACGCTCCCCCGTACGCTCCCCGGTGCGCGTACCGGGCGCTCACCCCCGCGAAAATCGAATTTTTTTTTTTTTTCACCCGCGGGAGCCTTTTATGGCCCCCACATAAAAAGTAGGGGGTCAGGGGGGTGTACCCTGCCCCCTTTTGCTCATTTCCCCCCTTTGATTCTTGTCACCTCTTGTGTCTCAATCCTACCGAGACACAAGATGGCGGCCGCTGCGGACTGTTTCGAATGTTTACAGACACCCGAGAACCAATCAGCTTGCCGTGCGCAAGTCGCGTGGCGCGCCTGGAGCGCTCCCCGGTACGCCTACCGGGCGCGGCTCTAGATAGATATCTTTTTTTAAACCTAATTTACTCAAAATTCACAGGACCACATATCTTGAGACCTAGCAAAGGCACATCGGGCAAACAATATCTACAATTTTGCCAAGTTTCGTGGAAATCCATTCAGCCGTTCGAGCTAAAAGTGAGGCCAACCGACCTATGGGAAATTGCATGGCAAAAACACGTTTTGGGACCCCCCTTTTTTCTCGGCCCCCCCTTGACGACCCCCCCCCAAATTTTCAGGGGCTGCTCAGAAACAAAATGTTCAATTTTCCTGAAAATTTCAGCCAATTCCGTCCACAAACGCCAACGTTATTAGACATAGAATTTTCAAAAATCCCATAGAGAAAAAATCCTAACTATATATACCTACTGGCGACCGCCAGTAGGTAATAAGAGCCAGGGTGTCCCCATAGAGACATCAGACGTAGAAAGGTTACCGCGCAGCATATCCGGCAGCAGCAATCACAGCGAACTTCTGCATACTCCAGTTTGCATATGCCAAACGCGTTTCAAGCTGTAAGCCCTTTATCAATGGCATGCAAAAAACATAGTGAGGCATCCAAGTAGCTTTGGAACATTTTCTTAATTTGTACTAGTCCCGCCCATGTGGGCGTGCGCAGGCATGGCATTGTGGTTCTTGAAGTCCATCTGCGTACCGTTCTAGTTCCTGATACCCAAGTGGATTGGAGGCCTCACACAGTAAACAATGTTAACCCGGTTGGGTGGAAGTAAGCAAAATAAACGGTGTGTAGCTCCCAATGCGATCCCGGAATGAGGCCCTTTCTACTCCCATAACGTGCTGGTATTATCAAGCAACAGGAACCGCCAAAGATCAGCAGCAGGACATCTCAGCGGCCGGACCAGTCGCAATAAACAAAAGAGCCAGGGTGTCCCCATAGAGACATCACACTTAGAAAGGTTACCGCGCAGCATATCCGGCAGCAGCAATCACAGCGAACCTCTGCATACTCCAGTTTGCATATGCCAAACGCGTTTCAAGCTGTAAGCCATTTATCAATGGCATGCAAAAAACATAGTGAGGCATCCAAGTAGCTTTGGAACATTTTATTAATTTGTACTAGTCCCGCCCATGTGGGCGTGCGCAGGCATGGCATTGTGGTTCTTGAAGTCCATCTGCGTACCGTTCTAGTTCCTGATACCCAAATGGATTGGAGGCCTCACACACTAAACAATGTTAAACCGGTTGGGTGGAAGTAAGCGAAAGAAACGCTGTGTAGCTCCCAATGCGATCCCGGAATGAGGCCCTTTCTACTCCCATAACGTGCTGGTATTATCAAGCAACAGGAACCGCCAAAGATCAGCGGCAGGACATCTCAGCGGCCGGACCAGCCGCAATAAACAAAAGAGTCAGGGTGTCCCCATAGAGACATCACACGTAGAAAGGTTACAGCGCAGCATATCCGGCATCAGCAATCACAGCGAACCTCTGCATACTCCAGTTTGCATATGCCAAACGCGTTTCAAGCTGTAAGCCCTTTATCAATGGCATGCAAAAAACATAGTGAGGCATCCAAGTAGCTTTGGAACATTTTATTAATTTGGGGAGGGGGACTTTGGAGCTGAATATATATATATATATATATATATATATATATATATATATATATATATATATATATATATATATATATATATATATATATATATATATATATATATATATATATATATACATATGTATATATATATATATATATATATCAAGTTCACTTTCCAACAGGAAAACACTTCACGTCTGATCTCAGGAACTTCACGATGAGCCGTTTATTTGTCCATTACAATGTACCGCAGGACGTTAATTAATCTGACGCATTTTGTCCCCTCATTTTGGCCTTAATCATGGATAGTCAGCTGATCATTCAATGTTTTTCAAACAGAACACTATCAAAGAAAAAAGACTCCAATTAGGTGTGATCACTCTGTTTTCCAAACAGAAAACAACGTTTTGTGTAATAATATCAACTTATTACTACAGACTGTGGAATGCTCCATTACATTATTCGTGCTTTCCCCCAGTTTCATTCTTATTACAGTAAAACAGAATGCCTAATTATTATATTTCTCATGAATCAACTTCTCAGCAAGTCGGCAGCCTCCATAGTTGGTAAGTGCAAAGTCAAACATTTGCTCTGTAGTTCCGAAATCCATGAGAAAATCACATTTGTATCATGTTACCCTTGCCCGCAGTTATCTTATCTCCTTCGAGTGTTGGTTAGAAAAATCCATACCATTACATAAGTGATTATAGTTAACTCCATACCTTTACATTCTCTTACATTCAAAACAAAGGGGCATTTTATCAAGGGATTTATCTCTGCTTTTTTGGCTTTAAAAGCCAAGAAAGCGGAGATAAAATTATCTCCCTATTACCTAGGTGTCACTAACACCAGTTAGCGACAGCTAGTAGGAGATCGCGACCATCCTGGGCCCCGCTTTGCATGTCAGAGATATTTATCACTAATGACATGCAAAGTGGGCGTGCCAAGATGTTGGCGACTGGAAACAGTCGCTAACATCGCTATCTCCTATTACCAACTTATGGAGATATTCGCGCTAAGCACGAATATCTCCAAAAGCTAACACCTGCCCTGAGCAGTTCTTAGCCATGTTATCCAATGGGAGGTGGATAACATGGCTAAGAGCATTAGCTCGGTAATGCATGAATATCGCTGACTTTACAGCGATATTCATGCATTTTGGCCGATTTTTATCGCTTAGGAGATAAACCTTGATAATAGCAAGGCTCCTAAGCGATAAAAATTATTGCCGCTAAGCCAACATAGCGATAATTATCACTAGTTATTGGTAATATGCCCCAAAATCTTTATTATTTCCACTGAGAAACTAAATACTGATCCCCCTAGTTCATGGAATCGCAAGGACAAAGCATCCAACCAAGTTAGCTAGTGGGAGAGGGCATCCGAAGATGACATACCACGTGCACCTCTAGAGCACTCCACTGGGAACCAATTCCAAAGGGAGAGCTGGGGCAGCTCTCCTAAACAACTGTTGAAGAATGTGTGCAATAAAGAAAGAAACTAGAGAGAGCCACGCGAGGCGGACTTCCTGCATGCTAGGGGGCATATTAGCAAGAACCACGTTAAAATTATCGCCATTTTAGCAGCAGGAAAACTGCCGCTAAAACGGCGATAGTGGGCTTTGCTAATATGCGTTATAGAATTCCAATAGAAGCCCAGGTTAGATGTCCTGCACAGCTAACCTGGGTTTCTATTGGAATACTATAACGCATATTAGCAAGCCCATTATCGCGTTTTTAGCGGCAGTTTCCTGCTGCTAAAACAGCGATAATTTTAACGAGGTTCTTGCTAAAATGCCCCTAGGTTTCTGAGTTATAACGTATATTATGATGAATTCGAGGCACACATGGGAGAAAAATTGTCCAGCTTCTGGAACCAACGCAAAGAATCAAGCAGGGGAGCAGATGTAGGGCCACTTCACATTTCAGTTAGAAGAAAAAGGGGGGTGCAGGAACAAGTGTTTTTACCTGGGATACTAGAGGACATGTCACTGGGGAGACAATTTCCCCTCTGGTAGTATTGTTCCTCTGTCCTCCTCCAAGTCATTAATCACCTCTCACATGTGAAGAACCAGAGCTTGAAGCTGCAGCCTCATGTACCGGCTGCGCCATGGCTGAGCTTCGCTCCAACTCATCCTGAGTTGTGTGGTCACAGTCCAGGTGGAGCTGTGGGTCCAGTCTCGCCTTGCGGCTCATGCAAGATCAGTGCCAGGCGTGCGATGCTGTCTGTCTTTCATCAGATTTGTGTCAACGGATTTTTGCCGTGTCAACAACTGCAAACGGTTGTCGCAGCCACGAACAACAAACTGTATCATGTGGCCGCCATTTTTATAGCATGGTGTGCCTATTTGTTAAAAACATTTTTAAATGTTGCAGTTCATGTATTATAGGTGAGCGGGTCTTAAAACAAAAAAAGTAAGAGAAAGGCAGAAGTGTTGTGCTGCTTTAAAAACATATATTAGAGCATGTGTAGTGTTATTGGCGCGGCAGCCATTGTTGAAGCTCTGCTTAAAAAAACAAGCACTCATGAGGGACAGTGGAAAGTAAACATTTAATACAAACCAGTGGATTGGTTCATCAGTGTGTTTTGCAGAGCTTCAATGCCCAGAGGGGAAAAGGGGCCATTGGACACTATGGGAGGAAGTGTTTGGCCAACAAAAACAATCCCTTAGTGAAATCACCTCAGCCAAAACAGGCACCCAAAGGAGGGAAAGTTGAGAGGAATGGACCAATATAAGGCCATCATTGCGGATTGGCACAATAAAAAACAATGGCAAATGGTGGGTTTGCCAGAGCCAATAGAAGAGGATACAACAGGTCGATCGAGGCTCGATGTAAAAATTAGTGAACAGCCAGTGTAAGTTCACACATTTAGTAAGACAGTTGTAAAGATTTGAGGTTTTGCTTTGGAAGAAGAGTTTCTCAGCATAGACCCAATTCTGTCATGACAGGTATGTACAATTATAATATAACTTGGACACACGGGCTCAGGGGGTGGACATGCATGCTTTGGTTTGACATTCTGCACAGTAGCGGCCCGTGGAGGAAGTGCCGCGGGGCAGTAGTACGGGGGAGGGGCAGGGTGGGGGGTAAAAACTCCGGCTCACGGCCGACCGGAGTAATGTGAAGAAATAAATAAAGAAAACAAATGTAATTGCACACACTGAAACGCCAAATACGTTTCAGTGCGTGCAATGAAATTCATTTTATTTATTTACATTACTCCAGTCGGCCAAGAGCCGGAGTTTACTACCCCCCCCACCCTGCCCCTCCTCTGCACCACCCCACCGCCTCACGGCACTCCCTCCACGGGCCGCTACTGATTATGCACTGAGTGGCCAGTTGTGTATACTCTCTAAAACTAGTGACGTTTTAATGCATGGGCAAAGATGGAAATTGCCCAGGGCCCCCAACTTCCAAGAGCCCCACTAGGAGAGTGAAATTCATCTCTATTTCACCTCTGTCTATTTTACAATCTTAACTCTTCTTCTCTCTCGCTTTTCTGCTACCTACACACCAGACTCTGTCACTGTCTCTAATCAGCATAATCTTAAGGATTTTTTACCCTCAGGCAAGACTTTTTATGACCCTGTTTCTGTAAATGTAATTGTACCTCACTGTTTTTCGATACTATTCGGGCTTTAATAAGCAGAAAATGAATAATAAAATTAAAGGTTATTCTGAATAGTGCCTCTCAAAAAATGTCTTGCCCGGGGCTCCCAAAATACTTAAAATGACACTGCCTAAAACACGTGCTGAAGTCTGCTGCTTACTCCTGAGCAGCATGACAGTGCACGACTGTGCAAACCTGCTTCACCAGAAAGCACTGTGGGCAGATTTACCAACATTTCGTGATGTGTTTGCATACAAATGTGACCTAAACCACCATGATTTGTTTTTAAATTATTTACTTTCAAGTGTGAAACTTGTTTTTTACTGCAAATTGCCTAAAAGTAATGCAAAGTAGTGTGAAGCGCTGCTTTGCACTGATTAGCGTCAAGGGGGCTACATGGGTGTTCCCATGCAACCACCCATGATTTTTGATGCAAAACCCAGTCTACCTAAAATATGAGACAGGGCTTTGCATACAAAATTCACACCATTTGAAAACAGGCGTTAAAAGGAAAAATGTTTTCATTTCTACTTTTTTTTCCCTGGGTGTGTCTGAAATTCAGAAATTGGACCAGCGCCTTGTTAGAACACTGGCTTCAAGTCATGTTGCAAAACTCATCAATATTTCCTTTTGATAAGCAGCCTGGTTGCAACCTTTTACAATTGCTGCCTTTGTGTGGCGTATTCTTAGTAAGATGGAGTCTCTTGCCAAAAAACAAATGTAATTTAAAACAGTTCGCCATCACTTTTTTCTCAAGCTTAACTCAGAGGTTCGAACCTAGCTTTACAACTCATTTGACAGGGATGCATCGTTATATTTTTTAAAGTCCAGTGGACATTAAAGCCACCCTTGTTGCGTGATAATTTTGCATACTCCAATAGAACATGTCCAAAGTTCCATAGTAGGTGCATGTCGCACCTGTAGCTTCCTCAGTTAGAATGTCTCTCGGTTTATGTGCTTCCTTCAAGTACACCGTTGTTTTTTTCAGCGTCACCTGGGTGCACAGTGCTGCCTAGGCTTGTTTGGTAACTCAGTACTGCTTAACTAAGGTCCCCGTATCCTACTGAGGCCGCGTGAGACGTGTCACAGCGTGCGCTCTTCAAACCCTTTTAAGAACAACCCCTGGGTTTTGTTTTAGAAATGTGGTATTTGCTGGCACACACTTCTCAGACGTAGCGCAGTTTTAAAACAGATACATGGATGGTGAGGCAATTCGTAGGACGGATGGATAGTTTCATTGATAGATTATGAAATTTAAAGCTACAGTGACGCACCAGAAAGATGGAGGGAGACAAAACGAACGAGGGGAATGGACGATAATGCAGGTGAGGAATGGGGCGGTCGACAGGTCTCCTGAGGGCGACGTTACAAATGTCCGGACCTTGATTTCAAGTCATACAATTATCAGCTTGTTTTCTGTGACGTTCCAAAACAAGCATCTGGCTCAGCATATTACAAAAGAAAGCTCCTATGGGACTAGCGTTTTCATAACAGAAAACTCATCTCACAACCTTGGCAACCTTACAATCTAAAAGGCATGTTTTAATAACTAATGCGTTCTCCCTTAATTGCAGCAGCAATGCTTTTCAATTGGAAAACATGATAGGCCTCATTATGAGTTGTCTGGATTTTAGGATGAAAGGTACCGGTCCGGAATGGAAAATTCTGGTCGTTACCTCCACCCTTGAACCTTGGCAATATGGCATAAAGGCCCTGGATTGGAAATTTGCATGTGAGACCACAAATTTCAGGACGTTTCCACGGATATTTTTCATTTGCTGTGAGCAGGTAGAAAATGCCAGGGGACCGTTATGTGGGTTTACTAGATGCATTTTCACCCCTAGTAAATTTGGGCCTGGTAGTTCAGCACCGGGGAGCACCCAGTTACTAGGGGTACACCCATGCACACATACAAAACATGATATGGGTCCCACATACTTCAACGACTGCATAAACTTCCACAAACCTACCAGACACCTCAGTTCGGCCAGACGCCTACTCGCACACATTCCCCACATATGTAGAACCAGATCCGGTTGTTTTGCCTCCCCCTACATCGCTCCTAAAGCCTAGATGCCCAGCACCGGCACATTAGAGCCTCCTCCTTAGTTCTGAAATTGTGCAAGAAACTGAAGACTTGGCTCTTCCCCTTGTCCCAACCCTGGATCAGCCCATACAGATCCTGCTTCAGGGCCCGGATTACCCCCCACCACATTCCCCTTCCCCTGAATGAAATGTGTCAGCACCAGGACACCAGTACCAGGATAACCTCCTGGGTGAAATGTGCGCTATACAAATTCACATAACATAGAACATAACATGACATGCCATGACATGACATATCATATTTTCCACTTGGTGACATGAGGACCAGACTTTTCACATAAATCAAGTTCACTGGTGTATCTGCAGCTTTTTTCTTAATTTCAGCAAGTATCTCAGGTTTCTGGTAGCAGCCACTTTAACAAGTGAGTTTGGTCGCTCAGGTATACAAAAAACCAAAATGATGTAAACAAGCATGTATACATTTGATTTGAAAGAAAGGCATTCAGCACAGTATCTGTAGATTAATTAGGGTCAGTAATGTTGCTGAAACACAATGTTGATGCAAAAAATTTAAAAAATATACATTATAGGAGCAAGTGGCAAAAATAATACATATTAGTAAGGTGACACTTTTAGGCCTAGAGGCAGAAATACAGCAAGATATTGGGCCTTATTTAGTGTTTGGGGGATGAGATCTTTCGTCACAATCGGGGCAGATATCCCATTCAATCTATTGCAAGCATCATGGCCCATAGTGCACTTGTATTATGGTGGACGGTATATCCTCTATGTCTGTGATTTAGTATCCATCTGGATATGAGGGGTAGAGGAGCACACCTGGCTTTAACGTTTGTTTATAACTTTGAATTGGTATACTGTATCTTTTTATTTAAGGGTGCATCACTGCTGCAGCGTGTTGACGGCACATGCAGAACATTAACTACTAATCATACAGGATGAAGATCCTGAGTGCAGTGAACACTATTCACTTAGAATTACGAGGCTTTATATTAAGATTATAATTACCTGTTATTGTAAAGATTGCAATTTCATGTATACAATTTTACTTGGACTGTAAAAATATAACTGTATTTTGTATGTTTCTTTCTCTCTGTTAAGTATCCAATACAACACATGAGATGATGTGTTTCATATGATTTATCAATGAATAACAATTTGCTTAAATCACAAAACATGGAGTGTTTTTATTGATTATATTGGTTTATGTTGCATTGAATTGATAAAAGTTTTAAAACGGTTAGTTCTAAGTGAACAGTGCTCACTGCACTCAGGATCTTCATCCTGTAAGATTAGGAGTGTCCCATCTGCCATACCCTCAATAAGTCTCATAGGGTTTGCTCACTCATGTCTTGCATCAAAATGCTCTTCAATTCTTGTTCTGCACATCTTTATTCTGTAGTGAAACCTTAGATACCCTATGTGGAATCCCTGCAAGCACACTATTATGGACAAATGTAGTTTTTTCATAAAATTACATTTTATACTGGAGGAATTGCATATCTTGTTCTGCCTTTTGTTTAAAAGATGGAGGTGGTGGACAGTGGTGGTGACAGAGATGAAAGGTTGGCCAAATGGTGAATTCTAATGGAGCTATAAGTTGATTTTGCCATACAAATGATTTTGGAGCTTCTTTTCACAGTGGAAGTTCGATTATGTGGTAGGATACCACTCAACCTTCCTGTGGCATGAGTACGGCTACTGGGACTTACACAAGGACACCAATCACCTCAAGGGAGCCTCAAAACCTCCTCAAAGGTGATCAAAAATACATTTGTGATTGTACCAGCCCATGTTTTATAATAAGTTCCTGGGCATTGCTCTAACTTCCTGCATCACTGCCACTGTATTGAACTCAGTTTTCCACTTTCACTGCACTCTCTGGCATTGAATGTACAGGGTTTCTGGGACAGTCCTCGACCCCTGTACAATACCTTGATCTAGAGGGGGCCTACGACTTGCACCTTCGGAGGCAGAGCAGCGAGGCTACTTATTTAGGATTTGCATTAGAAATCTGTCAGCTGCTGCTCCACATCTGCATGTGGTTGCCTAAGCAAACTGGAAACAACCTCTGCAATAATGCACTGGCTCACTATATCTGCTCCATTTCAGTTATTACAGAATGGGTCTACTACAAAGTTGTGGCAAGAATAGCATTTCAAAAATTGATGGACAGAATGTTGGACAATGTCAAACATCACCCCAGTATAGAGATCTGGGCCTAAATCCATCGTTTTTTTGCTCCCCATGCCATTTCAGTTTGAGCCCAGCCATATGCAAATCAGTCTTGACCCTGCTCCCTGTGGGAACAGTCCAGGCCAGGTCCTCCCTAGACTGTAAACATGCATCCTAGGCCCGGTTTCGTGGTTTCAATCCCGGTTCACTGATAGAATATCGATCCCCAAAATAGCCCCCTATAAAAATATCGAGTTATAAATATAGAAGTAAAAAATATTGACATCCTATACTTATAAAGGCAGGTACAAAAATATTGAGAAAAGAATATCGATGTAAATAATACAGTTTTACAAAATATCGATTTTAATATATATATATATATAAAATAATATTACATATATTAAATAATAAAATTAACTTAAAAAAATAAATTAGAGTTAGTATATATTTTAACAAATATAACGAATACATGTAATTAAAAAATGTAAACATACGTATATAAAATGTAATATATATCTTATCTTTGAAACAATTAATAAACTATTAATTTTAATGTATTGTATAAATATATAAAAATGTACAAATTTTTATTATATATATATATATATATATATATATATATATATATATATATATATATATATATATATATATATATATATACCAATAACATAAAATCTAATCAAAAACATTTTTTAATAAAATAAAACATTAAACTATGTAAAAAGTGAGTGCAACAGCAGGGAAAGAGTTGGATAGCGGGGGGGGGGGGTAAAAATTACTATTTCCACTCCTGTAGGTGCAACAGTAGTTAAAGTGTTAAATAGCGGAGGGGTACAAAATACTGCTCCCGTTTAGAAATATCATATTAAATAAATAAAAAAAGAATTTACAGACAAATAACTATTTTTAATTAGAAATTATTTGTAAACAAAAACATTAATTATTACATACATGTAATCTTTTTTATTTCGCCTACTCTATACCACCCCAAAATTCACAACACACATGAAATGTTGAAAACAATGTACCTTCATATTTATCCTAATTAATTATCAATTAAAGAAATTTTATTAATTAAAAACAAATTAAAACAGATACAAATTAATTTACTCCCACAGCATTACCCCTATCAACCAAAACCCCCCCACACACAAAAATAAACAAGTACCCTAATTAATTATCAATTGATTAATTAATATTAATGATCAACTAATTATGAATTTCGACCATCTACCCCTATAAACCCACAATCCACACCTAAAAATAATTACAGAATTTCCATAATTAATTTTACATTAATAAATTAATATAAATTAACGACTCATAAAATAATAAAAAATAAATTACTTCCCATCCTTTACCACTATAAACCCCACTCTATTCTTGCTGTCATTATTTTTGTGTAACACTATTTCCAACTCGATATTTGTGTAAGTCGACATTTCCAACTCGATATTCTGTCTGCATACCTCACTCCTCATCAGCCAGGCTAGCTTGACTCCTGTGGCATGAAAAGCACAGGACTCAAGTCTGAGCATACCCGTCCCACATGGGGTGAGTAATGCAAAAAGAACAATTGATGGAGAGAATGCCGAACAATGTTAAACATTCAGCAGAGAGATAGTTTTACCCTAGTTTTAAAATGAGTGCTTATTGTACCATAGGCCATTGTAGTGTACTGTAATGGAAAATGTAGTGAAGACAAAACACTTCCACATTATAGATCCATCCAGCAAGGGATCGAGTTGAGGGCTTTCTCTAGGTGTAGGATTGCATGGTCACCTCTACAACCGCAAAAAAACCTCTGCATACAGTTACATGCCCTTCTTTCTTCTTGTGCAACTTACTACTGAAAGTCCTGAGGGCTATATAAGGTACAGTCTGTTTCAGAATATGGCAAATAATAGATTAGTGAGATCTGAGAAGGAGGTGATATCATGGTGGTCTTAGGATATGTGCCCTGATGGAAATGGAGGTAATGTAGGCTTAGGGTAGGAGTTTAAATGTAAGCATGTCTGTTTAAGACCAGATAGGGGAACCAAAAGCAGCTCAGGCAAATCCAACTACTCTCCCTTTCTCTCCTCCCATTTTGTCATTGTTTCCATCCATCCTTTCTCTCTACTTTCTCTCTCTCTTTGCCCTCTCTAATCACTTTCGCTCAACCTTCCCCCTCTCTTCTTCAGTTTTTCTGTCTCCTGAAGCCTTCCTGTGCCTGCTGCAGATAACTTCTGGAGCTGGGGGAAGTGACAGAGGTACCAGAGGAGGCCCTGGGCCTTCAAAACTGGCTACCAAGGGATCCAGCCCACCGGGGAAATACACAGTGGAATAGAAGACATGCCTGGCCCTCTGTCTGTTTGATGGTTGATTATTTTCTATGATTTATAATACTCAGCAGACTGACATTCTTCAAAATTGCTGCCCTATTTGATATTTTGGTACAAAGACAAACTATTTGATTTTCTAAGTGTGCTGCAAATTTTGTGTTAACTAAATAGGCGCAATTGATGGGAAGGAGTGTTGAACACCAGGAAATCCCCCCTTTTAGAGGAATCTGCCATCTTTGCTTCTTAGACTTATTTGGATCTGCTAATCACTGCTCCCCAGATGGATCTGTCAAGGATATGGAGACAGCCTACTAATTCTTTAGGGTTGTGTGACATTACAACGAATGTCATTACCAAGGGCCCGATTCACAGAACTAACTTAAGACAAAATCCTAAACTTACTACTATTTTGGTATTCACAGAAGGCACTTACTCATTTTGGTATTCACAGAAGGCACTTACTCATTTCGGTATTCACAGAAGTTAGGAGTCCTAACTTTAGGACTCCTAAATGCCTTCTGTGAATACCGAAAGTCTTAAAATTAGGATTTTTCTCAGTTTAGTACTAGTAAAGTTAGGACTCCTAACTTTAGAACTCCTAAATGCCTGCTGTAAATACCGAAAGTCTTTAAATTAGGATTTTTCTCAATTTAGTAGTAGTAAAGTTAGGACTCCTAACTTTCGGACTCCTAAATGCCTTCTGTGAATACCGAAAGTCTTAAAATTAGAATTCTTTCAGTTTAGTAGTAGTAAAGTTGAGAAACATCCTAATTTTAAGACTTTTGGTATTCACAGAAGGCATGTAGGAGTCCGAAAGTCAGGAGTCCTAACTTTACTACTACTAAATTGAGAAAAATCCAAATTTTAAGACTTTCGGTATTCACAGAAGGCATTTAGGAGTCCTAAAGTTAGCAGTCCTAACTTTACTACTACTAAATTGAGAAAAATCCTAACTTTAAGACTTTCGGTATTCACAGAAGGCATTTAGGAGTCCTAAAGTTAGGACTCCTAACTTCTGTGAATACCGAAATGAGTAAGTGCCTTCTGTGAATACCAAAATGAGTAAGTGCCTTCTGTGAATACCAAAATAGTAGTAAGTTTAGGATTTTGTCTTAAGTTAGTTCTGTGAATCGGGCCCCATGTTCCTTGAAAACATTCCACAGAAGCCTTTAAAAATGACCTACAGGTGTTTGAAAGCTGGTTGTGTAATATCATAGCTAAAAGTTCTCAAATCAAATAAAATACCCTTGGGCAAACAATAGAAAAACTAATAGCCATACTTACAAACTGTCACTGCTACATCATTCCAGAATGTATATGTCATGCATCCCAAATCATATACTCACAAGTTCTGTGTCACTCCCAAGCAGACGTCTTCACCTCCAAAGCCATTGATTAAAAAAATATATATATCTTGTACCAAAAAACAATGAGGATAAACAATTAAGCTGAAATTCAAAAGCTCAAACCTCACTTCAACCTTGGAACCCAGTTTATGACAATGACTATTCTCCAACCCTCTATCTACAGCTAATTTAGATTTCTTCAACCTCATAAAAGTCTGTGGCTCATGAGGATTCCAGCAGACTCATATCAAACACAGGTATTTAACGGCATCCCATTAATAGGTCAGCAGCCATCACAGCTAGAGCTATCGTCAACCACTCCCTACAATCGGGTCAATTTCCAAATTGACTCAACCCTGTCTATATCACATCAATTCTATATAAAGTAGCTACTGGTTCAAAAGTTCCTTTCAATCATTAATTGTGTGAAATAGTAATCCTCCAAACCAGCTCGAAAAAAAGATCTGTCTGCGTTTATTTATCAGCTTATTGGATTCTACTCTGATTGGGACACAACATGTCTATTTATTGTGATATGGGATGATATCATGATTGAACTGGATTCAAGTGAGTAGGGCGAGAGTTGTCTGTCTTACATTAGTCTGTCATCGTAATTTGCTGTCGATATTAGATACTTTAGGAGTTCAAGACACTGTCCTTCATTGATTCGTTTGTTTCTTTTTTAAGAGAGTAACTTTATACTATAATTTCCATCTTTCTGTTCAGTACATTTTCTCTCAACAGAGTCCCCTTAACTCCACCACTGACACTATCCTCATTGACGTCTATGTTAGTATACTATTGGAGTTTGCATTGCCGTTCAACGTCAACTATGACAATTACACCAGTGACATGCAAATTATACTAAAACTTGAAACCCAATCTGATCTTGATTCCTGTGTAAGCATGGGCGTAAAATCCGTTCCGCTTGCGAATTTGCGGATTTTCGGCAAATTCGCAATCCGCGAACTGTAGCGAATTTGCCGAAAATCCGTAAATTCACACGCGGCGGATTTTTTTTCTTGGTGATACAATTTTGCGGCGAGCGGCGTTCACTTATCGTCATTCAGCGTTTGCAGAGTTGTTTTTCTTGATATTTTGCGAGTGCTGCGCCATTTTGGATCTTGCTGCGGGATCCCGCGGGAGTTTGTCGACCGCGATTACGTCATCGCGCCTTGCCACCTTGCACAGCACGCATCGCGAGAGTTCGCAATTGCGAACACGTAGGTGCGGCGGGCAGCAACAATCTCGCACTCGCGAAATACAGATTTTGCAATTCTGCACAAGAAATCCACCAGCAAACAGCATAAACCTTCAGAAAATGATGATTTTTATCAGAATCACTCCTCAGGTTGACATTTGCCTGCACTTTTTTTTAGCAAGGAGTCCATTTTGGAAGGAAGTGCCCCACAGTCTCCAACTTCCTGTTCCTGTCCAGCAGGCTCCTCCCAGTGCTTTCTTCATGTGCTGGTCACTTTCATTTGGACCTTGACCTGGAAGGATTACTCTTTGTGGATGCTGCTGGATATTTGGATTTAAGGCCTTTTTGACTTTCTTTGGATCACTTTTGGATTAGAAATCAACTTTCACAAGTAAGTTTGTTTGGGGCATTACAGTTGCTGCAACTACAATTTTGGAACTTTTTCAGAACATTAAATAAAATATATTATGGGTAGCCACAGTATCCAGTAGGACCAGGGTTAGTTATGGGTGCATGATACAACTGTTTTGTTGAATTTAAACATCATTGAGGCCATGGATGGGCTGGGATTGTGCTGAATTTTGTGTTTTTTGTCGATTTTTTTGGGGCTGCTGTTGTGACCTTTTGCCCAGGGGTAGTGAGTGGTGCATGGACTGAGTCTGCCTGTGGAGTCTCTTTAATGTAAACATCCTGGATGGCATTGGATTGTGGTGATTTTTTGTGTGTTTTTTGTTTTTTTTGGGTGTTCTGTTGATGTGGACTGGCCATGTGGGTGGTGGTGGCCATTTTGAGTGCTTGTACAGGCAGGCCCTCCACATGTGCTTGGGGTGCAAGGGGCCATTTTGAAGACAGGCAGTGTCTCAGGCCTGCACCCATTTTGCCTAGCTTTCATCCATTATGCCCAGGGGTAATGAGTGGTGCATGGGCCTAGTCTTTCTGTGGGGTGTCTTCTTGAATTTAAAAATCATTGAGGCCATGGGTGGGCTGGGATTGTGCTGAATTTTGTGGTTTTTGTTCATTTTATGGGGCTGCTTGTGGGGCCTTTTGCCCAGGGGTAGTGAGTGGTGCATGGACTGAGTCTGCCTGTGGGCTCTCACTCTCTTTAATGTAAACATCCTGGATGGCATTGGATTGTGGGGATTTTTGTGTGTTTTTCATTATTTTTGGGGTGTTCTGTTGATGTGGACTGGCCATGTGGGTGGTGGTGGCCATTTTGAGTGCTTGTACAGGCAGGCCCTCCACATGTGCTTGGGGTGCAAGGGGCCATTTTGAAGACAGGCAGTGTCTGAGGCCTGCACCCATTTTGCCTAGCTTTCATCCATTATGCCCAGGGGTAGTGAGTGGTGCATGGGCCTAGTCTTTCTGTGGGGTGTCTTCTTGAATTTAAACATCATTGAGGCCATGGGTGGGCTGGGATTGTGCTGAATTTTGTGGTTTTGTCGATTTTATGGGGCTGCTGGTGGGGCCTTTTGCCCAGGGGTAGTGAGTGGTGCATGGACTGAGTCTGCCTGTGGGCTCTCACTCTCTTTAATGTAAACATCCTGGATGGCATTGGATTGTGGTGATTTTTGTGTGTTTTTCGTTTTTTTTGGGGTGTTCTGTTGATGTGGACTGGCCATGTGGGTGGTGGTGGCCATCTTGAGTGCTGGTACAGGCAACATGTGCTTGGGGTGCACCCATAACTTTCATCCATTAGGCCCAGGGGTAGTGAGTGGTGCATGGGCCTAGTCTTGGGTTGTATAACTGATGTTCCTCTGTCTTCCATTGCTTTTAGGTGCACAAGAGAACCACCAGTGCCAGGAAGAAGTCCTAATGTGGTGTGTGCAGCACAACGTCACGTGTGGCCACAGACAACTCTGCAACTTGTGCAACTGCGGCCTGCTGTTCTGAGTGACATCTGAAGAAGATGGCCCCAAAAAAAGTTCCCCGTAGCTCCTCTAGCAAGAAAGATGCCAGAAAGGAGCAGAAGAAGCAAGTTACCAAGCAAACTGGTGTGCCGCCCGCCACATTTTTTGGGAATAAAAAAAAAGGTACGCCTGCAGCAGCAGCGGGATCTGCTTGGGACCAAGCTGGGAGCAGCAGCCCCGCTCCATTGGGCTCAGTGCCACCACCCCCATGCCAACTTAAGTCCAAGCCCTTGAGTGCTGCAGAGGCAGCCAGTCTACTTGTTCAATCACCATCGACCAGTGATGTTGGCTCATCGCAAGAAAGTAGCAGCAATGTCCCTCAATCAACACAGGTTGTTGTAACTCATCTGACGAGTGTTGAACAACCACAGCCGCAACAACAACCACATGTGCAAGTACAAGCCCAAGTACATGTGGAAGGAGAGGCGGCGCAAGGAGAGGAGCAAGCAGAGGTGCATGGAGGGGCACAACAAGTGCCCACAGTAGTTGTTCCTCCAGAAGTAGGGGCACATCTGGAAATCGACAATTAAGCCAAAGTATCATTCGAGGAAGCCACTCCTCCTGATGATCATTCATTGTCTTCCACATCCCGGACAAGGAAAAGATCAAGGGTGGTGGTGTCTACATCTTCTTCAAGCCCACCTCCTTCTGATGATATGGATCTTACTTGGGAACCAGCACCACTGCCGTCTGAGAGTGAGGCTGAGGCACACCATGATCTGACAAAGGTAGCTAAGCGTAAAAGGAAGGTCTTCGAAACTCTCATAGTTATGGAGTGTGATGACGCTCAACAAGAAGTGGCGTATACTCCTGCTTCTGAAGACTCTCACGACGACGACGCAGTCATCACTAACATCACTGAAGCCCCAGCGGGCATGCAGCAAACAGACATTTTTACCCTAGCCCGACAAGCTGCTGAGCGTGATGATGAAGTCGACGAGGAGGCAATGGGAACACCACAATCATTGAAGTTAACTAGTACACCACCACCTACCGCTTCCATATTTCTTCCTCGCCAGAAGGGACCTCCATCCACCTCGACCTCAATTAGTGGTGGGCAAAGTGCACAACGTAGTAAAGTTCAGCAATACGCATCCTCCACTTCATCTGGCATTAGCAGCATGACCACCACCAGTATCGCCTCCTCTGGCCCCCCCAGACATTTCAAGTCCGCAGTTTGGTACTTCTTTAGTATTTGCCCAAAAAAGGAAAACCTAGCCATTTGTAGCATTTGTAAGCTTGCAGTTAGTCGTGGTAAGCTTGCTACCAACTATGGTACCGGAGGCCAGAGAGGTCATCTTAAGAGACAGCACCTTGTCCAATGGTTTGCGCACCTAAAGAAGATCAAGGAAGCCCGAATTGGAAGTCAAGAAAACGTTGATGTTCCATCTGATGATGACGAGGAGGAAGAAGCGTCACACGCTTCACTTACACCCAGTACCCCTGTCAGCACACCCCCTGTGAGCCACACTAAGAGTGTGGGACAGAGTGAGACACCAATGCAAAAAAGTTCATCAGCGAGCGTAACTGGGTCGAAGAAGTCATCATCATCATCCCGTAAAATGGTCCAGGGCAACATTAGAACCATGTTGTTTTCAGACGCGCCATATGAACGCAACCACCCAACGGCGCGTCTGTATAACACTAAGCTGGCTAAAATGCTAGCGCTGGATCTCCTCCCTTTTTCTTTTGTAGAAGGGATTGGTTTTCTAGAATTAGTGGCAGCGCTCTGCCCTAAATGGAAGGTTCCCAGCCGGTTCTATTTTGCCCGAGTTGCGGTTCCAGCACTACATGAGGATGTGCTGGAGGTGATTGGGGCAGCTTTGCAGAAGAGTGCTGTTCACACTATACATCTGACAACAGACATGTGGACCAGTGGCGCAGGCACTGATTACATGTGCATCGCTGCACACTGGGTCTCTTTTTCAGAGGTTATAGCAAAGCTAAACGCAGGTGCTGACCTGGACCAAGTTTTTAAAGCTGCTCGGAAACATGCAACACTAGCCATGTTTGGCTTGGAGAAACGTCATACAGCAGAAAACATTTTGAATGAGTTTAACACAAAGGTCTTTCACTGGCTGTCCCCAAAAAAACGCGAGATTGGTTATGTTTCCACGGATAATGGCGCCAATGTAGTTAAGGCCATGAATCTGGGTCACTATTTCAGAGTGCCGTGTTTGGCGCACTGTATAAACCTGGTTGTTAAAAAATTATTGGATAAAGACAGTCCAGCATGCGAGTTAGTGGTCACCTGCCGAAAAATGTGCAACCATTTCAGCCATTCCTTTAAGGCCCGGAAGCATCTGAGGCGCCTGCTACATGAACGTCGAATGCCAGTGAAAGCACTCATCCAGGAGGTGCCAACACATTGGAACTCAACCTTCTACATGCTTGAGCATCTGTATGAGCAGTTTACTGTACTCGATCAGTATTTCCTTACACTGGGTACAGCTGTGAAGGACCTGAGGTTACATGAGGAGCAATGGGAGCTAGTTAAAAGCCTGCCAGACATGCTTCGTCCTTTTGAGGTCTTCACGCGTGCAGTCAGCAGGGAGGACTGTAATTTGGGAAAAGCTATCCCATTGTTGCGCATGCTGGAGCACAAACTGAAGGCGGTGTCTTCTAAGTTTCAAAAAGATGAAGAAAAGCAAGAAGCTTTTGTTTTGGCGGAGAAATTATTAGAGCGCCTACTTGGCGATGAACGTCTTCAAAATATCCACTCAGAACAGCATTACATTTGTGCTACTATTCTGCATCCACGCTACAAAAAGGCGCTGGCAGGCAGTGCATTATTTCCTTTTGGTGATGAAGATGTTACAATGTACAAACATTGGCTAGCCTTGTCAGCCATGAGGTTTGAAAGAGAACGGCAGCAAATTTAAGGAAGAGGCAGTACATCAGCATCAGCAGGCCACGCCCAGTCAAAAGACTCCACTTCTGCACCTGTGGCTGTGGCAGAAGTGACCTCTCATCCGTTAAAGACACAGGCAACCGGATCATCTGCACCAGACACAACAGAAATATCGGGTGATGAAGAGGATTGGCTAGCTGAGCTTGGGTTTGGTTCTCAAAAGGTCTGAGCAAAAAGTAATCAAAGTGGAGGAAACGTGGAGAACCTTGAGTCGATGGTGCAGGACTATCTGAATGACTCAACAGAGGTCTATGTTAATGCTGACCCATTGGCGTATTGGCATGGGAAAAAAGAATTGTGGCCAGAGATCACCAACCTGGCTATATATTACTTGTTTTGCCCACTCGCAAGCGTGTCTTCTGAACGTGTTTTCAGTGCTGCTGGTGGCATTGTAACTTGAAAACGGACCCGCCTCTCGCCCAAAAATGTGGAGAGGTTAACAATGATCAAGATGAATGAGCACCTCCTACCACCAGATTACAAAGTACCAGATTGCACCACGGAAGAAGACGAGGAGGACAGCAACTTAGATGAGGGAATTTCTTCTGTGTTAGGTGACACTGACCTACTCCTGTCTGAATTCGCAGAGTATGAGGACGAACTCTTCTTCCCTGACACCGAGCCCTGAAAATGAGCCAATGAATCAAAAATTTTTTTTTTCGTACTTATTCACTTTTATTCCTGTGTTTCTGTCTTTCTTTGTTTTGCACAGTTAATATAATTAAAACTTTAATCACCTGTACTTTTGCTTTTTGGCTGTTTGGGGGTCTTCTACTTGTTTTCGCCTGGGTTGACGGCTCTGGGGCCATTGCTGGGAAGGTCTAATACCGGATAAAACTGGTTTGGACAACATCCATGAGGAAAAAGTTTTTGCATTTTCTGACATTTCGCTCAATGTAGCGTTTTCGGGGGCCTGTTTGGGGGGATTCCTGGTGTTTGTGGGTGGGTTTCGGGGTCTGGGAGCACTGCTGGGTATGGATAGTTTTGATAGCAAGAGGTTTGAAGGAAATCCATGGAGGCAGAGGGGAGTTAGGGCCTAGCTGCAAAGCGCACACTGAGTGATTTTGGAAATTTTCAGGAAAGTGACAAAGTCCACATTTTTGTACTTTTGCTTTTTGGCTGTTTGGGGGTCTTCTACTTGTTTTCGCCTGGGTTGATGGCTCTGGGGCCATTGCTGGGAAGGTCTAATACCGGATAAAACTGGTTTGGACAACATCCATGCGGAAAAGCCTTTTGGCACTTTTTGTAACTTAGGGTTCGTTAGGGTTAGCCCTAGCAGCAGGATTGCATGTGTTTCAGGGTGTTCTTGATTTTTGCAACTGAGTTCTAGGTTCTTAGAGCACCCGTGTGAATGTGTAATTTTGGTTGCAAGTGATTTGAAGAAAATCCATGGTGGGAAAGGGGGGATCACTTACTCTGTGAGAGGCACTTAGTGTTGAAAACATTTAGCCATTGACATTTAAAGGAAGAAAATGACACAGACTTAAGTTTCAGGAAAACAAACTTACTGTTAAACCCCCACCCAACAGACTCAAAAGCAGTAAAAAACAGGTATGCTCAGATAAAGTTTCAAAAAGTATATTTGTGTAGCCCTAACAAAATAATCTCCCGCAAGACCCTCCCTAACCCCAACGATTGTCCTTCAAAAGTCCCAAAAAGAACCCAACTCCCAATTCGCACCCCCAAAAGTTTCTAAAAAACGGGCAATGGACACTACGGCAGGAGGCTGTTCACTGTAGCGGCCAGGGCATCATACTCCTTGCGGAGGGTGACATGGTCGGAGCGGAGGCCCTACACCAAGTTCTTATAAGTTAAGACCTCCTGCTCCAGGTAGGACACTCTGAGGCATAAGCGGCGCTGGCGTGTCTTGCAGCTCCTGTGGGGGGCAGCTGATGTCTTTGCTGCTCGGCGGTGGCGGTTGGCTTTGGTAGCCCGGCTCCGTACCGCTGGAGCACTGCGCTGGCTGGCTGCCCGTGTGGGCCCGGAGGAGGATGCAGCTGTCGCAGTAGATGTACTAGTAGGCTGCGTGTCCTCCTCCTCCAGGGCCAGCAGCCGCTGATATTCTGCGACAGTGGCATCCAGCCTCCGTTGCCGGGCCATTCGAGCCTGCTCCTTCTTGATGGTTTGTTGGATTTGGAAGGAGCAACTATATAAAGAAAGAAAGACATAGTCTGTAACCAATGCTCTTAAGATTAACACAAAATGATTGAGCAGAAAGTTGTGTCACAGTACAACTAGCAACTTGAAAGCACAGTACATAACTAATGAGGCCAGTATCTATCTAACCTCCCACTTCTTCATCCTTGCTCTAACATTAGTGGGAGTTTAAGGAACAAATTCTACGAGCACTATGGACTTCCATTACAGTCGACTATGACAGTACACCAGTCTTATTCTTCTTCTTCTCTCTTGTTTAGGAAAATTGGTACGTTATCATCTGCAAGCCGGCATAATGCCAGCGCAGTGAACTTGCACCCGAGAAAAACAGACGCACACCATGATGAGTGAGACAGACTTGCGTTACTGTACCGGTACAGTACATGCAGGTGGTGAAGCTCATATTTTTCTATTACAGGTGGCACTGAGAATACTCTGTTAAAAGGGCTACTGCTTAATTAATTTAACTTTCACCCTACAGTGCAAATGAGTACTAGAGAAGGAAAAAGAAGAAACTAAATAATCTGATTATCTATCACTTCACATGGGATGTATTTGATTACATATGGGATGACTTTAGGTGCTTTGCTTTTTATTGAGTGAACAGTGATACACCCACACATGAATGACGTACTACTACTAAACTAAAATTATTAAGAGAGGTAGGGAGTGTCCACCGTAATAACCGGATATATGCCGTGCTTGCAGTTGCAATACAAACTACTGCTACTATTCATGGTAGTATTTGGACAAAATTACAACTTCTTTTCCTTGCCTTTCCTACACTGGAACGGACGTGCGGGTCGGGTGTTACATGCTCTTCAAAGTAACACTTAGTTCATACAGTGACCATCTACTCTCTCTAGATACACATATGCTATCTAAGAGTCAGATAGTACCATGATCCAGGCATCCATCCGTTCAAGGTATATGCACACATACAGTTTCTGTTTCACCCACCAAGGCTGTTCTCCTTCCACCCATCCTTGCTTCATCATTCACCCAGCCATGCACCATACCATATTCTTTCCTTCCCAGCCACCTCGGGGACCAAGCAAACACATATCATTCTTCTTTGCCAGTCATCATTAAATTTCTCGCCCTTCCGCACTTACTTACACCCTTCTTTCGCTTTTCGTTCATCCCATCCATCAAGTTCATCTCAGATCTGATTGGGATTCTTCTCGACAAAAACTTCACAGCTAAGTCGAAGTACATTTAGAGGAGGCTACTACCTGGTTGATTTGTAATACACCCGTGCAGAAAGCACACTCTGCAGTCTTCAATCTCAATAAGTAAGGAATATATAGCTTACCTCTGCCCGCCACCTCCGTGTGAACCCTCACAGGCACATTGGTGTCGTCCGGCACTTGCACCGCCTCCTCCCCAAAAGTGTCCTCCTCATCCAGTACCACCACCTCCGCGCTGGCCCCGCCACCAGGTGTTCCACCTACAAAGTACATTTAAGATTGTTAGAATACACCACTCACTACTATATAATATTTGGTCTAGGAATAAAGAAATGTGAAAAAAAAACAGAAAACAATGTAATAATTTGTGACTGTCTAATCTAAAGTAAAAATGTTCCTTTTTCCAGGGAAGGCTCAGTGCATAGAGCTATTGCTGACTAGAATGGGAGTCCAATGGAATTGCCAAATGTGCAATCTTAGTTAGCTACATAGACAGACTAATAAGAATAATCTAGTAATACCACAGGGAGTCATAGTCGAGGCAGGATAAGAATTTAGATACAGTCTACAAGAAGATCAAAGACGATTTAGAAAAAATCGAATGAGGAACGCTAGGGAAAAATAGGTACTCTATATTAAAATGAAAACTTACTGGGGCCAGCAAAGGAGCCCTCGCCTGGCCGATCCTGGCCTTCTACAGCAGCAGCAGCAACCACCTCCTCCTCTGTCCTCTTGCCCCTGGGGGGAGCTGATGTACAACATGAAAGAAAGAAAGACACGAAAACATGGATGATTGTTGTCAACCAAATCAAACATTTCAAAAGATCAATAACAAAATATTTTGGCGAAATAGCAAATAGACAACTATTCCACGGGATATATTGACCGATCCCATGTGGTCTACTACGTTATTAGTATTGCTTGATTTGCGGACCGTCAACTTGGAAAAATCTTATGTAACTCACTAAACAAACTACTAAAAAGGTTTGCCTAGGACTGACAGGCAGCAGTCCGCAGCACGCAAAGTGACAGACAAAGTCCATCGTGATTGCAGATAAGCGACAACACTAAAAAGTTTCCTACTACATTAACCAGTCATTAAAATACTCAAACTATCAATCCACCACCACTATTTCTTCTTATCGCCATGTGTACAAAGGAAGGACTGGACTTGAGTCTGTAGGGGCTGATTTAGAAGCCCCTTGCGGCTCTTTTGCTCCATTCTTGCGTGATTTTTGTGACGCAGCGGCAGGACAAAAGAGGCGCCATTGTGCGGCGTATATTAACAACGTGACGCATATGGGAGATGCATCACGTTGTAAAGCCCTGCGCCATCAGGGGGCGTTCCGGCGCAAGGGAGGGCGTTCCTGCGCAGGAACGCATCCTAAAAGTGGCTGAGTGACATCTACAAGATTTTAATCGGTCACTTTGAGGACAATGATGCGTGACTCAAACCCTGCGCCTGCTTGAAGCAGACGTACGGCTTGACGCAGCATTGGGGAGATAGAGCACCCCAGAGCATTGCTGGAGCTGCACCATCGTTGCGACGCAACTCCAGCAATGCGCCGCCTTTACGGCACAGAAGCGTAACGCTTCGGTGACGTTTTGGGCACATGGTGCGCCGCATTGTAAATACGGTGCACCATGGGTGGTGGAGGCGTGGCGCACAATTACTGGCGCATCCCTGCTACTTTGCAGGGATGCGCCGGTAATTAAATATCTGACCCTTAGTGTCTAGCATTACACAGTTCTTTAAACTACACTCATGCATAATTTCACAGGCCAATGAAATGAACACAAAATCGAAAACAAATAAGCATAGTAGCAGCGCTACTGAGAAGGAGAGCAGTGCACCTGAAATGCACAGAAGATTTTGAAATATAATTTACCTACAATGTAATCAGCAGAATTATTGCTCTTGGTAAAAAACTAAAATTTGCTAAATAATATCACACAGAGCAGGAGAAAACAGAGTAGTAAAGAAATAGCTACTACTACTCACCAAGCCCGGGGATCTCAAGGCCGAGCAGGTCCAGCAGATCGTGTTCCCGGTCCAGGATATCCGTCCAACGGTGGGTGACTTGGTTTTAGGTGCGCCGGACCCGAGATTGTTGGTACATGGACCGGCACACCTTCTCCCACCGCTTCCGGCGCTCCCGGATCCCGTAACCGCTAGCGATCTTGCCACCTGCCATGATGGTCCTGGGGAGGCGGCGCTGAACATAAAAAACTAGTGCGGCCACCTCCTCCGCGCTGAAGATCTCCCGGAGCGCAACATTCTCCCCCCTCAAACGCCCGCACGGGAGCCGGGCACGGGGTGCGGGACCCTTCCCCTTCGCGGGCTGCTTCCCGACTCCCTTTACCATGGTCTGGGCAGAAAGGAAGCTAAATAATAAAGAAGAAATAGAATAGGGAAGAAGAAAAGAAAAGAATTTAAAAAAGTAGTTTAAAATTAACAAAAGTAGCAGAAAACACAAAATTATAGAGCTAGAAAATAGAGGGATAGATAATAAGTAAAATAGATTACAAAAAACTTCAACCAAGCAAAGGATGGCAGAGATTCAGAGAGGATACAGAAAGCATGCCCAGAACCATAGCAATGAATGAGAAACAAGATGGCCGCGCCCGTTCATGACCGCGTGGGTAAGTTCGCGCAAGATTTTCCTCGCGATCACACGCGAAATTGTACTAGCAGCAAGTACTTTGCGAGATTACAGATAGCGCCCGGAAACGGAATTACGTCACGCAAACAAGATGGCCGCGCCCATGTACGACCGCTAGGGTAACTTCGCAAACCTGTGATGATGAACCAGACGTAGAAACAACATAGTCGCGGCCGTTGTGAGCCGACAAGTAAGTTCGCAATTGCGAACTGGTACACAAACCTCGCGAACAGGCAGAAACCCTTGCGAACACAAAAAAAATAAAAAATCCGCAAATTCGCGGGAGTTCGCGGATTTTGCGGATTGCGAATCCGTAAATACGCAAGTTCGCAGATTGCCAATCCCCAAAATCCGCCCATGCTTATTCCTGTGCCATCAGTCACTATCTCCTAGCAATTATCATTGGAAGTGAATGAACCACCTCATCCTAAACATGTTAAAAACTGAGACAATAGCCTCTGCTAAATTGGCCACTGACCATCCATACACTGAAACATCTGCCCAAAACAGCTTGACTTGCATCCAAACACATCACATCAAGGAATGAATTTAAAGGATTTTTTTTTGCATTGTACAACACATTTGTCATTATATATTGAATCGTATTAGCTTTTAAAGCATAGTAAATGATGACTTTATAGTGTACCAGGATAAGACAAACTTTGTTGGGGCACTTCAATGATTCCCTCACGATCCTTCTGCAATAGTGCCTCTCATCTCGCCTTAGCCCCTCTGTCACATGCATTTCATTTGTTTCATAGCACCTCTCATACCAGTGTAGGGTGTTGGAGCACTTTACATCACACTCAGGCAGAGACAATGAATCATACAAGTGTAAATCAGTGTACAGAAAATGTTACATAAGGCAGAGGGGACTACAAGGTACGATGCACATGTCATCCATACTGGTGCTTGGGCTGGAGAAGCACAAACTCAGGATTCAGTATATAACACAGTGGTTAGCACTGACTTTAATAATAAGAATGCATTTCTACCCACACAGCAGCATCAGGATAATGAAAGACTGGGAAACAATACAATTTACTAACTTCTACCATGCGGTTTGCACTCAGCTCTTTCAAGGCAGTTCATACCTCACTGTGCTAGATTACCATTGTAACCTTTGAACTGCACAATAACAAAAGAACCTCTGTGACAAAAGCTGTAACCCACTGATCCATTTACATACAATACTGGTTTTTGAAATGCACGGTTCACATTCTCAGCATCAGGCATGTTAACCATCTGCACTACCTTAAATGAGTCAAAGCCAGTGGACACAACTCCCATCTCTCTCCTGCAGGTATATTCATCACCGGAGTTATCTTGCCACTTTTATTGTTGCCCGACAACTGCTGATTATACAAGAAACTTTGCAGTGCTTTTAAAACTGCTGCCTCCAGAACCCCTGGGAATGTGTCACACACCCTTAGGTGTTCACGGAACACTGTTTGGGAACCTCTTCCTTAGGTGATTCAAGGTACAGTGGATAATTTAACATGATGAGATGTCTGCACCAGTTTTGCACCTACCTCAGTTTATCTCAAAGGGTACTACTTGCCATGAACCTCTTAATTACCCACTGAGGCCGTGCAACTGTGTGTCGAAATCTCTCTGTAAATTGGAAATTATAGAGAATGCCGAACTCACCTGCGACAACATCTTAATCTATGTATCCTGGTACGCATTTCACCAGCCCTTCAATCACTACACTAACTCTCATTGGCCAGGCATATCACCTTTCAATCAATCAATATGTCCAGCTCATTTTCCGCCCACAGCTCTGTACTTCTCTTCTATCAGCAGTTACTGCATACATAGCATACATAGGTCTCTTCGATCTAGGCTGGCTGTATTCAACCATATTTTCCTTTCAACAAATTTCCCGCAGGGAAAACACCTCAGTGTAGACCAAAATGGACTCTATTTTATCTAGAAAAATAATAATTAAAACTACATCAAATTCCATAGTACTATGAAAATATGGCTTTTTCCATGAACACTACTGCCATGAATCAAATATCTTACATAAAAACAGTAGGTATCCACCTGCACTACCTCTGCATATTCTCTCGCTGTTCTGTAACAACTGATGTTTATGCAAAGCACCTGTTTAAAGCACCATGTTTAGAGTATTCCATCAAACCTCAGGCACCTCATCCAACACATCCCTTATGGTGTTATCTACAGCCAACAGCCTCTCAATCCTGCTTCTCAAAGGGTGCCCAGGAACCTGATGTAAATCACAGCAGTTTGCTCCATCATCACGGTGTGAAGCACTATATAAATTCTGCAATACAAGATAAGAGAATGTATATGTATCGACATATTGAAAAATGCTGTGTATTTGAAAGATTTGGCAGTGACTGCCCTTTCTTTGCTTGATTTTGCAGCCACACCGATCCTGCAATACTTTTTGCAGACAGGTATTTACATAACAATGAGTGTTATGGAAAAGGCAAGTGAAACAAAAGCTGTAATGTGCACTAAACGAGAAACATTACACCCAGTTGATATTTTCAAAGAAGCCCCAGGGCACAACAAGCATTTGTGTCCACTTTTTTGCAATCCTTGGGCACATTGATATTACAGGAGGGGCTCAGATGCGTGTGTGATCACTTCACTGATATACAGCGTGCCAGTGCTAAATGTGCACCAGTTCAATCTCAAAGGTGCATACCCTCATTTGCATGAGGGCTGGCTTCCTATAAATGAGAGGATACTTTGCAGTTGCACCTTTGTCATATTATACACATGAGGGTAGCTGCAAAGTAGCTGTCAGGAAATGCACTGTTTGTTTGCAAATGCAGGTTGTTCTCAGTCTGTATTCCCCTATGGGTGCCCCTTGGCATGTGGGTCTTATGTAACGCCTAGCCATCACCCTGAAGGAGAGTGCAGTCATTCACTGCACTTGCCTGCACCCTTTCAAATGCACAGTGAAAGGCAGACAACCTTCTTCAAATATCTGGTCCTCATATCACGAATGCATAATTTCCAGTGCTGATGCAAATGTGTGCCTGCACTGGGAATAGTGTATCATTATGATAAGGCCCAGTGACCTGATCTGGACATACCTACTGGTGTGGCGCAGACCACACCAGTACTCCCCGGGTAGTTACTGGGTGAGGTTTTATCACATCATTTCGAATTCCGTACCACGGAATGAGGCAATTCTTTTGGTGTCTGAGCTAGTGCACCTGATTACCCCAAGTTGTGTGTATTCGCAGCAATTATAACACATGCACATTTTGCAAATTTTAAATTTGGGAATGGTTCCTGTTAGAAATGGGATTTCTCGTTAGCGAGGGCTTGCACCTAAGCCAGGCAGAAACCACCTCTCTAGTCAGTGCAAGGGAGTTACACGCCGAAGATAACCACTGCTCATCCCCTTGGTAGATTGGCACGAGCAGTCAGGCTTATCCCAGAGGTAGCGTGTAAAGCATTTGCGCAACACACACACAGCAGCAACATACTAGGCACACCACAAAAGGAACTCCCCATAAGGTTATATACTAAAATAGCGTTTGTATTATCATAAACACCTTAGAATAGTAATCACACAATATACACTGTGCCAACTGGCACTGGGCAATATTTACAGGGGATTATATACACCTGACTGGGCCAATTGGGCCACTGTCAGAACCATTAAAAAGTGAAAATAGTAAAATGTAGAACATATAATAAATGTAGAACACAACCAGTACTTACTGGCAAACACTGTACTCAGCATTATATCCTGCAACATAAATCATAGTATGCAATCAGCATCACATCAGGTGTAAAGTACATTTTGCGCCAACCTCATAAGCCTAAACATATTAGACCATAACCTCCTAATCATAAATCACATTAGAGGTATAAATCACAGTAGAGAATAACTTCAAAAGTATAAACCACAGTATGCAAATACCTTCATACATAAACCACATTAGAGGCATAAATCAGGGTGCATAAATCACAGTACATGAATCACATTTCCTGCACACCACATAAGTCACATTAGGGCCTGGCGCTCTATCAACCTAACAGTCCCCCTGGCCAATTGGCCTTCCCAGAGGGCTCAAATGCCCTATGTCCATAATGTCAGGGTAGCTGCCAATGCAAAGAATTCACAAGTGAGCAATTAAGCTAGGAAGAGGAGTATATCTCACTCCTATCTCATCACAAACGCCCCCAAAGAAATGATAGCCTAAACGTTGCAGCTGCTTTTAATTGCTGTGCAGCTGTGATGAGGAAAATTAGGCACTGGCACAGACTGCGCCCTGAGACCCCAACTGGGACTCTATAAACAAATATGCTGCAAAAGTTGCATCTGTGAAATCGAATGTGGGCTTGGTCACTCGCTGTGCCCTCTGGGTGGGTGTGCCCGATCATTGCAGCTGCCGCGCTGGTGCGTTGCAGCTGTATAGAAACAAATTGGCCTGGCACTGCTCTGCCTCTCTAAATCAAATTGCCCCCATCGGTGCAGTTGCCCTCATACAGGCGGGGCAGCTGTAAGAATGGGCAAACTGGAAGGGGCACTGACCCCCTATGGGCCCTCTAAAAACAAATATTCCCCATTGTTGGAGTGGCCCGCTCTCTGGCGGGTCCGCTCTTGGAATAGGCACTCATAACGTGCAAGGACAAGCCCTCACTCACCGGGCTCTTGGAGGCTCCGGTTCCTCTCTCTCTGGACACCGCTCCTCGTGTAGCCATACGCGGGGCACTCCCTTCGCCATGGGAGCCCTGCTGGTCTGCCTCAGCACTTCTCCTCCTTCCTGGCAGCACTGGGCTATGCTGGGGAGAATTTCCTCCCACTGGACTCTGTAGGCGGAAACACAGTCTGCTGCAGGACTTCTCCCGGCTCTTCCATGGATGCAGGGGTGATGTGGAAGTCCCGTCTCACGTCAGGCACCTCATTGCCTGACATCCTCTCAGGCCGCGCTGCCATTGGCAGCCTCCAGCCAGTCCTTTTCACTTTTGGATCGGGCCGCGACGGTGAAACGTGGGGTGGGCTCCCTTTTTGATTAAATATACTGGTGGGGTGGGCACCTGCCAGAACAAGCACACAAGCGCAGTGGGCACCCACCATTAAAATAAAGCATAAGCGGGGTGGGCACCCGCAATTCAAAGACTCAATAAGCGGGGTGGGCTCCCGCTCGGAAATCACGGCAAAGCGGGGTGGGCACCCGCTTCTACAGCACTGCGGGGGAATCCCTCCAATGGGGATTCCCATTAAAAAGGCGGCAGCTCAGTGCTGCGCAGCCCATGCTCTCCTCTTCTTCTGCGGGAAATAAAGGAATAACGCACAGTGCTCACGAGGCGCTAGAAGTTGCAAAAGTCCTGGGAAGTCATAGGACAAAGCCCTCCCAGGGGGCAAGGGCCCTCCAGGGTCCAGAGCTGGGCCCAGGGCGGCCAGCACACAGGGCTCTCCAGCAGGGAGGTAAACCCCCATAGGTAAAGAGCTTCGCTGTAAATTAGCTTTTGACTTTAACCAATAATTTCGAATTCAACATTTGTTTGGAAGGAGAGAGCATTGAGGCATGAGGTTAGGCCAAATGAGAAGGACTTGTAGAGTTATTTGTGGGGTGAGGTTGGTGTTTTTTATTATTACAATGCACCAGTGGCAGTGAAGCTAGTGCTTTTGAGGTCTGAATCCTGAAGAAAGTTGTGCATTTTTGTGTTGCACTTCAAGATTAAGTTACCAAAAGGCATCTAAGAATATATGTGCCTTTGTTGGAACAACTTTAAGGCTCCGAAGAATCTCGCATGGAATGCAATTGTTGGCAAAGCATTGACTTTATCTAAGTTTTCAAGTTCTTTGAGGGACTGCAGGTTGTCACCAGCTCTGAATTTAGGGCTGTGAATAGTAAAGAGAATTGTATGGAGCCGTCTCCCAGGAGGACATTGCACACCTCTGTTTCACCAAAATGGATATGGTAGCTAACACTTAAAGATTGCATCAGCAACCTGTTATATGGGGCCATGACCTTTTAGCCACTGGTGTTGCCTCTGCTTGGAAGATACCACTGCCAAATCACACACCCATTTGTTTCACGCCTATCATGGAGACTACCAGCTATTCTCTTAAACCCTTGAAGGCTTATTTATGAGCCTTTGCGTCACTTTTGCTCCGCCAGTACGTTACTTTTTGTGACGCACCGTTGCCGTAAAAAATGTGCCTTGTTGCACCATATTTACAAAGTGACGCATCTAGGTAGATGCCTCACTTTGTAAGCACCTGCGCCACATTATACCTCCGCCATGTATTATGTATGCGGGGGGTTGTTCTGGCCCAAGTAAGGGTCATAGAAGTAATGCAGTGAAATCTATAAGATTTCATTGCGATACTTCTAGGACAAAATTGCGTCAATATCTTACACCTGCCTCACGGCAGGCGTAAGACTGACGCAGGCACATTTCACATGGGACTTGCCCATGTGTAATGACCCATTGCTAGAGTTGCGTCACTTTTGTGACACACTCCAGCAATGCGTCATTTTTGCGCCTACAGATTTGTCAGAAATACTGACGTATCTGAAACTCCTTGCGACATAATGCATCATACTGTAAATATGACGCTACATTAGTGTCGCAAGGAGGGCGCAATGAAAAATGAAGCATCGCTGTTTTCTCGCAGCAATGCGTCACTTTTCATAAATGAGGCCCTTGATTCTCATCAACTGCTCTAGCAGGCAGAATTATCTTTACCAATAGCTCAAGGAGAAGAGAACGGCAACAGGACATAAGAAATTTGGGGGCATATTATCAAGGAACAGCGTTAAAATTATCGCCGCTTTAGCGTCAGGAAACTGCCGCTAAAGCGGCGATAATGGTCTTGATAATATGCCTTTGAGAATTCCAATAGAAGCCCATGTTCTGGTGTTAACATGGGCTTCTATTGGAATTCTCTACTGCATATTATCAAGCCCATTATCGCCGTTTTAGCGGCAGTTTCCAGCCACTAAAGAGGTGATCATTTTAACGCCGTTTCTTGATAATATGCCCCTTGGTTGTTGCTGGTTTTGACCGACATCTCAGTGGCCATTTTGTTTAGGGCTGAACTCTTACAAAACTTGGAAGTCCTTCAAGACTACAGACTCTCTACAGCCATTTTCTTATTCAGCAACAAGAATCCACTTCAAAGAGTAAATCCAGACTTCCGCTCATGGTCCAACTCTCTGTACACACCCAGTGGCACTTCCTGAAATGTACCTAAGAAGAGAGGAGTTCAGAACTGCCAGGGTGTGCTCCAGGGAAGTGTGCTTAGTGCCTGAGGGGGAAATGCAAGGCAGATAGATTTTGGGCTAAGTATTTGAGAATGAAGGGGATCCAATATCGAAGGGGGCATTATATAGAGCGTCTTGCGGATTGCCTACTTGGAATTCTCTTCCCGGTTCTCAACTATACTACATTAAACTGCACATTGAGTTTAGGTTTAGTTAATTAGCTTGTGTTAGACCTGTTAGCCTTAGGATCATCTTCCCCCAAACCTTTTGCCTACATGCCACTATTTTTGTGCTGACATTAGTTTTTGTTGGTATTAGGGCTCTGTGCACTTTACCACTGCTAACAAGTGCTAAAGTGATTGTGCTCATCCCCCTAAATATGGTTTGATTGACCTGTTTTGTTGGTTTTATGACTCTGGGCCCTTTACCACTGCGGATCAGTGCTAAAGTGCATATGGTCTCCCTGTAAACTGTTTGTATGGATTGGCGTTTCCATGGTTGGCTTATTTGATTTACTACTAAGTCCCTAGTATAGTGCACTGTGTGTGCGCAGGGCCTGTAAAACAAATGCTGCTCTTGGGCCTGCAGCACTGATTGTGCCACCCACCAAAGCAACCTATCAAAATGGATCTCAGAGAAGGTCTGCTGCAGTGTCTATGTGCAGTCTCTACTGACATGTCGACCTGACAAGTGCACCCATTTGCTAGGCCCTAACTTTCTTATGTATTACATGTGAGTCACCCCTAAGGTAGGCCCAAGGTACCCCTGTGGGTGGGGTGCCGTGTATGAGAAAGGTAGGACATGTACTAAAGTGTGTGACATGTCCTGATAGTAAAATACAGTTAATTCCTTTTTTCACTATGGAAAGGCTATTTGTGTCACAGGATAGAATGGGAGTTTATGTATAAGATCTTATAAGTGTAACTTCTCATTCAGACCGGGTAGGTAGATGGAGTTTAGTTTGCCTGAACTCAGAGTATAAAAATGCATCCTTTAGTAAAGATGATTTTTATACTGTCTGTCTGAAAATAACCCTTTTAGAAAGTGGGTATTTTCTTGTTTAGCTATCCTGTGAGCCTCTGCTGGTTTGTGGATTGACTGTCTGGTTTGGAGTAACAGGGGCCGGGGATGGACATTCACTCAGACAGCCACTGGGGTTGCGGTGTGTCCTGCCTTTCCTGGATGAGTCAGGGATGGGCTGAATAGACCTGAGCTGCATTTAGAGTAGCGGGAGGAGATTTCCTTGCACCTGAATGGGCCTGGTCTGCCTAACACAATGCTGTCTCCACCTCTTGCCCAGAAGCTGGACCTGAGAGGAAATAACTGGTTTGGACTAAGCACAGGGACCCTCTGCCACCAGAGAACAAAGTAAATGCTGTATAAATATTGGGGCCTAGACCCCAGGACGTTAGAATACTTCTGGACTCAAGAGGAACCTCTGCCAAGAAGAAGAGCTGGGAAAGCTGAAGGAGAAGTACTGCCCTTTTGCTGTGTGCTGAATGGGGTTGGCCTGCAGTGGCTGTTTCTGCAAAGGAGAGGACAACGACTTTGCTCTGTGCTGTGTATCCTGCTTGAAGAAGATCTCCAAGGGCTTGAAGTAGAGCTTGCCTCCTGTTCTGAAGTCTCAGTGACACAAAGACTTCACCACCAGCTCCCCTGAACTCCCTTGCTGGGAGTTCTGACATGCTAAGAGGTGCCTGTTCCTGCTGCTGGGAGTTAAAAAAAGAGGAGCAACTAAAGAAGCGTGATGCATCCGCACCTGTTTCCTAGACAGCACTGCCTTGGGAGCAGAATTACCATCCATCGCCATCGTGCCGCTAAAGAAACTGAGGCTGCACCTGCCCCACAGCATCAGGATTTGCAGCACACTGAGTCTCGTGCACTGATCTCCGAAGTCCGAGATCACTGCACCGATTCCAACGCATGCCCTGCTGTGCGACTGCAAGAACTGATGCATCATTGGACCATGGTTAGAGAGATCCATGCAGCGCCGTTGATGTCGCATCTATAGCTTGCTAAGGACAGAACTGTTTTTACCTTTTAAAAGTCATAACTTGATAACTGTATGTTGGACTTTTGTCATTTTGATCTTGTTTGATTTAGATAAAGAGTACTTATTTTTCTAAATGGGAGTGGTGTCCATTTGTTGTGTTTTGACTGTATTACTGTATGTGTGCACAAACGCTTTACACACTGCCTCTGAGATAAGCCTGTCTGCTCGTGTCAAGCTACCAAAGGGGTGAGCAGGGGTTGTCTAAGGGTGTAACTCCCTTACCCTGACTAGAAGCAAGGGTACCCACTTGGTCAAAAGTGCAAACCATTGCCAACGAGAGACCCCAATTTCTAACATATACCATATACCCAAGTCCTGTATATTAAATGGTATTATTGAGCCTGCAGCACTAACTGTGCCAACTACTTAAGTAGCACTTTAAAATATGTCCCAGGCCTACCATTACAGCCTGAATGTAGTTTTCAACCGCCAATTCGACTTGGCAATATAATTCCCTCACCAAGCCTTAAACTCCCCTTTTTATGCATACAAGTCACCCCAAAGGTATGCCCTATGTAGCCTGCAGGACAGGGTGAATTGTAACTAAAAGGTTGGACATATACTTCTAAGTTTTACATGTCCTGGTAGTGAAAACCTCCTCATTGATTTTTCAACTACAATGAGGCCTACCTCTCCCATAGGATAACATTGGGTTGCCTAATTTCATTTAATAAGTGTTAAACTTTGATTGGGATTAGGTATCCAGTTTATGTTTGGTATCTAGAAAAATGTAATTAAAAATCCTCTTTAATGGCAAAGTTTGCTTTTTAATACAATTTTGGAAATGCGCTCTGTCCATCATCTCCTTGTGTTGGCCCTCGGTTGTCAGGATATGCCCAGACGTGGGTCCCTTGCTTACTTTGCCACTGGATTCAAGCTAACCTGGCTGATGAGGGGTGTTACCCCAAAACCGGTCCCGGGTTTCTTGTTTCCAGTCCAGGGAAGACCTGGCTTGGCTGTTCGGTCTGCACTGTTCTCATGAGGCACAGGGTCAAGACTGATTTGTTTGTAGCTGGGTCTGAACTGGGGTGGCAAAGTGAGCTAAAAAATGATGATGGATTCAACCCAGATCCGTGACTGGGGGTGATTGTCTAAAACGTTTCAGCACTCCGTCCATCATCTCCTTGTGTTTGCTTTGCTCCCTTAAGTCGGTAGGGTATGCTCAGACGTTGGTCCCTTGCTCACTTTGCCAATGGATTCAAGCTAGCCTGGCGGATGCGGAGTGTTACATCAAAAGCGGTCCTAGGATGCTTGTTTTTAGTCCAGGGAAGAGCTGGCTTGGCAGTTCGGGCTCGACTGTTCCCATGAGGCACAGAGTCAAGACTGATTTGCATATAGCTGGGTCTGAACTGGGGTGGTAAACTGAGCTAAAGAATGGTGATGGATTCAACCCAGATCTGTGACAGGGGGTGAGTACATTAAAAGTGCCAGCGCTCCGTCCATCATCTCCTTGTGTTTACTTTTTGAAAGTTTACATTATCCTTCTCTTAGCCCTTTTTTGCCTGCTGCCTGTCTTTGGTTACAAGACTGGATGTAGCTGACAGTTAACCTTTGTGAATTCTTCCTAGACATTCACACAACAGAGGCATTCGGTGTGCCTGAATAAGCCACCTGCTGGCAGGATGGGGCATGGAGCTGACCACACCCCCCAACTTGCCACTGAATATGGAGTGTTCTGCCTTCACCCAAAAGACCTTTCACCTCCATATTATTACAGCAGCCAGCTTAGAGCCAGGGTAGGGGCATCAAGAAATTTCATGCACTTCAAAGAACCTTTCAAGAAGCTTCTCCCACCTTCCAGAGGATGTTCAGACCCTCTCTTCAGTTTACTCTTGGACATGTGGAATGACACTCGGAGGAGTGCCTGCTCCTGTTACCTGCTGTACACTATGTAAAACTGCTTTGCTGTACATGGAACCACTTCTTTGCTGCCTGGAGCCTGCCTTGAACCCTCTGGGCCAGCCCCTCTGTTGAGCCCTGCATCTTCATCTGTACCCAGGACTACCAGAGAGACTCCAAGGGCTATTTGCTGGCCTCCTCTTAAGAGCCACAGGGACACAAAAGGTTCCCACCATCTTGAATGATATCAGGACAAAGCCTCAGTGAGTTCTGAACCCCCCCCTAGTGGTGTCCTAAAAGTCCTGGCCCCTTGGTCGTGGTGCTAAAAGAGCCCTGATGGCTAAACTCAAAACTTAGGACTTTGAAAGTTTTGGGTCAAAAACTGCTCTGAGAACTGGGAAGAGACAAGGACCCACCTGCTCGCCCATCTGCTGAGGTACATTGCTGGTCAGATGATTGACTTTCTGGCGTCTCCCACTACATTCTTCACCCCAGCAGCAAATTCAGTTCAGCAGTCCTTTGCCAAAGGAGTATCTGGCCTTGTGGAATTGTTTTCAGCTACAGCCCTCAGCCTCATATTGCAGGAGTTTTTCAACTTCCAAAAAACAGACTATGTCTGAATGTAGAAATCTTCACTGTAGAATCCAGAAATCTTTGACCCTGACAAAGATGCTCCCTGCTCGTACACTTCTGAAGCCTTGCCCCACTGAACTTCACTTTCTCAGAACATTTTCCTCAACATTTCTTTTAAATCCAAAGGTAAGTGCTGACCAGGACAAATCCACTTTCTGTATCCGAACCGTGATCCATCGTAGTTGGCCACATTTTTTGACTTTGACCCAACTTTGCACAACTAGATGACCGTCGTCTGTGCTTTGATCTTTTAGGCACTAGTTTTCATTAAAAACATAATACATTCATAACTCAGGTTCTACTGATTGGACGTTTGTCATTTCCTTGTCAAATAATTTATAAAAATTGGTGTGCCATTTTTCTTGTACTGTGTTTTCACTTTTCTACTGTTTATTTGATGAATAAATACTTTACACAATGCCTCTAAGTTAAGCCTGACTGCTTTTTGTACCAGGCTTCCTAGGGTTAAACACTGGTTAATGTAATGACCTTTTGTGGTTCACCTGGCAAGGGATTGTGGCTGTTGCCTCACCAGGACTCACACCCCAGTCAACCAGCAACCCATTTTCTCACAGCTAGTCATTACCATGCAACATATTTTAGCACCTCAAAAGCTAGTTGCTTAATGCTTTCCATGGGACAGATGTGTCAAGACTTTATGCTACATTAAAGTCATGCAAAGTGATGCCAAGTGGCACAAAGTCTTAATAAAGTAATTACATTCCAGAATGAATCTATTTTGCACTGGGGGGTTACCCTTAAAGTAGTGCAAATATAGGGGCTCATTATGATGGAGGATTTTCAGCATCCTCCGGGCCGGCGGAAGCCACCGCCGGCCCGGAGGATGCGGAAAATCCTCTGCGGACCCACCAGAGACCCACCGCCACATTAGGATGGCTGGTGGGTCCTGGTTTAGGTCCGCTGCTTTTCCGCCACGGTTGGCTTACAACCGCGGCGGAAAAGGCCTGATATGGTGGCGGTGTCTCTCCGACACCGTCCACCATATTAGGATGTCTGTATTTTAATGCCTTTACACGGCGGCATGTCCGCCGTGCAAAGGCATACGGATTCTTGTTTGGGGGCTCATTGCGGGCCCCCAGGGGTGAAGAGGGGGTGGGGGGTGCACATGGGGGGGTACCTATGGTAAACCCCCTGCATTTGCGTGCACAGAGCGGCAGGCACCGCGCGGTGCCTGCCACTTTGTGCATGCAAATGCAATGCGTGCATTTTTAACATTGCTGCAGGTGCAGCTTGAAGCCGCACCCGCCGCAATGTTAAAAATAGAGGATGTGACCGCCAGGGTGGCGGTCACATCCTAATTGCACAGGAGGGAACTCCGCAGGACATGCGGAGGTTCCCTCCTCCTCTATGGTCGCGGATGGACTCAAGTCTGTCCGCGATCATAATGTGCCCCAGAGTTTTTCTTTTCTTTGAGCTACTTTACATCAAGGTGGCTTCCCGTGGGTGGTTCTGGCGATTCTAAAATTATTACCAAAGGATTGTGATAAATAGCTGGATACACAAAGATTGTTAGACCTGACTTTGCTCAAAAAACACAACTTTTCATTGAGACAGGCATTTAGTTTGAGAAATGTATGTGTTTCTCCTAAAATTTCACTTATGAAAAATATATCAAAATTGTTCATAGGAAGTGAAGTGAAAACAGAAAGATAAAGAGTAGATTACCCTTCTAGCCATCTGCAAATCCAAACTTTCATTGACGTTTTGGGTTCACATAAACCCTTTGGATAATTCAATCCCTAAAACAATTGGTAACAGGATGTCAGCCATTATGTAGGAAAACCACCAAATCCAGAATGCAGCACCAAACAAGTCGAGCATAGCCTGTGTTTCACATTCGGAACAGAACATATTGCTCCACTGGTGTACGACAGTTCTTAATTTGAGCCGATGGTTTCTGGTACTCAGCACCAACACTTAATAGTCAACACCTGCACTCTGACAGCTGCCACATGGTGGCAATGCTCTGTAATTTAGAGATGAACAGAACAATAGTTGTTTGTTAATTTAAGATACATTCAAAACAACTAATACCTGCTGCCCAACCCCTTCATATAGCCTTGTGGGCCTCAAACTGTCTGAATTGTCACACATGTAGCATTGTGATGGTTAGTAGTTTTGTTGGTACTGTCATTGGCTGCGCTGGTAATGGCAATGGGTTTCACAAGCTGTGGTGGCCTCCTAAAGAGGGCCCTGGCACAAATATTTTTTACAAATTAAGCACTGGACTGTACAATTAAATCATGCATGCGGAAAAGCCAGGCCTAAGGATGCCCCAGGTCCAAAAGGCCTGCCTCCTTCTCTATACAAATCTGACATTGATTACTGGTCGAAATGACTACACCATTTATTTAGTGCATGCCACTCAACTGAATTGACACCAGCATCCTGAAAAAAGGCTCAATAACCTACCCACTTAAAAAAAAAGGCTCACATACAAACCCTGCCAGCTACAGAATGATCGCTTTGCTTGACACAGAGGAAAAAAACTGTACGCAAGTTTGTTATTCAGCAATCTTCTAAACTTGTCAGAGAAGATAAAGCACATCACATGGACCCAAACAGGCTTTGGAGGAAACAATGGAGCAACTGAGGGCATTATGTCAATGTTAACAACTAAGGGTCTCATTAAGATGTCGGGTGGAGTTTCGTCCGCCCCACATCGTCTCGATCAAGGGATCAACCGATACCCAGTCGGCAGTCTCAACTGACTAATTAGGATGCGACTGAACGTTGTATGGTTGCATGCCTATACTTTATAATGGGAGCATGTATTCCGGCCGGAATACATGCTCCCATTGTAAAATAGGAGGTGCAGTTTATCCCTGCACCCTATAGGTGCCTGCCACAGGGTGCAGGGATCTACAGTGGGCCACCATAGGTGCCCCCTTGGCCTCCAACCTGAGGTGGTGCACCCATGGGGGCCTTGCTGGAGCCCCCAAAGTCGAGTTCCAACAGCCTTTCTGTGTCAGAAAGACCAGCACCTAAAGGCTGCCCAAATCCGACATCCGAATCCCTCAGGTTTACTGACAGCATTCCGGCCGGCGAACGGGCTCTCTGAGCCCATCAGAAGCAAGCAGGTGGCTGGTCAGATTCCTTTCTGACTGCCTCTATTGTAATGAGGAAGGCGGAATGGAATCCAACCGGCACATCACGATGCTGTCGGAAAGGCACCGACCGATGGTCGGAGCCTTTTCCGACAGCATCATAATTGGGCCCAAAATACAGAGTGCTCCCCTAATTGAACCTTTAAGCATGTTGTGTGGACAAGCATTGTCAGAAACAGAGAACATTGCGGCCGCTGTGTGAGCTGCCACTTGCAACCCGGAGCAACTCATGTTCCGCACTATGGATTAGAGGGAGAAGCTGAATCCCGCCTTACATTTGTAACTGTTGCTCTTTGGGGAAGTACGGATCCGGCATTCTGTCTTCAACTTCCAGTGCTGGGGGATGTGATGTGGTGCCTCGGCGACTCCTGTAACCCGTTTGCCGGCCGCCTCCACCGTTTCCACTCGGTGGGAGGCGGCTGCCCTGGAGCTCAGGAGGGGCTGCAGAGAAGCGGCTCACAGTCTCTTCCGGTTCTGACAGTAACAGCACCTGCTGACTGTTTTTGTTGTGGGGAAGGGCGGCACTGCCGAGGAGACAGAGACGGAGGCACAGGCATTCAGTGCTGGCTGAAGGATTTTCTCCTCTACCTAGTTACAGGTGAGTTCACCAGATCAGGTGAAATTAGACACCCGCCTCCCAGTAAAGGGAGCGAACAGAGACAAACGGCAGGGGGGGGGGCTCAATTGGGATCGATAAGGTCTGCCACAAGAGGGAAGAAACAGGTTTCCAGGAAAGAGAGGTCTGCTATTGGGGGGGGCAGGAAGAGTTCTCCTTCTCCCCTGCAGGTAGGCTATTAGGGTTCAGGCACTGGCGTAGAATGCTCTGCTTTTCAGCGATATGAGGTGAAAAGCAGGATTGGGAAAGTAAGACTCAACCCTTTAGACCATAAGGTCAGGATCACCCATCACTAAGGTCGTACTTCAAAGTCCAACCCACAGTGTTTGACGTGGTCAAACAGGGAGAAGCACTTAGATGGGGGTCTGCTGTTTTGTCTCCTACAGGTCTTGGTTTAGAGGGAATGGAGGCCTCAGGGTGGTCACTGTCACCCAATATCACCACACAAGTCTATGAGGAAAAGGGGGTTGGTATAGCTGGCCTCCCGGTGAATGGGAGCAAACATGGTGGTCAGAGGGTCTCAACAGCTCAGGCTCAGACTGGGGTGGGATCTGCCCCTCCGGAGGCCGATAGAGCTACATTGGAGTCCTCAATAGCATCTGTCGAAGCCCTCTTCTCCACTCTCTCATAGGACATTAAGAAAGGGTTTGCCGTGTCTGAGGCTAATCAGGGCGATATTAGAAACTTTTGCGAGCCTCTGGAAAAAAAGATTGATTTCCTTAACTCAAGAACTGACACTTTGAAAAACACTGTGGGAGAATTAACAGATGATCTTGGTGTGGCAAAAGCGGAAATACTAGCTTTCAAGAGGGAAGATGAGGGTCTTCGGGATAAACTGGAGACTTTAGAAAATAATTCCAGGAGAAGTAATCTCCGTATATTGAACATTCCTGAGGGAAAGGAGGGGGACAACATCAAGTCCTACATTGTTGCATTACTAAAAGAGACTCTGTCGTTAGAGGAAACAGAGGAAGATCAGAGGAGGATATACAGAGGGCGCATAGAGATCCTTTCAGAAGAAATCCTAACAGAAGAAAACCCAGAAAAATCCTCTTGAATTTCCATACTTATTCCTTGAAGGAAAAAATCCTCATTATTACCCTGAAGGCAAAATCTTTGAAGGCCAGGAATTTCTCTTTCGAAGTACGCTCTGAACTTGTCATCACCTTGATTTTGAAAGCGGTGAAGAATCCAGGAAGTTGCTGGTCATATAGACCCATCTCGCTATTGAACGCAGATTATAAAATATTTGCCGGGATACTGGTGAGCAGGTTGTGATCAGTAGCAGGAAATATGCTACACTCTGATCAAAAAGGTTTTGACAAGGGTAGGAACCTACACGACCTCGGATAAGACTTTATAGGTGCCATTGTCCTGGCCACAACTTACTCGCTTCCCCACGCAGCCATGACTCTTGACGCCACCAAGGCATTTTAAAAGACAGAGTCAACTGGGTGTATCTGTCAGCGGTCTTGAAGAAATTTAATATGGGTAGGAAGTTCCGCAGAGCCGTCCGGCTAATTTCACAGGATCTGTCAGCTAAACTGTTTGTAAATGGAAATCTTACCAGCTCTTTTAAAATCACGAGAGTTACCAGGCAGGGCTGTCCTCCATCTCCCCTGCTGTTCGACCTGTATATTGGGCTTTTTGACCAGCGGTTAAGGGAGGATAGGAACATTCGGCCATTTAAGCATGAGGGGTGGGAGAAAAAGGTGGCCCCTTATGCCGATGATATCTTGGTTCTCTCCTCTGATCTCCTGTTGGCCTTCCCAGCAATTATAGAGCTGGCGCAGGGCTTTGGTCAGATCTCTGGGTACGAGATCGCATTGCATGATTGCATTGAATTTGGAGGTTAGCCAGCATCAGACCAAGCGTGATATGAGGTACCTGGGGGTCAGAATAGTTCAGGACATCAACAAGATCCCAGGGACTAATCTGTCCAATGTATCTAAGGAGTATCAGAAGCTCATGAAGTGGTTAACCTCCCTCTTTCCATTCTTGGTAGGATAAGCCTGATCAAGATGGTGTTACTTCTTAAAACTACCTTCCTTTTTAATACCATCCCATTACACTTTAATAAACCACTTATAGTTAAGCTTCAGCAGGCCATTAATTCATTCATTTGGGCTTATAGAGGGAACCAGGATCTCCTGGAAGAAGCTGAGACGTAGGAGGGAGAAGGGAGTACTTTCTTTGCCAGATTTACAATATTATGCCTGTGCCTTTCAATTATCCCATTCTAGGATGCTTCCAAAGATTCCGATAAGTGCGGGGGTCAGTGCAATGTTCCCTGCTATGTTAAAAGGCTCTAGTTTGTCTCAGGAGGGCTTCTTGTTTAATTTTTGAGAACCCAAATTCTTCCAAAAGATCAAGATGAAGGTCCTACAGGGAATAGCAAGAACATGGGCTGAGATCAAACGGTTGATGGGCCTCAATTATTTCTCGAATCTGGCCCCCCTCTCGGACTCTCCTGGTGTGCCGGAGTGCCTGAAGGACAGACTAGCACTAAAACACAGACCGGCTGGGTTAAAGGTGTGTTGGGATCTGGCTCAAGAGGGCACCCTTTTATCCTAGCATTCACTTTTAAATATGACGGAAATGGGTCTATATAAATTTAAATACATCCAGTTACAGAGTTGGGCACAAAAATTGAAAACACCCATTGGCATAGGTAATACCTTAGAGCAGGGGTCTTTAAAATCTGGGGCCCGACCCCCAGGGGGGTCGTGGAGTGATAGAAAATGGGTCCCTCATTCCAAGTCACACTTCTGTCTATTTTTATTATTTCCAAAAAGGTGTCCTGGGGCTAATAACCATCTGCTGGCTGAAGTGGCAAATAAGAAACACACAGAAGGGGAAGGAGAACCAGCCAAATGGGTTAACCTACAAGGTATAGGGCCAGGTTTTTATAGCTTCCTAAAGGATAATAGATTAATGGTGGAGCGAAGCAAAGGTGGGTGAAAGTTCCATAACTGTGCAGCTGCACCAAAACAGTGAGGCCACCTATTCATGTTTTTCTGAATTAGGGAACAATAAGAAGGTTGGCACAGGCCGAGAGGAGCATGCAGGTATGCCCAGTGAGGAGATATGAGAGGGTGAGAGTAGATGGGATGAGAGAGGACAGCATGGGAGCGAGAGAATTAGATTTAAGAGGTCAGGGATGAGGAGAAATGTGAAGTGCTGAAGAAGTGCAGAAATGCAAGAGGAGAAGTGAGTGTGAGCGAAAGGTGAATGCACAGAGGAGGGATACTGTTAAACAGTGAGAGAAGATAGCTGAGTGATGATCTGTGACATAAAAAGAGAATTTGGTACGACTTGGGTGAGGGGCAACAGGGATGAGGGAAGAGAGGGAGTACTGAGGTGGGTGCTGAGGTAATAGGGGAGAGGGACGTTGGTTCAAGAAGGTGTGGAAGAACAAAGGGGAGATGTGAAAGATGAATGGTGGACTGGAGAGGTGTGAGATACATATAGACAGAAATTTGAAGGAAGAGACTTGAGGTGAATGAGAGGTGCTGAGGGTGGTGCACAGACATAATATCGACTCCAAAATATCGTTTGGACAGAATATCGAGTTTTAAATATCGTTTGGAGAAAATATCGACAGGACAGAATATCGACAGCCAAAATATTGTTTTTAAGGTAAGTGAAGTAATATCGACTGTAAATAATATAGAAAGTAAAAAATATCGTTTTTTATATAATATGTAATTATTTATAGTGTTTTTATGTTATAATATGTGTGAAAAGTGTCATTTTATGTTATAATTATTTTTAATTAATGATTTTTTTAAAATTATTGTGTAATTTTATTCTGTAGCGGGTTGTGGGTTTATAGGGGAATAGGGTGGGAAGTAATTTAATTATAATTAATTAAATATGTACATTTATTAATTGGTAGTAATAATTAATTAATTGGTAATTAAATAATATATGTTAATTATTTAAAATTTAATTGGTAATTAATTTAATTTAATTTATTAATTGCTAATTATGTAAATTAAAATAATGTATTTCCTGTAGCGGGTTGTGGGTTTATAGGGGAATAGGGTGGGAAGTAATTTAATTATTATTTATTAAATATGTAAATGTATTAATTGGTAGTAATATTTAATTAATTGGTAATTAAATAATATTTGTTAATTAATTAAAATGTAATTGGTAATTAATTTAATTTAATTGATTAATTGCTAATTATGTTAAATTAAAGGGGTATTTTTAGGGTTCAGGGTCAGTTTTTAGTTTTTGGGTAAAGGGGTATTTTTAGGGTTCAGGGTCAGTTTTTAGTTTTTGGGTAAAGGGGTATTTTTAGGGTTCAGGGTCAGTTTTGGGTTTTTGGGTAAAGGGGTATTTTTAGGGTTCTGGGTCAGTTTTTAGTTTTTGGGTAAAGGGGTATTTTTAGGGTTCAGGGTCAGTTTTTAGTTTTTGGGTAAAGGGGTATTTTTAGGGTTCAGGGTCAGTTTTGGGTTTTTGGGTAAAGGTTTTTTTAGGGTTCAGGGTCAGTTTTGGGGTACAGGGGTACAGGGGTACAGTGTAAAAATAAAGTAAAATTAAATTTACATTAATTTAATTTAATGAAATTAAATTAAATTAAATTATATTTAAATAATTTTAAATAATTTAAATTAAAAAAAATTATTATATACTTACCAATACTTACGTTGTAATGGTAGTGCGTTGTAAAAGTTGCGTTGTAACGTCATATATCCACTGTTGCACTCTTTGCAGTGGGAATAGTAATTTTTACTCTTTTGTATTTGTACGTTAATAATATTGGCTATTATTTAATTAAATTTTGTTACTATATATATATATATGTTTTAAGAAATATGATTAAAAAATATTATTTTTTTACTTTCATTAATTATTTAATTATTAAAAGTTATTTTAAGTATTGTTAATTATATTTTAGTAATTAATTTTTTATATTAATGTAATTAAACATTGTTTCTATTAAAGTCGATATTTGTTACAACTATATTTTTGTAAACGATATTTTGTAATCGATATTTTTGTACTTACCTGTTTGTACATACAAACTCGTTATTTTGGTTGTAGATATTTTTTCCTCGATATTTTGGGTAGTCGATATTTTGGTAGTCGATATTATTTCAGTGATCCGCTGAGGGTAGAGAGAGGTGATGTGTCCAGAGAGGCCATGAGATAAATTCGAGAGGAGGGCAGTGAAAAGACATAATGGCAATAGGTGATTAAACATGAAGTGAGAGGTTGAATGGGGAGAGTTCCGAAGTTGTAAAAAGGGGTGAAAGAAAATGGCTTGTAAAGTGAGAGAGGGATCCGGGGTTGGAAGAGGAGTGAGGGATGGAAGGGAGGGGGTGAGAGGAAAGTGGCATGGATAAACTGCTTAACTCTGCATAAGGCTGCCAGGGTTTTAATGGACACTTGCTGCTCCGGCCAGTGCCAGGTGAGCTTCTAATGTGGCAGCACTTATTCCTGCAGAGTGGAAGGCCCTTCACAAAGGTTGACTAGACATCTTTCTGTTGTTTATTGCTGTATTTTCATTATAAACTGGTAGTGATGAGATGAAATCTTTCCTCAGTGTTACTGCGTGTAAAAATGTCAAAATAATGAAGCAATACTATCCCAAAATATGCGGCATCACATAGCATTATTTATTTTTTCTTACCATACAATTTAGTGGAACCCTTCCGCATAATTTGGTCCTCACCTGCCTCATAATTCCAGTTGCTCTGCCTATAGGTTTAGAATTGTTTGTCCGGGAGGATATGGTCCTTACGCCTGAAAATTTTGACTGGGTGGGTCTCGGCATCCAAAAGTTTGAAGACCTCTGCCTTAGAGGAACCGCTGGTGACCAGACCCACAGGGAAAAAGGAGGTCTCAACTTTATACTGGAGCATCGAGGACGTATTTGACGGGGGGTTCAAATTGACCGAGGAACTGTGGGGCAACAGTATACCAAATGAACCTTGGGAACACCTGTGGCAAACATCCTTTTTTACTTTGCTTGCCAGGGTAAAGCCAGCATGGGTGAGAAGGAATCATCTCTTTACGGTTCAAAGGGCCTATTTAACACCATTAAGACCGTCAAAGATGATAGACGGACCCCCAGTCAGTTGCAAGAAATGTGGTCTAGAGAGAGCCTCTGACTTACAAATGTTTGTGGAGTGCCCAGCTATTGTGGAATTCTGGGGGAAAGTAGGTAAAACCTCCTCAGATATGCTTAGCCTGCAAGTCCAAATAAACTCGACCTTGATATTTTTTGGGAAAACTAGTGGGGTTACAGGCTTGGCTAGGTATTTCCTCGTCTATGCTGTACTGCTGGCTAGGAGGGAGATATGTAAAAGATGGGTAGAATGTGTACCTCCAATGCTTGCTGAGTGTTTGTCCTCGGTGTTCTCAGTATCCAAGTTAGACCTGACCCGTACCCAGAGTAGGGGGAAGAAAGCAGTATGGGATCCCCTATTGAAATGGTCGAAGATCGAGTCAGGTGAGACTGGATGACACTCTTTATTTAAAATCATGGTTCCTATGATTATGCCACTTTGGATCTCTCCTTACTGCGATGGGCATCCTCGCTTCCTCCATTGCCAACATTAACAGTTGCCAGGTAACCGGGACTACATGGGAGTGTGACCGTGCCCCTTACCTTTTGGGTCAGTGTTGTTCTAGTCCACTGAGGTACCAGTAACATGTAACGGTACGGATGGCTAGTATGCTCACTGCTGTCTGAGGCAAATGAGGAATATTTTCTTTTTTTTTAAAAGCATGTTGTTTCATCTTTAGAACTGCTTTCAACACCATTGATCACAGTAAGCTCTGGTGCAAACTGAATTACTGGGGCACTTATTGTACATTGTTAAAAGCAATTCAAGCCCTATATGCTGACACTAGGGTGTGTGTGAAACTGGGGAACAATACCTCTACGTCAAAAAATATAGTCACAAATAGAGTCTGATAACGAGATTCTTGTATGATCTCTATGTCTCCAATATCTCTAAAGCGTTGGTTAGCCCAAGGAACATGTCCACCACAAATAGGAGGAAGGTCAATGCTGATGTATGCAGACGACTTTCACCCGTAATCAAGCAGAACTAATAAGCAAAAGCAAACAATCTGATGTTCATCCCATTGAAAGTGGCAAATATTCTCCCTTACCCATCAGTAGAACTATTACTTGATTTATTTAGAGCCGAGTATTTGCCTTAGTTACCCTATGATGTTGAGGTATTCCCTGCCTCTCTGAATATAGCTTCAATGTAATCTTAGGAGGCTCTTAGCTCTGCCATCTTCTACTGCGCATGCCCAAATGTGTCTGAAATTCAACCTGACTAAGGAGACATTTCAGCAAGCAGAAAACATATTAAGCTTTTGGCAAAGATGTAAGAACTCAGAGTCGGACTCAATAAGATCTTACTTAAGGTCTGAACTTGGGAACTGTCCCAACAAGAAAATATGCCATTATGTCTCTGTGATCAAATTGGTAGGTCTTTGATAAATGAATGAAGTATGGGTATCAAATCTATCTCGGCTTCAATTTTAATTTATTATAAAACAGCAATTACGAGTCCAATCATTGAATCGAGATTCCACTTCCTGATGTACTCTAAAGCCCTTTGACACTTTATTAACCCTTTATTCCCCGGGAGTACTGCAACCTTATTTAACACAAGCTCTTCTATTAAATTTGAAGGAAAAAAAAGACATTGCCAGACTTAGGTTTAGCCAATTGGCTATTGGTAAGATAAAACAGAAATGGAAATATACTGGCCAATTTGAAAGCTGTAGATGTTTCTCTTACAAGTTGGAAACTCTTTCCTTATGATTTCGTGCTGCAAACGTTCGATCAGAAAGTCAATCTATTATTGTAATCCCTTGTTATCGTCACGTGCTAATAAAATCTTATGCCCTGATGATTAAAGAATGTTCCAGAACCACAGACATGCAGCTAGCAAGCGTTTTGTAAAGTTTATCATAGCTGTTTCAGTTAAACTAAATGTTTTTTTCTGTACTCGCATCAAACATAGAGAGCATCTCTTAATAGAATGGTGGGTTGAATTTGAATAAGCATTGCAATAGAAGAGGTTGGTAACTTTTAAAAAAATGTTTTAGTCGCTAGGCTTCTTGTGACAGAAATGAACTACTGTTCTTTTAATTTGGTTTTAACATGTTTACTTTAGTTGTATAATAATTAATTATGGGTTTTAGAGTGTTTCTTTTTAATTGTTTTTAGTAACTAAGCAATAAGATCACTTACCTGATTAGGTGTATCGTCTTTCGGTAAATTGTGATTGCGTCTTATCTACTGTTGTGCAATACTTCTGTACACTTCAGTAGCCAACAATGTTACTGCACAGTGACAAGAATGAAGAATACTAATATCAACCACAGAAAATCCGTGGGATTTTGATAGTCTATGGATTTCTACAAAATATTTAACAAAATTAGAGGATTCTGAATTGAAATGATTTTCAAATGCGTAAATTGAGATATAATCAATATTTTAAGTACCTGGAAGTAAATCTCAAAGGAATAAGAAAAATCGCTTTTTCAGTTTTGCTCAATTAAAATTGATACTTTTGCCAATGTATCTTGCAATATAAATGAAGCAGGCTATAGGTGCATGCAGTGTTCCGTGATTCTTATTTATTTTACCAGCATAGAATTTGGAGGGGTTTTCAAATGCACTTGTGTACTTGTCCTGAATGTGACTTGTGTAATTATCAAGACAATTGCTGCTTCATGTCCAAACATGGCAGACAGCCTCCTTGGACTCTTAAACCTGTGAACTCATTATAACACATGCACTGGTAGGCTCTAATTGCTTGCTGTCGCCTCTGGGCTTGGTGTATTGTGTACAAGTCAGTGCTGCAGCAGAGGACCAATAGCCTTGGGAGTTCAGCACCAGAAGTGTCAGTTTATCAAATGAAAAACTTGGTATTTAGTAATTGAGATAATGAACACCTTGGGTCCTCCTTCAACGACCCGAACACAGCGTGTGCAACTGTTCACTTTGTATTTCTTGTTCTTAGAGCAAAAGCAGATAAGATAACGTAGTGTTTCACTAGGCAATTAAACTGTTACTTAAAACGTGAACAATCAAAGCGCAATCGTCAAAATTAGCTTGGCAGTCTTACTTTGCAGGATTAGTATCGTAACCCTTCGCTGGGTATAAAAATAAAAAAAAGACTGTCTTGTAGTCAAACATGGCGCGTGCTCCTCCAGGGAGTGCAAGAAGTGGGTGGGGCTGTCAGGGGACCAGAAGCAATCGAAGCCTCATTCCATTACTGGAGGTGCCCTCAATTTACCTTTCAAAGACCTGCTGTTTTGTTGCTTCGGGCTATTGTTCTCATTTAATTCTCCTATTTCCTCCATGGTTATTAATCACCTAAATGATACTAGCACCTTATAAAAATCCCGCAGTCTTTAGGATTATGAGAGGAAGAGTGGTTGGTTCTGTAAATCACATCATGCCAAAGTATGTAACCTGAGGGAGCTCAATCAAGGGTACTGTTACATTTGTACTAGCATGTTTGCAGAGAACAGTACCATGAGTTTACCAGAGACCACCAGGTTCAGAAGGAGAAGAAGGGTTCCATGCACAATTCTTGAGCACTTTGTCCGACACTGCACCCAGAACCCTCTTGGGTGTCCTTGATGCCGGAATCGTTCTGGCACTTCCATGCTTTCAGTGTACCCGAGTCACGCTGAGCATGCAGCGCAAAGGGGAGTGGTGGAACTTCAGAATTATGCATGGTGTCTAACTTTGGCATTTTCTTCTTAGTTGAAGAAATGCCATGAGCTGCTGGAAACTGGCTGAAACAAACAAAATATGACTTTCTCTGATGGTGGGCTTGGAAGACTCCTAATGTTAAACCATATAAAAAAGGAGGCAGTTTAAGAGGATGATGCGTTACAATCTTCACCCCTTCGTCCCTAATTTCTGCCTCTAGCGGGTTGTATCATTTTCCTTCTGGATTCTTCTCTTGGCATAGCTTGGTTGTTTTCTTCTTCCTAATGTCAGGAGTTTGTGCCTTGCTATTTCGTCTGTGCATTCTTCATGTTTAATCAAGAGTTACAAAATTACTAAAGGAGGTTTTCCACATTGGTTGGGGTTTTCCTCCTAACTGTGCCCCTCTGAAGGAGTCACACCTCACAATTCACGTATATTATTATGTGCAGGGTAGAACTGTGACTATTGGTTGGGCAGTCTAGAATAAAGCTCATACTGTCAAATTCATGACAGGTATGAAATTAAAGAAAAGTTCCGCCTTAAATAAGCAATGTAGGGAACCAATAAAATGGTGGATGTTTCTTTTACGTCTACTATGTTATGTTATGTTATGTTAAAATAAGTTTATATAGCGCACGGCTACTCTAAAAGAGTGTCCCGGCGCTAGATAAACTGTTAAAAAATTCAAAGCCTTACAACCAGGTCTGGATCATATAAAATGACACTGCACAGGCAGGGCACAAGTCTTGTAAAAGGTACTGGGGGGATTTACCAAGTTAGGCAGTATGCAAGTGACATCATGGCGCATGCCATCGCAGTGCATGACGTCAAGATGCGTGACATTGCATGTGTAATCACAGGAAGTGACCTCACTGGAAGTGACATCACAAGAGTGATATCAGATATTAAGACCTCACACATAAGTTTAGAAAAAAATTGTTGCAACCATGATGCAAAATCTGGGCTTCAACTAATACGTCATTATTTTTTAACCGTTCCAGAAAGATGAAATAGTAATTATGGCAAGATAACTCTGGATGGTAAAGTAGTATAGAAGGTTAATGTGTCTCCTGCAAAGCACATTATGTAACATCCAGATCACAGATTTTTATTTTATGTATATGGGTTAGCTGTTTACTGCTTTCACCACAGAGATCATTGTGTTATTTGGAGTTAAAACAATGTAATACTTGTAATATAGCACAGTGAGCTAAGAAGGACATGCACCTTCTACACCTTGTAACCCTCACTGTGTTCTGTAACACATCCTGCACTTTGATTTACAAGCATGTTTGATTTATTGTCAATGTACAATGTGTATGTTAAGTAAAGCGCTCTGGCACCCTGAAATAGTACTATTTAAATTGTTTACATTGTGTAAATGCTGAAACAGACCAACACATTTGACATTCTTACAGTGCATGCACTTATATCCACTGACTGAACCAAGCCAAAAGCATGCCTCTCTTAGAAGTGATAACAAGCTGTGTGTTTTTGTCCCTCCCCTCATTGCATTTGCATTTAAGAGTGACGTTCTAGCCACGTCCAGTCAGGATACTGCTCAAAAGAATGTCGGCTGGCCCCATAACTTCGACTTTTATCTTTGGCCCAGCTGGAGGTGGAGGGAAAAAATCCCCCTCGCTGCCTGCATGTTGCTGCCGGGAATAAAAATCAGGCAACATGCAGGTGCTGCTGAACGTGTCCCGGTGTCTGAAAATTAGACCAGCGCAACTTCAGCATATTTTTGTAGGGCTCAGCTGCTTGGATAGTGGACGGATGCCGTGTACCCGCGTGTGCCCCCGACTTATGCCCTGCACACAGGTGATGCATCACATGCCATTTAACACCATTTTGCATATTAACAGGTATGGTAGTTTGCTCTAATGGTTTGTGGATGAGCAGTGCTGTTCAACAAAATATCAACATTGGTATTTGCCTCTGCAAAACAGGCAAGCTAACAGAAAAAAAATAGTGCACATTGGTGTTTGCTTCTGCAAAAACAGGCAAGCTAACAGAAAACAATAGTGCATGTTTACAATATCTAATAAATATCTAATAACGTTCTACATAATACTTCTTTCCTATTGTGCTGTGTCTAACTTTGATGAGGTCAATGAAAACAGTGAAAACAATTGTTTGTGTTTTGGGTACATAGACAAAAACAATACAAATATTTTTTTACAGTTAAAAAACAGCAATGATTACAGCAAAAGCAATCAGATCAAACTGGACCACCGTACAATATGTTGCTGGTGTTAAATAGCTCCTTAGTGCAAATTTACACTAGTCTGGCTATTCATGACATTCCGCCTCAGACGTATTGTTCCTTAAAGTGAGCGTGTCTATTTTATTCTTTAGTACTCTGTTAGACCTGTCATCAATGGCGTGAGTCACCCTTCCATTTTGATGGATTGCCTCCTCTGTCTTGATATGTTTTTGCTGGTAATATGCTTTGGGCACTGTGCCACTGCTATTCAGTGCCACAGTGCAAGTGCTCCCTAAGTTAAATTGATGTACTAATTGATGATTCCGTGATTGGGTTATTTGATTTACCTGTCAGCCCCTAGTACATGCATCATGTGTGCCCAGGGCTTGTAAATCAAATGCTACTGGTGGGCTTGCAGCACTGTTTGTGCCCCCCACAGAAGCAGTGTGTAAAGTGTGTCTCAGGCCTGCTATTGTAAGGCCTGTGAGTAGTCTAGTACTGCCATGTCGACTTGGCAAGTGCACCCTCTTGCCAGTCCCTAAACCTTCCCTTTGCTTCATATTAGACACCCCTATGGAAGGCCCAAGGGCAGGGTGCAATGTAAGTATAAGGTAGGACATGCTCTGGTGTGTGTAGCATGTCCTAATAGTGAATTGCAGCCATTTCCGTTTTTCACTATTGTAATGCTACCTGTTCTCCATAGGCTAGAATGGGCAGTTAGATTATTACAATCTTATAATCCTAACTGGCTCAGGGGACATGGTAGAAACTCCAATTTAGTATGCCTGAACTCAGAATGATAAATTACATCTTTTAGTAAAGTTGGTTTTAATATTCTGTGTTTGAAAATACCACTTTTAGAAAGTAGGTATTTTCTTGCTTAACTGTCCAGGCCTGCCTCTGCTAGGTTGTGTATTCCTTGTCTGGGTTTGTGAGTAACAGGGCTGGAGATTTCAGAAGACAGGCTGGGGCAGCCCAGTGGTGATTAGAGAGATCTGCATCTAGATTGGAGGGAGGAGTTGCACCTGGGACCTGAATAGGGCTGGGCCTTCCCTCTGCAATGCTGACTCAACCTCCTGTGGCTTGTCTGATGTCTCTGCCCTGCACTGTGAAAGGAGAGAAGGAATCCTGTCAACAAAGTGATCAGGAATTGGTTTGGACTAGGCAGAGGCCTTTATGCCTTCAGAGAACAAAGGATTTTGGGGTATAAATATTGGGACCCAGTCCCAAAAACTTTAGATCACTTCTGGAACAAGAAACCTTTTGCTAAGGAGTAGAACAAAGGAAACTGCAGGGGTTTTACTGCCCCTCTGCCAGTGTGCTGTTGGCTGGGTTGGACCGCAGTGGTTGCTTCATTACCAAGGAAAGGAGAAGTAACTTTTTGAGGACTTTTATCATCTACAGAGTATTCTCCAAGGGCTTGAACTGTGCTTGCCTCCTGCTGAAGTCTCAGGGACAAAAGACTTCATCTCCAGCTCCCCCTGTGAATTTCCTTGCTGGGAATTCTATCTACAGACATTTGCGTGTCGCTGGGAGCTGGAAGCGTGACGCATCGAGAGGAAGTGTGTCGCCGCCGCAGCTGAAATTGTTGCATCGCCAGAGAAGCGAGCCTTCGCCGCATCTCCCTGGAAGCGTGTGTACATCGAAGCTGCCTGCTGTCGCATCACCGGAGAAGTGTGATGCCATCGAGATAGTCGCCATCGCATCACCGGAGAAAGGTGTCGCAGGGCCTGTCACGGCTCCAAAGTACAGAGTCGTCGCAAGACTGCCAGGGTGCCTACTCATCATCATCGCAGCGTCTTCGCATTGTCACATCAAGGACACCATCTTCTCGCATAGCAAGCGGATCATTGCATCGCATCAAAGTGCCATCTTGCGCACCACAATGGGCCCACAGGCAGAGAATCTACGCATCACCTCTGCACCGGTAAGGATTACGACGCATCCCCTACTCTGCGCACACATTGAGGCACAACGCATCATTTCCCATGGATCACGGAACCGACGCCTCTCCCCTTTTGGAAGCCTTTTGTTTATTTTGCGTTATGCATCCAGGTACTTTGCTGAGAACTTTGTCGCATTTATCATCAACTCAAAACTAAATAACTTTTATCATCTTTAAAGCAATCTTAAGTGTAGTATTGTGGATTTTTGTCATTTGTGGTCTTGTGTTTAAGTCTATATAAAGAATACTTATTTTTATAAAAACCTGTGTTGTGTCCATCTGTAGTTACAGTGTATATTCACAAATGCTTAACACACTTCCTCTGAGATAAGCCTGTCTGCTCGTGCCAGGCTACCAAGGGGTTGAGCAGGGGTTATTAAGGAGCGTAATCCCCTTATCCTGACTTAGAAGTAAGGGTCCCTATTTGGACAAAGGTGTATACCATTGCCAACTAGAGACCCCCAGATCTAACATACTCTGTTCTGCAGAACTGTCCAGGTTCTGCTTCGTTACTTTACTTGTGCCTCTTGCCAGTAACAATCAATCACCCCTACTTCAATGCTTCGCTACTACAGTGGTGCTCGGTGCACACATCTGGCGTTACACTATGCTTTCATTTCAGTTTTCACCTAATCTACTGATCTGAATACTCTACTATGGGGTGCTAAAGTTGTTTAGGGAATTACATACTTTGATTAACAGGAAAGGTCCATTCAGTCTTAACCAAGGTTCTGATCAGTCAGGAACAGAATATGAAATGACATAATAATCTATATGACGTCTGCTGAATGGCCAGTTACATGATTTTATCACATCAATATTTAGCCAATATGTTGGGTCAAAGCAGACCACCAAGAAGACTCAGGTACTGTTTGTTTGGGAATTGTTGTGGAAAGATCCTCATGCCATCCCAAGCTTCAAATATCTTGGGGTTATTTTCATCAGGGTTACTTTATTCTGCTATACACCCATTTTGTCCTCTCTCTTTAACAGGGAGGGTAAGTAATGTTAAAATGGTAGTTGAGAGTTTTTCCTCGGTGAAATACCTACTTTTTTCCTCATGTACTAGGTGTACATTTTGGAAACAATTACACATGATATGATACTGCAAGGATATATGTAGATTTACAGAGCGCAAACAGCTGCCCAAAAGGGCGTCCCAGCACTAAGCATATATGCAAGGATATGAAAGACCAAACTTCTGCTGGGAGGAAAACAACCAAGATTTGAACTGCTTCCTAAACTTAGCTTCCTCATCCACCTCTCATAGATATAAGGGAAGATTGTTCTAGAGTTTGACTGCTAAGTAGGAACAGGCATTACTTCCTCTTCTCTTTCATCTGTTGTGGGGCTTAAGGTGTCTGGTTTTAATGGATCGCAAGTTTCTAAAAAGGTTGTAATGCTGAAATCTGTCAATCAAGAATTTGGGGCCCACTTCATGATATATTCTGTGAACCAATGTTAGAGAATTAAACTGAATACATTTATGAATGGGCAGACAAAGCAACTACCTTCGGGGTCCCGGTATTGATGACCACCTTGGAAGCTTCAGGACCAAGTGTTCTGCAGCATTCTGAACCACCTGAAATCTATTGATCAATGTCTTAGGAAGACCAAGATAAAGGCTGTTAGCATAGTCAATACGCAAAGTAATTAAAGAATGCACCGCAGTCTTCCATGTTTCCTAAGGCAGAAGATTTAAAAACGTCCTCAATGTCCACAGTAGTGCAAAACACGTTCCAGGGGTGCTTAAGATCTGCTGACAAAAAGATAGCTTATTGTCGAATTTTACCCCTAGATTCCTCTCCACTATTACTGGGGGTGAAAGAGGTTAACAGCAACGCTGGCCATCAATCATACACAGAGAAATTGTACGTGTTCCCTAGGAGCAAGATCTCTGTTTTGTCTGAGATACACTTCAAGTAGTTCTGTTGTATCCATGTAATAATTAGGGGTAGGCGGTAAACTCCACGTCTCCGGTGGAGTTCACACAGTTTTGCCTGCTCCACGTTCCTCTTTTGAGCATGGAGTCTGGGACAAAACTCTGCCAACTGCCATGTGGTGGAGTTTTACTTGCATGCAGCTCACCAATGTTACGTTGGTGAGCGCGAGTGAGAAAAAAACAAATGCTATACTGGCTCCCAGCAAGATTTTGCAATGCTGATGAACTTGAAAAAGTTGCTGCTCGCATTGCAAAAGCTGCTGCTCAAGAAGAAGAAGGAAGAGGGAAGCAGCGCCCTCTGGCATACCACGCAGTGGTGTTCACACTGATTTCACAGCACGGGGCAAGCACACGGCACTACAAATCAGAGTGAGCTAAGCAGCAGACCAGAATTCTGTTGCTTGTGGAACTTCAGTGAATCTCACACAGTTTTAAGTAGCTCCGCAGAGCAAACTCTGTGGGTTCCACCCACCACTGGTATTAACTTATGATAAGCAATTTTTGAACGTAAGTTCAAAGGTTTTGGAGGATCGGTCCAATGACAAAATAAGCTGATTATTGTCAGCATAAGAAACCATTTTAACCCCAAATGAGTAAGTCAGCATGGTTAAGGGCACCATATAAACACTCAAAAGGGTAGCACTCAGCGAGCCGCCCATCGTACGCCATATTGAAGCTCTTTGTTCTCTGACAGGTACTGGACCATAGTAGCAGCTTGACATCTATTACATGGAAAGGATTGCAGCTATTCCAATGCCTGGCCACAGACTTCTACTTCTGCCTATCACTGAAGAAAAAATGGGGATGACAGGCAGCATCAAATGCCACCAATGAATCCAACAAAATGAGGGCGGCACTCCCCCCCCCTTGTCCAAGGTAATTTTCAGATAACCTGTTACTTCCAGCAAAGCGGTTTCAGTGCTAAAATTAGTTCTGAATCCTTACTGTGAAGGATGTCAAAGTCCAGCTTCTTCTAAGTAGCCAGAAAATTGTATATTTACCAACTTTTCCTCATTTTAGACAAAGCTGGAAGAAGGAGATAGGCCGATAGTTCACTAGCAGATCTGGGTTGGCAGAGTTTTTTTCCTAAACAAAGGATTAAACCTTGCTTGTTTCCAAAGGAATAAAACTATCCCTGAGCTCAGAGAGTTATTAAACTGTGAGTTAACTATCAAGTTCAAGACATCAATGGCTCTAACCAACATCGCAGGGGTACAAGGGTCTACTAGAGAACCTGATTCACAGCTATTAATAGCCCATTCTGTTTGCTAAAGGCTAACAGGTAGATGCATCAAAGACCCGTTTTGCGAGTCTTTAATAGAGATTCATAAGGAATCGCTATTAAGGACTTGCAAAACGGGATTCATGTAGGAATCGCTAAATAAATTGCGATTCCTACACATTCCTTATTGGCGATTAGCAAATTGCTAATTGCAAATAAGGAATAACTTCCCATTCATTCCTATGGGCCTACAGGCCCATAGGAATGAATGGGGAGTTATTCCTTATTTGCGATTAGCAATTTGCTAATCGCAAATAAGGATGCGATTTCAAGGGTGCCAGGGGTGTCCAAAGGACACCCTGTAGCACCCCTGAAATGCAAATTTACACAGGTGTTGCACACACACATGTCCAAAGGACATGTGTGTGTAACATGCAACTGAAAAAAATGCTCTAAAGTGCTTTTTTCTATTTTTTTCGCTATTTACCACGAAGTCTGACTTCGTGGTAAATAGCGACCAAATATTGCGAATTCGCAATTTAAAGTTGGTTAATGAATTGCATTTAATGAATCTCAAATAGAGATTCCTTAAATGCAATTCCTCGCAAATATGCGATTTCGCTATTACCGATTTTTGCATTTGGGATGATGAATCCCAAATGCAAAAATTGCGCTCGCAAAGGGCCAGATTCTCAGAATCTGGCCCTTTGCGAGCGCAATTTCCTTTCATGAATCTACCTGTAAGCTCCCTAAAATTTGACAATTAGGTATTATTTTTTCACAATGTAGCTAAGGGGAGATCCCAATATGTATATTCTTGATTTATTATGTCAAAGCCCGATTGAAATATTTTTTCTTTTTCCTCAAAAAATCTGGCAAGTTATTACGCGAAATGCACTTTAGCTGTTTGTGTGCATGAAAATTGTATCCAAGAGCATCCTACCACTCTTTCAGCTGAGGCGCAATAAGTGTAAATATGTGTATCCTTTGTTTGAAACCTGTTGTACAAGTTCCTCATTTGGAATGTTTTGCAACTCCAGTGTGTTCTATCCCACTCATTTACTATGAGAGGCTAGTGCCCAATTTCATTTTAACACTGTGCAGCAGAATCATTTTGGGCAATTCCAGTGAGTTTATTTCACCCTTTTTGTCACTTATGGATAAGTGAGGCTGGTCCCTTATGGATATGTGAAGATACCAGCTTTATTCCACAAATCACGTCATAAAAGCAGATTAACAAATAGAATGGAACGATTTCTAGTCATAAAATACAATAGTTGCAAGAGAAGTCAAAAAATATGTATCACCAGCATAATAAAAAATAAGACACGATTATAAAATTAAAAAGAGGATGTTCAAGTCATGGTAAGAGTTATAACAATGGCGCATAGAAACAGCTGCAGGACCTTATTTTAAAATGACATCTCAAGCATTTTAGATACATGTAAAAAAAGAAATAAGCCACACACCTTGCTTGAGCAGTCTAAGACTCTGACACGAGTGGGGCTTAGGGGTTTTTCAGGCTGCAGAAAAAGTGAGCAATCTAATTGCCGACATCCAGCTCAATAACTTGGCTACTGCAAATGTAATACACAGCAATGTGTCAGTGTGCAACATTCTTAATGCATCGCTACTCATTCTGATGCCCAGATTCCTGCAAATTGGCATAAGCCACACTTTACGAAGGCCAGCGTAAGCAGGGCAGACAAACTGGACGTGGACATAGAAGGGGCATTTGCTGTTACCTGATTTAACCCATTTTGCTGTATATGTTATTAAAAGCAATGCTCCCACTCTGAATTGGGAGTACAACTTCCGGTCAAAGGGTTTGGATATAATGTCCGAATACTGTTCCAAGCTTGGCAATGGTTTAACCGCTAAAAAAGCCCCTGTTAGAGATAAACTCTCGCTTTTACTGTGTATGTTATGGTACACCAGTTCCCAGTATCTTTCCTTTATGGTCTTTTTGGAGGGAAATTGGGAGCTTGTTGGATTTTCCAACAGATTTGACATGCCAAAATTAAGTAGGGAAACTTTTACCTCTCATAACCAATTGATCTTGTGGAAGTGATCTGCCTTGATTATGTCCCTAAGACCTGCAGCGTATGTTGAGAGTTCTGGTGAAGACCAAATTCTATGCCAGTACAAGATAGGGAAAGGGGGATACACTCCTGAATAACCCCTGCTCACCCCCTTGGCAGCTTGGCACGAGCAGACAGGCTTATGTCAGAGGCAGTGTGTAAAGCATTTGTGAACACATACAATAATACAGTGAAAACACTACAAATGGACACCACACCATTTTAGAAAAATAGGTAATCTTTACTAGACTTAACACAAGCCAAAAAGCAAAAATCCACAATACCGTAATAAAAATATGACTTTAAAATGTTAGAAATAGCTTAGCTCTATGTTGATGGTAAATGCGACACTTTACTCTCAAAGTACTGTGGATGCGTCAAGCAAAACAAACAAAAGTGTTGCAGGGAAGGTGATGCGTTGGTTACTTGCTTCGGGGGAGGTGATGTGTCGGTTTCTTACTGTGATCCGGTGCGATGCGACAAGAAGGTGCCTCGTTGTGATGCACCAATCGAGTGTGATGCAAAAAAATGGCGTCTTTGATGCGTTGTGTGCACGCCCGACGGCCGTGCGGCGAAATCAATGATCTTTGCGACATGCTTCCCCTGTGATGCGACGACGACCTCTGTGGTGGTGGCATGCTTCTCCGGGGATGCGACACGCTTTGTCTGCGATGCGACGGCAAACAGCCGTGGCGACGACACACTTTTTCAGCGATGCGACAGCAACTGCTGCCATGGCAACACGCTTCTCCTTGTTGCATCGCACTTTCAGCTCCCAGCGACAAACAGTCTCTAGAGGTTCTAAACAGCTACAGGCACCTCTCTGTAGGTAGAATTCTCAGCAAGGGAGTTCAGAGGGAAATGGTGGTGAAGTCTTTGTGACCCTGGGACTTCAGACAGGAGGCAAGCTCAGTTCAAGCCCTTGGAGATCTTCCTCAAGATGACAAAGCAAACAGCAAAGTCCTTTTCTTCTTTCCTTGGCAACAAGTAACCACTGCAGGCCAACCCCAGACAGCAAACAGCACAGGGGCAGTAATCCTCCTACAGCTTCTCTGGTTTCTTCTCCTTGGCAAAGGTTCCTCTTGATTTTCCAGAAGTGATCTAAAGTTCAGGGGATTCAGCTCTCATATTTAAACCCCAAAAGTCTTTGTTCACTATGTGTGAGGGGTCTTGGACCCAGTCCAAACCAGTTCTGGGTGCACTCTGCCAGTGCAAAACTTCTTCCTTTGTCAGTGTGGGCCAGGGTCATCAGACGCACCACAGGAGGTGGGGCCAGCATTGTGGAAGGCAGGCACAGCCCTATTCAGGCCCAGGTGCTACTCCTCCCACCACTCCCAATGCAGTTAGGTCTATTCAGCCTAGTGCAGACTCACCCAGACTTCTGGAGCCCACCCAGCCCTGTCACTCACAAACCAGACATGGAATACAGAAACCTAGCAGAGGCATGCTGGATGGTTAGGCAAGAAAATACCTACTTTCTAAAAGTGGTATTTTCAAACATAGAATGTAAGAATCACCCTCACTAAAAGTTGTATTTTAACATTCTGAGTTCAGGCATACTAAACTCGAATTTCTACCTAGTTCCCTGAGTCAGTTAGGATTATAAAATGTTATAATCAAACTGCCCATGCTGGCCTATGGGAACAGGTAGCCTTGCAATAGAGGAACAATAAATTGGCTGTAATTCACAATCAGGACATGCCACACACATCAGGGCATGTCCTACCTTTTACATACAATGCACCCTGCCCTGGGCCTACCTTAGGGGCGACTAATATGTAGAAAAGAGAAGGTTTAGGGACTGGCAAGTGGGTGCACGTGCCAAGTCGACAGTGCAGTCCCAGACTGCACACAGGCTCTGCAATGGCAGGCCTGAGTCACATTTTACAAGCTGCTTCTGTAGGTGGCACAATCCGTGCTGCAAGCCCACCAGTAGCACTTGATTTACAGGCCCTGGGCACGCATGGTGCACTGTACTAGGGTCTGACAAGTAAATGAAATAACCAATCATGGAATCACTAATCCATTACATCATTTTACAATAGGGAGCACTTGCACTTTGGCACTGATCAGCAGTGGCAAAGTGCCCAAAGCAAATAGACAAACAAAAACAGATGAGGCACCAGCAAAAAGTGGAAGGGTGATTCACGCCAATGGTGCCAAGTCTAACAGGCATGAATTTCACTCATCAAGTCAATTAGTTGCATGGACATAGATCTTTGTGGGGAATCTGCAGGGGACCTGCTGACTTGCCCAGTACTGTTGCATTTATCTTTGCCAATATGATTAGCTTCTCCAGTTACAACTTGCTCCTGTGTGGTGCAGTTTGTACTACTCGCTGAGCCCTCTCTAAGTTCCTGGGTCCCTGTGGTTGGGGGGGGTGGCCTCTGGCTCTGGGTGCTCTATCAGGGTAGTGCATCTGTTGCTGTTTAGCCCTCACAAATCACATCCAGTAGGGGTGATGCTACACTAACTGACACATTCTGATCTCGAGCACCTAACAACTCTCATAAATCGCTGGAACAACCTGATAAGATTAACTCTACCAGTCTATCACTCGATCTAGCATAATAGACGGTATCGCCAATTCGGTGTATTTTTTGCACCCCGTTAACCTTCTCCGGGTTACTAAATCCCTGACAATCCTGGTGCCATCCCTTCTAGTTAATATTATTTATATTTTTTCAATGTTTATTCAACATTTTTACACGCAAGCACAGCATGATAGTATTTATATATGTGTGATTGTGGTTTCCTGTTCGTTCGTTTGTGGCGAGCGTCCTCCAAGAGGGACGCACCATTGGCACAACGCCGGCGGCCATTTTGTGAAGGTGCCACGCTAGTCGTTCGCACATGACTAGGCGGCTTTACTTCCTCATATACCAGCTCCCGTCACAGACTCACCAATATGCGGTCTCGAGGGACCCAGAGCAGGTATTCAACAGGGAGAGCAGTAATGGAAGTAAGTCCGTTCCTTTCAGATACAACCAAGGCCAACATGTGCTTCACAAACACAGAACAACCCAGGTGCCCACTACCAATGGAGAAATAACAAACCTTTCTCTCCCGTTTTTAGAATTCCAGTGGAACTCTCTAAGCTTCCTCGTAATGACCATGAGGCACATCGAAGCCTTTTGAAAAGTACGTGTGTGTTTTGTGTTTATGTTTGTATGTGTTTTGTATTACTATGTGGCACCACGCAAAATCGGTCTTTCTGCTTAAAGAGAGTCCCCGCTTTAAACCACTACGGGGACACTGGCACCACATTGTTTTTTTCCTATTTAGGTTCACAGGCGCATGACATTGGTTTACAGGCACTTTCATGATCTATGTATATATTCTTTGACACATGACACGTCCACCAGAAGCACCACACGGAGAAATAAGATGTATTTCCAAAGGGACATGCTACAGGGAGGGTGTGGTTTTTAATCTTGTTGTTTTTCTGTATTACAGATCACTACGGAACATTATTAAATGTCGTATGCATTTTTCAGTTAATGCTAATTAACTAGCATTCATTATCACTGTATGTATTGCACATTTTGGAGTGGTAGACACAGGTCTGGTCCCTGTGGCGTCCTTAGGAAGAGCTTGGGGGTAAGCTTGAAACATGTTGGCACTCTACTAGGAGCCCTGACTCATTGAAAACCAGATTGACCTAGAGACCCACCCCACCTTTTATTATATCAACTAGGAGCAAGAATAAAAGTAATGCCGCCCACTAGTTAGGTATTTTTAAATCACTGCTCTCCACACACAGTACTGCACTACACATAGATCCTCACTAAAGTGCTCCTAAAGTGCAAGTCGCAGCATGCCCCAACCCTCAGCGGGTTGGGATGGCCCCTATGATGAAGCATGTCACCGTGGGGAAACCCTGGTGAGTGAGGGGACTCAAGAAAGGACATTTTTCCTTTCTAGATTACATCAAACACTTTTTGATGCCAATCTACTTTTAAAGCTAGGTTCTTTATCCGTGAATCCGGATTTTTTTTGTGTACTACTGTAACAAGGAGGGTGAACCTAGCATATCCCTCTGCCTCCCCCCCCGTTTTTTGAACTTGCAAGAAAAGACTGCCAGATCGTTTTGGGAGGTAGATGAGGAGACTCCTTCAGCGGCAGGGCTCATAGAAAGGACTCCTGGGGATTCGGGGAATGGGCCACTACTGGCTAACTTTTTAACATTTCTGGAATGCGCCTTTTGGGTGTCTTACTTCCCAGAACCTGCATAGTACTACTACTTGATGCAGCATCAGTGAAGGTGGAATCAAGAAGACCCTCGCATTCAATTAGTAGGCTGTCTATTCTATCCAGTATGCCACCCTCTACTTCTTGAGTCGTGCATGGCTCTTTCCTTTTACCCTTCGTCGCCTTCATCTTGTCCCCATCACCCATACATCGTTCACAGGCGTTCCTCTTACCCATTCGTTCCTCTTACCCATTTGGTCCCAGAGGCAACAATTAAGAAAAAGAAGGAGATAACAATTAGTCTTCAGAGCTTACGCCAATGTCAGATTGCCCCAAGGTAACCCCGAGCTGTCTTTATGCGCCCTGGGTGGAAGGAAACCACTTTGGCGCCTCCTGGCGTGAGTGCTGATGGGGGATGGAGTTTCCGGTACAGATGCAGAGTGTTGCAATGCAGCGTGCGCCAATGAACGGCTCCCACCCTGTGAAGATACATTGAAGGGGGAGAATTCTTTACTTTGCTCATAGTAAATTCCTGCACTTTTCAACGCTCAGCGACTGTGCAAAGCAGACTTTGGTGCACATCCTATAACCACAGTAAATCTAGAACAGCGTGGAAGGGCTAAACAAGGAAACACAGGAAATGCAATAGCTCAAGATTACCACGTAGTTAAGAAAGTCCTTGCATGGAAGGCAAACACATTCTCTATTTTGAAGGAGCTGTGCTGACATTATTACGAGAAGTGCCACTCTAAACAATGTTTTACTATAAACTTGTTGCATGACTAGCTTAGGGACAATAAATGTTTAATTAATTAGTTACAATTGTTGCTATAATTTAAATTAGACTGAATCTGAAGAGATAATATTCATTTAGGGTTAGGCCCCTCCTCTGCCTTCAAACTCTTATTACAAACGATACTCCTAATTCCAAATGAATACAAACAGCAAAATAAATCTTAGACCACAATATAAAGCTAGATAGTTCTTGATTGAGGAACAGACCCTGAACTCCCCTTTCCATTGAAAAGGTCAAATGCTCTAAAAAAAGGTAGACCTTATTTCCGGTATTTTCTACTGAAAATCTTTTTACTGCAACCTTTTCACCCTGCAGCTTCTTAAAGCTAAAGCTTAATTTTGTAGAGATGAGGTGATTTTTACTATTACTGGACCTGAGCTTGTTTGAAGGAGTTACTAATAAGAATGCATTCGTGTTAGGGGAGTTCGTGTGATATGTCTTGTGAGAGTCCATGTGTCAGGACAGAATGGTTAATTATCATTGATATCTGAAGTATAATTGTTAGTAGTGCAGAGAAGAGGCGGTATTAATTTGTTAATACAGCTGCATTTGATGGGACAGTAGTTTGTGAACTCATGTAAGTCAAGATTCTCTTTTGCGGGAGGAGGATCTGTCCATCTTCAAGTGAGGGAGGGACTGCATTTTCTGTTGTATATGAAGAAATTTCTTGGACTGTCCTAACTGCTTCAGGAGGGCTGCTGACAGTCAGTTGCAGACATATTACACTTCATTGCGCCTGTCTTTTAGGTGCTACTGCTCGGAGTGAGCCCCACTGCTACCTGCCTGCTAAATGTGCTTGCACGGTAGGAGTTCTTTCCCCCAAATTACTCTTAATTACGCAAGTGACCATAATCACATTATTATCAGTAATTCTGCAGCAAAGAGTAACACGAGTTACCCATAATTGAAATTCCGCCAAAGCCTAGAAGGAGTGTGCTTGGCCCTGCAGAAGAAGAGACAGTCCAGGAGGAGATGCCTACCAAGTTCCTTGTTTGTGGAGCCCCCAGCAACTGCAGACTCTTGCAGACAGAGAAGCTAGGAGTGAACCATTTCATGAAGGGGTCCCCTAGTCTCTCTGCCTAGTTCCCCCTTTAGCCACACTAAAACTGTTAAAGATCAAGTATCACATGATGACTGGCAGTCCATTGTAGGTTTGAAAGGTTGGTACTGCCAATGTCGAAAAGAATAAAGCCACATCACTGCTGATGTGGGAAGACCTGATCGACCTGAAGGCCTCAACTGCTAAAGGTTCACCACCACAGATGACACAACCTGAAGGGCATAACTGCCGAATTTGAATCTTTGTCTGCAACTGTCCTGGAAGTCACTGTGGATGAAGATGATGATTGGCGCACAGATCTGCCATACAGATTTCATCCCATGAACAATATCCCAAGGCGATGCTGCCGCCACCACAGTCCCCTGCTTCTGCTGCATGATCTTGGTCCTTCTTTTCTGATGCCTGTGAGGTCTTGTTTCTATTTCTGCTTCTGCCCAAGGTCCATTGATGGCACCCACACTGCCTCCACCATCAGACTCTCCAGAAATGTGCACATAAACAAGGTAGTGGGCAACTATGGAGGCATCTATACGGCTTTCCTCAGCATCAGCCTTTGACCTAGTCCTATTGTGTCTTTGGTGATGTGGAAAAGGAATATGGGAACTTCCTTTCTGATGCTTAGCACTATGTTTCAATGATCAGTGATGGGTGTGAGCCATTCAAGTGTAATTAAAACTCCAACTATTTGGTAAATGGATGTTGTGTCAGCCTTACCTGTACCATGAAGCTAGATCGGTAAAGGTTGCAGTATCTATTCAGTGAAAAAGCTGTGAGTAGTGATGAAGGAGATGAGTACGAGGTTGTTGGTGCTAGGTGAGAGGAAGTGTTGAGTGTGGGTAGGCTGCCTGTGCATCTGTTTGTTGGTGTGGTATGCATTGAGTAAGCACTGCGAATGGCACACTTCAGGGCTTTCCATAGCTGTAAAAGGCAGGTGTTCTAGCCCTGTAACCTTGCCAATGCCCAAAATGTTGAGGCACTTCTGAGACAGTTCAGAAACGGTTTTGGATGAGTGATTCACACATATGGCTGCTAAATATTTTTTGCAAAACCCCTTGCCTCACTCTGTCTTCGTGTTTTTTAAGCTCTGTGAATTTAGAAGGTCTTTCTGATTTGAAAAATATCTTCCCAGGGATGTGTCTCCTGTGTGCCATGTGCATTTTATGAAGTCTTCATTTGTAGCAGAGCTGATCATTACGTCTCTGATTTTATTTTTTTTGCATATGAGGTTTATTGTTATATGAGCACTAGGGGCCAGACGTCCTAAAAAAACAATTCGCAAAAAGTGGTTGCAAATGCTGTTTCGACTTTTTGCAAATAGACTTTGATTTTGTGAAGCAATTTATGTACTTAAAATTTGCATCGCAAAAGCACCACGATTAAGAAGTTGCAGAAAGACCTGCCTAATGAATATTAATAAGACAGGCTGCGATTTGTATCCTGCTGTGATTTGATAAAAATACAAGGATGGTGGTCTGCAGGAGACAGCAGACCACCATCCCTGCGTTTGCATTTTGAAATGTAATACATTTTTTAGAGCTGCCCGTGTTCCTTCCATGAACAAGTGTTGCTTTGAACAAAAATAACAGTTGTCCATGTGGGAAAACATCAGCTGGTGGAGGCAGAGGACCCCGGACCACTGCCTAAGCCCACTACCTGCCAACACAATTCCCTAAAAGGAAGACTTCAAAAAGGGTCCCTTTCCCCTTTGAAAATCAGTTGCTCCATCTTTTGCGGTGTTGGTAACTATTCAATCATTTACAAGTAGAATTTCAGTTGCAAACCATTGCTACTTTGCATACCAAGTTTCAATTTGGAATGAAATTCCCTTTAAAACCTTTTCCAAACTGAAAATTGGTATGGGTTGCATGACCCATTTTAAGAGTTGGAATATCTTTTCTGATTGGTAAATTTGGCTTTGTACATTAGAAAAAAGGCTTTTTGCAGCTGCAAACCCAGTGATTTTGCAAATTGCAGGGTTTGCGATCGCAAATCACTTTGTACATCTGGCCCTCGATTGTTTCCAATATGTACTGCTTAGTGACATTTTACATCTCTGCTATTTTTTTGTTGCTCATTGCTACCTCTTATCCTGCCACCAGGAAAACAAGCATCACCAAACCAAAGTGCCTGATTCCAATGTGATAACACATACAAAAACAGACATTCACAAATGTTTGCAATAGTAAAGTACAAGGGGCACTCTCACCTATGGACAAGAGAATAATTTAAGGCACAATTTCAGATTATTCTGTGTCATTTATTAGTGTTGGCTGGAATTCGCTGAATTCCTCATGCCTTATTAGAGGATTTCCTATGTATAAATATGTATAACATGACAGGCCTAAGAGACCCATTTTATTGCCAATGTTAACGCTCACTAAACTGGATTGACACTTGCCCAGACGTAGGTCCCTTGCTCTCAATGCCACTGGATTCAAGCTAGCCTGGCTGATGAAGGGTGTTACCCAGAAACTGGTCCCAGGATGCTTGTTTCCGATTCAGGGAAGACCTTGCTTGGCAGTTCGGGTTGGACTGTTCCCATGAGGCACAGGGTCAAGACTGATTTGCATATAGCTGGGTCTAAACTGAGGTGGCAAAGTGAGCTAAACAAGGATGATGGATGCAACCCAGATCTGTGACTGAGGGTGAGTGTCTGAAAAGTTTCAGCACTCCGTCCATCATCTCCTTGTGTTTGGATTGACACTTACAGCACAACACATAACACCTCCACTTAGTATGGAAACATATTAAATAAGCAGTTCCAGCCCAGCTCCAGTCCAAAGAGTTTGCATGCGTTAGCACATCAAAGCCAGAACTGTTGACCTTGCAACTGCTTGTTTATAGACTACAACACACTTCTGCCATTTCTAACCGCTGTAATAACAAATGCTGCCATTGCAAATCTGTGACAATTAATTTTCTGACCTTTGAAAAGATGAATGGCTAAGTATATCTGGCCAGGAAATGTATTCATCGTGACATTCAGATCAGTGGATTTGTCAGCAGTGAATGTTCAGATCGCTGTGATATCTTTTTGCCTACCTGAAATCCAACGTAAGAAAGTTCAAGATGGCAAGTCCACCTGCATAGTACCGTGGCATTCCAGGGTTAGTAAACGACTGCTATGGAATATTACTAGTGAAAGTACTGGTGGCAGGACAATGTTGATGAGTACTCTTGCCTCTCGCTCAGTCACCCCAAAAAGTGCAGTGTGTTTAATGACCAGGCCCACCAGAATGTAGTGGAAATAAAAACCTTCTCCTACAGTGTGCCCATTTCTAGTATCACAGTCCTGTATGTTTGCAGCAGGGTAAACGCCACTAGCAACTCTGCATGGAAACCCTTTTTCCACCACACACCTCATAAATCGAAATGAAAAACCGAGAGCATGTCAACGTGTGTTTCCCTCTCTGCTAAAGGCCACATGCAGAAGACATCAATTAAAACCAAAACGCTGTCCTACAGTTTCTTAAAATACCATACTGTAATTTGTTTTCGAACAAGCCTCTGCTGCACCTATGCATACATATGCTAGGCCTGGCCTGTCACAGCACAACATTGAAATGAAATGTAAACAGTTTTTTATGTCACTAGCTGTTAAATGTTAGCATTCACTGTAGCAGACAGTTTTCCTGTGCAGAAAAAAAATACTCTTGCTAGGAAAATGACAGAAGATAACAAATAGACGGAGCTCTTCGGTGAATGTGCAACAGTGTTCTCTCCAGAGGAAGCAGGATAATTGGGAAAAAATTAGGGAAAAAGTGACTCTGGAGGAGCGGTTAGAAACGGTATAATGTAACCGCTGTTAAGGCGCATATTCATCACTGCCTTTGACATAGTTATGATATTAGCTAATATTTCAAATGTTGTTCCAGGGTAATGTGGAATCTGCAGAGCGCTAGTTACTCCCGAGGAGAGACGGCTGTCATTAAAAGCTCATTGCTAATTGGGCCTGCCAGCGCGGGCCGCAGCCTGGGTCGTGCATCCGCGGCCTAGCTTGCTGCCGGTCTGCACCTAAATGAACCATAGATTTAATATGTTTACGTTAAGACACACAAAGTCTCAAGCTATTAGCCTCCACGGGCTGAGAGGTCTCAGAGGTGCGCGGTGGAAGCCTGTTTCAAAGGCTTTAGAGCAGATACAGGTGTTTATTTTTGTGGGATTTCTGACCGACCAAGTGCCTGGTTGCGCCTGATGGCAGGCGCCGAAATTCGTTTTGACTTTAGCAAGCATTGGCGTCATTTGTATGGCTGTAGAGGGTGGATAGAATAATCTGGGGACTCCTGATCCATTAACCTCCTACACAGGGAACTTTGGGCCGTATTATCAAGAAAGGGCGATACATTATCGTTGCTTTTATCGGCAGGAAACTGCTGCTAAAGCGGCGATAATGGGCTTGATAATATGCCCTTGTTAATTCCCATAGAAGCCCAGGTTAATACCAGAACCTGGGCTTCTATGGGAATTCACAAGGGATTATTATCAAGCCCATTATCGCCGCTTTAGCGGCAATTTCCTGCAGATAAAAGCAGCGATAATGTATCACCCTTTCTTGATAATATGGCCCTTTGTTAGGCTGTTGTTAAGTGATAGTGACAGAGGGCACAGGGGGAAGCGTAACAGGGCCCTACAACCCCCCCAGTGCAGTGTGGCCTCGAGGCTTCTGGTCCTATTTTATGGGTCCCGAGGGTGGGGGTAACGTAGGACTGGCCTATAGGGTACACAGGCAGTGCCTTATGGGCTGATCTGACTGGTCAGGTTGTGGGCCGGGTGTTAGGTTGTTTGTAGGCCAGTTTTATGACCTGCTGAGCCGCTTTTGAATGCTGAGTTCCTTCATATTAACAGAAACAGTGCCTGCCGCAAGCTCGAATCGATGCACCCTGCCATGCTGTGCAAAACACTTAGACAGCTTGTCTATACAAGTTCAAAACTGCTTGATTTACAAACAAGGGCCACATTTTTAGCTTTCTAATTCACAAATGGAGGCCACTTTTAATGTTGTGGCCTATATTCTATTCCATTCTGACCCTGGGTAGGAGGGGGCGGACCCTTATCCATCTTTCATCTTCATCCTGAAAGTCTGTGTGATGACACAGTCCCTAATAGAAGTAAGGATAAGCAATGGCAAGGTCTATAGTTCCTGAATAAAAAAAAATGAGAAAAGCCTGTTGCAGTGAAACTAAACAAAAAACAATTGCTCTCCGTGTACAACGTGACTATGAAATGAAGGGGCATATCAGCAACAGCCGGCGATAATTATCGCTAAGTGCGCTTAGCACGAGGATAATTATTGCTTGCTATCGCTGGATTTTATCACTGAGAAGCATGCTATCAGCGACGCATATCTCCAAAGTGATAAAAATCCAAGCGATAGCTTCTAAAGGTGTGATTATCTCTGGAAATCCAGCGATAATCGCACAGCCATAGGTGATAGCTTGATGATAGGGCAGGCATACTTAGCCATAATATCCACCTTCCATTGGATATAATGGCTGTCAGTTTGAAAGCAGGCGTAAGGAAAGTATCGATAAGCGCGGTTAGCGCTACTTTTCTTATCGCTGTGCAGATTGTTGATAGGGGAAATGTCGGTTAGCGACATTTCCCACGTTATTTCGGTGAGGAACGGCCAGTTTGCATGTCATAAGAGATGCAAACCTGGGCGCTCAGGAAACAGGCGCTGAGGCATGGATTCACGCGATAACGTGACCTTGCTGATCATGCAATAAAATTATCGCTGCTTTTTGCCCGATAACGGACGCTAAAGCGGTGATAATTTTATCCCTTCGCCTTGATGATATGTCCCACAGTATTTTGGGATAAAGGAAAATTAATAAAATACATTTACTATTAAAAATGCTGCCACATTATTTACATCATCCATGTCACTCCCTATAGTTCTTTCATTCTGTTCCTACTCCATACCTCTCTGCTTTTATTCCTTCACTTGTTGTTTCTCTTTCTATGCTGCAGCCTCTGGTGTTTACTGTATTAGCCTTTTCAGGCATAGGGACACAGCAGAGGCCCAAGGCATACTTGCTTTCAGATTTCTGTGTCTAATCCCTAGAACTAACATGAGCGGTCTGCAGCTCTTCTGAGGCTGAGGTCACTGACACAAAACACTTGTCTGCGTCTCAACTGGAGAGATCCATCTCTAGGCTCAGCTTGCATCATGATAGGGCATATGGCACTAGCAAGTCGGTCCACTGACCTACCAAAGCGTAGCCTACCACACAGATGTCTGTGTTTGCCTCTCCGTGTTCCACTGTCTCCATGGAGGGATGCACATAGTGCTGCTACTGCAGCTGCCACCACCTTCACATTTATGGGCACTGATGTTTGTCACACAGTTATTGCTCTAAATCCTTGGGGTGGTGCACTTTCCAGGCCTCTGACTGTCCTTCCAACCACTAAAACACACGGAAGGTACAGAAGGTCTCAGAAATACAGAGGGAGAGAAAAGAAAATAGCAAATCTCTCTATTGGGACCTAATAGTGTCCTCTTTACATGCCCAGAATACACAGTTAATCTGGGTGCATTGGCCGGGAAACGGCCAATGCACCCAGATTAACTGTGTATTCTGGGCATGTAAAGAGGACACTATTAGGTCCCAATAGAGAGATTTGCTATTTTCTTTTCTCTCCCTCTGTATTTCTGAGACCTTCTGTACCTTCCGTGTGTTTTAGTGTCTAGTTGGGGGACTAGGTACCAGTAGGTCTATAATAATTTTTTTCCCCTCGGACCCCCCCTTAACCGTTTATCTCTCTGTCCTTCCAACCAATCAATCAATCAATCAATCAATCAATCAATCATTCAGTCATCTTACAAAGCATGAACTGCTCTGCCGTGAGGGTCTTGAGGTGCTGGTAAGGGGTGGTGGATTGCAGTTCAGAGGAAGAGCCAGGTCTTGAGGTCCTTCCTGAATTGCAGCAGCGATGGTGATTGCCTGAGTTGCAGGGGCAGGAAGTTCCAGGTCTTAGCAGAGAGGTAGGAGAAGCATCTTCCCCCAGCCATGGTCTCGAAGATCCATGGGATGGTGGCCAGGGCCAGTTGGGCGTAGGGGAAATGTCTGGTGGAAGTGTAGAAGGAGAGGCGGTGGTTCAGGTATAGAGGCCTGGCATTATGCAGGGCTTTGTAGGCATGCATGAGAAGCTTGAAGGTGATTCTTTTGTTAACAGGGAGCCAGTGAAGGTCTTTCAGGTGGCCAGTTATGTGGTTGTGGTGGGGATTTTCAGGATGAGTCTTGTGTAGGCGTGCTGGACGGTGTGTAGTTTTTTTAGCTTCTGGGTGGTACCAGCATAGAGTGCGTTGCTGTAGTCGAGTCCGCTGCTGACGAGCGCATAAGCGTATGAGTGACTGTTTTCCTGAAGGTCGTAGCCACCTGAATGAAGGATAGCTGCCTCAAGCTTAACTCAAACAAGATCGAAGCCTCATCCTGGGCTCCCCCTTCCACCTGGGACGACTCTTGGGTCTGTAGTGATCGTAACCCCCTTGTGCACCCACGGACCATGCATGATACTGCAACATCATCCTGGACTCTTCACTCTCAAAGACTGCCAAAACAATGCCGTTTCATCCTCCTGCTTCCACACACTCCACCACCTTCATAAGATCTTCAAATGGATCCCCATTTGAAGATCCATTTGAAGATCTTATGAAGGCGGTGGAGTGTGTGGAAGCAGGAGAATGAAACAGCATTGTTTTGGCAGTTCTTTGAGAGCGAGGAATCCAGGATGATGTTGAGGTTTCATGCATGGTCCGTGGGTGTTCAAGGGGGTTACGAGCACTACAGGCCTCCAAGAGTCATCCCAGGTGGAAGGGGGAGCCCAGGATGAGGCTTCGGTCTTGTCTGAGTTAAGCTTGAGGCAGCTATCCTTCATTCAGGTGGCTACGACCTTCATCCTGTCATGGAAGTTGCTCTTGGTGGCTGTGGGTTGGTTTGTGAGGGAGAGAATCAGCTGGGTGTCAACAGCGTAGGAGACAATGTTGAGTCTGTGGCTTCTGATGATGGCTGCAAGAGGGCCAGGTAGAAGTTGAAGAGGGTGGGGCTTAGGGAGGATCCTTGAGGTACTCTGCAGCTGAACTCTGTGGGTTCTGAGTAGAACTGTGGAAGTCTGACTCTGCGTTCGGCTGGTGAGGAGGGAGCAGATCCATTCTAGAGCCTTGTCGCGGATGCCGGCATAGTGGAGTCTTGCACAGGGGGTGTGGTGAGAGATGGTGTCGAAGGCGGCTGAGAGTCCAAGATGATGCAAATGTCATCTGTGGCAGTGAGTAGAGCGTCTCAGTACTGTGGTTGCTTTTGGATCCAGACTGGGAGTGGCCCAGGATGCTGTTCATTTTGATTAACTTGGAGAGTTGGGTGTTGATTGCCTTCTCAATGAATTTGGCTGGGAAGGGCAGCAGAGAGATGGGTTTGTAGTTCTTGAGGTCTGTCAGGTCGGCGGAAGGTTTCTTCAGCAGGGGGTTGATCTCTGCATGCTTCCAGTCTTCCGGTAAGGTTGCAGACTTGAGCGAGCAGTTAATGGTGTGGCAGAGTTTAGGTGCCATGAAGATGCTGGCTCTGTTGAAGATGTGGTGATGTGTAGTATTGCACTTCATTACTATTATTGTACCTTGTTATTATTATTCTTTCATTATATGTTGTACCTGTACCTGTTATGTATATACTGGAATAGCACCATGGTACTGGACCCTGGTGTGAGGACTCTGAAGGTTGAGAGTGTCAGTTGTACGAAACATACTGCTGGATAGATGGGACCATTTGTTATTCCATTAAACTTTTTTTAATTTCAAATCTTGAAGTAATTAACTTGATTTTTACACTGGCGACGAGGATGGGATCCGAACCCACGAGTGCAGGCTCTATTACATGTGCCACAGAATTTAAATCATGAGTTTAATGGAATAACAAATGGTCCCATCCATCTAGCAGTTTGTGTCAGGTACAACTGACACTCTCAACCTACAGAGTCCTCACACCTAGTTCCATTACCATGTTGCTATTCAAGTATGTACATAACAGGTACAGGTACAACATACAATGAAAGAATATTAATAACAAGGTACAATAATAATAATGAAGTACAACACTATACACCTTCCAGCCTTTGGGAAAGCAAATAAAGTGAAATACTTCAATCCAAAGTCTTTAAATTTAGATGGTTGTCTCACAAACCTTCTCTCTCTTTGACCTCTCACGTTCTCTGCACCATCAACAGCAGTTGATTTAGAGCATCCTGGAGATGACAAAATCACAGATTTACTAACACCCTCATTGGCTAATAACTTACTGTTCTTGATGACAACCACTCTGTTAAGATTTCAAACACAAGAATCCTCAGTTTTAATGGCATTGGTTAAAACTTGAATATCTTTGTAGGGTTTATGGAACAATCCGGACACTTTTTACTTCAACAGATATATCGTCCAAATGACCCTTCTTGCGGTTATCATAAACTTGTGATACAAATGTCCACAATCGAATTCCAAGCAGTCATCACTGTCACTATCCTCAGGAGATGACATACACCTTTCCTTTGTTTTTCTTTGCATTACATGCAGGGGTAAAGTGTCCTGTCTTTTTACAGTTCCCACACGTACTCTTGAGTGCCGGGCATTTTTCATCATTGGCTAAATGACCCTCACTTCCACACCTATAACACTTTGGTTGCACTTCAAGGATATGATTTTGAAGATGCGTACATTTCAGAAAGTAAGAATAGCATAGCTGATGCACTTTCTAGACTTGTATCACATGATGAAAGTGATTCTGTTCTTGGTGAGGACAGGAATGAATGGGTTTGTAATATTGAATGTGATGGTTTGATGGAAAACTGATGGCATGAAGAGTGTGCCTTGGATAAAGAGTGTCTTGAGATAGCGTCATTACTCAAGGATGGATGGAACAGTAAGGTTAAACGTGATTGCGCGAAATATTGGCATGTGAAGGATGAGTTGTCTGAGTGTGAAGCTCTCATTTTTCGAGGAACTAGATTGGTTCCACCTGTCATTTTTCATCAGGAATTTATACATTTAGCCCATAAAGGACATCAAGGTATGTTCAAAACAAAAGAAAGGCTCAGACTTAGCTATTGGTGGCCAGGTATGGATCTTCAGGTGGAGCAGCTCATAAGAGATTGTATACCATGTTGCATGAGTGAGAAATGTCTTAAACCCAGAGTGCAACCTATGGTTGTCAGGGATCAGCCTAAGGGGCCATGGCCGGAACTTGCATTTGACATTTTGGGGCCAATACAAGGTAACGGTTGTTAAAGTTATGTTTTAGTTCTCATAGACTTATATTCCAGGTGGCCAGAAATCAAAGTCACCAGAAGTATTGACACTAAACAAATCATATCATTTCTCAGGGAAGTGTTTGGAAGGGAGAGCTTGCCTGGAATCATCCTGACAGACAATGGTACTCAATTAATCTCTAAAGAGATGTAAAATTTCTTCTTAAATGTTTCATACGGACACAAATTATGTGTTTTATAGCATCCGGAGAGCAATAGGATGGTGGAACGCTTCAAGCGAGTTTTGAAAGAGACAATTGCCATGGCAAACAAGCTAGTATGAACTGGAAAGAGGAAATCTTGAAAAAGGTAGAAATTTACAGAATTTCTCCCCATGCTACAACTGGACTCACTCCGTTTGAATTGCTCAAAGGTAGGAGGGCAAACACGTTGATTGCACCTTTTTGGGTTAATGGGGCCATTTCTAAGAAAGGAGTTCCTAACTCTTTTGACGACAAATGGAAACTCAAAGAGGATGGTAAGATAAATGTGCGAAAATTGTCCTTTGATCTCAGGAAATCCGTAAAGATCACTCATGTTAAAGTGGGGTATTGTGTTATGATTAGAGCTCCATTTGGTAGGAAAGCATCCGGATTGATCCATAAACCCCACAAAGTTTCTAAAGTTTTAACCAATGCCAATAAAACGGAGGATTCCCGTATTTGGAATATTAACCGAGTGGTTGTCATCAAGAACAGTAAGTTATTAGCCAATGAGAGTGTTAGTAAATCTTTGATTTCGTCATCTCTAGGTTACTCTAAATCAACTGCTGTTGATGATGCAGAGAACGTGAGAAGTCAAAAAGAGAAAAGGTTTGTGAGACAACCATCTAAATTGAAAGTAGTAGATGAAGTAGTTAACTTTATTTGCTTTCCCAAAGGGGGAAGGTGTGTAGTATTGTACTTTATTATTATTATTGTACCTTGTTGTTATTATTCTGTCTTTGTACCTGTACCTGTACCTGTTATGCATATACTTGAACAGCACCATGGTATTGGAACATGGTATGAGGACTCTGTAGGTTGAGAGTGTCAGTTGTACCTGACACAGACTGCTGGATGGATGGGACCATTTGTTAATCCATTAAACGTCTTTTTATTTCAAATCTTGAAGTAATTAACTTGATTTATTACATGAGGGCAGGGATCTGAGGCGGCTCCGGAGTGGAAGCTCTTCCTGATCCTGAAGGTTTCGTCAGAGGTGAGGGTAGTCCAGTTTGTCAAGGTCAGCTGGGGGCTGGAGCCATTTGGTGTGGCGTTTACAGGCAGGGTGGGTGAGTCTTGGGTTGTGAAGCTGTCATAGATCTCCTTGACGTTGCAGTGGAAGAAGGTGGCAAGGTTGTTGCAGAGGTCTTGAGGCGGGGATGTCTGCAGGTTCTGTGCTGGGTTTAGCGAATTCTTTGACCACAGCAGAGATCTTTGTTGTTGTGTGCATTGGTGCTGATGCGTTCCTCAGTGATTGCTTTCTTTGTTGTTCTGAGGAGGTGGTGTGTGCAGTTATGGGGTATTGAAGGTTGCGTGGTCTGCCATGATCTTGCTGATCCTCCATCTTTTCTTGAGCCATCCGCAGGGGTGCCTGGACTCTTGGAGGGTGGGGGAGGACCAGCTGGTTTTCTTGGAGGGCTGAGAATTTTCTGAGGGGGGACAGTGTTTTGGCTCAGTTGGAGATCCCTTGGTGGAGGTTGCTTGCTGAAGTGTTGGCATCTGTGGATGTCTGAGGTGGGGTCTTGCTGAGGGAGGTGGTTGGTCTTTGGTGACTTTGTTCCAGCTTCTGCGAAGATCACGGTGGACATGGTGGCGTATAATGGGTTTGGTGAAGGAGAAGTGGACGCAGTGCTGGTCAGTCCAGTGTGGCTCGGAAGTATGGCTGATGGAGATGTTGTTGCATGCGGAGAAGATGGGGCTGAGTGTGTGTCCTGCTGAGTGTGCTGGCGTTGTGACCAGGTGTTTGAGTTGGATGGTGGTGAGATTCTCCAGTAGGGATTAGGTGTGGTGGTCTTTGGGGTTGTTCATGTGTAAATTGAGGCTGCCGAGGAGGATGTAGTCTGTTGAGATGAGAGTGTGCTGAGCGATGAAGTTGGTTATGGCTTCTCTGAAGGGTGGGCAGGGTCCGGGGGAGTCTGTAGACAAGGGTGCTTCAAAGGGTGGTGTTCGTGTTGGTCTGGATCTTGAATTGGAGGTCCTTTTATGTCGGGTGATTGGTGGTAGGAACTGCTTGTGAGGCAGAGAGTGTCTTTGGGTACGATGGTGAGGCCTCCTCCAGGTGAGTTGACACAGTCCTTGTGGATGATTTTGTAGCCATCTGGGATGGTGATTGCGATGTCCAGGGATGAGCTGAAATTCATCCAGGTTTCTGTGACGAAGGCGACATTGGGGGAGATAGAGTCAAGCAGGTCCCAGATCTACACAGTATGTCTTTTAAGGGAGAGGGTGTGGAGCAGGTTGCATCTGAGGTGGTATGGTCTGGTCCTTGAGGGTTGTGAGGTCGATTGGTCTGGTGTGCAGAGGCTGGTGAAGGTGCAGTTGCAGGTTCAGCATGTGAACGGGCTTGGGTGTTCTTCAGCGATGCTAGGTGACAGTCATAGTGGCATCTGGTGTTGAGAGTATGGAGGGTGCTTGCGTCATAGCGGTGGAAGGGCTGAGGACCAGGGTACATGGAGCCGGGCACGGTCTAGGCAAGGACAGGTGCAGACTGGCTTGCCGAGGGCGTGCCTTTGGCTCGCCACCGGCAGGTCTACACAGCCACCACTATTGAAAGGGAGGCTGGACAGCTGGGAGGCAGGAAAGCAAGAAGCAATGCTGGAGTGGGGCGGGCAAAGGGAAATTGGGAGCAGTGGAGACACGGCGAGGGAAAGGAGCAAAAGTGAAAAAATGCATAAAGTGAAAGAAAGTGACCAAATAGCTGAAAAGATGAAAGGAGGAAAAACAGATCAGTGGAGAAAAGGCATAAGGCAGAGAGACAGAGGACAGCAGCAGAACAGTAGAGATGTTCCCCATTGGACCACCAGCGATGAGGCGCAGGTGGGTGCCTGCGGGTGGAGGAGGGCCTCAAACTCACAGACCTGCAAAGGCCATGGACAGCAGCTACCAGGTGGAGCTGTGCGGGAAGGGAAGCAGTTCACTGACAATGTCAGTGAGATTTCTCCTAAGATCTAAATAGCCTTTAGCTGCTGATGCTGCACTGTCAGCATTGAACACTCAAATGTGCAACATTCTTTGGCTGATGGTATGTTTCCACAACCCTCCACTTAACATGTGGTCTCAGCCCTAGTGGTAGCCCTCCGCCTTCTAAAAATTCTCCGGTCATGTAGTTGAGTTGCCACTGGTGTCTTTGGCCTTGCAGATCCTGTTTGTTATTGATGTGATCTTGCTGTCTGTCTTTAACTTGCTGTCTCCATGTCTGCGGATCCTTGGAGGTATTCAGTAAATGTATATAATATATTAACAAAAGTCATCTATGCACATGAAACTCTGAATCACAAATCCAAACATGCAAATCTTAGCTACATGAATGACATGACTGTAATCTTTATTAATAGTATGGTATGGGTGATTATATTTGAAATACAAGAAACAGGGGGTGATGTACTAACCAGTGGGTGTTGCGTATCACATAGAGTTGTACTAGTTCCAACCAACTTTCACAATTACTAAATCACAATTTATGACCTTTACCAATTTTGAATTTATGATTAAGTAAATTGCAGTTATAACTTATAAGAAACCATTACATTCTGAGAGCAAAGGTTCGTAGGTATGGATTTGTGATTCCCTAATTGAGAGTCCTTAAAATTTGCAACTACAGAATTGCTAAACACAGTGTTTATATATCTTGCCCTTTCATGAGTTAAGGCTCAGTTTACTTTTGAGATGTAAAATATGATACACCAAACAGCCATTAGCATGAAGGGAGAGAGTCATACTCATCTATGTGGAGCCAAAGCCCACTCTATGTGTATTTTAAAGAATTGGTAACAATAAGTTATGCAGACAGCTGCCCTGTCAAACCAAACCTCAAAATGAACCTCTGTTTAGGTAGTGCTAGACAGCATAAATTGAGTACAGAAAGCTCTTCCCCCCTCTGGGTAAACTGAACCTGATGCACTATTGACGCCACCAACTATAGCCACATACTTCACAGTGTTTCGTTGCTACCCGGAGAACAAGATTTCATTTGTCCGCTGAACCATCAAGCCCAGACCAAAAAGGCTAAAGATATTGCAAGCTGACAATCACTGTAAAGCTACAAGTCACAAAAAAACCAAAAGATCTGCATCTTGCTTGTAGGATCTTTTTCTTCCCCTACACTTACCCACCTTCTAAAAAAACTGAAAGGAATGATGCCCAATGGGATGTAGTAGCCACTCACTAGCCCATCTCTGAATAACACTATAAGAAAATAAGAGAGAGGGTGTACCACTCTGCCATGAGAACGTACACTAAACCATATTTGTCAGGATGCTAGATCTTGGTCCGCAGATTGTGCTTTTTGTGATTTGGTGTACATTAGTTCAGTCGTTTTTGAGGAAATTGAGGTGAAAATATAGTTGTATATCGGGATGGTTGGATTCAAGGGACTTTATCCAAAGTCTGCTTATATTTATTAATTGGTTATCTGCTTACATGGACATGGCCAGTATCAGATATGTTTGCGTTTGTTTTCTTACTTTGGAGGAAATTCTACATGCTGAGTTAAATATCTACAGAATCCACCTGGAAGCATATGGGTTTGTGGCATATTCTGAAATGCTGTGGTATAAACGTAATTTAATTTCAGTTGCATCATACAACTGGTTATTGGTAGGAAACAGATTCAATTTGCAATTTTATTTAACCAGCACAAAAAAAACATAATTTATTCTGCCATGCATAATTAATTCCATCTGTTGTTCTGCAGAAAACAACAAAAAGTGATGGGTGGAATACTAGAATTACTCTCAGCCATTGGTAATTACTCCGGGCTGCATTCCTGCCCATCATTATTTTGTCCACCATGCCACCTCATATTTCACCGAGCCATATGCAAATCAGCATTGATATTTTCAGCAATCACACGAAAATTTACATGGTAAGTTCCATTAGTTAATTAAGGGCCAGATGTAGGTAGGCCAATACCGGTCGGTAACGGACGAAAATCGGTAATTTCGGCCGTTAACGACCGGTATGTAGAAAATGAGGTGTAGGAGTCAAAATTTTACAGATTCGGAAAATATGATTTGGTAATTTCCCGAATCGGAATATACCGAATCCTCAGTTACCGAATTCTTATTTACCGAATCGGTAAATAAGAAATGGTAAAAAATGCCAATGGAGATGTAGGAAACCTAAAAAATACTGAATTCAAAGAAATTCGGTTTTTAAGAGTCGGTATTTACCATGGATTGAAAGCAGATGGGAACCAGGAGCAGGCTATAAAATAAGGCCCCAAAATGCAACAGTGTAACCAGAATGGCGGCTTTCTACGTCATAGCAAGGCGGCTAGGGCTACAGGCAGCAGGAGAGAGGGAATGTATAAGGGAGGAAAAAGTGTACAGGCAGAGGATACCACTTTTCCAACTGACTGAGCCAGAGATACTGCAAAGGTACAGGCTACACACCCAAACCATCCTGGACCTGATTAGGGACCTGCACACACTCCTGAAGCACCCAACACCAAGGGCGCACGCGATCCAACCCCATGTGCAGGTGCTGTGTAGCCTACACCTGCTTGCCTCTGGGAGTTACCAAAGTGTGATTGCTGCAGTAGGTGGTGTGTCCTAGAGCTGCCTGTCCCGTTTCTTTAGGAAGTTCCTTGAGGCCATGATGCAGAGGATGCATCATTATATTTGTTTCCCTGGCACACCTGCGGAACTTGCAAAGACCAAGACAGATTTATATCAACTGGCGCACTTCCCACACATGGTAGGCTGCATAGATGGCAACCACATCCCACACTGCCCACCTGCAGCCACAGAACACATATACCGGAACCGGAAGTCAACGCACTCCATCAATGTGCAGGTGATATGCAACGCGGGCAACATCATTACAGACATTGTGGCTAAATTCCCTGGGAGTACCCATGACTCGTACATATTCCAGAACAGTTTGATTTACACACGCCTAGTCGCTGAAGATTTTGGGGACGGATACCTGCTAGGTAAATGACTTTGACACACCATGACAGTCATAGCAGATGAATGTATCATGACTATGTAACTAATGGCATTCTCTTTTCCACCTAGGCGATAGCGCATATGCCCTCCGGTCCTTTGTGCTCACCCCCTACCTCAATCCATCTACCAGGAGTGAGAGGCGTTACAATATGGCTCACAGATCTACTCACAATGTTGTGGAACGCACATTTGGACTCCTCAAGAGCAGGTTCCGCTGCCTCCACAAGAGCGGAGGTGCACGCCAGTATACTCCAATCCTGTGCTGCAAAATAATAGCGACCTGTGCCATGTTGCACAATCTTGCCACCAAGGAAGGCACAGAGGTAGAGATTACACATCATGAGGACATTGATGGTGACACAGAACAGGCAGAGCCCTATGCATCAGGAGCAGCACCAGCAACAGATGGGAGACTGAGACGGGCAGAGATCACATGCCAATATTTTTTAAGTAAGTAATGAGACGCAGACAGGCTTACTATATGAAGTACGTAGTTTAATTGTCACTATGGCATTCAAAACATACCACACCGTGGTATTCCAATGTCAATTATCATGACTGGGTGGTCACAGTTAACCCCACCGTGACCTGTCCTGTGGGTTGAGGGCATTTTTAACGTTTGCGTCCACGCAGTACAGTGCGGGATGGACGAGGCTGAGTGTCACGGCTTTCGGTGGTGCCTGGCTCTGCAGTTTGTCGCCTGCTGCCCCTACGCATTTCAGGAACAGGAGTGCTCAAGCCACTCCTGCTGGTGGATTCATCCGTTTCCCCCACACCTGTGTCTCCAGCAGTGGCTGCCTGTTGCATGAGCATCAGCTCCATGGCAGAAGTGACTCTACCCATCCCCCTAGACAAATCTGTACAACAGTGCACAATTGCATCCTGCATAGCATCAGAACGTCGGCACAGCAGGGAGGTTGCAGTGGCAAAGCGGTTCAATGCTTTTGTCTGTTGCCGCATACCCAGACGATCCCTGCGCCTCTCTAAGTGGTCCCTATCTAATTTGTCGCACAGGACAGTCATGCACTGGGTCATGTCTGTCATCCCATTTGCCAGCGACTGCATGCTGTCCGAAATGTTCCCTATGCCCTGGTCGATGTTTGCCATCTTGCTGTTCATACTGCGCATCTGCCTGTGAACTGCCTTCATTGCCTTTGCCTGCAGATGCTGTACCTTGACCATGGTGGCCTCCAGACCGCAGAAGACACCCTCAACATCCTGGCCTTCACCTCTCTCCCATGCCCTTTGGCCTCGGACACTGGCTCGCTCAGCCCTGGAGTGGGCTGCTGCACAGCGTTGTCTGACACAGGTGGATTGGTTGGCATGTCACCCTCCTCATCTCCCTCCTCGGATGATTTGAGAATCCAGAGAGAGGGCACATCAAGCCGCCTTGCCCTTCCCTGCACAGGTGACAGTGATGTTGGTGTGGGGGAAAGTGCTGCAGCTTCTGAGTCTTGAGTCCCAAACAACAGAGGTGACTGAGGCTGTGGTGTGCTTGTTCGCTCAGGTGTCTTGGCTGCCTGCGCTGTGGTTTTCCCTTGCTGAACTGCGCTGGGACCTGCTCCTTCTCTTCTCTTCTCTTCTCCCTCCTCTCTGTAGTCGGTGCCCTCTCCTCCCTCTCCTGTGCTGTGCTGAGCGATGACTCTCCTGTGGACAGACATGGACATTGTGTCAGTGGAGTAGTTCACCTGTGTGTCATTATTAAATCACATTACCATCACACATTTGCCTGGGCCTCATCTGCTTCTGAAAGTAGTGTGTCATATGCTTTGCTGTATTCTATGGTGACTGCATTGATGTATCTATCTATGACTACGTCTCCCATGATGCATTGCTGGACATTAGTGAAACCTGTTCTGGAGTGTGATGCAGGCACACACAGTGGGGAAGGGGGACAGGGAAATGGGTAGGGATTATTGTCCATGCTTCTTACCTTGTTTCTTTGCAGCTCTGGCAGAGCTGTCAGTGTCCCCAATGCCATGGATGCTTTCCGGCTCCAGGGTGGATTCCACAAGCTCCTCCAGGTCTGTGAGTCGTTATGCTCTGTTTTTTCCTCCACCTGTTGCTACACCTTCTTTTCTGTGTGCAGCTATTTTTTTCTTCATAATGATACGCAGATTGTATCACCTTTTTTTGAGGTCATCTATTTCCCTGTGGGTGACCCCAATGGCATTGACCTTGGCTTGGATGTCAAGCCAGGTAGTGCGTTTCACAGACTCTGCAACATGCAGAGACTGGTTTTCAAAAATGTTGCTGTGGTGTTTCACCACCTCCTCAAGCAGCACCTGCAGTTCTACAGGGCTGAATTTGATTTTCCTCCTGCACCCTGCTGCATCCTTCTGGAAATCCTGGGTCTCCATTATGCTGCTTAGGTATGCTCAGGGAAGCCTGGTCCTCTGTCTTTCCTCATGCTCTCCAAACTGTTCAGTTGGTCTGCACCTGCATGGGTGTGGCCACTCCCAGGTCCTGGGGAGGGGTGCTTGATTCTGATTGGTTGGTTCCTCTGTACCTTTGTTGTGGGGTGTGGTGAGTGTTCCTGATTGGTTCACAGGCTCACATGTTTGTTATTTTCAAAATTCCGATTCGGTATTTACCGATTCGGTATTTACCGAATCGGTATTTACCGAATCGGTAAACCCCATTCATTCCTATGGCCCAGGAGGACCATAGGAATGAATGGGTTTTACCGAATCGGTATTTACCGATTAGGAAAATACCGAATTGGTGAATACCGATTTTGAATTCCGAGTGATTACGAATCGGTAAATTTTACCAATTTTTTACCTACATCCCGGTTTCCGATTCTAAAATACCGATTCGGTATGAGTCGGTATTTAAGAGTCGGAATTTTTTTTTTTCCTACATCTGGCCCTAAATGAGGTGCAGAACAAAATTAAACTAAGTTATGCAAAAACATTTGTAAAGTGGCCTTTAGTCTTACACTGGAGCTTCCATGAAGTCCTGCAAGGAATCATTGCCATTTATACAGGAGTTTCTGTGATGCCACTTACTTTCACTGAGAATTATTTTCATATTGTTCTTTAACAAACGTCGTTTCATTGTTTAGCTGTTAATTAAATCAATGTTCTCAATTTGTGTGTCTTTTCTTCTAAGACATTGGGTTTGGGGTAAAGCAGGGTATAACCCTTTTCAAGCAGCAGCCACAATTCTTATCAGAGTAAAGTCACAAGTAAACCCTAAATTAACCTATGCTCAACCCTAGGGTAGCTTGGCACAGAGCATTCAGGCTTAACTCAGAGGCAATGTACAAATGTATCTGTGCAACACTTCAAATAGTAACACAGCGAAAACAGGCATGACCGTAAAGATAATAGGGGTGGTGGTAGCAACGCCTCTAGAAATGGCTTATCTGCCTGAAACCCCCTTGTGTGTGATGGCCATATTTATCTGACCGTTACTAGGGTTTTGTGCATCATGGCAACTCTGCCTTACAGTTTTTTAGATGCACTGCTCTAAGATGAGATATGCCCTCATTGCTTCAGTCTAGTCATATGGTGCATGTAATAGCCTAGGGAGTACTAGACATTTATCAGACCTGTACACAGGTTTCCTGCATCAAACCAGCTCTAACTTACAGTTTTTTAGATGCCTTGCACTAAGCTGAGGTACACCCCCATTCTGTTCATATGGTGCATGAAACCCTCTTGCGTGTGCTGGACATGCTTATCTGCCCTTTACACAAGTTTCTCTCATAAATACCTCTATGACTGGCAGTTTTTTAGAGACTGGGCTCTAGTGAGGGACTTACCCTCACTGCTCCACGTTGTCCAGGGCTGCATGAAGATTTTTATTTTGTAAGCAACATTTGACCAGCCCTTTGAGCCAGGCAGCCAGAGGGTGAGTACTAGTTTGAGTGGCTGTGTGGGTGAGTCAGTGACTGTGAGTGGCCGTACCAGTGAGTGACAGCTACTGTCAGTAGCTGTAAGGGTGAGTGACTGTTAGTGTTTGTGCCTATATGGGTGAGTGAGAGGGTATGTGAATAGCTGTATTGATGAGTGAGCGCAAGTGTAAATGGCTGTATGGATGAGTGAGAGGCTCTGTGACTTGTCATATGAGTGAGTTAGTCAGTGTGTTACTTGTGGATGTATGTTCGTACATCGCACTCCATTCCAACGCGTGCTTTTACCACGCGTGTAATACTTCGCAAACACCGTTACACCGGCCATTTACACAACGCACGGCGTTGCAACGCAAATGCAGTGTTTCCTATGGCCAAGTACATTACATCGCACACACTCAAAGCGCGCGTCATTACAATGCATATCACGCATTTTAAAGTGGCAGAAGCGACATGCAACATATTGGGCTACAGAGGACCTTGAGTTAGGAAGAGCCAAGCATCTGGCCTGAGCTTTCAGTGGCTCTCCCACCTCTTGTTATTACCGCAACTAAGGTTAGTTCTATGAGGCTTACCACTGAGGTATGTGAGGGTCAAAAGTTCGAATCATGGAAAGGGTCAATTAGCATTCCATTCTTTCGAGGTCGGTAAATTAAGTATCATTACACTGGAAAATGATAATGCCCATTATCTAGAGCGCTTAGAAAAGGCATAAGTGTAGTGTGAACCCTTGTAAAAACAGAATAATTAATAAAATACCTACATAATGCATGGTGATTCTATCACTCAAAGCGGCCATCGTGTATTTTATTTTTAGCCTTCCTGCGGCGAAGTGCTCTCATCATGTGGAAGACACCTATCCAAAGCATGTGCAGTTTTTCCGTTTGAAATCAGCTTAAGCATCCTTTCAGTCTGTTTTTTAATCTCCGAGCAGGCAGCATACTCTAGGCTGTGTGCATTTGTTTTATAATACTACAGATATTCAGAGCCTCTTTTGTCTGTCTTATTAGAATTCAGGGCTCGTTCCCGCCCAGCAGGTCCTAGAAGGTTACATATACTTGTGTATCCAGCTGACTGTGTTGTATTCTATTGAATATATCATGCACACGAATTAAGACAGAGACGCTTCAGTGTGTTATCACTGAGCATTCAACATTCCAAAAAGCCTTATGAGAATAGTCTTAATACTGTCCCAGGTCCCTGGCTTAGCCCACGGAGAGTTAGGGAGACCCTGTCTGGTTTCACCATTCTGAATGTGTGTAATGTCCAACACGATATCTTTTTTTAGGTCAGTCACACACACAAAGTCTGAGAGCATATGCAGTCTCTTTGGAGAAAGGGGCTGCACTACGCTCCCTCAGCCATCTCTTATTGTCTCTTTCAACAAATTCATCAGCAAATGGTTAATTCTAACTGTTCTTCACGGCGTATGGAAATTTGGTTACTGCACTAAGGCTTATGGTCATTTTATTGTATATCCTGATGGCTGTTATTTTATGAGCCCACAGTCTGCCGTAAGTGTGGCCTTTTGTTGATGACTGTTTGGGGCTGCCTTAGCAAGCAGTACAGTGGTTTGCACCATTGAGTAGATTCTGTCGCCGTGCGTTGTTTCGTTTTCAGTGCTGCTCTTTGATCTATTTGTGCCTGAGTTTAGTGTACATAATGCTATCAGTCAATTTGTTCTCTGTGTTGGACTAGATGTTCTTCTCCACGCCACCCTGTACTTCAGTACATCTTATTGTAAAAACCTAAAGGCGAGATACTTGGCAATCCCTAGTTCTTGGATAATGCTAGTCACAAGGATAGAAAAACAACGTCATCCAATTGTCATAGCCGTTAATAAATGCGTGTTCACTGTCCAATAAATCCAATTGTCATATTCTGACAAGGACAATTACGTCATATTTGTAAAAAACAATGACGCAATGCCATATATGACGCACCTCATATTTGTGAAAAATCACGTCATCCAAAGCATGATGTAACAGCATGGTTCATGTTTCACTCTAATTGTCATATTCTGACAAGGACAATTACATCATATTTGTGAAAAACCATGACGCAATGCCATATATGACGCACATCATGTTTGTGAAAAAGCATGTTTTTTATTCTGACAATTACGCACGTCATATTTGTGAAAAACCACGTCACCCAATGCACAATGTAACAGCATGGTTCATGTTTCACTCCAATTGTCATATTCTGACATGGACAATCAATGATAAATGTGTTGTGCACTTCTTCCAATAAATGCGCAATGTAACAGGATGCGCTGTAAACATTTCCGCGATGTAACAGCATGCGTTGTAAACATTTCAGCGATGTGAAATGTGTGATGTAATGTACCCGCGATGCGCTCTCATCGTTGTAATGGGTGTTCGCCTGACTGGTTGTATGGAAGAATGAATGGGTGTGTCAGTGCTTTTTTGAATGAACGAGTGGGTGTGTGATCTTCTCTCTGAGTAAAATAATAGGTATGCAAGTGACTTTGTGGGTTAGTGACTGCTTGTGTTGGAGTCTGTATAGTTAAGTGACTGGTTGTGTAAGTGCCTATATGAATGATTATGTGCCTGAATGATTGAGTGAGTTGCTGGGTGTCTAACTCTAAATCTGCTCTATTACACTGAAAGCTTAAATAAAAAAATATGCAAAACAAACTAAGAGGAAGTTAACACAAGAGCATTTCATATTACAAAAAAACTTTCCATGGTTATTTCATACCAATATGTTGTGTTAGAAAAAGTGTGCTATGGAAAAAGAAAAAGAACATAAAGATATGTTAGTATTTGATTTACAAAATTACAGAATCATGCCAAACATACATTACTTATACTGTAACATCGTATTACAACGTAGTGACAATATAATTTTTCCTTTTATTACTGTTCTCAACTTTCATACTTCTTCACCATAAACAGTGGTCTGTATGAAGCATAATCTTCAAACAGCAGGGAAACACAATTAATGGATTTTAAAATAATGACACGGAGGTTTAGTACATCACTATAATCATGTAATGCTATGCATAGCAATCACTACAGTTCAATAATTAATTTATTTTTCTGGACTTATTTCAGTAATGTACACAAATGTATGTTTAAAAAATCTTAAATTATTATATCTGGTACACTATTACAAATAAATGCAAAGCACTGTTGGATTTTGGTGTTACTTGTGAAAATATCACCTTTGGTAGGCAAAATAATGTTTAAATAGTGATGATCCATAAGGACAACATCCCATAGTGTAGTTTTTTTCTCCACAAATAGTATGTAGACTTTTGGTTGATGAAATGAAAGGGGAAAGTTTTTATTTACAAAGGCAGTTTTTGTGTTCAACTTAAAACTGCTGTAATTGGATTATGTCCATTTAGTTTCTGACTTGAATTACACAGTGTAGTATTTAGATATTAAGTCATTTGTAGAAGTTAATAGGACTGTTGAATTTTGAAGTAGAGTTTAAAGACGTTACAGCCAAATGGACAAATAATGTCTAAAAGACTGATGAATCACGTAGAAGAAAAACAGTAGACCACTTTTTGGATCCATAATTCCTCCTTAGAACTTTGGGTGAAGAAAAAAAAGATAAGATTTTCGTAATTTGAAAGTAAGTTTTGTTTTGAATTTTAGGTTGATGTCATTACATTCCGTCCATCCAGTTTCACTCTTTTAATAGACAGTGTGGTGTCCAGAGGTTGTAATAATTCCTTCATGAAAGATGATAGCTGAAGTAGAAAAAGTTCTTCCTGAAATGTATATTTGTCCAGCTTTTAGATTTGTAATTTGAGGTTCCAATTTGGAACCATCTGCTCTGCATCGTTGTAGCGTTACTATACGGTATTTCCCAGTTCTTGTTAGAGTTAACTTAGCTATAACATCTGAACTGTAGTTTGGGCAGCTCATATTTTGGTTAGCATTATTTAACAATTTGTCAAAAGGAACACTCATTGAATCTGCTAATGTTAAATTGAGAAAATGCTCAAAACTTATTTTAATGGTAGGTGAATAACCACAATCTTCACAATCATGGTTCCATGTGTAACTCACTCCGAATAAATCATCAACATTTACAACTTCTTCTTCTAAAACCCCAAACATGACTGTTAGACCTGGCACCATTGGCGTGGGTCTCCCTTCAATTTTTTTGCTGTTGCCTCATGTGTTTTTGCTGGTGTTAGATGCTTTGGGCGTTGTGCCACTGCTGTCCAATGCCACAGTGCCAGTGCTCCCTGCTGTAAATTGATATATGGATTAGTGATTCCATGATTGGCTTGTTTGGTTTACTTGTCAGACCCTAGTACAGTGCACTGAGTGTGCCCAGGGCGTATAAATCCAAAATGCTGCTGGTGGGCCTGCAGCACTGTTGTGCCACCTACTGAAGCAGCCTTGTAAAATATGTCTAAGGTCTGCCATTGCAGAGCCTGCATGCAGTTTGGTACTGTCATGCTGACTGGGAAAGTGCACCCACTTGCCAGTCCCTAAACCTTCCCTCTTCTTCATATCAAACACACCTATTGAAGGCCCAAGGGCGCTTTGTAAGTATAAGGTAGAACATGCCCTGGTATGTGTGGCATGTCCTAATAGTGAATTACAGCCGTTTTCGTTTTTCACCACTTCAAGGCTACCAGTTCTCCATAGGCCAGAATGGGCAGTTAGATGATTACATTTTTATAATGCTAACAGACTCAGAGAACATGGTAGAAATTCATGTTTAGTATGCCTGAACTCAGAATGATAAAATACATCTTCTAGGAAAGTTGGTTTTAACATTCTGTGTTTGAAAATACCACTTTTAGAAAGTAGGTATTTTCTTGTCTAACTATCCAAAACCTGCCTCTGCTAGGTTGTGTATTTCTTGTCTGTAGTTTGAGTGACAGGGCTGGGGGATTCCAAGAGACAGGATCAGTCAGCCCAGTGGTGAATAGAGAGATCTGCATCTAGATGGGTGGGAGGAGTTGCACCTCAACCTTTAATAGGGCTGTGCCTGCCTTCGACAATACTGGCTCCACCTCCTGGGGTGCGGCTGATGTCTCTGCCCTGCACTGTGAAAGAAGAGAAGGAATGATGTCATCAAAGTGCTTCATGTCTGTGCTTTCTATCCATAATGCTGGCTCCACCTCCTGTGGGGTGTCTGATGTTTATGCCCTGCACTGTGAAAGGAAAGAAGGAGTCTTGTAAACAGAGTGCTTTAGAACTGGTTTGGACTGGGTAAAGGCCCCTCTCCCCTTTTGGGGTATAAATATTGGGACCCTGATGCCATGAAATTAGATCACTTTTGGACTACAAGAAGAAACCTTTACTGAGGAGAGGAACCTGAAGAATCTGAGGCGAGACTATCCCTAAGCTGAAGTGATGCTTGGGGGATTGGCCTGCAGTGGTTGTCTGACTGCCTAAGGAAGGAGAAAGGAACTTTGTGTACTTTGCTTTCAACTTGTGAAGGATCTCCAGGGGCTTTGAATAGAGCTAGCCTTCTGCTGAAGTCTCAGGGACAACAGACTTCAACCCCCCAGCTCCCCGGAGTTCTTTGGAAGTGCCTGCTGCTGTTTTAGGCCTTTTAAGGGACACTGCGTCGCAAGGAACTGTAAGCGCGACTCAACGAGGAAGAAGCGTGTCGTCGTTGCTGCTGTTGCATCTCTGAAAAAGGGTGTCGCTTCTGGAGCGGTCGTACTGCGCCACATCGAGAGAAGCGTCTCTCAATGAAGAGGAAGTGTGTCGCCGTCGCTGCTGCTGCTGTCGCATTTCTGAACAAGGGTGTCGCCGCTGTAGCTGTCACATTGCACCGCATAGAAGAAAGCGCCTGGCATCCCCCGAGAAGCGTGCTGCCGTCGCATTTCTGAACAAGGATGTTGCTGCTGTAGTTGTCGCATCATGTGGAAGCTTCTCGCAAATATTGGAGAAGAGTGTCGCAGCAGAAGCTGTTGCTGTCGCATCGCTGAACAAGGGTGTCGCCTCTGCAGCTGACGCATTGAATCGAGACTTCTCACATCATCGGAGAAGCGTGCTGCTTCTCGAAGATCTTCACATCTTTATTTCTTTGCACTGGAACTTTGCTGCATTTCCATTGCTGCAACATTACTTGTTGTGGAAGCGCAATGCATCGTAAGGTACATAGACGCAAAGTGTCGCATCTTAAGAACTGAACTGAACTAAGCTAAAACTACCATCTTAAGTATAGTATTGTGTTTTTTTGTCCTTTATGGTCTTGTGTTAAATCTATATAAAGAATACTTATTTTTAATATACAACTGTGTGGTGTCCATCTGTAGTGTTGTCACTGGGTTACTGTATGTGGTCACAAGTGCTCTACACACTGCCTCTGAGATAAGCCTGTCTGCTCGTGCCAAGCTACCAAGGGGGTGAGCAGGGGTTATTTTAGGAGTGTACCCCCTTACCCTGACTAGAGGCAAGGGTCCCTATTTGTCACAAGTACTTACCTGTGCAACTAGAGACCCCCAAATCTAACATTGGTGGATAGTGGTGAGGATTCTGGACTTGCATTTATGACTCATATACAGTGATTGGTGAACACTACTTAGTGAGTGCAGACCATAACACAACCACATACTTTTTGGTAGATTCCTTTTTGGATTCTCTATTTTTGAAAGATGCCAGATTCAGTTGTCATGGAGAGAGCAGAATCCATAGCCTCTATTGATTGTGAATGGGAAGAAGATAGACTAGAAAGCTACAAAGTAAGACGCCTGAAGTAGTCCTGCAAGAAAATCATTGTTTCCACTGTTGGGTGCACCAAAAAGGAAGAGTTCTACAAGGCGCTGAAGGCCTGGGAAGAAGCAAGGAAAACCCCTGAAAATGAGGAGGGGGATGACAATCAGATGTACAGCAGGAAGGGTCATTTGGCTTAGGAGGAAGGAAGATACCTTCCCCTGCAGGTAGCAGTGCTTCTGGCAGGAATCTGTCTCCAGAGGATCTGGAGGGCAGAGAGAGATCCAGGGAGCATGAAATGGAAATTACCAAGTTCAAGGTAAATAGGCAACTGGAGATAGAAAATAGGAGTTTGGACATAGAGGAAAAGAAATTACAGTTTGAGCATGAAAAGATTTTGAGGGAGTTGGAGTTTAAAACCAATGGTTTAGAGGTTACTCCCTCTAGTGGCAGCATACCGTCAGTGCCTGTGGAAGCTAGAGTGTATATTCCCAATGATGTGGTGAAAGAGTTTTATAAAAATGATGATATTGGGCAGTGGTTCAGAGCCTATGAGGTAGCCATGTCTTCCCACCGGGTGCCTGAGAGAGATTGGGGAGCGGGGTTGTGGTGAATGTTCCTTAGTGAGGGGTAGGACACAATGTTACACTTGCCTTCAGAAGTCCACAATTCATACAGCCATACGAAGGATGCATTAATGTCTAGGTATAGTTTGACCCCTGAACTCTATAGACAGAGGTTCAGGAAGTGCAAGAAGTTAGAAAACAGTACCTGGGTAGAATATGTCACTTTCTTTTTGCAGGGCATTGGGTGGTTGGGTGAAGGGCAGCAGAGTTAATGATTTTCAAGGTATTCTTTGATTTGATTGCATTGGAGCACTTGTCTGATAATTGTTATCCAGAGCTGCACCAGCACCTGATTGATATCAAGCTGACTAACCCTAGGAAGCTTGCTGAGGAGGCGGACCGCTGGGTTAGCACCAGGGTCCACAAGGGTCACATGGAAGACTCAGCCAAAGGTGGGCAGGGTCCCCAGCAGAAGAGTGGGGGGACAAGGGTAAACAGAAGGAGTTCCAAAACGGCCCTAAAGTAGTCCCCAAGGGAACCAAGGGAAAGGTTCCCAACCTTCTCCTGAGAGGAAGCAAGGGGTCCCCACAGATAGTCCTGTTCCACAGGGACACCTGAAATGTTACAAATGTGGGGACCTGGGTCATAAGGCGAATGATCCCTGGTGCCGCCTATTTGGAAAAGCAACACTCACTGGTGCTCCGCACCGGCAAATGGCTAGAATAGCCTTGGGGGAGGAGAGGGATGTCTATTGGGGGTGGAGTCCCGCACAGATGACCCTTGTCTCTTTAGGAGACTGTCAGATGGTCCCAGAAACATAGCTGCCCAGAAACACTAAGAAATATGGGCAGTGGGTGAACTTCAATGGCCACAAGGTCGAGGCTCTTAGAGATACAAGAGCCAGTGTGACAGCTCGATTCAAAAAGGGGGTGGTGATGGACAGAGTATCTGAATTAAGCAGAACACTCCTACCCAGTCAAAAGATCAGGGCTTGATCCATCACCGTTTTTCAGCTCACTGCACCATCCCAGTTCAGAACCTGGCTACATGCAAATTAGTCTGACCCTGGCCCAGTGCATCATGGGAACAGGGCAGACCAAACTACCAAGCCAATTCTTTACTGGAAAGGAAACAAGCTTCCGGGGACCGGTTTCTGGCATTACAGCCGTCTTCGGCCCGGCTTGCTTGAATCCTGATGGTGCAGTGAGCAAGGGACTCACATCTGAGCATACCCTTCCACACTTGTGGTGGCCAAAACGATTCAAAAAGGGGGTGGTGATGGACAGAGTATCTGAATTAAGCAGAACACTCCTACCCAGTCAAAAGATCAGGGCTTGATCCATCACCGTTTTTTAGCTCACTGCACCATCCCAGTTCAGAACCTGGCTACATGCAAATTAGTCTGACCCTGGCCCAGTGCATCATGGGAACAGGGCAGACCAAACTACCAAGCCAATTCTTTACTGGAAAGGAAACAAGCTTCCGGGGACCGGTTTCTGGCATTACAGCCGTCTTCGGCCCGGCTTGCTTGAATCCTGATGGTGCAGTGAGCAAGGGACTCACATCTGAGCATACCCTTCCACACTTGTGGTGGCCAAAACGATTCAAAAAGGGGGTGGTGATGGACAGAGTATCTGAATTAAGCAGAACACTCCTACCCAGTCAAAAGATCAGGGCTTGATCCATCACCGTTTTTTAGCTCACTGCACCATCCCAGTTCAGAACCTGGCTACATGCAAATTAGTCTGACCCTGGCCCAGTGCATCATGGGAACAGGGCAGACCAAACTACCAAGCCAATTCTTTACTGGAAAGGAAACAAGCTTCCGGGGACCGGTTTCTGGCATTACAGCCGTCTTCGGCCCGGCTTGCTTGAATCCTGATGGTGCAGTGAGCAAGGGACTCACATCTGAGCATACCCTTCCACACTTGTGGTGGCCAAAACGATTCAAAAAGGGGGTGGTGATGGACAGAGTATCTGAATTAAGCAGAACACTCCTACCCAGTCAAAAGATCAGGGCTAAAAGTGTGACAGCTGCCAGGTATCACCTGGTGTCTCAAGAGCAGATTGTCCATCATGCATTTTGCTGAGTTGTTGCCGCCGACAACATAGAGAGCCATTGTCCAATGGCTCAGGTTCCCTTAGAGTTGGGAGGGTCTCTGGTACTCTTCAGGTAGCTGTGAGGCCTGCCATGCCTGTTGACTGTTTGTTGGGGAACGATTTAGGGAGCTCACCTTGGGAGAAGGTGGAGAAGATTACTCACTTGAAGATGGTGGGCCTGCCTGACTGGGCGTGCGTGACCACCCGGTCAATGGCAGCCAGTAGGGGTGCTCAAGAGAACCTGGAGCCTGAGAGGGAGGCCCAGGAACCTGCCTTAGAGAGAAGTGGCAGGCAGCGCGGGAAACCAGCCCCCGAAGTTCCCACAGCCCAGGAGGAGGTAGACCCTGTGGGGGATGCCCTGGAGCCTACCGGGGAACAGGTAGCTGAACTGGGGGACCTACCTGAGCTGACCCATTGGCAGCAGGAAGGAGGCCTCTCCAGGGAAGAATTCTGCAAGGAGCAGAGAGAATACCCTTCTCTTGAGGGCTTGTGGCAACAGGCTGCAAGCCAGGCAGCAGGTGATCAATCTGGATCACATTGGATTTACTGGGAGAATGGTCTCCTGTATTGTGAGCCTAAGGTTGCCTAGCCTGGGTCAGCCCATGTGCTGGTGGTACCCAAGAGTTTCAGAGCCTTCCTACTGGGGCTGGCTCATTATGTGCCTTTGGCAGGACATTTGGGGCAGGAAAGACCCTTGAGAGGACTGTCACCCACTTTCATTGGCCCCAAATGTGCAAGAGTTCAGACACTCATTGCAGGACATGTCAGACTTGCCAGGCAAGTGGAAAGAGTGGGAGGAAGCAGAATGCTCCTCTCCAGCCATTCCTTGTAGTCAGTACCCCTTTGAGCGGGTGGGGCTTGACATTGTGGGGCCACTGGACCCCAGGACCGCCATGGGCAACAGGTTCATCCTGGTCTTGGTGGACCATGCCACCCGGTACCCGGAAGCCATACCTCTGAGGACAGTGACGGCCCCCATGGTGGGACGAGCACTGATGGGAATTTTGTCTGAACTGGGGACCAACTTAATTTCTAAGTAACTTACAAGTTGACCACTCCTTACCACCCCCAAGGAAATGGATTGGTTGAAAGGTTCAACCGAACCCTAAAAGGCATGATTCTGGGTCTTGAGGAACCTATGAGGCATAAGTGGGACGTCCTCTTACCATGCCTACTCTTTGCATACTGTGACGTGCCACAGAAATCTCTAGGTTTCAGTACCTTTGAGCTTCTCTATGGACACCCGGTCAGAGGACCTCTGAGTTTGATCAAGGAAGGCTGGGAGCAATCTTCCAGGAAACCTCCCCAGAATGTATATAGCTACATGCTGACCTTCAGGAACCAGACTCAGAGTTTCAGGCAACTCGCTGAGGTGAATCTGGAAGCCAGCCAAGAGGAGATGAAGCGATGGTATGACCAGAATGCCACTCTGGTAGAGCTTCAGCCTTGTCAGAAAGTGTGGTCTAAGGCCCCGTGGAGCCCTGTGCGCTCCAAGATAAGTGGACCGGACCGTTTGAGGTTGTGGAGCGCAAGAGTCCAGTTACCTACTTGTGGACTTGTGGTCTACCAGGAACCCCTTTTAGGGTCCTGCATGTCAACCGCCTTAAGCCCCACTTAGAGAGGTCTGAAGTGGGCATGCTCTTAGCAACAGATGCTGGAATGGAGGAGGAGAATGGGTCTCTTCCTGACCTCCTGTGTGCAACAGAGCAAGATGGGTCAGTGGATGGTGTTAACCTCTCTTCCACCCTGACTCATGAGCAACACAATGACTGCCGCCAGTTGCTGGGACAGATTTCTGACCTGTTCTCCCTGGTTCCTGGTGTCACAGATTGGTGCGTCCATGATGTGGACACAAGAGACAGCTTACCTGTGAAGTACAAAACTTACAGGGTAACTGACAGGGTGAGGGCTTGCATCAAAGAGGAGTCTTAAAGATGCTTGTGCTAGGGGTGATTGAGTCCTCAACCAGTCCTTGGGCAAGCCCAGTGGTCTTGGTTCCAAAGGCTGCAGCGCTGGGTGCCACACCCGAACTCCGTTTCTGTGTGGACTACAGAGGACTCAATTCAGTCACGAAGACTGAAGCGCACCCCATCCCTAGAGCTGATGAGCTCATTGATCGGCTAGGGGCTGCACGATACCTCAGCACGTTTGACTTGACGTCTGGGTACTGGCAGATCGCATTGACTGATAGGGCCAAGTTGCGGTCAGCAATCTCCACACCAGATGGGCATTTCCAATTCTGGGTTATACCTTTTGGGATGAAGAATGCCCCTGCCACTTTTCAGAGGTCAGAGGTTGGTCAACCAGGTATTGGTTGGGCTGGATGAGTTCAGTGCTGCCTACCTGGATGACATTGCAGTGTTCGGTGCCACTTGGGACGAACATCTACGCCACCTCTGGGAAGTGGTGTTGGCGCTGCAGAAGGCAAGTAAGTGCCAGATCGGGCAGGGTTCAGTGGTGTACTTGGGACACCAAGTTGGGATCGGCCAGGTGGTGCCTCTACAACCCAAGATTGAAATCATCCTGGCTTGGGAGCCCCCCAAAACCCAGACAGAGGTGAGAGCCTTTTTAAGACTCACAGAGTATTACATGAGGTTTGTCAAGGGGTATGGCAACATTGTTGCACCCTTGATAGAGCTGACTTCCAGGAAGCAGCCCAAGAAAGTGATTTGGACTGACACCTGTCAGAAAGCTTTTGATGCCCTGAAAGCTGCCATGTGCATGGCGCCCGTGCTCCTGGCACCCAACTTCTCCAGAGAGTTTATCGTTTAGACAGACGCTTCAGAGCATGGTGTGGGGGCTGTTTTGTCACAGATGAAGGAGGAGGGCCTAGATCAACCTGTAGCCTTCATCAGTAGCAGGTTACTTTCACAGGAACAGAGGTGGAGTGCTATTGAACGTGAGGCATTTGCTATGGTCTGGGCACTGAAGAAGCTGAGACCATACCTGTTTGGGACACACTTCCGGGTTCAGACAGACCACAAGCCTCTCAGATGGTTAATACAGGTGGAGTTTGAGTGACAGGGCTGGTGGATTCCAAGAGACAGGAAGAGTCAGCCTAGTAGTGAATATAGAGAGATCTGCATCTGGATGGGTGGGAGGAGTTGCACCTGAAACTTGAATGGGGCTGTGCCTGCCTTCCACAATACTGGCTCCACCTCCTGGGGTGTGGCTGATGTCTCTGTCCTGCACTGTGAAAGAAGAGAAGGAATTATGCCAACAAAGTGCTCCAGGGCAGTGCTTTCCCTCCACAATGCTGGCTCCACCTCCTGTGGGGCATCTGATGTGTCTGCCCTGCACTGTGAAAGGAAAGAAGGAGTCTTGAACACAGAGTGCTTCAGAACTGGGTTGGACTGGGCAAAGGCCCTTCTCCCGTCAGAGAACAAAGGATTTTGGGGTATAAATATTGGGACCCTAATGCCATAAAAATTAGATCACTTTTGGACTACAAGAAGAAACCTTTACAGAGGAGAGGAACCTGAAGAAACTGAGGAGAGACTATCCCTAAGCTGAAGTGCTGCTTGGGGGATTGGCCTGCAGTGGTTGCCTGACTGCCAAAGGAAGGAGAAAGGAACTTTGTGTACTTTGCTTTCAACTTGTGAAGGATCTCCAACGGCTTGGAATAGAGCTTGCCTCCTGTTGAAGTCTCAGGGACAACAGATTTCAAACCCCCAGCTCCCCAGAGTTCTTTGGAAGTGCATGCTGCTGTTTTCGGCCTCCTGAGGGACTGCGTGTCGCAAGGAGCTGGAAGCGCGACTCAACGAGGAAGAAGCGTGTCACCGTCGCTCCTGCTCCCGTCGCACTTCTGAACAAGGGTGTCACCGCCGGGGCTGTCGTATTGCACTGCATCGAGAGAAGTGTCTCGCAACGAGTAAGAAGCGAGTCACTGCTGCTGCAGTCGCATTTCTGAACAAGGGTGTCGCCGCTGTAGCTGTCACATTGCACCGCATCGAGGAAAGCGCCTCGCATCCCCGGAGAAGCACGCCACCATTGGAGTTGCCTCCGTCGCAATTCTGAACAAGGATTGCGCCAATGTAGTTGTCGCATTGTGCGGAAGCTTCTTGTAAATGTCGGGGAAAAGTGTTGCAGCGGAAGCTGTTGCCGTTGCATTGCTGAACAAGGGTGTCGCCGCTGCAGCTGACGCATCGAATCGAGACTTCTCGTATCATCGGAGAAGCGTGCCACATCTGGAAGATCTTCATGTCTTTATTTCTTTGCACCAGAACTTTGCCGCATTTCCATCGCTGCAACATTATTTGTTGTGGAAGCATAACACATCGTAAGGTACATTGACGCAAAGTGTAGCATCTTAAGAACTTAACTGAACTAAGCTAAAACTACCATCTTAAGTATAGTATTGTGTACTTTTGTCATTTATGGTCTTGTGTTAAATCTATATAAAGGATACTTATTTTTAATATACAACTATGTGGTGTTCATCTGTAGTGTTGTCACCGGGTTACTATATGTGGTCACAAATGCTTTACACACTGCCTCTGAGATAAGCCTGTCTGCTCATGCCAAGCTACCAAGGGGGTGGGCAGGGGTTATTTTAGAAGTGTACCCCCTTACCCTGACTAGAGGCAAGGGTCCCTATTTGTCACAAGTACCTACCTGTGCCAACTAGAGACCCCCAAATCTAACAATGACCATAATAAATTATTGTGCATCTGCTTGAGCGTTAAGAGTAAACATTAAAGATCCACTTCATATATTTGATAGATCTCGAATAAATGAAGCAGAATATATCACAGTTCCGTCAGTCAGTAAATGTTGGAGCAAGTGATACAGTGCATAACACAATCTCTTATCTGTTTTTTTGTTGAATATGGTGGACTAGATGTGGAAAATGAAACAGCACATTGAGAACAACATTTGTATAGCACTTGAGACCTGAACTATTTTTTAACTGGTAACCTACAACATTTTTCTTCAGTATTTGTACACTTTTCTAATCTTCCATTTTGGACAGATTATTCATTTCTCATAAACAGGGTCTTGGCCTAAATGAGGAGCATGTACACTTCTTAACCGATTGTACTCTCTTAGATGGCTTGCATCAGAACTAAGGGGCTCATTACGATGGCAGACAAATTTGAGTCTGTCCGCCATGTTCACGGGAATTGAGACCGTCCGCCTAAATGGCAGTAGTCCTGACCATGGAATTACAATGTGACCGCCAGGGTGGCGGTCGCATTGGGCATGTTTACCAATGCGGTGGGTGCTGCAAACTGCAGCACCAGTCGCAATGGTAAACATGAAGGTCTTGCATTTCCCTGAACTGTGTTGCAGGCACAGTGCAGGGAAATGAAGGGGGTATGCTAACCCCCAGTGCAACCACACCGCCCCCCAATACAAAGGGGGCCCGCAACGGGCCCCAAAGTTAATTTCCACCAGTCTGTGAATAGCGGTTGAACCACCATCCACGGCTGGAGGAGATGAAGCATCCTAATATGGCGGACTGTGCCTGCTAGGCGCCGCCACCATTCTGAGTATACTTTCTGGGTCCGCCAGGCAATTGGAACGATTGCCTTTGGCGGACCCGTGGCATGCGGAATTCCTGTCTGCCAGCAAACCTCCTGCCATCATAATATGGCAGGCGGAGAATGGCTGCAATTTGGCAGTGAATCCGCCAACAGCAGGATGCCGGTGGCGAATCACCACTATCGTAATGAGCCCCTAACTTTCTTTTCATCAAAATCTACACAAAAAAAAACCAATGTTTTACTCACAACATTGCCACATATGATATTCCTTATTTAAATACAGTAGTTCTATTATTAACAAAAGCTGCATCTACACTTAAACCTTGTGATTTATGGACAGTTACAGCATACACTAGAGACAGTGGGTACCGCTTGCAGTGCACATACAAGTATTTCACTTGCAAAAGTTATACAACAGCCAATCTGCTTCACACCATCAAACTGATCATATTTTATGGTCAAGTATTAACCACCTCACTATTTGGGAAATTAATAAAATTAATTACTTTACCCATCACACCATTGACCAATCCTTCCTCAACATTTCAATTATTGCACAAAATTACTCGGCAGCTTTTGCTCACATGTAAATGTGTTTCTAATTCTCCTGTTTTCGATACAGACTTCTCCAAATCATCCAATTTCGCTTGTAGCTTTCCTGTGAGTAGTATTATGACTATTTCATGTTCCATTGTATCAATAGCTGTAATTTCCAAAATATATTCTTTCTCCACTTGTGGTAAATGTTCCTTAAACTTTGAGCACTTTTCCAGTGTTAGCAGCATTAAACAAACTATAGACTCTGTTCTTCAATTAAATTGTGCATTACTTCAGCTGCTGTAATATTATATTGAAATAGTTTCTTCATAAGTCGACTTTCCAAAGCACGTTTCCCCTCTTTTGTGAGAATTCCTATTCTAATGTGCTTTAGTATATCTGCATTATTTACATCAGATATTTGACACATATTTTTCACTAGTTCCTTGATATTTAACATATATCCAAATATTAGCATTAACAATACTCCCCAGAGAATTTCTTGTTTTATTATGCACAAGTGTTTTGAAAATAGGTTGTCCTTTTAAGGAGTGAGTTGTATTAGGTCACCAAATACAATCAAATATTGTTCTCCAAAGAGCACATAATAGTTTTCCCCCCAAATCTGCTGCATTCTTAATTGTATTAGGGAAAGCATTAAAATGGATACCATGCTGACCTCATCAATTATTAAAAGCTTCAATTTCTTCAATACTCTTGACACCTCATGTCAAGCTTCAATAGATAGTTTCTGGTATTCTAGTTTCTTGTCATGTTCAAAAGGTAGCATTAGTAGGCAATGTAAAAATAATCCCATTAATGTTATGTGCAGCTAATCCTTCTGGTGCAGTTACTACACATGAAAAATTTGATTCTGTAGTCTTCTATAGATAACCAGTGAGCACATTTATTAGGAGGCTTTTTCTTGTGCCAGCTTGACCACTGATAAGTAATATTGGTGTGTATGCAGAACAATCACACTGTTTCCTCTGTGGAGAAATCCATGCTCTATTTTAGCTCTAACTTTGATGTAAAATATTTTTGTTCATTTTTGGGTTGTTCTACTAAGTGTACGAAATCAACAGTTTCCTCTCTTGCTTGCTGCATTGTAGTCACCATCTCATTCACAGCTATTGCTGCCTCATTTTAAATTGGATCTTCAAGAGGATCTTGACTTACTGGTGCAGAACTTTGGCTGCTTTGTGAACTCTCCTTGGCTATCTCAGCAGCAATGGTTTCTTCCTGTTCAATCTTATATTTTACCATTTGCAGGTAGGTTGGAAAGACTGAGCACTCTACTCTCTTTTACAGCATTGAAAGAGTCTTCATAATAATCATAGTGTCCAAGTAATTCTGATTCGTCATGCCATGGCTTGACCAACTTCAATGTTTCTGGGGTTTGGCATCTAAGCTTTCAGTGGTTAATTAGATTTCCTTTGTTGTGTCTCACTAAACAACCATCAAAAGTACTGCATAACTTCCTTCTTCTATGTTTTCAGTTCCATTAGTTCTACATGTATAGTGTTGAAGTACTTCATAGAGACACATGTTTTGAAGATGAGGACTCCCTCTTGGGCAGTATGTATCCAGCATGTTAGTTTTCAGAATATCTCTATCTTCTGGATCGAATTCTGTAAGATATTGTATTTCTGGGAAATACTTTACTACTCTAGTTCAACTGCTTGCAAGGCCTAGGCTTTATCACACAATTCCTCTATACTTGGAGAACACACTACTAGACCTCTACCAATCCAAGCATTCAATCATATTTCTCTGTGGGAAAGCATTTTCAAGCTGAAACTGTACAATTTCCTGGTAAGACTAATTTCTGCAGAAATCTCCCCCCAATTCTATCTTCTCTGATGTAGTTATATATGAAGTCACATTGCGAGCAAAAGCAATTGAGCTGTCTGCAGCAAATTGAAGATCCATATTTGCATTCCACATCTTCAGACTCACAGGGTTGTAGCCATTGATATACTTGTAAGCCTTTGTTCTTCTTAGGCTGTATACATTGTTGGGTGATTTAAGTGGCAGGGTATGTCTGACTGCAGACAAGAAGCTGTTGCTCTTCCTTCTGAGATGACAGGTCATGGAAATTCAAAACAACATTTCGTTTAGAATGTTCCTATGCACCTTTATTTTTGATGAAAGTACTTCGTACGTCTGTTAGTTTGAAAGCATATAACTTGTTGTCTCAAGCCTTAGTCAGCACCGTCTTTTGGGAGGGCACATGTCACATACTGTTATATGAAAGAAAAAACAGACTCATCAGTGTGTGTTCCAATTCGGAGCATCTTTTACTCATAACAGCATGTGAATATGTGGAGCACCTCTAGCTTGGTACTCTATGTGCCAAAATAGATTAGTAACTTGGCCAAGAGGAGAATTGGTTTTGTTGCAGATGAAAGCCATCATTGCTTGAATATTTGGTTTAAATATCTGAAAACGTTTGCAGGGTCCAGCGAGCAAAGTTTTCCTGCTCTCTTCACATTCATGTCTTTTAAGTTTGCATTTGCAACTCACACAAATTCAAGCAGGTCATCCTATGCATATTAAGCACAACACAGTTTTAGAAACCAAGTAGGTTCTCCTAGGTTTCTCAACATGCATTTCTGCTCACTATGATGACGATACCAACATTCATTAGTGCCACGTTGGCACACCATTACATTAATAAAGTTATATTACAGGTTTTCATCTTTTTTTTTAAACTATGCCAACAAATTCCCTTGCTGTGATATTTTGCAAATTCATTCCTGTTGTGAGAATGTGGTTTACTGCATAAAATAAGCCTGACAAGTCACTCTCAAACAAAAGGGCAAATATATAGGGAATACAATGGCAAAAAACTAGGATCCTCTGAGTATAGTCTAGTTGATCTGTACTCAGCTGCTGGTATCTGTAAAGGCTGGTCATTGTACCTACCACCCATCCTGTGGGGAAGAGATGCTGAAAACATTGAGCTTCTAAGTTTTTCACACACACTCTCCAGGGAGCTCCTCTTGCTTCTTAAAAGAGATCAATTGCATGGCCAATAATCTCTTTAGAATGCAGAGGGTGGATACTGTAGTATTCATACATTTCTTCTGATCCCATGATGTTGATGTGTCATCCTCCATATGTGCTCCATTTTGATGAACATCTGCATCTTTATAATGGAGAAGCGTGGCTCAGTGGTTAGAGGCGGCAGACCCGGAAGCTGAGATCGGCCGTGGACCAGGGTTCGATTCCCCGCCTCGGCGGGTCTCGGGCTCAAAAATTCCAAAGACTCGACAATTCTCGCTCCGGTGCCCACTCGACTCACGGGGTCACACTCTGCGACTCTGGGCAATAGCTTGCTTAATCTCCACTACGGCCCCTCGCGGCGGGATGCCTGGCTTTCACCTTGTGGATACCCTGCCGGGGTATCTCACAGGGGAATACCAGGACGGGTTCCCTAAGCAAGCGCCTTGATACCTTCGGGTGATACGTGCGCTATATAAGTCGCAATACATACATACATACATATAATAAATATTATTTTATACCATATATAATATTTTTCACTTTACTAACACATACTAGCTCTTGCCATATTTGTTTGCTCTTTGTAGGAACACCATTGACTACAATAATAAGTGATTCTTTCATATCTCTCTGCACCCCTACATTTTCAATATTCTGCTTTAAATATAATGGCAAGTACACAACTCAATATTATAAAACCACAGAGAGAAAAGGAATTATAGTGGAGCCAGTCTTGGTGCCCTTTGAAATCTTTAAATAAAGAATGAAAGAGTGATTCCAAATGATTGGTTAAATAAGGCAGAAGGAGTCACAACTGTGATTTAAAAGAACCCTAACTCACCAACTTAGTTGGTGACATGCTTCATGATAGGGTTCCACCCGAGGGGCCGAGTGCCTCCCGGGTGTGCTGCGATGCCTGATTACAGCAGAGCAGGTTTTATTGGAATGTGCAGTGAGTGAGCAATAACACTGAGAGTATTAAATTTGCCTTCACCTATCCTAAACAAGTTTAATAATGGAGAAGTAAGACAAGATTAAGAAGTGATAGTGGATGTTTTAACTGGTTGAATTGACCAGTAGCATCCTTGAGTGAATACGTGATTGCCGGTCTACATGTTACAGCCTCCAAACGCAAAATTGCGGTGGTTTTCATCAGGACCAGGTTTGGCACGGGGGTATGCACACGCTAAGGTGCACCCTCACCTGTGACAGTTGTTACTGTAGATTTGCAGGTTGAAGACATTCAGGGTAGTCTGAACGGAAATGGATTCTGAAAGAGAAAGCACATGTAAAGACATTCACATCTATCGTTGGTTGTCACTGAAAGGCAACAGTACAGTATGTGAGTTGACCCTCATGCTGTCATGCAAGCCATTCATACATTTATATAACAGGCTATCAAGCCTATAGAGATTTTCGTGCAGTGCATTCATTTTAGCACTATAATTTAATGGCTAGTACATTAGGTGGACTAAGTTAATCCAAAGTGCTGTGTAATACTCAACACATAGTGCGTTTTGGCACTATGTCTATATTTCATCAGCACTCCGTCTCCTGTGATTCGCAGATTTCTACATTACAATTTTGACAGAGAAAAAGTTCATGACTAATCGATGAGCAAACACTGCTTTGGGTGTATTTAAACCACCATGGTTGCATTGGAAGGCATGCCGCGTCAGCACACACCGGAGCGGAGCATCCGCGTCATGGCGCTTGAGTGCGGATCGGCCACCCTGATTAGTCACTCGAGTATGAAGAGAGTGGTGTGCTAACTCTCTCGGAAGGTTGGCAATTTGAAAACTTTATTGGTTAACAAACAGGTCGATCTACACTTGTGAGTTTAGCAATATGTGGTTCTGGGCATATGACCTCAAATGAAGACTCCGTATAAACTTATCTCATAGATTGGTGATAATTATGTCATCTTTGCCTACCGCAGACAAATGCCAGGATTAGGGCACATAAAAGGAGGCAAATAAAGCATCCGCTGCATATATCTATATATCTATCGACCCACCAGGGGGACAGAGTGTGTCCTGGGCATTAGAGTGTGTATAATGTTGATCTATGTTTCACTGGAGGGGGGTACTAGTATGGAATCCTTGAATTGTCAATACAAGATGTCTACTTTCGCATGACGGAATTCCGTGGAATATTGACATTTAACCTCTGTGCGTGGAAAGCCTGTAAATCCAATTCTGCTCTTTCTCAAACAGGAGTGTTGTTGTGTTCATCGTGGGTTTAATCTGTTCTATTATAGTCTGTCTTAGAACGTTGATAGTGTGGTTTTTTGACAGGAAATGTCCGGAAATTTGGGTTGTATTCTTTTTACTACGGATATTACTTCTGTGCTTGCAAATGCGCTGCTTCACTTTCTTGCCAAGATATCTGAGGTAACATGGGCACATAATCAGATGCACCGCGTTCATAGAGTTACAATTGGTGTGTGACCTCAGAGTCCATGTTTTATTAGGCTCAAGGTCCAGGCTTTTTGTTGTGGATGTCAAGTGGCAGACGCTACAATTCCCACTAGGAAAGTGCCATGTCACACTTGGGAGACCCCAGGCATTAAGGACAGAGGGATTATGGTCGGAGTCTGTTTTCCTGGGGCGGGTGGACACCAGGGAGTCCGTCAGGCTCCTAGATCTTTTAAATGAAAAGAGAGGTTTTTACCATTTCCTGTTGTTGGTCTCCAAGAGTCTCCAGTGTTTGTCGATCGATTTTGTTACAGCATTTGATATTGTGCTGTAGGTGGTCACACTGGTCAAAGGGATCTCATTTGTGTGTCTAGGATTGTCCTCTAGTAACCCCTCATAAAGCTGATTTCTAGCTCGTTTTTGGCTTTTATTCAGAATTCTTTCCGGGTAACCTCAGTTTCTAAGTCTCTTAGATCGATCTGCTGCTTGGGTGAGAAAATCCTCCAGTTTACTGCAATTTCTTCTTATGTGGAGGTACTGCCCATAAGGTAAATTCTCTCTCAAAGCCCTCGGGTGAAAACTGGAAAATTCAAGGAGGTTGTTCTTTGCAGTTGGTTTGTGATATGTCTTTGTTTCAAGTTTGCCGTTTTCTTTAGTGATGGTCATATCCAGAAAAACCATATCCTTCTTGTTGAAGGAATGGGTAAACTTGAGGTTGATGTTGCAGTTGTTTATCTATTCCAGGAAATCTGTGAGTGTGTGTTCAGGTCCTTGTGAAATAACACGGACATTGTCAATGTATCTCTTCCAAAAGAGATACATGTGCCAAAGGGATTGGAGAAATAGTCCACCAGAACAATAAGGAAGACTTACTCACTATTTTCCCAAATGGGACCACAAATGTCCATTCCTAATCTGGTCCATGGCATACTTGGATTGGGCAGCGGTTGAAGTGGTGGCCTAAAAGTGTGCTGGGACTTGTCAGACTTCTCACAAGCAGGGCAGTTCCTAACTTTCCTCTCTATTTCAAGGTCCAACCCCGGCCACCAATAAGAGTTTTTAACCCTACTTTTTGTTTACCAATACCAAGATGCCCTTCGTGACAAATGTCAAGTAGTTTGGGTCGGAGTGAGTTGGGGGTATGACCTTGCTATTTCTGAGGATAAGGCCACCTTTGGATGACAATTTGTGCCCTAACTCCCAGAAAGGGCATAAGTGATGGGATAAGTCTCTTTAATTAGGACAACCATTCATGATATACTTTCCTACCTGGCACAAAATGGTATCAGTTTCTTGGGCCGACAACCAATCATGTTGTGAAATACCTCCCACGACAACCCAGAGGGACGCCCGGGGTACCGACGGACAGAGCGGTGCCCTGTTTTACCTGCGCTGTGGCCAGGTGAGGTGGGACCTTTCTCTCCTGTAAATTGGTCAGGAGAAGGATTTTGTCACTCAAAAACAGGTGATATTTTACCTTTTCTTCACTATTTTCTTTATAAGCAGTAGCGATAATGGTCCTGAAGAAGCAGCGAGATACCATGTGGATCTAGTTAGTCTGCAGAAACATGTCGACGTAACATCTATATTAGTGGCTATTTGTTTACACCACTACGCACTTTTCTTACCCTTAGGATTGAAGAGAATCCTAATAAATTACTTTTTCTCTTCTTTACCTAATTTTATATTTACTTCACATTTCTCACAACTTCACTTTGCATTCTAGTTTTAGCACTGCTTTTCAGTCACCATGCTATACATCATGTGTTCTTTTCACACTGGGTACCATCTGTAGGATTAGGCTTTGCAACAACTGCCAATCCACAGTGGGTTCCAAGATCTACCCTTGGTGAAGAGGGATCCCAGATGATGAAGGGCGGATCAGTGTGGTGACTGATGGGAATCCTTTCACAACAACGAGAGATCCGATGTGTATTCTTTATAATACATTAGTAGTTTTTTCCTCCTTTCCTTTCAACTCACTATGTAGGATTCTAACTTAGTGTGCACAGGCGTTGACCCCTTGCTACCTGTTGTTGTTTTGACTGTACTCAGGGATAGTAGCATTGGTAGGTCGTAAAACCGTCCCTCAGACCCTCATCTATCCGTGTATCTAGTGAAATACAGGGTACCTCATCAAGTATGTTAGCCACACAGAAGGATTCAATGAATACAGTGGAATCACTCGTGCAGGGTAAGGGTAAACAACTTAAACAGTCGGCAACAACATTCTTGAACCCAGGAACATATTGTACATTGTAATTGTAGTCAACCATCCTAACTGATGTACGTGCAAGGCGGGGAGATGCACTTTATAAACCTTTAGTGGATAGGACTTTGACCAGGGGCTTGCGATCACTTCTTAGGGTAAAGTGTTCCAAACCCCATTCACATGCCAAAGCCTCACGCTCTATAACAGAGTATCTCTCCTCTGTAGGTGTGATGGAGCGGGAGGCAAATGCGACAGTCCTTTCATTGCCTAGGTTGTCTATCTGGCTTAAGACATTTCCAAGACCCCTACCACTAGAATCAGTAGTGACTATACTGTGTAAGGAGGGGTTAAAGGCTTGTAATGTTAGTAAATGCCTCCTCACAACCGTCAGACCATATGAATTTATACCCCAGTTTCACAAGCTGTGTAAGTGAGAATGTTTTGGAAGAGAAGTCTTGAACAAACTTGACATGAAATTCAGATAACCCCAGAAAGGCCTTCACTTCATCTTTGTTTTTGGGGAGGGAGCCTCTCTTATAGCAGATAATAACTCCTTTTTGGCTTAATGCCATCCCCACAAATCTTGTGTCCCGAGTAGGTATCACTGGTCTCAGCGAATTTGCATTTGTGAATGTCAGCGGTGAGACCGTAATTCTTCAAGGTCCGTAGCACTCTGTTTAGATTAGCATCATGCTTCCCCCTGCTGACTCCAATGACCATAATGTTGCCTTGAAAAATCCAAAGGTTAGACTCATCTTTAAATAGTATGTGCATAAGTCTTTGAAACATGGCCGCAGCAGAGGCCAGTCCAAAGGGAACTCTTTTAAATCTGAAAGACCTGAAGGGTGTTATAAAGGTAGTGAGGCCTCTGTTGTCGGGGTCTAGTGCAACCTGATGGTATGCTGCAGTGAGGTCAATGGTTGAAAACCATTTAATGCCATTTGTATGAGACAACATCTCGCTGATTCTTGGCAAGGGGTACTGGTCAATGAGACTGTGTTTATTAAGGTCGCGAAGGTCCACTCACAAACGGAGTTTGCCATTCTATTTTTGGGTGCAAACCAAGGGTGCGACCCATTCCGCTGACTCCACAGGGCCACTGATACCAGACCTCTGTAGTTTAATGAGTTCAGATTTGACTTCCTCTCTGATGGAGAAAGGGATATTCCTGGATTTGTGTATGCAAGGAACCGCATCCTTCTTGAGTTCAATCTCATGATGGAATCTCTTCAATTTCCCTATTTTTTCTGAAAATACATCGGGTAATTTTTTGACGATGACATTCTTATACTCATCCTCGGATTGCAATGAAACTACCGGATCCGGGCTGTTGGGGTCCAGGATTATCCCAAGTTTCCCCAGGTCCATCCACCCTAGTACTGAAGGGCTGATGGCAGATACATACAACTTGCTTACGGTGTGTCGGTCCTTGAATCGGAAAGGTAGTTCCTTGTAGCCCAAGACATCAATGCTTTACCCTGTAAATGTTTTGGGGGAAATGTCTGGACTAGTGAGATTACGGCCCAACACAGGTACAAACTTTTCTTCCCAGGCACTCTTGTTAACAATGGTATAGGGTGACGCTGAATCTTCTACGATAGAAATGTCCACCCCACCAATATTCAGTTCACACATAGGTTTTATACATTTGTCTTTATGTCCTCATTCTCGGAAAAATCTACTTCATCATATACCTCAGGTACAACCATTTTTACATTAGAGTTGTTCCTTTGTTTGCTCTGACACTGTATACCAAAATGGCTAAGAACTCGGCATTTAGTACATTTCTGCTTAAGGGCAGGGCATGTTTTATCGCTTGCTAAGTGGAATTTGCTTCCGCATCTAAAACATTTCCTGTTTCCAGTCAACATGGCTCAGGGAGAAGAATCTTTCCTTTAGCTAGAATCATTAATGGATTTTTGAGCGGAGTTTTTTAAGCTCTTTACCCTGGCTACTATGGGTTATTCTTCTCCTTCCGGTTTATGTTTGTCTTCCGAAAGGACAGCTTTGGCACACCTCCCAGTAAGTTCTGCCCTTTTGACAATGTCAATGACTTCCTGAAGGGGAGCCTCACCCTTAACTCACAACTTTTCCTGGATTTCACGATTGCCAGCTCACATAACTATCTGGTCGTAAATAAATTCATCATGCAATTCACCAAATCTACAGGATAAAGCTAGGTTCTTAAGTGCAGAGACAAAGTCTTCAATGGACTCTTCCTAACTCTCTTTACGATGGAATAATTTGTACCAATGGACTGAAACACAGACACTGGGTTTAAAATAATTTGTCAGATCCTATAGAGCATTTGCGTAGACGTCACCTTGACTTGCAGGTCTAGGCTTTTTATTGATGCAGTTGTAAATTTTTAAAGTTTACGCACCTAAACAGTGCAATAGAATTTTCTTTTTTCTCTCCGAAGTTAGCTCTTCACCAACCTCCACAAAAGTGGAGAAGTAGTTTTCAAAGTATTCGCACCAGTCTTCCCATTTGAGAGATGAATCACCATGCGCAGGGATAAAGGTTGACGAGGTGAAAGGTTCCTAACGTTACCTGACGCCATGGAGTAAACTGGAAGGGAGAAGAAGGAAGAATAGGAGAAGGAAAGAATAATAATACCAGTGGAGTACAAAAGGAGTAGCAAATTATGCGAAAGGTAGAGGCTGAGTGAATAGCAGAGAGAATTAGGCAGAAGCAAATATATGACCAACAATTTAATTGTAGAACCAGTATTTGAAAGATGCACAAAGCAGTATCCAAGGCATGGTGCTTGCTGTGCTGACTATTGGCAAAGAATGGCAATACAAATGTAAAGTGTGCATATCACTGATAAAGAGGCACACTAATAAGTGTGTGCATCACTGAAGAGTTGAAGATCAACAACTGGAACACACTGTTTAGCCCAGAAGAAAGTGTGCGCATCTCTGTTGAATTGCAGTAGCGTCAGGATCGATCTCCTCAAAATGACCGCTGCGTGGTGAATGTGTAGTACAAGGGAAAAAGGCTGATGCTTACTTGCGGGTCACTGACATCATAAATGCACAATAGGGCCTCTAGGAGGAGTCTGAAGAGATACGCTAGCATCGAGTAGGGTGGGACACAGGAGTACCTCAGACATTGGTGAAGACTTGCACAAAGGACCCTTCTACATGCAACTCAGCAATAATGGGGAATACGTCCCACCCTCGCTCAAGGTTCTATAGTAGAACTTAAGAACTTCATAGCGCAATGGGCGAGGGTGCGCGGCAAGGGGACAGTGCGAGGCAGACTTAGAACAATAATAAACACAGCACATGTTTTTGTCACTAGTATCATAAGGATTGAGAGCTGGAGCATTTACATCTTTAAATGCAATATCCTGTTCTTCTCCCCATCCAAATGTTATCCCTTACAGTAGCACCCTTCTTAATAGTTCACCCATTATTGCATATTCCATAATAAACCTTGAATAGTACTCACTTAGACCTAAAAAAAGATTTTAACATATCTTTATCACTTGGTTTGGATGTGTCACTAATGGCTTTGACTAAGTCTGTTTTGTGAGTTATACCCATCTGCTGATAAAGTATGACCCAAATATTCAATTTTTGGTTTTAAAAACGTGCACTTTGCTTTCCTCACTATCATACCTCTATCACGCTGTGTATTCAAAACTCTGTGTAAAATTTAATTGCTGTCCTACACTGTTTTATACAAAACACACAATGTGCCTAAACCACTCTTATTTTTCACACAAAACACCATTTTTTGAAGGCCCAGAATACTTTTTATTGAATTCTGACCAGGTATTAATATTTTATACTCGGATACAAAGTAACACACTGCATGTTGAAAGCATCTAAAAGACATGAAGGCGTTTTTAGCACTGCTGTCCTGTCTCTAGAAAAATTGTCATTTATATCAACTCTTCTCGAACGTACAATCGCCTACCTGAATTTCTACAATAGTTCACATGCTGTCTTTGAAGCAGCAAGTATCCAATTCCTATGAAATGAAAACGGAAACATTGTAACCCCGTTTAATGCACAAGTCTATTTCGTCAATCTTATCACAAAACAGGCAACACCCTTACCTCCTGTACGAGTCTCTCTAAGGTGTATCATACGTACCGCTCGGTCTCATCAAAGATGGCCGCTCGTTGTTTTTGGCGTGATTTATTCCACGAACCAACCAAAGGTATTGTGGGACTTGTAGGAGAATGTACCATTATGATTATACTAAAAATAAAGAAACCGAAACTACAGGGTACAATTTGGATACCGCGTTTGTAGGGTGACTTCGTCCACGTGCTCCTATCGAGTATAATAATTATGCTTAAGGAAAATACTTTCTGCATGTCGTGTGTGCATATATAATTTGACGCAGTGTGTGAGTCTTCGATCACACACAAGCTCAGCTCCTTCAAAGAAGTTTGTGATCGCTTTTTAAAAAATATGAGGATGCTCGGTAGGGCTCAAGTCCCAGAGAATAACCGACAGGTGGACACAGACTATCAATAAGCTCCAAATGAAGACCGAAATTATGGTCTTGCTATTTCAGATAAATTGTTCAACCCTGTCTGAGTGCTATTAAATTTAAAAATTAGGTAAGCTTCCTTCTGTAGTATAGTTCATTCTACATCTAGACTCCGATTAGTTTGATTTACTGTGAACAAAATGGACCATTTGAAGTCGTGATCGCCGTGTCCTTTTTCGATGAAATGCTCAACAATGGGTGCTGTCATCACTTTCTTTTTAATGCGTGATCAATGTTGGCTGATGCGCGCATTAATCTGTTGGCTTGTTTTGCCAATGTAAATCATCATGCAAGGACACAGAGGAAAAAAGACACGCGATCACGACTTCAAATGGTCCATTTTGTTCACAGTAAATCAAACTAATCGGAATCTAGATGTAGAACAAACTCTACTACAGAAGGAAGCTTACCTAATTTTAAAATTCAATACCACTCAAACAGGGTTGAACAATTTATCTGAAATAGCAAGACTGTAATTTCGGTCTTCATTTGGAGCTTATTGGTAGTCTGTGTCCACCTGTCAGTTATTCTCTGGGACTTGAGCCCTACCGAGCATCCTCATATTTTTTTTAAAGCGATCCCAAACTTCTTTGAAGGAGCTGAGCTTGTGTGTGATTGAAGACTCACACACTGCGTCAAGTTATATATGCACACACGACATGCGGAAAGTATTTTCCTTAAGCACAATTATTATACTCGATAGGAGCACGTGGACGAATAAGATCAAGTAGTCACCCTAAAAACGCGGTTTCCAAATTGTACCCTGTAGGTTCGGTTTCTTTATTTTTAGTATAATCATAATGGTACATTCTCCTACAAGTCCCACAATCCCTTTGGTTGGTTCATGGAATAAATCACGCCAAAAACAACGAGCGGACATCTTTGATGAGACCGAGCAGGACGTATGATACACCTTAGAAAAACTCGTACAGGAGGTAAGGGCCTTGCCTGTTTTGCGATAAGATCGGCGAAATAGACTTGTGCATGAAAACGGGGTTACAATGTTTCCGTTTTCGTTTCATAGGAATTGGATACTTGCGGCTTCAAAGACAGTGTGGGAACTATTGTAGAAATTCAGGTAGGCGATTGTACGTTCTGAGATGGGTTGATATAAATGACAATTTTTCTAGAGACAGGACGGCAGTGCTAAAAACGCCTTCATGTCTTTTAGATGCTTTCGACATGCAGTGTGTTACTTTGTATCCGAGCGTGTTGAGCAAAAACACCAGATAACTTAAAAGAATCAGAAAAGAATCAGCAAATGACGAATTAAAAAGGTAGGCCACATTGGTCTTTTTTTCTCTAGTGGCTTTATGCTGGAGAGACTATAAATTGATCAAAATAACTCACATTCGGCATTTTTTGACTATTTTTTTGACTAGCCTTCCCTGCTCCATAACTTCAGAACATTTGTGATCGCACAACAAAGAAAGACGGCTTTGCAAGCCAAATAAGACAGCTTATTCACAGTCCCTTGCCTAGAATTTGGTATGTAGTCGAAGTCAGAGACATTTTTAAGGTTCTTCGTGTAATTAGAATGGAGTTAAATACCGAATTTTGTAAACAAAACTTTATTGTTTTTCTTTACATCATACAGACAATAAAAGAAAAAAGGCCCTGATGAGATTCCAGGAACTGCTTTCCTGGTTTCGAAACGTGTTGGCATTTTTGGAGGAATAATTGGTTTATAATAGCCATCTACTACTATTTGTTAGTCCAGATAGAATTGAATAGTTTCATCAATTTGACTTTATTCCCCCCTTTTTCTCGATTTTGTCTTTCATTTATTGACATTAAATATACATGAATTTGGTATTTGTTTTTGTTGTTTAAGAATTGTTTTCCTTTTCTTTTTGGGATGGATGATGTTATTTAATTGATTTAAATATGGATGTATTGCTTCATGTTTTGTGTATAATTGTCATGTATAGTATTGTAAATATATGTACAGTTGGCCCCTTTGCTAATGAATGTGTATAAAAACTTTAAAGAAAAAGAAAGTGAAAGGTATAAAATATTAATACCTGGTCAGAATTCAATAAAAAGTATTCTGGGCTTTCAAAAAATTGTGTTTTGTGTGAAACATAAGAGTGGTTTAGGCACATTGTGTGTTTTGTATTGAAGTGTCCAGCCTACTCCACGCTCAAAAATTGACCTAACTCCGTTGGGTTATTAATAAAGTCCTAGACTGTTTTGGCATGAATTATTATTTCATCTTGGAAAGTCTGTACACCAATGATGCCATCAAATAAAGAGATCATAAATTTTGTAAAGATACATACATACGACTGAAACGAGGCCAAAAGGTAACGGTACATATTTGTATGCCCCAAACGGTGTACCAAATGTGGAGTAATCTTTGGATTTTTCAGATAACATATTCCGATGGTATGCAGACTTTAGATCGACTAAAAAGAAATATTTATATTCACTAACGGCTGACAAAAGTTACTTTATTTTCAGCAGAGGATGACAATCAACTTCTAGACTCTGATTTAATGAGCTCAAGTCAGCACACAAGCTGATATCACCTTTTTTTTGGGATCACAACAGCCGAAACTCACTAAGATGTGTCAGTGGGTTCTATTATATCTTCCTCACAAAGTGTCTTCAGCACATCTTTCAATTCTTTCCTAACTGATAAAGGTGCATTACGTACTTTAAGAACTACAGGAACTGCATTTGCTTTAATTTTTCTGGGATGTTCAAACCCTTTAACACAGTCTATATATTGGGTGCAAAAACACTTATGACATTTTCTATTGTTAAATTATCATTGTTACTCTTAAAATTGAAATGGGAATGTCTCCTTAAACAATCAGGATCAGGTGATCTTGGCTTGAGAATGATGCCAAGTTTACCTAAATATTGACATCCGACAATATTTCTACCTCTCAGCTACATAGATCTTTGTTTCGATCTTGCAACATTTAAATTCAAGAATATCTGTGAAATAGCCCAGCATACTAATATAAAATTTCCGCCAAACGTCTTTAGGTTGACATCTGTCTTTGATAACACTACTCCTTTTCAAAACTGTTTGAAGGTTTATTCAGCTAAAATGGTGATGGGTGAACCAGAATCTGCCATGACATTTAATAATCATTCCCAATATAAACCATCCCATGAGATCCTTTAAATTTTGCAACAGGTGAATCAACTGTGAGTGCAATATTGCAGCACATTTCCTCATCAAATTTTTCAGCAGCACTTACTTTGACTTTACCATACGTGCTAGTTGTTTACCAGTCCTACAAACTCTATTACAATGGCCAATCCTACAACATTTTCCACATCTTTAAACTACCGCAGGACACCCTGGATAATCAACCAGATGCGACTTAGACCCACACGTGTAACAGAAAAGAGGTTTTTTAGTGTTAAATCTACCACCTCTGGTTTTGTTCACAAAAGTTTCTACATTTCTTTTTGTTTCCCATTTCTTGAAATAAACATTATAAAGATCAGCATTTGGATGTAACAAAGCTTTTGAGGATATAATCGACTTCTAAATTCCATTGGCTATATCAATTACTTCCTGCAAAGTAGGATTCCTACATGCCTACAATCTTTCCTAAACCTTTTTTAATAACAGTGAAAGATACTCTAATCTCTAATATATGTGTCTAACATGTTGCCAAAATGACTGATGCTGTTAAGATGTGTAATGAAGCAATATTTTTCTCAGTGCTTTCATATTCATGCAAAGTCCATGTCTTTCAACCATTGCGTACGGTTCCTCAGTAAACTGCTTTTGCATATGTTTTACTGCTTCTTTATATTAATATTATGGTATAAATTGCCTGGCTAGTGGTCCATACTCTGGCAAATGATCAAACATTTCTTGACCAGTATTGCCCAACAATCCAAACATTAGAGCTTTCTTCCTCTCTGGGTCAAATTGTTTACCATCAATTGAAATTTCATAGTTTTCAAATGCTCTATGCCAAATTTCCCATTTCATAATGAGCTTCCCTGGATTTTGTAAAAATAATGCAGGCTGTGCTATACCATTATATTGCACCATCTTTCAAGATTCAATACTATCTTATGTCTCTCGAAATAACAAAAATGTTGACTGTTGGATGTAAGGAGAAAGACACAACCAATTTGTAATGTGTCAAAGTAGCACGAGGATAACAGGTTTAAGTACCTCAGACAGCATTAACTAGATCACACACAACGGTGCTGTGCTTCACACATCTTGTTTCAGCTCTTTAGGATTACTACTTTCAATAAATAAAATGTTTGTAATTGGGAACTGTAGCACTGTATTTAAACTGTAGTGTTTCCAAGTACCTGTTTTGATGAAGAAAAGAAAACGGGCGTCACAGCGCATTGCCGTCTTTCAATAAAGAAACTGAGACAGGCTTCTGTGTCTCAGATCAGGAACCATGGTTATCAGGGTATGGGTAGTTCCTCCTTAGCCAAGATGTGTGCAAAAAGCTGATCCAAGTGGCTGATTGTCCTGTCGCAGAAAGACCTTTAGGTCAGATCTTAGTGCCCTCACACACCTGTCAGGGTGTCATGCTTCATTAGTGGGTGTTTCTCGTCAAAGCCAGTGCTGCAATGCTTAACAGGCCTGGCGGCTCTTTGTCGGAGATCTTTTGACCCCAAATTGCCATGTAGATGAATGCAAGTGAGGGGGCTAGCTAACAGTGTACCTAGTGATGTAAATGATTTATGTGAGTGGTGAGTAAAATAGGCTCTGGCATCCTCTAAACCAAATTTGTAAGAGGAAGGATACCTGGTCTAACATTAAAACAGTGGTGCTATCATGTGGTCTGCATGTGCCAGGATAGCTTTGAGTGTCAGGTGGTCAACATGTTTTGTGCCTCAACAGACCCCCCAAAAAAGTCAGGCAACACTTCTTCAGGACCAAAAAATATTTGAAGTGTGCTTCAAATTGAGGATTAAGGTCGCCCTTCTAATAAGGGAAGACCTGTTACTGTTTTCTGGCCTACCCCTAAATGTATGTCGGCAAGTGGTTCCACCACAAGGGAGGCAGACTCATGCCTTTTAGGAAAAGATGGAGGGTCCCAAACAAGTTGAGGGACCCTTTGGTGGCAGTCAGGACTTAGTCGTCTCACCTACCCACCTCCATTATCCTCTAATCAGGAACTGACACTTCTGCTGGATGGCCTTCCTTGTTTCCAACAACAAACTGACATGCATTCCATGCAATACACAAAATGCGTATTAAAAATGGCAGCACGCACTGGAAAGCAACCTGATCTACGGGTCAATGTAATATGGTAAACGTGTTCCAATGGCCCAATAAATGACGCACTTCTTCGAATGCAGGTGGCTCCTGTCAGGCATGGATATAGCATGTGCCAGGATCCATAAAAACAGTAAGATCAACCGATTATCACTGCGCATTAGGCTACCCTGAACACAGATTCAGCTTGCTTTAAGCCGCAATAAAATACTTCATTTCAGACTTTTAACAGTACTTGCTGTGAAAACGATAGCCAGGTGCCACAGGTCGGTTCCAAAGTAATTATCAAAACGGCCGATTTCCAAACTTGTGGGCCTTTCCTTTACCAATCAAGCTTGTTGCCAAAACTGTTGTAAAGAAGCCTCTAACAACCGTGTTTGATGAATAATAAAGTAACATTTATTAGAACAAGCCATATGCAATTAGGCGCACGTGTGTGAGACAGAGACATGCTGAAGAAGCGTCTCTGCATGTTTCCCAACTGCATCTCAGCCAACATTCTATTGTTCTAACAAATGTAGTGTTCCCTAACATTCCACATTCTACATTTTATGAC